>NC_053035.3:147966821-148591821 GCF_002575655.3 Aegilops tauschii subsp. strangulata | reverse complement strand
TTACAGCAGCGGAGCCGTCGTTCGACGCTCAGAAGCCGCTGAACTGGTCCAGCACGCCCCTCATCTTTGACGCCGAGGACCACCCTGACTGCACAACCGCGGTTGGGTGTTTGCTGTTGTTGGTCTCCCCAACGATACGCAACCTCAAGGTGAACAAGATGTTGGTCGACGGCGGGGCCGGCCTGAACTTGATCTCGCCTGTCGTGATCAAAAGGCTGCAAATACCTGATGGAGACCTCGAGGAAACGGGCACGTTTCAAGGGGTCAATCTGGGGAGGAGCCAGCCGAAAGGGAAGGTCACGCTACCCGTGATGTTTGGAGGGGAGTTGAACGACATGACGGAGAGGATCGTCTTCGACGTGGCCGAGATCCCCTTGCCCTACAACGGGATCCTCGGCCGCCCGGCACTAATCAAGTTCATGGCGGCGTCGCACTACGCCTACAACATGCTAAAGATACCCGGGCCGTTGACTATCATCTCCGTCGCCTCCGATAAGAAGGACACGTTGATTTGCGACGACCAACTCTACCGGGAAGCAGTTGCAGCAGCTGCCACCAAGGCACTTGCTCCTGCCGCTGGAGCCCCGGGAGGGAAGAAGAAGCACGGCAAGACCTCTCACACCCACGCCGGCAAGCGCACCTCCTCGGAGTGTTGTGCTACCGTCGAGGACGTGCCAGAGAGCTCTACCGGCAAGAGCAAGAAATCCAGAGCTGAACCACCACAGACCAAGAAGGTGTCCGTCAGGGAGGATGGCACGGGAGGGGCTTTCACCATAGGCTCCACCCTCGATAGCAAATCGGAAGGCGCGCTCGTCACCTTCCTGCGGGCGAATGTTGATGTGTTTGCGTGGCAAGCATCCGACATCCCCGGTGTTATCAGGGAGGTGATTGAGCACGACCTAGCTGCCTGTCCTCATGTGTGGACCGTCAAGCAGAAGGTCAGAAAGCAGGCTCTGGAGAGGAAGAAGTTCATCACAGAGGAGATCAGGAAGTTGGAAGCAGCGGGTTTGGTGAGAGGAGTGCTCCATCCGACGTGGTTGGCCAATCCGGTAGTGGTGCGCAAGGCAAATGGGAAGTGGAGCCTGTGTATTGATTACACAAACATCAACAAAGCTTGTCCTAAAGACCCCTTCCCGTTGCCACACATCGACCAGATTGTCGACTCCACGGCCGGGTGTGATCTGCTGTCATTCCTCAACGCCTACTCGGGCTACCACCAAATCTTCATGATGAGAGAAGATGAAGAGAAGACAGCATTCATCACCCCATGTGGTACGTATTGCTTTTTACGGATGCCTTTCGGGTTGAAGAGTGCTGGCCCGACATTTGCAAGAGCAGTCCAAATTGGTTTTGAACCCCAGCTCCATAGAAATATGGAGGCATACATGGATGACATAGTAGTCAAAACCAAGGACGGGGCAACTCTTGTGCAAGATCTGGAAGAGACATTTGCCAACCTGCGCAAGATCAACCTTAAGCTGAATCCTGAGAAGTGTGTCTTCGGCGTTCCGTCCGGAAAGCTTCTCGGATTCTTTGTGTCGCAGCGCGGGATCGAGGCAAACCCAGACAAGATCAAGGCTATTGAACAGATTGAGGCGCCCAAGCGGATCAAGGACGTGCGTCGGCTCACCGGCTGCGTCGCCGCCATGAGCCGATTCATCTCCAAGTCCGCCGAGTGCGCCCTCCCCTTTTTCAAAATCTTGAAGAAGGCAGTCCCGATGGAGTGGACCCCAGAAGCTGAGGCAATGTTGCAGGATCGGAAGAATACCTTTCCTCCACGCCAATACTGGTTGCGCCCAAACAACAAGAACCGTTGCTGCTGTACCTAGTGGCAACGAATCAAGTGGTCAGCACAGAGGGAGGTCAAAGAGGAGGAAGTGGCGACGACGGAACCAGCGGACGGCGAGCCTAAGATTCCCCCGGCAGGACCTGGTGCCGGCAAGGTAAGGCCCCCAGCAAGGTGGGAGGGAGAGGGGAGGCTGCCAGGAGGCGCCCCAAGTAGGCCGAATCCTACTTGGGGTCCCCCCCAAGTGGCGCTCCCTGCCATATTTAACTAAGGGGGAAGGAAAGAGGGGGGAAGAGGGAAGGAAGGGGAATCCTATTCCACTCTTTCCTTTCCCTTCCCCTATTTCCTTCTCCTCCTAGGCCGACCCATATGGGGGGTGCACCAGACCCTTCTGGCTGGTGTGTTTCACCTCTTGGCCCATAAGGCCCATATCTTTTGCCGGGGATGCCCGGAACCCCTTCCGGTGACCCGATAAGTACCGGTACCCCAAGAAACACTTCCGGTGTCCGAATACCATCGTCTTTGTCAGTGGGAAACGACACCTATGGGATCACAAGAATCCCTGCTACGGTTGCCGGGGCGTAGGGTTGTGAGAGGGGCAGGATTAGCAGTCAACACAAGGTTCGTTTACCCAGGTTCGGGCCGCGAGGATGCGTAATACCCTAGTCTTTCTTTGGTGGCTGTATTTCAGAGAGTTCTTAGGCTCTCGAACTAGCTATGGTGGATGCGTGGTTTCAAAGAGCCGAATCCCTCTCTAGTATGCCATGGACCTCCTTTTATAGTCGAAAGGGGCTGCCACAGTGGCACACAGGAGGTGGAAAGGCCTACAGTGTTGCGAGCTTATCGCTCGTATTACAGGACAAGATGCATTTAATGCATCGCTTAGGTGTCCCCTTGCTTTATTGGGGACGGGAACGAGGCCCGTCCCGTCCGTCGCCGCTCCTCCTCGCTTCGACACGCGCCCTGGCCAGCGATGCAGGTGGCGACATGTAGGCAGGCAGGCAACTGAGGTGGCGCGATGGTGGAGCCTTCACGAAGATCTGCATGCTGCCACGCATGCGCTTGCTGAGTTGGCCTGGAAGCTGCATGTTGCCACGCAGGTGCCTGCCCAGCTGGTTGGGCTGGTAGCTGCATGCAAACGGCGGTGGAGAGTTGGCTGGTGCGGGCCTGGCAGTGACCCTACTGGCGTCCTCGGTGAGGGCCTTGTCGGGTGGCCCGGCAAGGGTCTTGCCGTGGCGCGCTGTCGTCCCCGGCAAGGATCTTGCCGGGGGTCTTGTGGATCTCCTCGGCAAGGATCCTGCCAAGGGTCGCCGTCTTTTGGTTCTCATCTGATCTTGAATATTCCTTGTCTTCACAAAGATCTGCATGCTACCACGGAGGTGCCTCCCGAGCCCTAGTCCCAACGTGGTCGATGGTGTTTGGGTTGGAACCTGTGGGCTCAAGGGTGGCTCACTCTGTTGGTGAGGACGAGCTGCCCCGGCAAGGGTCTTGCCGGGGCCGCTGAGGCTGCCCCTGGCAAGGGTCTTGTCAGGGGAACCTGCTTCGCCTCTCTGCTTCTTTGTGTTTTTGGCCTTGACGTTGCCTTGTTTGTCTCGTGCTTCGGCTTCTCTCTGGCTTCCCTCCTTTGCCCTGCTACGTGTGGCCGTGGCGCGCAGCTCTGACTGCCCGTGCACAAGTAAAGGGGCCGAAAGGAGAGCCCCTACTTTCGTACACCGACAGGAGCCCCCGGGCTTGGGCCACACATAAGCGCGACACGTTGTTGGGCCAGGCCCAGAACGGTGCACGGGTAGGTGGGGCGGATTTTTACCGTAGTAACTCTCGTCCACTGCGCTTCTCCACGACCCGCGTTGAATGCGCGACGTGGAGGGTCGTGTGTGACGTGGGGGTCATGCGTGGGGGTGATTCCTGCATGCATGCGTAATATCGTGATACAGGGGCGGCTCGTGCCTTCCCCATGAAGAGGGAGAGGCCTAAAGGCGCGGCCCATTCACTGAGTGGGGCCGGGTCGCGGTCTTCAAGGCGTCCACACCCCACGATCACGTGGTGGGGAGAGGTTGCTTCACCCGTCCCCTCGGTTCTGCACGTTCGCCGCGCGTCCTCCATGCGCTTGGGGTGGCAAGCGGTGGAGGCGGGATACCGGGCCGTCGCTGGTTGGGGCAACGGGTCGGTCTCGATTCCCTGCGCCTCCGGCGGCTGGATTGGCCGAGCAGGGTGGTCGAGCCCCAACCCCGCCCCTTTATAAGGAGAGGGAAGGGGGGATGGCATCCCGCACTCTTCTATCTTCTATCTCCTCCTGCTTCTGCTTCTTCCTCTCATCTGCCATGGAGAAGGGGAACCCCGGTCCCTCGACGGTGGCGGCGAGGGTCGCCGCTCGACAGCGTGTCCCTCCTCCTCCTGAGCCCGCGGTGGTGGAGCCGGCCGCGAGGGGAAGGGGGAGGGGCCGAGGCCGTGGGCGAGGCCATGGCAGATGTCGTGGTGCTCGGGGAAGAGGAGGACGGGGCGGCGCACCGGCCTCGCCCCCGCCAATGATGCCTTTCCCGATGGAGGGCCACGTTGGAGACCAGCCCCGCGACTTCTTCATTAGGCTGCGCCGGCCTCCACGTCGCCGTCTTCGTCTTCCCGCCCCGTTCACTCGGGAGATGGAGCGCGACCCGCCCAGACCCTCAGGTTGCACATGAGGGGCTACGGGAATGGGGGCACGCGGGTCGACGTCGACTTCCCGGCTCCTCGGGTCATGTACCTCCGCCATGGATGGAAGACGTTCGCTCGCATCCATAGCCTGACCGCGGGGCTCGTCCTCTACTTCAAATTAATGGAGGACGGCCTGCTCTCCGTCAAGGTCTTCGGAGATCTTGGAACTCGCCTGAAGTGCTGCGTGGAGAGCTCCTCCGACGGAAGCTCTTCCTCGAGCAAAAGTGACGAGGAGGATAGCGGGGCAGATGACGGGGACGAGTCCGACTAGGCGTCGGACGCCCCGCGCCTGGGCGGGTGCAACAACAACAGCATCTGCACCTGGTCGCTCCTCCGGCGGAGTTTTGCCGGGGGAGGGGCCAGCTCCTTGAACTTCTCGGGGTCGTCTCCTTGGGCGGCTGGCGTCGGGAGGCTGCAGAAGAGGACGAGGGCGGGCGGCGAGGCTGTCAACTCGGAGTACGCGGACACCGACACCTTCATCGCGTGTTTGGCGACCTGCCGCCTTGTCTTCTAGCTCCTTTCCCGGCACCGTCATCACCGGCCCACCCTTGGGCAGCTACCGAGGTGTTCTTTTGGTGCTTTCTGCTGCTCGTAGCTCGCCTAGGCACCCCTTTTGCCCTTTCGCCTTCTTGACCTGCCTCCTGAGGAGAGGGACAAGAAAGGGATTACGGGCATCTCATCTCTTTTTTAGTCTGTAAGCCTTCGGGCCTTCGTTAAATTTAGAACTTGTAATCCCCTTGCTCATGTTTTTCATTCCGTATGAACTGTACCTGTGTGGGATATTTTTAATGCAAAAGGGATGTTTGCCGGGTTTTTCGTTCGTGGGTGAAACCCACGACAAGGAGCGAATCCTTGTTACTATTTAAGATAAACGTTTTTCACCCGGCAACAGGCCTTGCCGTCCCCCCCACTTCGCTCGACCATTCTCGCGCCCTTGGCGGAGGCAGGGATGAAGCGGGCTTAGGCTCCTCATTCTATCTCCTTGCCGCCGCAGCTACAACCAAATCGGACCCAGGAGATAATCCTTAGGTATAGAAAAAAGGGGAGCACGGTAGCCTGGAGATAAAACAAGGTTTCACATGTCCCAGTTCCGTACCGAAATGCATGACAGAGGATGAAAGACTTATTTGGATCTGCAGCCCCCGGAAACCTTGTCTTGCCGCGGTTGGATCCTTGTACTTGCAGCCCCCGACAACTTTGATTTGTCGGGGTCGGGACGCCGGCCCGTTCCCTTTCTTCCAAGTAGCTCAGCAGAAGTGCCCATGTGCCCTGCGAACCAAAGGAGGACAGAAAAGAACAGAGAGACGCGCGCTCGACCTCTAGGCTAGGGGTTAGTCGCGGCTAAGCACTATCAACCCTAACCAAGGAAGAGACTCGACCTAGCATGCATGCTATAACTTAGGGCGCCAGCGCTTCATTTATTTGTGCTCAGGGTCTGTGCCTGGCTTTGTACAAAGGGTTACATGCCTTGCCGGCAAGGCTTGTACAAAAGGTGGCTTGCCGGGGGGCCCGGCAAGCCGCGCCTTATGGGTAAAACTTGCGAAGATGCTCGATGTTCCAGGAGTTGCTCACTGGGACAACATATTCGGTCTCCAGGCGGACTGTGCCAGGCCTGGTGACTCGTATTACCCGATAAGGGCCTTCCCACTTCGGCGTCAACTTGTTGGAATTCTTGGTCGACTGAACGCGCCGATGAACAAGGTCGCCTTCCTCAAAGCTTCGGGCATGGACCTTGCGGCTATGGTAGCGGCGCAAGGCCTGCTGGTAGCGTGCTGCTCTCACAGCCGCCCGAAGATGATCTTCCTCAAGGAGTGTTGCGTCATCTTGCCGCAGCGGCTCTTGTCAAGCTCATCATAAGCGAGCACTCGAGGTGACCCGTATATGAGTTCTGTGGGGAGAACTGCCTCTGCCCCATATACAAGGGCAAAGGGTGTCTCGCTGGTGGCTCGATTTGGCGTCGTCCTGATCGACCAAAGAACCGCCGGCAACTCATCAATCCAGCGCCTTCCGCTTTTGTGCAGCCTATCAAAAGTCTTCGTTCTCAGGCCTCGCAACACTTCAGCATTTTCCCTCTCCGCTTGGCCGTTGCTCCGGGGGTGTGCCACGGAAGCAAAACAGACCTTGCTACCGAGGTTTTGAATGTATTGCATGAAGGTGTGGCTTGTGAACTGCGTGCGGTTATCGGTGATGACTCTGTTTGGCACACCAAAACGGCAGACTAGTCCCTTGAAGAACTTGATGGCTGTCTGTGCTGTCACCTTCCTCACCGGTTCCACCTCCAGCCACTTTGTGAACTTGTCGATTGCGATGTACAAGTACTCAAAGCCCCCGACAGCGCGAGGGAAGGGGCCCAGTATGTCGAGCACCCAGACCAAAAATGGCCAGGAGAGAGGGATTGTTTGAAGGGCTTGGGTTGGTTGATGAAGCTTCTTTGAATGGAACTGGCATGCTTCACACTTGGTTACTAGTGCAGTTGCATCCTGGAGGGCAGTGGGCCAAGAGAAGACTTGCCGGAATGCCTTGCTGGCAAGGGCCCTTGACCCTATGTGGGAGCCACATATGCCTCCATGTATCTCTGCCAACAGCTCCAGTCCTTCCTCCCGGGGGATGCAGTTCAATCTCACACCGTTCGGCCTTCTTCTATAAAGGATGTCATCGACAAACTGGTACAGGGCAGACCGACGGGCTATTCTTTCTGCTTCTTCCTGCTCCTCAGGAAGTTCCCCTGTCTGGAGGAAATGGACAGTATGCTGTGCCCATGCTGGAGCCTGGGGCTCGACGGCAAGGACCAAAGGCATCTCTTCCGCCATGGGGGCATCCGTCTCTACGGCCAGGGCTGGGTGCCCTGCCGGAGTCAGCCGTCCTTCGGCGGGCTCAGGATCCACGGCAACACCCTTGCCGGCAGCCCCCGGGGGTTCGGCAGGAAAGTACTTGCCGGGGCCTGACTTCCTCCGCTTGTTCTGCTCTATTGATGGCTTGACGGATGGTTGAGTTAACCGAAGCAAAAAGGTACCTGGTTCCACAGGTAGCTTGAATGCAGCGCGCTTTGACAGGTAGTCAGCGATGTCATTCTCCGCTAGGGGAACGTGCTCTGCTTGTATACGGTCGAAGCGCTCCTCCAGTTTCCTCACCTCATCTAAGTAGGCCTCCATCAACGGACTCTGATAATCCTTGTTAACTTGTCTGACGACAAGCTGTGAATCACCCCTGACGATGAGCTTTTTCACCCCGAGGTCCGCTGCGATCCTGAGACCGGCAAGCAGCCCCTCGTATTCAGTAGTGTTGTTTGTGGACATCTCCCTGGGAAAGTGCATCTGGATCACATACTTGAGGTGCTCTCCGGTGGGTGCGACAAGCAGCACACCAGCACCGGCGCCTTGCAGCGAGAAGGCCCCATCAAAGTACATGATCCAGTTGCGGCTTGCCTCCTTGCCGGGGAGAGCAGTTTCCTGGATTTCTTCATCGGGCATTGAGGTCCATTCTGCAATGAACTCTGCCAAGACTCTGCTCTGGATTGTCGATGTACTTTCAAACTTCAACCCAAAGCTTGACAATTCCAAGGCCCATTCCACAATCCTTCCGGTCGCATCTGGGTTGTGCAGTATCCGTTGCAACGGGAGGCGGGTGACGACGGTGATCTCGTGGGCTTGGAAGTAATGACGCAGCTTCCTCGAGGCCATAAGGAGGCCGAAGAGCAATTTCTGCACACCGGAGTACCTCGACCTAGCCCCCTGCAAGAGGGAGCTGACAAAGTAAACTGGGTGCTGCATCATCTCCTTCTTCTGCACCACTTCACTTGACTGTGCGGGCACCGCCCCGATGGCGTCAGACTCTGCCGGGGGCCTTGCCTCGCCAGCATCAGGCCCTACCGAGGGAATATCTGGCTTGCCATCCTCCGGCCCTGCCGTCGTCACTGCCTCCTCGTCGACCTCCCTCTGGGCCACCAGTCCGGCGCTGACCACTTGATTCGTTGCCGCTAGATATAGCAGCAACGGCTCTTGTGGTTTAGGCCCAACCAATATTGGCGTGGAGGAAAGGTACTTCTTCAGATCCTGCAACGCCGCCTCGGCTTCTGGGGTCCACTCCATTGGGCCTGCCTTCTTTAAGATTTTGAAAAACAGGAAGGGCGCGCTCGGCAGACTTGGAGATGAATCGGCTCATGGCGGCAACGCAGCTAGTGAGCCGACGCACATCCTTGATCCGCTTGGGCGCCTCAATCTGCTTGATAGCCTTGATCTTGTTTGGGTTTGCCTCAATCCCGCGCTGCGACACAAAGAACCCGAGAAGCTTGCCAGACAGAACGCCGAAGACACACTTCTCAGGGTTCAACTTGAGGTTGATCTTGCGCAGGTTGGCAAACGTCTCTTCCAGGTCTTGTACAAGAGTGGCCCTGTCCTTGGTTTTGATCACTATGTCATCTATGTATGCTTCCATATTTCTATGGAGCTGGGGTTCAAAGCCAATTTGGACCGCTCTTGCAAACGTCGAGCCAGCACTCTTCAACCCGAAAGGCATCCGTAAAAAGCAATACGTACCACACGGGGTGATGAATGCTATCTTCTCTTCATCCTCTCTTGTCATGAAGATCTGGTGGTAGCCTGAGTAGGCGTCGAGGAATGACAACAGATCACACCCGGCCATGGAGTCAACAATCTGGTCGATGCGCGGCAATGGGAAGGGGTCTTTGGGACAAGCCTTATTGATATCTGTGTAGTCAATACACAGCCTCCACTTCCCATTTGCCTTGCGCACCACCACCCGATTGGCCAACCACGTCAGATGGAGAACTCCTCTCACCAAACCTGCCGCTTCCAACTTCCTGATCTCCTCTGTGATGAACTCCTGCCTTTCCAGAGCCTGCTTCCTAACCTTCTGCTTGACGGGCCGCGCATGAGGACAGACAGCTAGGTGGTGCTCAATCACCTCCCTCGGAACGCCGGGGATGTCGGATGCTTGCCATGCATACACGTCGACATTCGCCCGCAGGAAGGTGACGAGCGCTTTCCTATTTGCTGTCGAGGGCGGAGCTTATGGTGAAAGCCCCTCCCATGCCATCCTCCCTAACGGACACCTTCTTGGTCTGCGGTGGCTCAGCTCTGGATTTCTTGCTCTTGTCGGTGGAGCTCTCTGGCACGTCCTCGACAGTAGCACAACACTCCAAAGAGGTGCGCTTGCCAGAGTGGGTGCGAGAGGTCTTGCCAGGCTTCTTCTTCCCTCCCGGGGCTTCAGCGGCAGGAGCAAGTGCCTTGGCGGCAGCCGTTGCGACTGCTTCCCGGTAGAGTTGGTCAGCACAGATCAGCGCGTCCTTCTTGTCGGAGGGGATGGAGATGATGGTCAACGGCCCAGGCATCTTCAGCATGTTGTAGGCGTAGTGCGACGCCGCCATGAACTTAGCTAGTGCCGGGCGGCCGAGGATCCCGTTGTAGGGCAAGGGGATCTCGGCCACATCGAACACGATCCTCTCCGTCCTGTGGTTCAACTCTCCTCCAAACGTCATGGGCAATGTGACCTTTCCCTTCGGCTGGCTCCTCCCCGGATTGACCCCTTGAAACGTGCCCATTTCCTCGAGGTCTCCATCGGGAATTTGCAACCTTTTGATCACGACAGGCGAGATCAAGTTTAGGCCGGCCCCGCCGTCGACCAACATCTTGTTCACCTTGAGGTTGCGTATCGTTGGCGAAACCAACAACGGCAAACACCCGACCGCGGTTGTGCGGTCAGGGTGGTCCTCGGCGTCAAAGATGAGGGGCGTGCTGGACCACTTCAGCGGCTTTTGAGCATCGAACGACGGCTCCGCTGCTGTAATCTCACGCGCCCACTGCTTGAGCTGGCGTGAGAAGTATGCAGCGAGGCGCCACCATCGACGCACATGGCCTCCATAGCCTTCTAGAACTCTTGCTCGCCGGACTCATCGTCCTCGTCATGATCTTCGTCTTCTTGCTTCTTGTCACGGCCCCGGGCGGGCCTCTCTTGCTGGTTGTCCTTGCCGCGGCGGCCTCCTTGGCCGCCACGCTTCTTTCTGGATCCCTCGGCACCATCCTGGCCCTTCTCCTTGTCCTGCATCTCGTATTCAGCTTTTGCTTCTCAGCAAGCAGCTCGACTTGTCGGCAGTTCTGGAGGTCGTGGCCCTTGGTGCGGTGGATCTTGCAGTATTGCTTGTCGGAGCTTCCTGGCTTGTCGGCAGCTGCCAGGGCCTGGCAGGCGGCGCACCCGGCAATCTCCTTGCTGGGGCCATCTGCCTTGGCCTTCTTGGCAGCGCCAGTGCTATCGGATCCCTCGACAGCAAGCACGATCTTGCCTTTGCGTTTCCTGTTGCGACGCCGGCCCTTCTTCGTCGGGGCGGCGGTGTCTTCATCAGTAGAGTCGGTTTCCGTGCCGGGGTACTTCCTTCCCTCTTCAGCCCGGGCGCACCTATCGGCCAGAACATAGAGCTCGGCCACATCCTTAACCTTGGTCATCGCCAGCTCCTCGTGCATCTTGCGGTTGTGCACGTTCTAATGGAACGCACTGATCACGGCGGCGGGATGAATGTCGGGGATGTTGTACTGCACCCGGCTGAATCTCTAGATGTACTTGCGCAGGGTTTCCCCTTCCTTCTGGGGGATGATATGCAAATCACTGGCCTGGCCATGAGCTTGGTGGCCTCCAGTGAAGGCGCCAACAAACTCATGGCACAGATCCGACCAAGAAGAAATGTAATCCACCGGCAAGTGCATCAACCAAGACATGACATTGGGCTTCAGTGCTAACGGGAAGTAATTGACAAGCACCTTGTCGTCGCGAGCTCCGGCAGCCTGCATCGCGATGGTGTAGATGCCGAGGAACTTTGACGGATGGGTCTTGCCAGTGTACTTCTCGCCGATGTCGGGCTTGAACGTGCGGTGGGACGGCCACTGGAACTGCCGCAGCTCATGGGTAAAGGCTAGGCAGCCCACCTCGTAAGGTAGGCCGCCGGAGGCCCCCGATGTTGGGTGGTCCATAGCGGGTCCCGCCCGCTTGTCCGACTGGTGGCGCGTATCACGCCGGCGCTCGATAGTGGTTCGAGCATCTTAGTGAGCTCGCTCTCGAAGAACTTGGAGTTGGTCGCGGTGGGTCCGTGGGTCGGACGACACTATGGAAATATTATCACAAGCGTCATCGCGACGGACCGACACCCGCGGTGGCCGGTGTGGAGGAGGAGAGTGCACCGTGGCCGCCGCACCTCCAGCCCCTCCACCGCTGGCATGCGGTGGTTCGACGGAGCGCCGGCCCGAAGGCCCCACCGGTCGCGGGTCGTCTTTATTGGCGACGGCGACGAGGCCCCGGATGGTGGCTCTCCACTTGTCGAGCTTTTCCGCAGCAGGAGGGAAGTCGAGGAGCAGCTGCGCGCGCGCCAAAGCTTCCGCTGGCGTGGGTGGCGGTGAAAGCTGCGTGGATCGTGGCGCGCTTCGACTTCTAACTACGTTAGAAGGAGCTCTACCACGGCCCAGCGGCTGCGTGCCATTTTCGCCAGCACTTCGGCGAGCATGCTGGACTCCTTCGTCCCGCGGACGATGTACAGGCTCTTCCCACGGCGGTGTCCGGGGTCTCTAGCGTGGTGGCGCTGCTCGTCGCGCGCACCCTGAGAAGAGCGCGCCGTGGGCACCGGTGTGGGCGTCTTGGAGGTTGCTGCGCCGCCCGTGGGTGGCACAACAACACCCCTGGAGGGCCCCGCGCCGCCTGCGAGGGGCCCGGCTCCATCTTTGGATTTGGCGGCATGCAGCCCGTCGTCTGGCCCACGAGTGACGCCGCTCGCCAGGCTATGACTGCCAGAGCGATGCTGGTGCTCGTCGACCGCGGCCCGGGTCTTGTCCGCGACCGGCCCACTGTTCGCCCGCACTGGCACGGGCCGTTCAGCTCCCGACGAGCCGATCGCCGTGGTCGTCTTCTTCTTGGGAGCCATGGCGATGGAGAACTGCTAGGCTAACTACTAGACCAGATTCTCACAATAGCGCCACCCCTACCTGGTGCGCCAAAGATGTCGGTGGGAAACGACACCTATGGGTTCACAAGAATCCCTACTACGGTTGCCGGGGCGCAGGGTTGTGAGAGGGGCAGGATTAGCAGTCAACACAAGGTTCGTTTACCCAGGTTCAGGCCGCGAGGATGCGTAATACCCTACTCCTGCTTTGGTGGCTATATTTCAGAGAGTTCTTAGGCTCTCGAACTAGCTATGGTGGATGCTTGGTTTCAAAGAGCCGAATCCCTCTCCAGTATGCCATGGGCCTCCTTTTATAGTCAAAAGGGGCTGTCACAGTGGCACACAGAAGGTGGAAAGGCCTACAGTGTTGCGAGCTTATCACTCGTATTACAGGACAAGATGCATTTAATGCATCGCTTAGGTGTCCCCTTGCTTTATTGGGGACGGGAACGAGGCCCGTACCGCCCGTCGCCGCTCCTCCTCGCTTCGACACGCGCCCTGGCCAGCGATGCAGGTGGCGCCATGTAGGCAGGCAGGCAGCTGAGGTGGCACGGTGGTGGAGCCTTCACGAAGTCTGCATGCCGCCACGCAGGCGCTCGCTGAGTTGGCCTGGAAGCTACATGTTGCCACGCAGGCGCTCGTTGAGTTGGCCTGAAGCTGCATGTTGCCACGCAGGTGCCTGCCCAGCTGGTTGGGCCGGCAGCTGCATGCGAACGGCGGTGGAGACTTGGTTGGTGCGGGCCTGGCAGTGGCCCTGCTGGTGTCCTCGGTGAGGGCCTTGCCGGGTGGCCCGGCAAGGGTCTTGCCGTGGCGCGCTGTCGTCCCCGGCAAGGATCTTGCCGGGGGTCATGTGGATCTCCTCGGCAAGAATCCTGCCGAGGGTCGCCGTCTTCTGGTTCTCATCTGATCTTGAATATTCCTTGCCTTCACAAAGATCTGCATGCTACCATAGAGGTGCCTCCCGAGCCCTAGTTCCAATGTGGTCGATGGTGTTTGGGTTGGAACCCGTGGGCTCAAGGGTGGCTCACTCTATTGGTGAGGACGAGCCGCCCCGGCAAGGGTCTTGCCTGGGCCGCTGAGGGTGCCCCCGGCAAGGGTCTTGCCGGGGGAACCTGCTTCGCCTCTCTGCTTCTTTGTGTTTTTGGCCTTGGAGTTGCCTTGTTTGTCTCGTGCTTCGGGTTCTATCCGGCTTCCCTCCTTTGCCCTGCTACGTGTGGCCGTGGCGCGTGGCTCTGACTGCCCGTGCACAAGTAAAGGGGTCGAAAGGAGAGCCCCTACTTTTGTACACCGACAGTCTTATATATCCATCTTTACCTCTCGAGCATTTCAAGACTCCTCGTCATGTCCGTGATCTCATCCAGGACTCCGAACAACATTCGGTCACCAAATCACATAACTCATATAATACTATATCATCATCGAACGTTAAGCGTGCGGACCCTACGGGTTCGAGAACTATGTAGACATGAATGAGACACCTCTCCGATCAATAACCAATAGCGGAACCTGGATCCCCATGTTGGCTCCTATATATTCTATGAAGATCTTTATCGTTCGAACCGTTATGACAACATACGTAATTCCCTTTGTCTATCGGTATGTTACTTGCCCAAGATTCGATCGTTGGTATCTTCATACCTAGTTCAATCTTGTTACGGGCAAGTCTCTTTACTCGTTCCATAATACATCACCTCGTGACTAGATCCTTGGTCGTTTTCTTGCAAGCTTATGATGTGTATTACCGAGAGGGCCCAGAGATACCTCTCCGATACTCTGAGTGACAAATCCTCATTTCGATCTATGCCAACTCAACAAACACCTTCGGACATACCTGTAGAGCATGTTTATATTCACTTAGTTACGTTGTGACATTTGATAGCACACAAGTCATTCCTCCGTATCCGGGAGTTGCATAATCTCATAGTCGAAGGAATATGTATTTGACATGAAGAAAGCAATAGCAATAAAACTGAACGATCATTATGCTAAGCTAACAGGTGGGTCTTGTCCATCACATAATTCTCCTAATTATGTGATCCCGTTATCAAATGACAACTCATGTCGATGTTTAGGAAACCTTAACCATCTTTGATCAATGAGCTATTCTAGTAGAGGCTTACTAGGGACACGGTATTTCATTTATGTATTGACACATGTATTTAAGTTTCTGATCAATACAATTCTAGCACGAATAATAAACCATTACCATGATTAAGAAAATATAGTAATAACCATTTTATTATTACCTCTAGGGCATATTTCCATCACTATGGACTGGTGCAAGCATCTCGGAGTTGGAATATACGTTTGATGAGGTGATCAAAGCATATGGTTTTATACAGACTTAAGGTGAAGCCTGTATTTACAAGAAAGTGAGTGGGAGCTCTATAGAATTTCGGATATTATATGTGGACGACATATTGTTGATTGGAAATGATATAGAATTTCTGGATAGCATAAAAGGATACTTGAATAAGAATTTTTCCATGAAAGACTTCAGTGAAGTTGCTGATATATTGGGCATCAAGATCTGTAGGGATAGATCAAGACGCTTAATAGGACTTTCACAAAGCACATACCTTGACAAAGTTTTGAAGAAGTTCAAAATGGATTAGTCAAAGAAAGGGTTCTTGCCTCTGTTACAAGGTGTGAAATTGAGTCAGGCTCAAAGCCAGACCACTGCAGAAGATAGAGAGAAAATGAAAGTCATTCCCTATGCCTCAGCCATATGTTCTATCATGTATGCTATGATGTGTACCAGACCTGACGTGTGCCTTGCCATAAGTTTGGCAGGGAGGTACCAAAGTAATCCAGGAGTGGATCACTGGACAACGGTCAAGATCATCCTTAAGTACCTAAAAAGGACCAAGGATATGTTTCTCGTTTATGGAGGTGACGAAGAGCTCATCGTAAATGGTTACGTTGATGCTAGCTTCAACACTGGTCCGTATGACTCTAAGTCAAAAACTGGATACGTGTTTATATTGAATGGTGGAGCTGTCAGTTGGTCCAGTTCCAAGCAGAGCGTTGTGGCGGGATCTACATGTGAAGCGGAGTACAAAGCTACTTCGGAAGCAGCACATGAGGGAGTCTGGATGAACGATTTCATATCCGATCTGGGTGTAATACCCAGTGCATCAGGTCCAATGAAAATCTTTTGTGACAACACTGGAGCAATTGCCTTAGCGAAGGAATCCAAGTTTCACAAGAGAACCAAACACATCAAGAGACGCTTCAACTCCATTCATGAAAAGGTCAAGGATGGAGACATAGAGATTTGCAAAATACATACAGATCTGAATGTAGCAGACCCGTTGACTAAGCCTCTTCCGCGAGCAAGACATGATCAACACCAAGACTCTATGGGTGTTAGATTCATTACAATGTAATCTAGATTATTGACTCTTGTGCAAGTGGGAGACTGATGGAAATATGCCCTAGAGGCAATGATAAAGTTGTTATTATTATATTTCCTTATTCATGATAAAGGTTTATTATTCATGCTAGAATTGTATTGATCGGAAACTTAGATACATGTGTGGATACATAAACAATTACCGTGTCCCTAGTGAGCCTCTACTAGACTAGCTCGTTGATCAAAGATGGTTAAGGTTTCTTAACCATAGACACGTGTTATCATTTGATAACGGGATCACATCATTAATTAGGAGAATGATGTGATGGACAAGACCCATCCATTAGCTTATCATATGATCGTTCAGTTTATTGCTATTTATTTCTTAATTTCAAATACATATTCCTTCGACTATGAGATCATGCAACTCACGGATACCATAGGAATACCTTGTGTGCTACCAAACGTCACAACATAACTGGGTGATCATAAAGATGCTCTACAGGTATCTCCAAATGTGTATGCTGAGTTGGCATGGATCGAGATTAGGATTTGTCACTCCATGTATCGGAGAGGTATCTCTAGGCTCTCTCGGTAATACACATCACAAGAAGCTTGCAAGCAAAGTGACTAAGGAGTTAGTTACGAGATGATGTATTACGGAACGAGTAAACAGACTTGCCAGTAACGATATTGAACTAGGTATGAAGATACAGACGATCGAATCTCGGGCAAGTAACATACTGATAGACAAAGGGACTAACGTATGTTGTCATAAGGTTCGACCGGTAAAGATCTTCGTAGAATATGTAGGAACCAATATGGGCATCCAGGTTCTGCTATTGGTTATTGACTGGAGAGGTGTATTGGTCATGTATACATAGTTCTCGAAACCGTAGGTACGCACCCTTAACGTTTGTTGACGATATAGTGTTATATGAGTTATGTGATTTGGTGACCGAATGTTGCTCGGAGTCCCGGATGAGATCATGGACATGATGAGGAGCTTTGGAATGGTCCGGAGGTAAAGATTGATATATAGGACGATGCTATTTGGACACCGAAAGAGTTTTGGGAGGTACAGAGTAGTCATCGGATCACCGGAAGGGGTTCTGGGAACCCTCGGGAGGTATATGGGCCATATGGGCCAAGTAAGAGGAGCACACCAGCCCACAAGGGGCTGGCGTGCCCTCCTATGGCAGCCGGCCATGGGGAGAAAAGGAAGGAGGGGGATTTGGCCTCCCCCTGCCTTCCTCTCCTCCCCCTTCCTTCCCCCCTCTAGCAAATATGGTAAGGGTGGTGGGGGGGGGCGGCCAGGGCAGGAGCCCAAGGGGGATTCGGCTCCCTTGGGGTGCCTCCTGGCTGCCTCCCTCTCCCCCCACCTATATATATGTGGGAGGGGTGCACCACACAAGGCCACGACAATCTCTTAGCCGTGTGCGGCGCCCCTCTACATAGTTTCGTCCCTCGGTCATATTTTCGAAGAGCTTAGGCGAAGCCCTGTGGAGATAGCTTCACCACCACCGTCACCACACCATTGTGCTGCCGGAACTCATCTACTACTTCGCCCGTATTGCTGGATCAAGAAGGCGAGGACGTCACCGAGCTGAACGTGTGCTGAACGCGGAGGTGTCGTACGTTTGGTACTTGATCGGTTGGATCGCGAAGAAGTTCGACTACATCAACCGTGTTAATAAACGCTTCCACTTACGGTCTACAAGGGTACATAGATACACTCTCCCCTCTCATTGCTATGCATCTCCATGGATAGATCTTGCGTGTGCATAGAAAATTTTGGTTTTCCATGCAACGTTACCCAACATTGAGGAGATTACCTTTTGAAGCAAAAGAGCAAGGAGTTGATCATCAACAACACCGTCAATTGCCTTTTGGAGGGTGGTGCCTCTTAGATCGGCTAGGCATGCTTGGAAGTTTCCAACCGTTGTGGAGAAGCCAAGAATTTTTTTAGGGCTTGGAGATCCCTTACTTCGTGAAGATCTACCTGAGTGGGGCTAATCGTTCATGGGCGTAAGCCATGGTGGAATAGGTGAGGTTGCTCCTTTGTGGGCACTTCATGGGTGTGAGCCCTCAGTGGACTCGATTCCTTTGTGGAATCTCGTAACCAAGATCTTCGTGATCTTAGGTCCTCCATGAATTGAAGCCTCAATCAATGTGTACGTACGATAGCATCACCTTTTGGAACCACGAGCCAAAAATCTACACTGCGTCACCTTGCGTTTGCGATTCTCTCAAACTCTACTATGTACATTACTTGGACTTGCATATCTTTACTTTCCGCTACCTATACTCTAAACTTACATTTTTAGAGTGCTATTGTATTGCTAGCTAAGTCTACATCTACGAAGAATTAAAATAGGAGAATAGTCATTTAAATTTTGCTAGTAGTCTATTCACCCCACTCTAGACATACTTTCGATCCTATAGTTGTCTGTTCAAAAGTCTAGGATTTAATTAATTAATTAACTAAATGATGATGATGATGATGATTATATATATTATATTTAATTAAATAAATCAATTTAGTATATATATATAGTATACTACGCTAGATTAAAATTAATGAGATCGGATACGTTAACCAACGATGCGTATTCTGTTGGAAATATGCCCTAGAGGCAATAATATTTGTATTATTATATTACCATATTCATAGTTAAGAGTTTATATTCTATGCTATAACTGCTATGATCCTGGAATATGCGATTCCGTGGAAAACTCATATTCACGTGTGGAATGATAAACAGTAAATAAAAGGTACCTAGTCTCGCCTCTAAGACTAGCTCATGTGTTGTTGGTGATCACATTTTTCGGATCTTAGGATATTGTAAAGTGTAACGATGATCCTAAAACAAGACTGAAATTATGACGCTGGAAGAACGATCATATTGAACTGACCCAAACTTGTTTGTTATGAATTGGATTAATATCGTTTGTATTCACTTGTAGTAACACGGAGTGTTAACATGTGATATTGCTCCTTAGACCATGAGAGTGTCGTAGTCACTTCTTCCATATGATGGGCTTTAGGGTTGGT
Source organism: Aegilops tauschii subsp. strangulata (assembly GCF_002575655.3). NCBI lineage: Eukaryota > Viridiplantae > Streptophyta > Magnoliopsida > Poales > Poaceae > Aegilops > Aegilops tauschii. The sequence continues at coordinate 148,572,995 of NC_053035.3, read as the reverse complement.
CAAAAGTCACGTGTAACACGGTGATCATAACGACAACTTACACGTTCATCGAAAAGTTTGACAAGGGACTAGATAGCTCGAGAGTGGGATTTGCTCCTCCGACGATGAACAGATATTCTTAGGGCCCTCTCAATGTGACTGCATCAATCATCGTCTGGCCAGACACATGTGACTTCATCACGGGGATGCCGAAACATAATAACGAGATAGAAGAACAAAACGGTAATGAGGATTTCGGTATCGTGAGCATGGTGATGACTCAGGAAGATACCGATGCATACCGGGTTTTGTGAAGTATCTCTAAGCAAAGGGAACACCACATAATAACCAAAGATTCACTCGAATATCATTCATGTGCTCAGAGGGACCAATATGGACGTCCACGGTCCCGCTGTCGGTCATTGAACGAACGGTTTCGTTCATGTCTATGAGTTACCGAACCTATGGGGTCACAAGCTGAAGGCAATCACGATATTCTAACTGTTAGTTGGATGGGAGTCATGTGAATATATTTGTGGAATTATTTCATGAATATTCGGAATAGTTTCGAGAGGATCCAGAAGCGTTTCAGGGTCACCGGAAGGGTTTCGGTGAGTATCGGGTAATACCGGGTATTACCGATAAATTATATATAGGTGGGAAAAGTTTCTTGAGATGTTAGTATATAAATATATAATGGTCTAGGAGTATTCAGAATATTGTATATTTAATTGAAATATCAACGGGCCTAAAGAGGCCAAGAGGTGGAAGGCAACTTGGGCCAAAAAGGCCCAAGTGGGAAAAGTGCCTCCTTCCCTAAGGAAGGGGGCCGAATTGGACAAGGGGGAGGAATCCTCCTTCCCCTCCTAGGCCGGCGGCCCAAGGGGGAAACCTCCCCCCTTGGCGGTTGCCCTCTCCTTCCCCTCCAACCTATGTATACATGGGATTTTGCTATTCTGAACATACAAAATTTGGAGCTTCCTCTAGTTCTTGTTGGTCCTAGTTAATTAATTAGAGCTAGGATAATGCTATTGTCCTCATAATTAGAAGCCCATTGTGGTTCTAATCTCCTCCCTCTAATTCTTCAGCGATGATTAGCTCTGGAAGACGAAGCGCTGCCGGATCATGAAGGCTGCATGCTTGTAACCAAGTAGAGAGGCCGTGCTTTCGGTCTTCAGTTTGAGGGACTGTTCGTGGCCTGTACGAGGGATCGTTCATCGACGGTTAGAGGGACTCCAAGTACGATCAAAACTGACACATTCTTCTTCCGCTGCAACTTGGTGACGGTAACGATCGTGATCCCAACCCATTATGCATCTTCATATGGATCTTGGCTGATCGTAGGTGCGAATTTTTTGTTTTCTACTACGTTTACCTACATATTCTATATTTGATTGCATTATAAAATATTGAACAAAACCTACACACTGCCAGGAGCAATGTTGCTAGTTCCGTGCGCCAAATGTCGACGGAGGTGTTTCATTTGGTTTTCTGTATTCCGCTCTACTTTCTTTCCCTATCAAAAAGCTCAACATGAGTTTCAATGTGAGACATCTCAAGTGTGAAGTTTGAACCATATAGTCTCGTCTAGGAATGTGAAAAATATGAGCCATCGGGCTTCTTTGCTAATGGGTTGGGTGCTGATACGTCTCCAACGTATCTATAATTTTTGATTGTTCCATGCTGTTATATTATCATTCTTGGATGTTTTATAATCATTTTACAGTCATTTTATATCATTTTTTGGTACTAACCTATTGACATAGTGCCAAGTGCCAGTTGCTGTTTTTTCCATGCTTTTTACATCGTAGGAAATCAATACCAACGGAGTCCAAACGCAGCGGAACTTTTTGTGGATTTTTTTGGACCAAAAGACAACCAATGGGCCGAAGAAGCACGTGGGGGTTGCTCCGAGGGGAGCACAACCCACCAGGGCGCGCCTGGAGGCGCGCCCTGGTGGGTTGTGCCCACCTCGGGTGCCCCCTGGACCGCCTCTTTACTCTATAAATACCCCAATATTCCATAAACCCTAGGGGTGTCGACGAAAATCAATTCTAGCTGCCGCGGAGTCCAGAACCACCAGATCCATTCTAGACATCATCACGGATGGGTTCACCACTTCCATTGGTGCCAGTCCGATGATGCGTGAGTAGTTCTTTGTAGACATTCGGGTCCGTAGTTAGTAGCTAGATGGCTTCCTCTCTCTCGTTTGATTCTCAATACAACGGTCTCTTGGAGATCCATATGATGTAACTCTTTTTGCAGTGTGTTTGTTGGGATCGGATGAACTTTGAGTTTATGATCAGATCTATCTTTTTATCCATGAAAGTTATTTGAGTTTCTTTGATCTCTTAAATGCATGATTGCTTATAGCCTCGTATTTCTTCTCCGATATTTGGTTTTTGTTTGGCCAACTTGATCTATTTATCTTGCAATGGGAAGAGGTGCTTTGTAGTGGGTTCGATCTTACGGTGCTTGATTCCAGTGACAGAAGGGGAACCAACACGTATGTATCGTTTCTACTAAGGATAAAACGATGCAGTCTATTTCTACATAAGTAGATCTTGTCTATATCATGTCATCGTTCTTATTGCATTACTCCGTTTCTCCATGAACTTAATACACTAGATGCATGCTGGATAGCGGTTGATGTGTGAAGTAATAGTAGTAGATGCAGGCAGGAGTCGGTCTACTAATCTTGGACGTGATGCCTATATAATGATCATTGCCTGGATATCATCATGATTTTCATGATTATTTGAAGTTCTACTAATTGCCCAATAGTAATTTGTTTACCCACCGTTTGCTATCTTCGAGAGAAGCCACTAGTGAAACCTACGGCCCCCGGGTCTCTTTCTCATATTATTTGCCTTTGCGATCTATTTTCCTTTGCTTTTATTTTCAGATCTATTAAATCAAAAATACAAAAATACCTTTCTGCAATTTATTCTTATTTATTTTATTTGGTGTTTGATATATCAATTGTGTGTAGGTGCCGTTTACGTATTGTTGCTTGGTTCTCCTACTGGTTCGATAACCTTGGTTTCATCAGTGAGGAAAATATCTACCGTCGTTGTGCTGTATCATCCCTTCCTCTTTGGAGAAATACCGACGTTGCTTCAAGCCGCATCAGGTGCCTCGAGAAGGCTCAAATGGGGAGGAAGACTAATTTCAATTTGGGCTCCAATTTTGTTCGCATCATGGGGAGGACGAACGAAGGAGAATCCAAGTCAAGAAGAATAGAGTATTCGAACCTAGACCCTTGGGATTTGAAATGCGTGCGTGCATGGTGCGACAGAGTGACACCCATGAGGCAGTGACCGGGACCTAAGCAGTCATGAGGGGACACGTGCAGGACCCGCCCCTCCCTCGGCGAAACCTTTCCACGACATTATGAGTCAAAAGAGAGATGGAGCATTAGGGGTGTATGGACTAGGTGCATGATGTAGGGTGTGGAGAGCTGCCCTAATATATAGCTCGAGGAGATCAGTGTCCTAGCTCATTGCGTTGGGATTGACCACATTCAAATGTATTATGATTAGGTGGACCCCAGAGCTATTATTGGTGAGGGTGGGAAGGAAGATATATAGCGACACAAGTGGGTGCCATGTTGAAATATTGGACTTTGACTTATAGGGATCTTGAACGATGCTTACAGGGTCAGAGGCATGTGATTTTTTCCTCCCACTATAACGCAACATGTTTGCTAGTGATTACTAACATAAAGATCATATCATCTCAGTTCGCCCACTTCCTCATACGCATGAACTCGCCGCAGCTACCAAAACCAAAAAGGAGCAGTTGTTTCTTGATACGGTTTCAGATCACTTTCTTAGACTCCTGGCTACTAACTGTAATGATACACGTGAATCGTGTGTGTGTGTGTGTGTGATTTTTTACCCCTCGGAAAATAAAGGACGTAACTAGCGTACATCAACTCATATTGATCCTCGGAGCAAACATATGGTTCGCGGGGCAAAGGGAGGATAGAGCGAACTCTTTTTGCTCGGTGGAGAAAAGGGAGCTCCTATTCAGTGCGCTCGGCGCCGAGAGAAAGGTGCATAGTGCACCCCTCGCGCGCCCTAATGGGTCGGCCCATGTGCAGTGCGGGAAACGGGAAGCCTCTATGTTTTTGCTTTTCTTTTTTCTGTTTTAAGTTTTTCCTTTTTAAAAATAATTCAGGATTTCACAAAAGTTGCAGATTTTGAAAAAAATGTTCGTGAATTAAAAAATGTGCATGATTTGAAAAAAAATGTTCATGAAATGATAAATGCTTGCAGATTCAAAAAATGTTCATGAATTTCTAAAAAATGTTCCTTAATTTCAAAAATTGTTCCTGAATTTCAAATACGGTTCCCAAATTTTAAAAATGTTCGTTGGTTCAAAATAATTTTTCACGTGTTCCAAAAAGTATATGCAATTTCAAAAATGTTCATGAATTTGTAAAAAAAATGTTCGCAATTTTAAAAGTATTTACGGATTATTTTTTTCATGTATTTGCAAAATATTCATGATTTCAAAGATGTTCATGAATTTGAAAGATGTTTGAAAATTGAAAAACTAAATAAAAAAGAAATAAAAATAAGAAGAAAGAAAAAGGAAAATAAAAAATAAAAATGAAAAGCAAAAATTAAAATAAAGGGAAAACTGAAAGGAAAAAAATGTTTTAGGGAATGTTCTAGAACCTTCCCAAAACCGGTGGAGATAAAATCCGAAAATGGGCCGACCCATATGAGTACCCAACGTGTGAGGGGGGTACGCGCGAGGGCGACCAGCGCGCCAAATAGGAGGTGCCCGGAGGAAACCCCTAGCACGAACGTTTTAGCCGTTGTTTGGCCTCCAATGTCATTCGTTTCTTTCCCTGTGAAAAAAATACCCAAAAACGGCCCAAGTGGCAAAATCAGTAGAAACGAAAACAAGGCTTGCCATCTATCAAACAAAAACTGCCACGGTGTTGTATAGAAAGACATGTAAAGTTAAACTAAGTATTTTTGTGTTATATAAAATCAAGGGAAGTTGCTAGAAACTTTGTAATATTTACATGATGAGCACAAAAAAGGTGTCGAACATGATCTATATAAAATGGTAACATGGCAAAATTACAGAAAAATATATATTGATAACATGGCAAAATGTATAGCATTTTTACAAAAAGTTCACATGGCCAAAAATGTCATGTTTCAAAGATTACATATACATAAATAATAAAAATATATATGAAACAAATAGAGAAATTTTCCATGACACAATAATAAAAACCCGTCTATACATAATATGAAAATTATAATGGAACATACAAAAAATAATTTTGCCATGGAATGACAATAAAATGTGCCATTCTTATATACAAAGTATTTTCCTTGTTATATGCAATAAATTAATCATGGTATAACTAAATAAATTTCCATTGACGAAAAAAATAAAAATTGCCATGGTAGCTACAAAAACTAGCAAGGTTTAATTAAAAAATTTCCATGGTCTAATAAGTGAAATTTCCATGGGACCTAGAATAAAATTGCACATGGTCTACCTAAAAAATTGGCCAAATATAAAGAATTCCAAAATTTTCATGGACTAATTAATATAATTGCTATGTTATATTTTTCCCGTGCTACTAATTATAGGCAAAAAGTTATGAAGTATGTTGTCCAAGAGACATAGCAACTACTGGAAATTTGTATTGGGGGGTGGGGGGGTGGGAGGGGGGCCAAAAACAATTTTTTGAAATTTCTTCGTTGACAAAAGATGGAAAAATATAGGAATTTCAAAACTTTCCATGGTCTAAACTTGCCATGGTCGTGAATAGATAAAATTGCCATGCTACATATGATAAAACTACCATGGTCTAATAGATAAATTTGCCATGAAATGAGTAACAGAAAAGAATGTGCCATCTTATAAACAAATATTTGCCACAGTTTAACTAAATAAATGGCCATGGACTAAACAAAATTAAATTGCCATGGTAACTACAAAAATAAAACTACCATGATTTATAATTCAAAAATTGCCATGTCTAATAAGTGAAATTGTGATGGAACCTATAATTAAATTGCACATGGTCTAATTAAAGAGTAGCCAAATATAATAATTCAAAATTTTACCATGGACTAATTAATAAAATTGCCATGGTGTTTTTTTTGCCAGGCTACGAGTAACAAGGCAAAAACTTACGAAGTATGTTCTCTAAGAGACATGGAAACTGTTGGAAAATTGTAAATGGGGGCAAAGAAATTGTTAGAAATCCTTTTCTTTGACAAAGATGGCAAATATAGGAATTTCAAAATTTGCCATGGTCCAATTAATAAAAATTCCATGGTCTAATAAAAATGCCATGCTGCATACGATAAAATTGCCATGCTACATACATTTGATAAAACCACCATGGTCTAATGAATAAATTTGCCATGGTCTGAAATCTGAATAAAAAAATGCCATGATACCTATGATAAATTGCATGGAAAATTTAGGACTTTGTTCTCTAAAAAACATATGGCAACTTTTGCACAAATGTAGTAATAGGAATTTGTTTCTTTGAGAAAAAGACGGCAAATTTCTACAAGTACATGCCAATGATTAGGGATTTTGTTCTATAAAAAACATGGCAAGTCTTTCAAATTTGTAAATGGGAACATGGCAAATATATTAGATTTCTTTTTTGACAAAAAGATGGCTAATTTATCAAAATTTCGAAGATTTAAACTTCTAAAAATATGGTAAAATTATTAATTAGCACGAGGACAAAAAATGTTGGCAGCTTTAATGTTAATTTGCAATGGTATATACAAAAATAATTGCAATGGATTTTACCCTTCACCTACCCCCATACCCCAAAATTTCTAAAGATATATGTAACAAAAAGGATGGACTTGCCATGGTATATACAATACAATTGCCATGATTCTACAATATATTTATTTCCATTGGGACACACCTTAAATTGCCATGGGACACATTGTTAAATTGCCATGGGGACATAAGTTAAAAATGCCATGAGGACCTATAGTGAAGGACAATAAAAATTTAGTAGTTTTAATCCTACTACAAACATTTCAAAAATGTAAAATGCTCCGAAATCAGCATGTCAGAACATGGGAATTTGGGACAAAAAGTTTCACAAAAATGAACTAATTTTTTTTCTGAAATTGCCATGGTTTAAAAATTTGTATTCCAAAAAATTTGCCATGTCACCACTATACAACATGTTCATTCACATTCCAAAAATTGCCAGGATAAGAAATTGCATGTCACCCACTATACGTCATACTCATTCACTTCTAAAAATTGTCAGGATACAAAAACGGAGCCATAGAGTAAAAATAACTAAGTTCTTACGTTGCCATGTGTATCCGCTGAAAATGCCATGTTGAGTGTTAGAAAACTTAAATTCTGAAATTCCCGAGGCTTTAGCTTCAGTTGTTATCCTGTTGTTCTCAGATCCATCAACTGTAAACAATGGCACAAAATAGATCTCTGAAAAAGCTTCAAAAACAGTAACAACTTGGATGAATTTCAGTATGCATCAACAGTAGCAGTAGGGCACAAGGGCCAGCAGCTCACCGTGCGACTGGGATGGGGAAGCCCCAGAGGAGATGTGGTAGGCTTCACTGCAGTAACAATTCCCTCGGTCCAGATCTCCCGCAGCCGAAATTTCCCACATGAACGGGTTGAGGACGGCCGGCAGGATAAATTATACATATCGAAGAAAAGATTCTAGTAAGTCGAGTGGACTCTGTCCTAAGATTTGCAATAGATCCAACGTCCACAGTATAAACACAAACAAAAACATACATATATTAATAACTGGAAGAGAAATAAAATAAAAAATTGTATATTAGTTACACGCACTCCATGCACATATTCCATAAACCACATATATACATGAATTAATGCATTATATACGCAGCATTTGCACCAATAAATAAATAAATATACGCAGTATTTGTATGAGCTGCATTAGTTAACGGCAGTTGCAGTATCACGCGATCAATGCGGACGACGTCCGAGCCTGAGCTCCAGGTCAATCTCCCTTTCGGGCGGCTCACCTGCCTGCCGATCCGACCCTTCTGGCGCCACGCCAGACCCGTCGCCACCGCGGCCGTGCGAGTCACGGTCACGAGCTGCCGCACCGAACAGGCTGAGCTCCCTCGGGCTAGCACTGCTAGGGTTCACGGAGGCATCCGCATGCGCGTCTCCGGTCGAAGCCCCTGTGCCCTGATGCTGGTAGTACGCTAGCGTGAAACTTCCGCTCGTGCTCATCGGCGTCGCCGTCGCCGGAGGCACTGTGGGATACGGCAGGTGGTGGCTGTAGTACTGATTATAGCACTCGACGTTTGGAGACGCTGATGTGGTGGTGCCGCTGGGAGCGTCGCGGACGCTGGGTTTGGCACGGTCGCGGCGGTGGATGTTCATGTGCCCACCGAGAGCCTGCGCCGTGGTGAACCCGCGCTTGCAGAAGACGCACTCGTAGTATGGCCTGGTGGGGGCAGCAGCCAGCACGGCCGCCGCCGCCTCATCGTCCCCGGGCTCAGCTCCTTGTGGCGGCGGCGCTGCCACCCCTGGCGGACCGGCGGCCGAGCTAGCGGCCTCGTCACCTGATGCCACTGTGGGTTCCTTGTTGCTGCCACTCGCCATGTGCTAGGTGATCTACGACCGATCAAGTTTCTGACGGCCTTAAGGGTTTGGGGATTGCTAGACGGAAGTTTGACGAAGAGATGGCAAAGTATCTGCACGATCGATCAAGTTTCTGACGATTTTAAGGGTTTGGGGATCGGTAGACGGAAGTTTGACGACGAGATGGCAAAGTATGTGACTTGGTACACTGGGGATTATATTTATGTCTGATTGGATCGACGGGGACAAAGTGGAAAACATTGGAATCATCAGCAGTTTCTGAATAAAAGATGGAACATGGTCTTGGCCGGCCTTGTTGCTTTGCAGCTGCCTCGCTATCCAGTACCGTGCGCTGCTGTTTTGCAGTAAAAACATACAATGAGCAGCTTGTGCTTCACACATAAGTATCCTATATTCTTATCTGTTTTTTTTCCTTTGAAACGGAGGCATACCGTGGCTGCTGTGTATCATTTCAATGCACACAATCATTACTGCTAGTACAAAGAATGCAGCAGTACCCGTCTCCCGAGAGCCTCGCCGCGTGAGAGTGCCCTCTGCGCCGTCCGTCTCGCGTTGGCCTCATGCGACTGCCCCCTGGGGCCAGGGGCAGAGCTAGACTAAGGGCCTGTTCTGAACTACTCCACCTTCCAACTCCACGAATGATTTTGAACCGAACGGATGGGCTCCAAGAAGCTAACTTCTGAAAAGCTAGCCAGCGCGTAGTGCAAAAACGAGGAGCCCGGTTGGCCCAGCTCCACCAAAACATGAAGTTGGAGTTCCCATTATTTACAGCGATCTGCCACCGCCAAGTTACATACCGGTTCGACCCCCCTCGCTCGATAGAAAAAATAAAACTCGAAGCGGTACGGTCCTCCTCTCAACGAATCGGTACCCCTCATATGGGAAGATATCTGGTGCTCCGGGAGCATCTAAACTTAGGTGCTCCGGGAGCTTCTCAGCCGTTGGATCTAAAATCCAAAGGCCAAGGAGAGAGCTCGTGCATTTATTCAAAAAAACACCCCTAGAAGTCCGTTATTACAACCAGATCCAACGCATCCCTAGATGACCGTCAGATTATAGATCCAACGGCTGAGAAGCTCCGGGAGCATCTAAACTTAGGTGCTCCCATAGCACCTGATATTCCCCCCCCCCCTCATATCTCGAGGTCGCCCATTATGGGCTAGTTCGAGTCGGCCCATTATGGCGCTAAGACAGGCCATAGATGCTGCCAGCTCATTTTTAGCGATGAGAGAAGCTAGCGTGGCTGCTGAATGGGATCAAATCGCTATGTGAAGTTGGAAGCTGCGCTTGGTAGCTGGATTTGAGGAGTTGGGAGAGTTGGGAAGAGTTCAGAACACGCTCTAATTCAAGGGTATGCACATACCCAATATTTTTTGCAAAAGCAAATTAGTTTATATGTCTATGTATGCATATATATCATATATGGTCCTGGTGACTAATTCAAGGGTATGCAATGCATATATATAATGTATGGTGGTCCTTTTATAAGTAGAAGTCACTGGGAAACGATAAAAACAACGTTCAGGCGTTCAACGAGAGCTATATCCCGCTTATAGCAGGATGGAAGCTACTCTCGTGTCCGGTGTCGGGTGCAGCGCGAGCGAGCCGGCCCATTAGCCTAGGACTCGCTCGCTAGAGGTTCGCTCACTGTAGTTCTTTTTAAATATTTTTTGTTTTGTTTTATTTTTTCTTTGGTTTTTATGTTTTTCACCGGCTTTTTCTAGTTTTTTGTTATAGCTTCAGTTTTTACCTCTTTTCTTCGTCCCTTTCTCGGTTTTCAGATTTTTTTTGTTTCTATATGGTTTTCTTTGTTTCTTTCTTGGGTTTTCTCCATTTTTTGTTTTATTTGTTTTTCTGCACTGCTTCTTCCTCGGTTTTCTTGTTTCCTTAGTCTCTTCAGTTCCTTTTTTTTGACACATGTCTACACTTTTTCTGCACATGGTACATTTTTAGGACATGTCAAGAACATATTTTGATATATATTTAATATTTTTCAAATACGTAATTAACATTTTTTTCAAATAAATATTTTGATCTCTATTTTCTTTCATACACATTTTGTACATTTTTGGTATATATCTAAAAAATTATTTAGTACAGGTTTTAAATTTTCATATATATGATTATTTTTTTGAAAATATATATTTTGATTTCTATTTTTTGTACACATTTTACCTTTTTGATGGATATTTAACATTTTTAATATACAAGTTTAACATCTTCGAAATACATAATTAATATTTTTTAAACATATATTTTTGGGCGTCTACTTTTTCCAAGTACATTGTTGATTAACATATTAAACACTTACATTTTTTAGTCTACTTTGTTTCATACATATTGCACATTTTATGTATTCATCGCAAAACTTTTTTCTATATACATTTAACATTTTTCAAAGGCAGGTAATCATTCGGGTCTGTAATTGTCTAATCATCCCCATGTAGCTGTCCAATCACGCATAGGAGGCCTCGTCATATCCTTCTCCAACATTGCAGCAACATCGATGTTGATGTTCCTTCGCAGCACTAGCAAACGCCAGGGCGTGCTGCATCGCAGCTCCGTCACGCCTTGCCAATCTGACCTGCATTGCTGGGGAGTGATGCATCCCAAAAACGGCCGCAACATAGTCGACCTCCGACGGGCTGCATTGCAGCGCCGACGAGGTTGGGTTGCAACATGTCGGGGTAATCTAGCGACATATGCCAGGGGGTGGCTTATCATGGATGGGGACAGGAGTACGTCGTCGGGCCCTGGAAGCGGGAGTGAGCGAGATCTCGAACGCCTACGAGTCTTACCCAGGTTCGGGGCTCTCCGTGGAGATAACACCCCTAGTCCTGCTCTGCGGGGTCTCCGCATGATGACTAATGTCAATAGATGGCTATAAGGTTGCTCCTTGAGCTGTTCGGCTAGAGGAGGAAGAAGGGCAAGGCTAGCTCCTCTGCCTCTCTAGCTATGGATGTGTGTGTGTTTGCCTGGGTGCTGAACCCTTTGCATGGGTGAGCATGGTGGGTTTATATAGGCCTACCCCTCAGGGGTACAATTGTAATATGGCCGGATGTAGGACCCGGACGTCAGTGTCTTGGGGCGCCGAGTTCTTCGCCAGCTGCTGGGGCCCGCTGCCGGGTGGGCCCAACCGATTGCCATGAACCCAGCCGACAGGTAGGGCCCACCGCCTGCGGCCCATGCTGACTGCCTTTTGATGTAGCCTCGCCCTTGATGACGAAGGCTTTGTCGGGGGACACATGGCTACAGTCCAGCCGCCTGGCGGGTGCTTAGCCACACTCCGTCTCATCAGATTAATGGCGCGCAGACTCCGAGGGTAGGGAGGGCCGCCTGCTAGAGTTCGGCCCGCCCTCGAGGCTGCCTCCTCGGGGTGCGCCGTCTTCTAGTTGCTCGCGGACAGGTAGGGCCCGCCGCCTGCGGGCCGTACCGACAGCTCGTCGTGGGAGCATGGCCCTAGCTGATGTATGCCGCATCATGAGCCGCGTGGCCACAGTGCCGCGTCGGGCGAGGGGTGTCCGCTTGGTATGTCCGCACTGCGGCCACGCCCCTCCGTGATTCGGGGGGAGCAGGTGGTCCTGTAGCCACGCCATGTCTCGTCGTAATAAATGGGTGCAAACTTTGAGGGAAGGCAGGGCCGCCTGCTAGGCGCCGGCTCCCTGAGGCCGCCTCCTGAGAACGCGCCGTTTCTGGCAGCCCTCCTGGACCAGCCAGCCCAAGGAGCCGGTAGTATGTCTGGAAGGTGCGAGGGGCTTTGCTAGCCCCGATGTCTTGAAGTGTTATGGGGTGCCGATGAGGCTACCTGTGGTCAATCCCTCCGACAGTAGTCCCCGAAGCTGGTGGGGCGCCGCGGCTCAAGCCGGAGTGCCTCAGCAGCTTCCTACTCCGAGTGGTTCAGTATTATTGCTTCGTCCGGTTGCGGGTGATGCCACCTGTCGGGAGCCGGCCGCCTGGTGAATTCTAATCATCGTGGCGGGCGCCGAGTTGACGCCGCCGGGTTGCAGGCTTGCCGCCCATTGCTCGCTTGCCACGCGTCACCAGCAGGCCAGGCCGGCCTGCCTGCCACGCGCGCGACGGGACATCACCGCAGGCCCGGGCCCACCACTACCGGGCCTTGGTGCGCGGGCGGATCTGCTGCGGCCGAGGCGAACGGTTTCCCTTCCCAGGCACATTAATCACGCGTCGTAAAGGCACGGAATACACGGGGTCGTGCGGGGCGTGGGAGCAGTTAATCCCACGTCCCCACGACGCGTCGCCTCGGCTTTGCCGTCGCCGCCGCGGTTATAAGTAGGGGGAGGGGCATGGCTAAAATGCACGCGCGTCCCTCCCCGCTCTCCATCTTCTTCTTTTTTCCTCCTGCTGTTGTGCTACGCTGTCTTGCAGCCCGCCGTCGAAATGCCGCTGCAGCTCGCCATCGCTCGACTTCTCCGCGTCGCTGCGGCCTCGCCATCGCGCGACTTCGCCGCGCCGCCACCAAGCAACCACAAAGCATGACGCCATGCGAGTGGGATGGTTCGAACATCCACGACGACCACCTCGAGTTCCTCTGCCAGACGCGACGACTTCCCCGTGCGGTGAACATGGAGGTGCGTGCTCCCCCCGAGAGGGAGATCTCGCCGGCGCCGAAGGACAGCGAGTGCGTCGTCTTCCGGACCCACTTCCTCCGCGGCTTCGGCCTGCCAGCAAGCGGCTTTTTCCGCTCTTTTCTTGACTTTTACCATCTTTAACCTCACCACCTCACGCCGAATACGGTGGTGCTGCTCTCCGCCTTTGCCACCCTTTGCGAGGGGTACCTCGGCGTCTTGCCCATGCTCGAGCTGTGGGGGAGCTCTTCTACCTCAAGCTCGGCACCGCCGTAAAAGGCGAGGCGGCTCAGTGCGGGGCCTACGTGGCGGTGCGGCGCACCGGCTCTGAGATCCGCTTCCCAGCCCTCACTCTGCTGGAGTCGGCCAAACTCTGGCAGAAGTCGTATTTCTACGTCCGGAACATCCACAATTCGCGGGACTACGCCAACCTGCCGGCTTACGTAGCCGGCTCGCCGCCCTAGCCTTGGAGTAACTGGAAATTTTAGCCGAAGCCGCTGTCGGCCACCATCACCATCGCCCTCACCCGGCTCCAAGAAATGACGGAGTCGGAGGGCCTCAGGGCTTCGGACCTGCTAGCCGCCTTCGTCGAACGCCGGGTGTTGCCTCTCCAGGCCCGGCCTCATCGGATCGGTAGCATGAACGGCCGCCGGGATTCGTGCCAGATGTCCACCAAGGCGCTGTTGACTGTGGAGGTGGTCCGGCTCGTCAACTACTTCTCCGACTGCAAGCTCGACGAGGAGAGTTGGCAGTTCGGTAAGGAGCCGTACAGTCGCGCCAATCCGCCGCCTCCGGTTAGTTTCTGATTCTTTTTCTTTGCTTGTGTCAAGCTCTTCGTGCCGCCTGACCGTCTGGCTATTGTGCAGCTGTGACGCCCTCGATTCAATCGTACACTAATCATACACGCAAATGTGTACGGTCAAGATCAAGGACTCACGGGAAGATATCATAACACAACTGTAGAAGCAAATTAAAAAAAAAACAAGCTTTATATTACAAGCCAGGGGCCTCGAGGGCTCGAAATACATAAGCTCGAATACACAAGAGTCAGCGGAAGCAACAATATCTGAGTACAGACATAAGTTAAACAAGTTAGCCTTTAGAAGGCTAGCACAAAAGCAACATCGATCAAAAAGGCAAGGCCTCCTGCCTGGGAGCCTTCTAACTACTCCTGGTTGTCGGTGGCCTCCACGTAGTAGTAGGCACCCTCGGTTTAGTAGTAATCGCCGGTGGTGACATCTGGCTCCTGGACTCCGTCATCTGGTTGCGTCATCCGAGAAGAATGGAAAAGGGGGAAAAGAGGGAGCAAAGCAACCGTGCGTACTCATCCAAAGTACTCGCAAGAAAGGATCTACACTACATATGCATCGGTGTCAATGAAATGGGTAGTATCTGTGGACAGAACTACAGAATGCCAGAAGAGAAGGGGAAAGCCTAGCCTATCGAAGACTAGCATCTTCAAGCAGCTTCAAGCATCTTGCAACATCGGAAGAGATAAGAGTAGCAGATTATAATTAACAAGCATGTTGTTGCATTAATGCCCAGAGATCCTTCCTCGACCCCCTGCGAGAAAGCAATCCCAGAGCCATACCATCCATTTCTCATCACAAGTATCCAGTTCTAGTTGTATCGATCGGGATACAACTCCGAGCGTCCGTTACCATAGGACAGGCTATCGATAGATGTTTTCTTCCCTGCAGGGGTGCACCAACTTACCCACCACGCTCGATTAACTCCGTCCAGACACACTTTACTGGGTCATGCCCGGCCTCAGCCAAACGATGCGCCACAACCCGACCTAGGCTTAATAGAGAGGTCAGCACGCCGGACTAAACCTATGCCCCCAGGGGTCTTGGGCCATCGCCCCGAGAACTCCTGCACATTGCGTCCGCGGCCGGTGAGCAGACCTAGCTACCTCCTGTAACAAGGCAGGTGCTTACGCAGTCCAACCCGGCGCGCGTCGCTCAGTCGCTGACGTCTATTAAGCTTCGGCTAATGCATACGATGCAGAACGCCCATACTATGCCCACGTGATGGTTAGTGCTATCAGGCCAGAGGCCCCTCAGATCAAATATCCAAACCGTTAGTATGTTGGTAGTGCGGTGACGAGCAGAGACTCACGAAAGATGTGACCCCGTCGCCCCATCTCGAGGACTTGCGGCAAGGACTAAGAATGCCCGGCCACGCCTCGTATTCAACTCTCGGGTACCCACCAGGTCAACCCGTCTGCACATCACTCGCGGGTACCCCTCAGGTCGACCCGCCTTTCCAAGTAACAGTTGTAAAGTCCAAGTATCCGTGTGTCCAAACACCAAGGGGAAACCCCGAGGAATCACCCTCGGTGTATTCCACTCGATGTAATCATCAAGGTGAACATAGGAGGAACCACCCTCGAGGTTCACACTTGAGGGGTTGCACGAAAGAGTCGTATCGGAAGTGGTTAAGGAGGAATCACCCTCGATGACCACGACCAAATAGCTACACTACAGGGTTAACATCAGAAGTGCTGTCGAGGTACCACCCTCGGCACTCGATAGTAACTCTGCAGAGTCGTAAAACAAAGGGGGGGGTGATGTGCGGTGTCGGGGCCTGGACGTCGATCACGTTGATCGAGTCATCGAACATAAAGCGGGGCAACTAGGACAAGGTGGGGGTCACTGATGTGTCTTTAACCAACCTATACTAAATAGTTCAGGATACGCAGGTAAGGTACAACAGCAGCTACAAAAACAGGCTATGCATCAGAATAGGAGCAATCAATTAGAGTAGCAAAATCTAATGCAAGCATAAGAGAATAGAATGGGCGATACCAGAATGATCAAAGGGGGGGCTTGCCTGGAAGCTCTGCTGTAAAGGTAGAAGGGTTGTCGGAGACGTAGTCGGTCATAGGGGCAGCATAGGTCTCGGGGTCTACCGGAGAGAAGAGGGGGAAGAAACAATAAATATAAAGGAAACAAAGCATCACAAAGCATAACATGATAATACCCGGTGTTAGGGGTGAACTAACAAAGTGCTAGACTTTGCAGACGGAGAGGGAAAACATCCTGAGGGGATTTTCCGGCGTCTGACATTTTCCGGACAGATGAAAAGAGAGGGGACGGTTCCATGTTCAGCATGCTAGAGGCATGTGACAGATGAACGGACCGTGTATTCAGATTCGTTGGATTTTTCTCAGCAACTTTCATATATAAAACCTTTTCATCCGAGCTACGGTTATTTTTCTATGAATTGTCAAAGTTTTAACCATTTTCTCAAATATTACTAATTCATTTTTTTTGGAACAAAATTACTTTTGTCACCTAGTACTCCTCTAGTCAGAGTCTGTTACATGTGCACTACTGGAATCAGCTAATTTGCCATCTGCCAGCTCTTTGCCGTCTGCTAGCTGACGGCAAAGCAGCTCTTTGCCATCAGCTACGCATAAGCAGACGGCAAAGAAAAGGCTGACGGCAAAGAAGCTCTTTGCCACTGCCAGCTCTTTGCCGTCTGCCAGCAGACGACAAAGAATCTTTGCCGTCCGCTGGCAGACGGCAAAGAGTGTGGTGGCCCCCACCCCCCGCTCATTTGAAAAAATGTTAACGGCCCACCTCTTTGCCGTCCGCTAGCAGACGACAAAGAGGCAAAAAGGCGGACGGCAAAGGCTGGCGGACGGTAAAGAGGGCACTTGACTAACGGCAAGTACCCCCCCGCCCGTTACTCACTTCGTCCTCGCGCGCCCTTCTCCTCCGACCCCGCCGCCGCCGCCGCCCGCCGCCCCGTCGCCCCCGCCGCCCCACCGCCCCGTCGCCCCCCCGCCCCGGCCCCCCGCCGCCCCGCGCCCCACCGCCGCCCCGGCCCACAGCCGCCCCGGCCCCCCCGCCGCCCCGGCCCCCCGCCGCCCGGGCCCCCGCCGCCCCGCCTCCTCCACCGCCCCGCCCCGGCCCCCCGCCGCCCCGCCTCCTCCACCGCCCCGCCCCGCCCCCCCGTCGCCGGCCCCTCCCCGACCCGTCGCCGCCCCCCACGGTGAGCCCCTCGATCCCATTTTTTTTCTTCTGTTTTTTTGTTTTTTTGTTTAGATAAGGTTTTTTAGTTTAAGTTTTTCAGTTTAGAATTAATTAGTGTAGGTTATTTAGTTTAATTAGTTTAGGTTTAATTACTTTAAATAGTTTAGTTTTAATTAGTTAGGTTTAGGTTAAGTAGAAGGGGGAAGAAGAAGAAGAAGAAGAGGAGGAGGAGGAGGAGGAGAAGAAGAAGAAGAAGACCCCGACTCCACCCCGACACCCGACCCCCTAACCCCCTGACCCCGACATGACACCCCGACCCCCCGACCCCCTAACCCCCTGACCCCGACACGACACCCCGAAGCCCCGACCCCGAAACAGCACCCCGACCCCGACATGGCACCCCGACACCGACACGGCACCCCGACACCGACACGACACCCCGACCCCCGACACGACACCCCCGACACCCCGAGACCCCGACCCCGAGACCCCGACCCCGACCCCGACCCCGACCCCGACACCCCGACCCCGAGCCTGACCCGACACCCCGACCCCGACACCGACACGGCACCTCGACCCCGACCCGGCACCCCGACCCGACACCCCGGCCCCGAGACCCCGACCCCGACACGGCACCCCGAGACCGACACGACACCCCGACCCCGACACGGCACCCCGAGACCGACACGACACCCCGACCCCCGACACGACACCCCGACCCCGAGACCCCGACCCCGACCCCGACACCCCGACCCCGAGCCTGACCCGACACCCCGACCCCGACACCGACACGGCACCCCGACCCCGAGACCCCGACCCCGACCCCGACCCCGACACCCCGACCCCGAGCCTGACCCGACACCCCGACCCCGACACCGACACGGCACCCCGACCCCGACCCGGCACCCCGACCCGACACCCCGACCCCGAGACCCCGACCCCGACACGGCACCCCGAGACCGACACGACACCCGACCCCCGACACCTCCCGAAAAGGTGTTCTTTGGCCTTCCAGAAGCCGACGGGGTCATATATTTGTGAATTATTAGTTAGGTCATATATCTTTCGATTTTGTTATGAAAAACATCATATATAATTGTGTTGATCGGGTAGTTTTAAATGTGCAGTTGTTTCATCACTGCGAGGTTTGGTGTTCGACGACCTCGCCGTGCGTTTGACGAGCTCTGCCCCTTCGTTCGTGGGTGAGCACAAATGACATGTCCTCCTCCCCCATTAATTATTTGATCTATTCCGATGAAACTTGATAGCTAGATATATATGTGTCTTGAATCATCATTATGCGTAACCAATATGTGTCTCCCATTCGAAAGCGTCATAGTTATAAATATGCATGCATTTGCATATTTATAACCTTGATTCTTTCGAATTGTCCAACGCTATCCATGGACAGCCCGAGTATGTTTAGATTGGGTTCGTTTTCCCATATGCTTTGCTCCGGATCCGACGCATAAATTTCGTCAGTGCCTCCCCTGTTGTTCTCCGGGTACACATCCTCTCTGTTTATTGCAGAGACGTGTATCAGGAGAACAGCGGGGAGGTGCTGCCGAAATTTTGCGTAGGATCCGGGGCATAGCATGGGAAAATGAACCCAATCTAAACATACTCGGGTGGGATTAGGACCTATCATTACCTATTAGAGTGTAGGTTGCATGGACGTAATAAAATTGACAAAGTAGATCAACTGATGAATACATACATGGTGAATTATATATATATATTTGTTGTGTGTCTAGTAGCTCTGAAAGTCAAGATGAGTGATCGTGCGTGGATGTACACCGGTCACACTGGTCAGAACAAATGGAGCACTGAATGGTTCACAAAAACCAAGGGGTTTGTGCGAGCCGCATTTGCAAATGGCCAGAGGAAAACCTGGTGCCCCTGTTTACGGTGCGGCAATTGGGAAAAGAGGACAGAGGCTGAAATGGGCAAACACCTGCAGAAGAGTGGTTTTACGCCCGACTATACGGTGTGGACATTTCATGGTGAGTCTGCCCAACGTGACCGAGCTGAGGTGGATCGTCGTCGGACCGACGAGCATGGTACCGGGATGGAAAACATGGTGCAAGACTTTGATGATGCTCGGGATTCGGACGAGGAGATGGAGGAATCTGCAAAGGCCTTCAATGAAATGTTGGAGTCTTCAAAACGTCCGCTCCATGAGCACACTGAGCTTTGTCAGTTGGATGCCATCTCACAAGTAATGGCTCTGAAGGCTCAGTTCAACTTGGGCAGAGAATGCTACGATGCAATGATGACAGTATTTGGACGCTTTCTACCCAAAGGCCATGTAATGCCTGCAAACCTGTACCAGTCGGACAAAATCCTCCGTGCACTGAAGATGCCCTATGATAAGATACATGCCTGTGAGAAATGATGTGTCTTGTTTAGGCTTGACTATGCGGACTTGAACTATTGTCCCATTTGCAAGTCTTCCAGGTATGTTGTGGTAGACAACGGTATGGGTGAGAAGACACAGACCAAAATCCCCGTTAGTGTTCTTCGGTATATGCCAATCGTACCAAGACTTCAACGTCTTTTCATGGTCAAAGAGACGGCCAGACAGATGACATGGCACAAAACGGGCAAAAGAACCGAACTAGATGCAGATGGGAATCTGATGATTGTACACACATCGGATGGTGTTGCGTGGAAAAAGTTTGATGAATTACATGGTGACAAAGCGGCAGATCCGAGGCATCCTCGAGTCGGCATCAGCACGGATGGGTTCAGTGTGTTTGGTATGACGGCAGCCCAATACAGTTGTTGGCCCGTATTTGTCTTTCCACTCAATCTCCCCCCCGGACAGATTATGCAAAGAAAGAACATTTTCCTGACGTTGATAATTCCAGGGCCCAACTATCCAGGGAAAAATATGAATGTGTACATGCAACCGCTTAAGGACGAATTGCAAGAAGCCTGGGATAATGGGTTCAAGACATACGATGCCTATAGCAAACGGAACTTCATAATGCGTGTCTGGTACATGTACTCGACGCATGACTTGCCGGCGTATGCGCTATTCGTTGGCTGGTGTGTGCATGGAAGGTTCCCGTGCCCCACATGCAAGGGAGCTCTTGAGTTTCGTTGGCTTCAGGCCGGTCGCAAGTTTTCTTGCTTCGACATGCATAGAGAGTTCCTGAATCCTCGCCATAAGTTCAGGAAAGACAAGAAGAACTTCATCAGAGGTAGAGTTGTCAAAAACTCTGCACCACATGCATTGACAGGCCAACAGACCCTGGATCAGTTAAACGCTCTCGAGCCAGATCCAGAGCGTCCAGGGTACTTCAAGGGGTATAATTCTAAGCACGCCTGGACTCACAAAACATGCTTATGGGATCTGCCTTACTTCAAAGACCTCCTTTGCCCACACAACATCGACGTGATGCACACTGAGAAGAATATCGCCGAGGCACTTTTTGGTACATTGTTCGGCATAGATGGGAAGTCAAAGGATAATACTAAGGCTAGAGTCGATCTGGAGGCGCTATGTGATAGGCCGTTACAAAACATGAAAGAACCGAAAGGAAAGCAGAACTGGACGAAGCCAAAGGCATGGTTCAATCTTGGAAGGCCAGCTATGAGGGAAATTATCTTGTGGGTGAAAATGCAGTTGATGTTCCCCGATGGGTATGCAGCGAATCTACAGAGGGGAGCCAGTCTTGATAAATTGAAGATATTTGGTCTCAAGAGTCATGATTGGCACATATGGATTGAGCGGGTAATGCCGGTGATGTTGTGTGGCTTCATCCCTGAGGATGAATGGCTAGTACTGGCAGAACTCAGCTATTTCTTCCGTGTTCTTTGTGCGAAAGAACTATCGCCTGGCGTGCTAGAAGAAATGGAAGAGTTGGCGCCGGAGTTGATCTGCAAGTTAGAGAAGATCTTTCCACCGGGCTTCTTTAATCCAATGCAACATTTGATTTTGCATCTCCCGACCGAGGCAAGATTGGGGGGGCCCGTGCAAAATCGTTGGTGCTACCCAACTGAGAGGATGCAGAAGACGCTTCGACAAAAATGTAAAAATAAACGTAGAATTGAAGCATCGATGGCTGAGGCATTCATCACTGAGGAGGCGGCAAACTTCGTGACAGCACACTACGAAGCCAAAAATCGTCATTTGCATAATCCGAAGCCTCGGTACAATGCTGACGACCCTAAAAAGGGTGGATCCAACCTCAGCCTATTCAAAGGGAATCTCGCACCAGCCAGTGTTTCAAATCCAGTATCTTTGGATAACGAACAATGGCGGACCATTTCGTTGTATATCTTCAACAACCTGATAGAAGTGCGGCCGTACATCGAGTAAGTTCTCGGTACATAGTTTCGCAACTTCTATTTCCTTTGAACTGCTCTTATTCCTGGATATTTCATACAGTCGATACGTCGCCTTATTCTCGTATGGAGCGGTGATCCAAAAGGATTCTGTCGAAGAGTATGAGCTTCTCGCAAAGCAAGGAGGCGGCTATCCCGGTTTCATCTCTTGGTTCAAACAAACGGTAATTTCTATTAGACTTGTAGGCTAATTTGTAGGCGGCTATCCCGGTTTCATTCGCTAATTTGTGCGTAATGCAACAATCCTTTCATATTAAACTTGTAGGCTAATTCAGGGTCTATGGACGCCGAATTGAGACAAGTGGCTAATGGTTTTGACTATAAGGTCCGTTCATTTGACAAATACGACATCAACGGGTATCGCTTTCGTACCTATGGCAAAGAGCTATCTATGGCCGACCGAAAGTCTACAAATTGTTGTGTATCTGCTATCGGCGAAGGAGGTACCGAGTATTATGGGAGAGTTGAAGCAATTTATGAACTTCTATTCTATGGTGAAAACCCACCGAATGTCGTAGTCTTCAAATGTTATTGGTTTCAGCCGAAGGAGACTAGAAGGACTCATGAACATATAGGGCTAGTTGAAATCAACCAAAGCACCCATTTAGATGTTCCTCATGTCTATATTACGGCTCAACAGGCGACCCAAGTATTCTATCTACCGTGGGCCTGCCAAACTAATCCAAATCTAAAAGGTTGGGATGTCGTTTATGAAGTGCCGCCACGTGCTAGACTATCTCCCCCAAAGGAAGAGGATTATGAACCTCACATTAACCCAGACACATATGAAGGAGAATTCTTCCAAGAGACACGTCTTTCCAAAAAGCGTTTCAAGAACCGCTATACTTCACCCCAAAACATTGAAGTAGACAGCGACAGTGAATCCGACATCACCCCAGAGGAGGAACAAGAAGAGCCGGAACAAGAAGAGGTTACTGCTGCGGATGACCTGTCATTGCTTGACCGATTACGTCAAGGTGGCCTTGCACATGTTGATGCCACTGAACCCTATGAGCCCGTCATTGATTATAGTGATGATGATGATTATGCATTTATTGATGATACTGATCGAGATTATTAGTAGTGTCAGGTATTATTTTTTTAATGTTGTACTTGATGATGATACACTTAAGTGATACACATATTATTATTCATGTCGGTCTTTTTTTTATGTTGTACTAATTTCGTTTACTGTTTTTCATGGCAGGTGTTGAAAGATGGTGGGCGCTGGTCGGGAGCGCGCCAAGGCCCCTTCTTCGTCGGCGCGTGGTCTGAGGTCTTCGATTCCAGACGTACCTCTCCGCCGAGCGTTGCTGGACAGTATGTCCACACCGCCGGGCCCTTCTTCGTCGACCGCGGTGCCCAGCAGGGGACGAGGTAGGAAGAGAGGAGGTGGGGCACGTGGTCGCGGGAGAGGAGGTAGGGTGACTGCTAGGGCACCTTCCTCGCCGCCACCCCCAGCTGTTTCACCCGAGCACGTGACTGCTAGGGTGGACTCGTCCGAGGAGGAGGCTACACGGACTCCGGTCCACGAGCCTCCGGTCCACGGGTCTTGGGCCCACGAGCCTCGGGTCGACTGGCCTTCGGCCCACGAGAGTTCGGCCCACGAGACCCCGGAGGAGCACACGTCCGGATGGGGTACCTGGCTGGATCAGCCCGAGGAGCCGAGTGGCCATGCTGATGATGGCGGGGAGCCGACTGATCTTGAGGAGGAGGGTGGCACCGTCTACCAGCGTGGTGCTACACGGCTCCCGTCCGTGCCGGCAACCCGCGAGCAGAGGTGGTTGATCTTCCCTGATGGGGAGAGGTACGTAAGTGCATTTAATATTTTTGTACCTTCCGCATTCACGTTTCTTGAAATAACTAATGCGTTGGCCTTGTCATGCTGCAGGGGTTGGGACCACCATCATAGTGTCCGCCGGCCCAACTCCGTCCTTGGAGTTCTTTGCTGGCAAAACTTCCCGGGGTTTGTCACGTTGCCTGGTGAGGGTCGGCTTCCAGAGCTTGGGTTGAGCTGGGAGCACTACGTGGCTGCCCCGGCCCCGCTGGATGTCATTATCGACGGTGTCGTGTGCGACACGAGGGCAGACATGGTGATCAGGACGTTCTGGGTAATTTCTCCTTTACACATTTCAAAATCTTCAACTAGCTAGTTATTAATTGTACTAATCAATATTGTCTCATTTGATTGCAGACATTCTACAGGTGTGAGGAGGGATACGAGGGGGACAGCACAAATGTTATCCAGAACGTCTGCAAGCGCCTACTCCAGAACTTACGGCACGAGGCTCGGGTGCAGGCTGTTCGAGACTACTACGCCTTGCGTGGTATCAAGAAGACCAAGCCGGCGTGCCGCGATAAGTTCCTGAGTAAGGAGCAGTACATGAAGGTAATTCTTAAGGCCTTCTACTTAAGTTCCTTCATTTAGTAATTCTTAGCCGTAGCGCTCAAGTTTCTATTTGCTAACTTATAGGCGCCTCCGAGATGGTGCGCGGATCGGATGGATTGTTGGGAGGTGTTGGTCGATGAGTGGTGCTCACAAGAATGGCTAGCCCTCCACAACCAGGCCAAGGACAAACGTGCCCAAATGGAAGGTGTGCCACACCATCAAGGCAGCTCCAACTTATATCAGTTCGGGCGCAACTAGGTATGTGGTTTGCTTCATGATTCATGCAATTCATTCATCATGCTAGCTTGAGCCCTTTAATTACTAATTTTCATTGTTTCTCTCTTTCAGGCACGCTACAATAAGGCGGATAAGGTGCCAGAGGTGTACGACCTGTATGCCATGGCCCACACTGGCTCTTTCAAGAAAGTCAAGGCTTTCTCTCAGTCTGACCTCGATGATGCAAACAACTTCACCAACATCTCCTCCCACAACAAGCTCGTGAGATATAGAGATGAGGGGAAGGCGAGGAAAGGGGAGGACTTTAACCCGAGCCAGGGTCCCATTGATCCAGAGCTGGTGATGATATCTGGTGGCGGGAGGTCCCATGGCTCCATAGCCATTGGAGATGGACTTATCCGTTGTCCTAGCACTCTCCCGGAGATCAAGGCGTGCCAGTCGAGCTCCGCTCCCGAGATAAGGCCTCGTGAACGGCCAGTGCAACTCGCCATCAAGGTTAGTGATACGTACTCAGTTATCTTTCTCCATTACATTGTGTGCGCTTCCATCAATGATTACAAATGGTCATGTGAGTGGTGTTGCAGGCTGCTATACAGACTGAGAGAGATAGAACGGAGAAACTTCTGGCGGAGGTGGCGGAGAGGCAGCGAGAGATGGAGGAGAGGACGAGAAAGATGATGGAGGAGGAGAGGGCACGGAATGACATGCAGGCAAGGGCCATGTACGAGCTCCTTGTGGTAAGTTTCTTCTGCAGATTACTTGCTACTCTTAACATTTGAGTCTCATTACTAACTAGTATGACTCTGTTCTGAAAACCAAATGTGCAGTCTGTGTGCGAGAAGTCCGGTCAGCCCGCTCCGCCGATGCCAGTGATTGCTCCTGGGAGCACGGTGAGTTTAGTTTGAATGGACATTACTTGGTAGTCTTAACATTTGAGTGTCGTAGTGCTAACGAGACATTGGAAGTGATCTTTGGTGCAGCTTAACTCCAGAAACGTATCGCACGATCCTTCACCAGGTAGCGGCACTAGCCACCCCGCTCCTACACCTCCCTGATCACGGTAAGTTTCTCTAGTGTTTTGCTTAACAAATGCATAAAGACCTAGACTTAGCTTTATTTCCTCCAATATGCTTACCATAATGACCTAGAGTTAGCTTATTTTCCTCCAAAATGACCCATTTTACCTAGGTTAGCTTATAAATGATGCAGTTCATCCAAGTTAGCTAAAAAATGACCCATTTTACCTAGATTAGCTCCTAAATGATCCATTTTACCTACGTTAGCTTTAAAATGGCCCATTTCACCTACGTTAACTCCAAAATGACCCATCTTACCTAGGTTATCTCATAAATGATCCATTTCAACTAATTTAGCTCATAAACGATCCATTTGACCTAAGTGAGCTAAAAAACGATCCATTTCACCTAAATTAGCTCTTAAATGATCCATTTCACCTAAGTTAGCTCAAAAAGATCCATTTCAACTAAATTAGCTCTAAAATGACCCATTTTACGTAGATTAGCTCCTAAATGATCCATTTTACCTACGTTAGCTTTAAAATGACCCATTTCACCTAGGTTAGCTCCAAAATGACCCATTTCACCTAGGTTAGCTCCAAAATGACCCATCTTACCTAGGTTAGCTTATAAATGATCCAGTTTATCCAAGTTAGCTCTAAAATGACCCAATTTACCTGAGTAGCTCCTAGGTTAGCTTATAAATGATCCAGTTTATACTTCTTGTTCTAGTCTTCTTCTTGTTCTAGTCACCTATTTCTAACTTTCTTATTTACCATTTTGCAGATTTCATTCACTTCATGGAAGCTAGCTTGCTATGATGGAGTGCTTGCTTTTCCTTTGATGAAACTTTGCATTGTATCTAGCTTGCTATGATGGAACTTGCTATCTTGATCATGCTTTGCATTGTAATATATATATGGATGGAACAATGTGTATGGATGGAACTTGCTTATGTATGAACAATGTGTATGGATGAAACTGATGTGATATGTGATATGTGATATGAAACTTATGTGCTGGATATGTGATATGGAAATATATCTATATATGTCATATATATTTTCTGTGCAAATTGTGGGATTTAATAAAAAACAGAAAAAACAGCCAATATGCAGGCTCTTTGCCGTCTGCCACCGACGGCAAAGAGCTCTTTGCCGTCTGCCGCGGACGGCAAAGAAGCCACGTGGCAGCCAACTGTGCTTCCTGGGAGCTGACCCATTTGGTCAGTTTGCCTACCGTGGCAGACGGCAAAGACTTTGCCATCCGTGGCAGACGGCAAAGAACCTGCACTTTGCCATCAGTGGCAGACGGCAAAGAACCTGCCATCTAGTGACGTGTAGATGACATCATAAGGCGGACGGCAAAGACCAGAGAAATTTTGCCGTCTGCGGCGGACGGCAAAGGTCTGCAGTTAGCCACTTAACGGACTGACAGCGCAAATATTGCCGTCCGCCCTCTTTGCCGTCCGCCGCAGACGGCAAAGAGCCTTTGCCGTCCGCCTCCAGGAAGCAGACGGCAAAGCAGCTGTTTACCGTAGCCTTCTTTGCCGGAGCCTTTTGCCGTCCGCGGCTGACGGCAAAGGTCTTTGCCATCCGCCTTTCGAGCCTTTGCCGTACGCCGTGGCAGACGGCAAAGTAGCTGTTTCCTGTAGTGGTGGGGCCAGGGGGGTCAGTCAACAGTTCACTAGTCAAGGTTGACTGGTCAACAGGGTCAGTAGGGACCCACTTGTAAGTGACACATGTGCTAATGAAAGTATTTAAGCTAATTTACACTAGAGGGGTCACATGTCATATGCACAATCTGTAACTGAATTTATCTATTGTTTTAATTTACTAATTAGCTAGTCGGTCCCACATGTCATTGGTTGGAGTTAATTAAAAGATTATTTAGCCGAGTGTGGCCCCACACGTCATGAGGCTATACCTAAACATTAATTAGTCCACTAAGCTAGACCAACAGGGCCGGCCTCATCCAGAGAGCCGGCCGGCCATCTCACGGCCATGCACAAAGGCACAGGAAGGAAGACATAAAAAAAATCAAACCACACCTGTTCCACCGTCGGACTTTTTTCCCTCTCGTTAGGGTTTCCTTCTCCCGGTGGCGATCTCACGCCGCCGTCGAGCGTTATCCTTCCCTCCTCCGATCCTTCTTGCAGGACGGATCCGGGCCGATCAAGTGGTGATCCCAGCATCACTTCCCGACCTGGTTTTTCACCTCCCTGTAGGGAACGGAGAGCTAGGGCTAGTTCTCAAGGCCCGATCATTTTCTATCACGGGCTAGGGTTCAAGTGTTTGCAGCGATGGGATCAAGGACCAACGAGGCTTCGGGTTCCAGCTCCGCATCAGATGTGGAGAAGATGATGGCTGAATTGGGGCTCCGCGAGGAAGACCTCGATGATGTCGTCTTTGACGAGAAAGCTGCACCACCGGAGGCGGCAAGGTGGATGGCGGTGGCTAGAGTTCACATAGACAAGCCATACAGTAAATATTGGTTCTTCAAGAACATGCGGGCTGCGCGGGATCTAGCTCGCGATGTCAAGTTCCGTCCACTTGAGGATAATCTCTATACTTTGCAGTTCTTTTGCTTGGGTGACTGGGAACGAGTGATGCAAGAAGGACCATGGAATTTCAGGGGGAACACCGTCATCATCACACCTTACGACGGCATCACCAAGCCAACTGAGGTGAAACTAGACACTCTTGACATATGGATATAGATCCATGACGTACCTGATTTATATGCGCATCTAGTCGGGCCATTAGCTGCAAAAGTCGGGGAAGTTTTGTTCACGAAGATGATGACTCAAGACTTTGCTGGAAACTTCTATCGTGCATGGGTAAAGATCAACGTCAATAAGACTCTGAATAACGCGGTCTCCATGATTCGTGATGGCAAGCATCAGATATACCGTGTGAGATACGAATGCCTCCCGGATTGGTGTGCGGTGTGTGGCCATCTTGGGCATGTCTACAAGGAGCACGACAATGGTATTCACCCCCATCGGCGCTGTACTATAAGAATCTCAGAGCTGAATGGAACATGCATGTTGGAGCAGGCCCGGGGGCGGGTCGAGGAAGGGGACGCCGCGGAGGCCGCCGTGGTGGATGTGCTGAGGGTGGAAGAGCTGCATATGGTAAACCCAACAATGCAGATTCTGAGCTGCCACTAGATGCCGATGAGGATGCAGTCATGAAGGAAGTGGAGGAGAGCAGGAAACACACTTCTGATCCATTAGGAGAGCCTATTATAACTAGCTCTTCAGTCTCCCTTCCCAACCATGTTTCTCCAGAGAATATGGTGAACCCGCTAGCGATTGTCCCGGCGGGTGCTGTGATGGTGAGTCCTCCTCCAAAGAGAGATCCAAAGAGGACCAGGATGGAAGATGATAGCATGGATGGACAGAGTTCAGCAGTGAAGACTTTGGCGGGCTCCTTCGAGGAGCGCCGCCGGGCCCAATGAATGCATTATGCTGGAACTGTCGGGGTTTGGGCAAAGCCGCGACGGTTCGAGAAATTCGCAAATTCGCGAATAAGTTTGCCCCTACCCTAATGTGTATCGTAGAAACTCAGATAGATGAAACTAGGGTAGAAGCTTTAGCTGCCTCATTCGGCTATGATAATGGATATGCTATTGATAGTCAAGGTAGAAGTGGTGGCATTGGTGTTTTTTGGAACAATGAAATAAAACTTGAGATTTTAGGTTACTCAGTGTATCATGTTGATTGCTCCGTGACAGAATCAGGCATGGATCCGTGGAGATTAACTGTAGTGTATGGAGAATCTCAAACACACCTCAGATCACAAACATGGGACAGAGAATCTGAGCACGCTCAATAATCTCCCTTGGATATGTATAGGAGATTTCAATGAGGTTTTGCGGCCCGATGAGCACGTCGGGATTGGACAGAGAAGCAACGCACAAATTCAAGCTTTTCGAGATACCATGGACGTGTGCAGTTCAATGGACATTGGCTTCTCTGTACAGCCGTGGACTTTCGAGAAGAAAGTGAGGGGAGGGACGTACACTCGGGTACGTCTAGATCGGGCTTTGGCCACGACAGAGTGGCGCACTCTGTTTCCGTTGGCTGATCTTACACATTTGATAGCAGCCACCTCTGACCATTGCCCAACTTTATTGAATTTAAACAGAGATGAGAGGGTGGCCCGGCAACCTCGAACTTCCCGATATGAGGTCATGTCGGAGGGCCACTCGGACTTGGGAGAAACGATCAACACAGTATGGTCAGAAAAGGGTTTGTGCACAACAGTGGAACATCTCAAGGAAAAGTTGCATGTGATATTGAGCGACTTAGGGCGCTGGGATAGAAACACCTTTGGCTGTGTCCGTAAGGAGATCAAGGACCTGAAAAAGGAACTTGAGAAACTTCAGTCAGACCCCAATCACACGGCTCCAACCCATATTGAGCTCAAGATAAATGAGAAACTGGTGGAACTCTATCACCGTGAGGAATTGATGTGGAGGCAGAGGTCCAGAATTCAGTGGCTAACGTCTGGGAACAAGAACACAAACTTTTTTCATTTAAGAGAAAGTATAAGGAGGAAGAAGAACATGATAAAAGCTTTGCAAAATTCTCTTGGGGTAATATTTGTTGATCCCCATGAGCTAAAGGCCATGGGTACAAGACTTTTATACATCTTTGTACACATCTGAAGGTACTCACAATATGGATGTGGTACTAGACACAGTGCCGGTTAAGGTGCCAAGGATGAGGTAAAATCAGCTTTATTCCAGATGTTCCCAACAAAAGCCCCCGGTCTGGACGGATTTCCGACACATTTTTATCAGCATCATTGGGATATCTATGGTGATGAGGTTACAGAGGCGGTGTTGAAAATTGTAAGGGGAGAGGAAAGCCCGGAATGCATCAACGACAGTTCTAGTGTTAATCCCAAACGTAACCAATCCGTCCCTACTGTCACAATTCAGACCCATAAGCTTATGTAATGTTTTGTAAAAGATTGCTTCCAAGGTCATTGCCAACAGGCTCAAGCAAGTTTTACCAGATATTATCTCTGAAGAGCAGTTGGCCTTTGTATCGGGGTGACTCATTACAGACAACATAATTAGTGCATATGAATGCCTTCACTTTATGAAAAGGAGCAAATCCAAGGTAAATTGCTAATGTGCTTTGAAGCTTGATATGATGAAGGCCTATGACAGATTGGAATGGGACTACCTGCAAGCAATGATGTTGAAAATAGGATTTGCATCAACTTGGGTAAATATTGTGATGAGCATGGTCGCACTGTCTCTTTCTCAGTCCTTTTCAATGGCAAGAGGCTTGATCAGTTTAGCCCGGGAAGGGGCATTCGGCAGGGAGATCCGATCTCCCATACCTTTTCTTAATTGCAGCAGAGGGCCTCACATGCCTCCTCAAATCCAGTTCTTCGTCATCCCAGCTTGAGGGGATCAAGGTGGCTCCAACGGCTCCTGCCGTCAACCACCTCCTTTTTGCCGATGACAGCCTGCTACTTTTTAAGTCAAGCACTAATGGGGCTGATTCAGTGTCAAACCTACTGGATGACTATTGTATGGCGTCGGGACAGCACATTAATCATGAGAAGTCTTCAATCTTTTTCAGTCGTGGCTGCCCTCAGGTGGTAAGAGATAGTATTAAGAGTACTTTAAATGTCCAGAATGAGTCATTGAGCGATCGGTATCTAGGAATGCCCACCGACGTTGGACACTCGAAGAATGGCATGTTCAAATATCTGAGAGACCGTGTTTGGGAGAAGGTGAAAGGATGGATGGAGAAAATGCTCTCTTATGCTGGCAAAGAAATCCTAATCAAGTCAGTAGCACAGGCTATTCCCGTGTATTCGATGTCTTGCTTCCGGCTACCACGAGGCCAATGTGAGAGTGTGTCATCACTAATGCGACAGTTTTGGTGGGGCAGTAAACAAGGGAAGCGAAAGCCCAGCTGGGTGGCTTGGGATGTAATGACTAGACCGAAGTACATGGGGGGACTTGTGTTTCGTGACTTGGAGATCTTCAACCTCGCCCTTCTAGCCATACAAGCTTGGCGACTGTTACATCATCCCAGTTCTCTGAGTGCATGAATGATCAAAGCAATTTACTATCCGGACAATACTCTTTTTGAGGCAACTTTGGGCTCACACCCTTCACAGATATGGCGAGCGATCATGGATGGATGTGACATCATGGTACAAGGCCTCATCTGTCGAATTGTCAACGGTGAATCAACTGAGATCTGGAGCTCGAACTGGATCCCGAGGCCGAATCTGAAACGGCCTCTAACATCTCTGCTACAACATCCACCTTCTAAAGTCTCCGAGTTGATCACAGCCACCTCATCATGGAACGAACAACTTGTTCGTTCGACATTCATTCCGATTGATGCAGAGGCAATTCTGCAAATACCCTTGTGCACACGCCAGACTGATGATTTTTGGGCATTGAGTGAGGAAAGGACTGGTCGGTTCACTGTCAGGTCGGCGTACAGAATGATCCAAAAAACAAAGCTCAGCCAAGAGGCTTGGTTGTACGAGTAAGGAGGATCCTCACACGGCGAAACAGATAGCAAGTTTTGGTCACAGCTATGGGGGTTCAGGTTCCTTCAAAAATCAAGAACTTCCTATGGAGACTGGCACATCACATGATACCGACGGTAGGACTTTTGAATCGCCGCAACATGTCTACTAGTGGTTCATGCATCCTATGTGGAGCGGAGGATACTTGGCGCCATGCTCTCCTAAACTGCACCATCTCAAGGAGTACGTGGGCGCTTTCATCAGAAGCAATTCTTGACGGGATTAGTTCAAACATCAATGACATCACCAAAGATTGGTTATTCTCCATGCAAGAAATGCTGCCTCAAGCAGAGTTCATAAAATTTGTGGTCACACTCTGGGCTATATGGGGTGCACGACGAAAGGAGATTCAATAGCAGATATACAAAAGTCCATTCTCAACACACTCTTTTGTGCTATCATATCTCTGAGAGAGTTGGAGGCTATAAAACAACCAACAGTATCAGTACCAAGGTCTGGCCCAAGGCCATCACACTGGATACCTCCTCCGGCGGGAGCAGCAAAAATTAACATGGACGCCGCAGTTGGGAGAGGAGGGGGATATGGAGCTGTGGGAGCTATATGCAGAGACCACTCGGGTGCTTTCCTGGGAGCTTCGGCAGTGGCGTTCATGAGAATCGCAGACCCCGCTACTCTTGAATGCTTGGCAATTAGGGAGTCTCTTTCCCTGGCAGAGGATCTGTATGAACGGAGGATTCAAGTTTCATCAGATTGCAAGGTGGTCGTGGAAGATGCCCGAGAAAGAAACCCGACTGTTTATGGAGCACTTATACATGAAATATTAGAACGTATGTCTACTTTTCAGGCTTGTAATATTAGTCATGAATTTAGGAGCTCGAATGTCGAGGCTCACAAACTCGCGAAGCATGCTTTATCGATTCCGACTGGCCGACATGTGTGGTTAGGCCAGCTGGATGGACTTTCTTTCGTCTGTGTAAACATTGTGACGATTTAATAAAAGCTTCCAAGTTTTTCTAAAAAAATGCACAAAGGCACAGGCCATGGCCATGGTCAGCGGCAGCGTATAATAGCAACAGTAGCAAGAATAAGAAGCGGTACTGCAGGAGCAGCAGCACAACGGCGAGAGCAGCAACAGGGCATCAGCGGCAGCAGCAGCATACGGGAGCGGGTAGCAGTGGTCGTGGCAGCAACCACTAGTAGCAGAGCTAGCGGCAGCAACAGTCCAAGCAGCAGCGGTGATGGCGCAACAGCAACAGCTAAGCGGCAGCAGCAGTAGAGCAGCAAAGCAGCAAGCAGAGCAGCACATGGAGGACGAGTAGCGACAGGGGGCGGCGACGCGAGCAAAGGCGCAGCGGCCGGCCAAAGCTTGGGCGACGCAGGCGCGGGGCGCGGCCAAGGCATGACCAGGGGCGCGGGCGCGCGGATGGGGCGCGCACGGGATGGCCAAGGGCGCGGAGGGAGCGCGGGCGGCTTGTAGCAGTGGCCGCGGTGAGCTCGAGCAGCGGCGGCGGAGCTCGGTTGCAACAAGCGCCGAGCTGCAGCTGGCTAGCAAGGGAGCTAAACGGCTGGGAAGCTTCAAGTTCTCGCTAGGAGCACGATAGGCAGCACGGAGAGGCTAAGAGCGTTCGGCAGCAAGGCACACGTCGGACATGGCGGAAGGCGGCGGCCGAAGCTCATGGGAACGGCACTAGAGGACGGGCGCGGGCCTGGGAGCAGAGGGGAAACAGTGGGGAGCTCACAGCGAGCCTGTAGAGGTGCTAAGTGGGCTCGAGGAGGGCTCGACGGCACCGGAATCGTAGACGAACACCGGCGGTGGTCCTAGGTAAACGAAGCTCGATCCCAACGATGTAGGGGGTCCCTGATGTCTACTACACAACCTTCTTCTTGTAGACGTTATTGGGCCTCCAAGTGCAGAGGTTTGTAGGACAGTAGCAAGTTTCCCTCGAGTGGATGACCTAAGGTTTGTCAATCCCTGGGAGGCGTAGGATGAAGATGGTCTCTCTCAAACAACCCTGCAACCAAATAACAAAGAGTCTCTTGTGTCCCCAACACAACCAATACAATGGTAAGTTGTATAGGTGCACTAGATCGGCGAAGAGATGGTGATACAAGTGCAATATGGATGGTAGATATAGGTAATTGTAATCTGAAAATATAAAAACAGCAAGGTAACTAATAATAAAAGTGAGCGTAAACGGTATTGCAATGCTAGGAAACCAGGCCTAGGGTTCATACTTTCACTAGTGCAAGTTCTCTCAACAATAATAACATAATTGGATCATATAACTATACCTCAACATGCAACAAAGAGTCACTCCAAAGCCACTAATAGCGGAGAACAAACGAAGAGATTATGGTAGGGTACGAAACCACCTCAAAGTTATTCTTTCCGATCAATCCATTGGGCTATTCCTATAAGTGTCACAAACAGCCCTAGAGTTCATAGTAAAATAACACCTTAAGACACACATCAAACAAAACCCTAATGTCACCTAGATACTCCAATGTCACCTCAAGTATCCGTGGGTATGATTATACGATATGCATCACACAATCTCAGATTCATCTATTCAACCAACACATAGAACCTCAAAGAGTGCCCCAAAGTTTCTACCGGAGAGTCAAGACGAAAACGTGTGCCAACCCCTATGCATAGGTTCATGGGCGGAACCCGCAAGTTGATCACCAAAACATACATCGAGTGAATCAATAGAATAACATATTGTCACCACGGTTATCCCCCACAAGACATACATCAAGTGTTCTCAAATCATTAAAGACTCAATCCGATAAGATAACTTCAAAGGGAAAACTCAATCCATTACAAGAGAGTAGAAGGGGAGAAACATCATAAGATCCAACTATAATAGCAAAGCTCGCGATACATCAAGATCGTTCCAAATCAAGAACACGAGAGAGAGAGATAAAACACATAGCTACTGGTACATACCCTCAGCCCCGAGGGTGAACTACTCCCTCCTCGTCATGGAGAGCGCCGGGATGATGAAGATGGCCACCGGTGAGGGATTCCCTCTCCGGCAGGGTGCTGGAACAGGGTCCCGATTGGTTTTTGGTGGCTACAGAGGCTTGCGGTGGCGGAACTCCCGATCTATTATGTTCCCTGAAGGTTTTAGGGTATATGGATATATATAGGCGGAAAAAATACGTCAGGGGAGCAACGAGGGGCCCACGAGGGTGGAGGGCGCGCCCCCTGCCTCGTGCCTTCCTCGTTGCTTTCTTGACCTGGACTCCAAGTCTCCCGGGTTGCTTTCTTTCCAAAAATAACTTCTCCAGAAGGTTTCATTCCATTTCGACTCCGTTTGATATTCTTTTTCTTCGAAACACCGAAACAAGGGAAAAAATAGGAACTGGCACTAGGCTCTGGGTCAATAGGTTAGTCCCAAAAATAATATAAAAGTGCATAGCAAAGCCCATAAAACATCCAAGATGGATAATATAATAGCATGAATACTTCATAAATTATGGATACGTTGGAGATGTATCAGCATCCCCAAGCTTAATTCCTGCTCGTCCTCGTGTAGGTAAATGATAAAAGACATAATTTATGAAGTGTGAATGCTAGCAGGTGCATAAGTTTGATCAATGATAATTTCAATCACCTTTTCTAGCATCATTATATGTCATAACAGTAGTTCAACTCATAGAACTTTTCATGATCAAGTAACAAGCTATTCACATGTTAAGTATAGATCATAAACTTTCTTAAAAACTAACAAACCGTGTTATTAGTCATCAAACAATTACAATTCATCTTATTTTCAGGAAGAGTCTATGTCAGAGCTTTGATTCAGCAAACTTCACATACTCAACTATCTTTTAGTCTTCCATGATTGCTACCACTCAAAGCATATTTTTAGAACAAATAGTATTCATCGAACACAGAGAAAGATAGGGGCTTAATGTTTCGCCTCCCAACCTTTTACCTCAAGGATAATGTCAACAATAATAATTCATGCTCAAATATATTTGAATGGCCATATATGCCTAGATCTTTCCATCACATGATGCTTGCCAACTAAAGAGTAGGTTGGAATGAGAAGGAATACTACTGACTCTTGCATAAATGTAAAAGATAGGCCCTTCGCAGAGGGAAGCAGGGATTTGTAGAGGTGCCAGAGCTCGAAGCAAAAACAGAGATGAAAATAATTTTGAGAGGTATGCTTTCATTGTCAACATAACGACCAAGAGTTTCCAATATCTTCCGTACTACATACATTATAGGCGGTTCCCAAACAGGAAGGTAAAGATTTTTATTCCCCCTCCACCAACAATCATCAATCCATGGCTTGCCCGAAACAACGGGTGCCTCCAACTAACATCAAACCTGGGGGTGTTTTGCTTGCAATTATTCTTGATTTGATTTCGATCTTTTGATCATGGGACTGGGCATCCCAGTTACCAGCCATTTTCTCGTGAATGACGAGCGGAGTCCACTCATCGTGAGAATAACCCACCTAGCATGGAAGATACTACTAACCCGTAGTTGCTACATGAGCGATTCAGGCATACAAAACAGATTATTATTTGAAGGTTTAGAGTTTGGCACATGCAAATTTACTTGGAACGGCAGGTAAATACCGCATATAGGTAGATATGATGGACACTCATGGAAGGAACTTGGTTCAAGGAATTTGGATGCACAAGCAGTATTCCCGCTTAGTACAGATATTTTGGCTAGCAAAGGATTCTAAATAGCAAGCACCACATGTTAGAGGATCCATAACAATATAACTTCTATACAAATATACCCAAGCTTAACTCATTATGTTGTCTTCCTTGTCCAACTTCAACTAATTTGCTCAGGTTTGAAAATAATTAATGGGGCTCACAATCGTAGAAGATGTCCAAGATAGTATATTTATATGTGAAATCTCTCTTCCTTCAATATTCTTTCATGAATTGTTCAAGTGACCAATACAACGTTTGCTAACCTTCAATTTTACCACCTCTACTTCTTATACGTGAAGGTATTACTCCCCATGGGAAAGGCATATGAAACATATATAATTTCAGATTTATGACATTCAAATCATTCAACCATTTACTCATAGGATATAAGTGAAGAACACGAGTAAATGACAAACTACTCCAAAAAGATATGAGTGAAGATCAATGAGTAGTTAAATAATTATGTAGCTATGTGAAGACTCTCTCTCATTTAAGAATTTCAGATCTTGGTATTTTATTCAAACAGCAAGCAAAGCTAAAGAAAATAAAATGACACTCCAAGCAAAACACATATCATGTGGTGAATAAAAATATAGCTCCAAGTAAATTTAGCGATGAACGAAGACGAAAGAGGGGATGCCATCCGGGGCATCCCCAAGCTTAGGCTCTTGGTTATCCTTGAATATTACCTTGGGGTGCCTTGGGCATCCCCAAGCATAGGCTCTTGCCACTCCTTATTCCATAGTCCATCGAATCCTTACCCAAAACTTGAAAACTTCACAACACAAAACTTAACAAAAAATCTCGTAAGCTCCGTTAGTATAAGAAAATAAATCACCACTTAGGTACTGTTGTGAACTCATTCTAAATTCATTTTGGTTTAATATATACTGTATTCCAACTTCTCTATGGTTCGTACCCTCTGATATTACTCATAGATTCATCAAAATAAGCAAACAACACATAGAAAACAGAATCTGTCAAAAACAGAACAGTCTGTAGTAATCTGTATCAAACGTATACTTATGGAACTCCAAAAATTCTAAAATAAATTGGTGGACCTGAGGAATTTGTGTAGTAATCATCTGCAAAAGGAATCAACTAAATATCACTCTCCAGTAAAAATGTTTAGCTAATCTCGTGAGCGCTAAATTTTCTGTTTTTTACAGCAAGATCATAAAGACTTCACCCAAGTCTTCCCAAAGGTTCTACTTGGCACAAACACTAATTAAAACATAAAACCACATCTAAACAGAAGCTAGATGTATTATTTATTACTTAACAGAACCAAAAATCAAGAAACTAAAATAAAGTTGGGTTGCCTCCCAACAAGCGCTAATGTTTAACGCCCCTAGCTAGGCATGATGATTTCAATGATGCTCACCTAAAAGATAAGAATTGAAATATAAAGAGAGCATCATGAAGAATATGGCTAGCACATTTAAGTCTAACCCACTTCCTATGCATAGGGATTTTGTGAGGAAACAACTTATGGGAACAATAACCAACTTGCATAGGAAGGCAAAACAAGCATAACTTCAAAACCTTAAGCACATAGAGAGGAAACTTGATATTATTGCAATTCCTACAAGCATATATTCCTAACTCATAATAATTTTAAGTAGCATCATGAATGAATTCAACAATATAACCAGCACCTAAATCATTCTTTTCATAATCTACTTGCATAGAAATTTTACTACTCTCCACATAAGCAAAATTCTTCTCATTCGGAATAGTGGGAGTATCATAAGAGACTTGAATACTATAAATTGTTTCCACATTAAAAGAGTAATGTTCAAAAAAAGGGTAATCATAATCATGACAATTTTTATAAATATAATCATCACTACTTTTTATAGCACAAGTTTCATCACAATAATCATCATAAGTAGCAACTTTGTTCTCATCATAATCGACTGAAACCTCTTCCAAAATAGTGGATACATCACTAAATAAAGTCATGACCTCTCCAAATCCACTTTCATAAATATTATAAGATTCAACATCCTCCAAAATAGTGGGATCATTACTTCCTAAAGTTGACACTCTTCCAAACCCACTTTCATCAATATAATCATCATAGGTAGAAGGCATGCTATCATCATAACAACTTTGCATATCAAAACTTGGGAGGCTAAAAATATCATCATTATTAAACATAGCATCCCCAAGCTTGGGACAAACATTAATTTCAGCAAATATATTCTCAAATATGTCATCCTCATCAAACATAGCTTCCCCAAGCTTGGGGCTTTGCATATCATTAGCATCATGGGTATTCAAAGAATTCATACTAACAACATTGCAATCATGCTCATCATTCACATAT
Source organism: Aegilops tauschii subsp. strangulata (assembly GCF_002575655.3). Classification (NCBI taxonomy): domain Eukaryota; kingdom Viridiplantae; phylum Streptophyta; class Magnoliopsida; order Poales; family Poaceae; genus Aegilops; species Aegilops tauschii. Next base: position 148,534,261 of record NC_053035.3, on the reverse strand, counting down.
TTTATGCCAAGCATTCTTCTTCTAACACTTTGGCACAATTTTATTTTCCATCATACTCTCGGAAGATATTAAAAAGATGAAGCATATGTGGCAAACTCAATTCCATTTTTTTGTGTAGTTTTATTTTATAGACTAACTAGTGATAAAACAAGAAACAAAAAGATTCGATTACAAGATCTAAAGGTATACCTTCAAGCACTCACCTCCCCGGCAACGGCGCCAGAAAAGAGCTTGCTGTCTACTACACAACCTTCTTCTTGTAGACGTTGTTGGGCCTCCAAGTGCAGAGGTTTGTAGGATAGTAGCAAGTTTCCCTCAAGTGGATGACCTAAGGTTTATCAATCCGTGGGAGGCGTATGATGAAGATGGTCTCTCTCAAACAACCCTGCAACCAAATAACAAAGAGTCTCTTGTGTCCCCAACACACCCAATACAATGGTAACTTGTATAGGTGCACTAGTTCGGCGAAGAGATGGTGATACAAGTGCAATATGGATGGTAGATATAGGTAATTGTAATGTGAAAACATAAAAACAACAAGGTAACTAATAATAAAAGTGAGCGTAAACGGTATTGCAATGCTAGGAAACAAGGCCTAGGGTTCGTACTTTCACTAGTGCAAGTTCTCTCAACAATAATAACATAATTGGATCATATAACTATACCTCAACATGCAACAAAGAGTCACTCCAAAGCCACTAATAGCGGAGAACAAACGAAGAGATTATGGTAGGGTACGAAACCACCTCAAAGTTATTCTTTCCGATCAATCCATTGGGCTATTCCTATAAGTGTCACAAACAGCCCTAGAGTTCATAGTAAAATAACACCTTAAGACACACATCAAACAAAACCCTAATGTCACCTAGATACTCCAATGTCACCTCAAGTATCCGTGGGTATGATTATACGATATGCATCACACAATCTCAGATTCATCTATTCAACCAACACATAGAACCTCAAAGAGTGCCCCAAAGTTTCTACCGGAGAGTCAAGACGAAAACGTGTGCCAACCCCTATGCATAGGTTCATGGGAGGAACCTGCAAGTTGATCACCAAAACATACATCGAGTGAATCAATAGAATAACCCATTGTCACCACGGTTATCCCACGCAAGACATACATCAAGTGTTCTCAAATCATTAAAGACTCAATCCGATAAGATAACTTCAAAGGGAAAACTCAATCCATTACAAGAGAGTAGAAGGGGAGAAACATCATAAGATCCAACTATAATAGCAAAGCTCGCGATACATCAAGATCGTGCCAAATCAAGAACACGAGAGAGAGAGATCAAACACATAGCTACTGGTACATACCCTCAGCCCCGAGGGTGAACTACTCCCTCCTCGTCATGGAGAGCGCCGGGATGATGAAGATGGCCACCGGTGAGGGATTCCCCCTCCGGCAGGGTGCCGGAACAGGGTCCCGATTGGTTTTTGGTGGCTACAGAGGCTTGCGGCGGCGGAACTCCCGATCTATTATGTTCCCGAAGGTTTTAGGGTATATGGATATATATATATATAGGCGGAAGAAATACGTCAGGGCAGCCACGAGGGGCCCATGAGGGTGGAGGGCGCGCCCAGGGGGGTGGGCGCGCCCCCTGCCTCGTGCCTTCCTCGTTGCTTTCTTGACCTGGGCTCCAAGTCTCCCGGGTTGCTTTCTTTCCAAAAATAACTTCTCTAGAAGGTTTCATTCCGTTTTGACTCCGTTTTGACTCCGTTTGATATTCTTTTTCTTCGAAACACTGAAACAATGGAAAAACAGGAACTGGCACTGGGCTCTGGGTCAATAGGTTAGTCCCAAAAATAATATAAAAGTGCATAGCAAAGCCCATAAAACAACCAAGATGGATAATATAATAGCATGAATACTTCATAAATTATAGATACGTTGGAGACGTATCAGTCCCGGCTTGAGCTCGTAGTCGAGGAGGACGTAGCGGTCGCCGGCGGAGCTTCTGGACACGTCGGCGGGACGCGAGGACAACGGAGAGCGCGTGGGCGACCAAGGCTAAGAAGGCAGCGGCTTGGGTCCTCGCCGGGGAGAAAGAGGCGGCGCGAGGAGGGAAGTGGGATGGCGCTAGGGTTCGAGGAAGGGGGTTGCTGGCGACTTGTAAGCGAGGGAAGGCCACGGATGGGCGGCACGTGGCCAGGGCCGGCCATGGCGCCGTGGATGCCCTGCCACGACCTCCTGTGAACAGGAAGGATGAAGAGGGGTGGGGAAAAGGACTGGGCCCTGCACTGCGGGCTAGATCCCAAGTGCATTGTGCACTTTTTATTATTGTTATTATTAAATTTCCGTTTTATTATTTCATCACTGCTCTACATTTTATTTAAATTCCAAATGAATTTTGTTCATCAAGAAACTTTTCACATAAATATTAGTCATCACATTGGAGAGACCCACAAAGTTTCAAGCGGTTTGGAAATACATAAACATTTATTTAAATTTGAAATGGCTTTGATTTTTTGGACAAGTGGCAAGCTGCATAGTAGTCATGATGACATGGCCACCATTAGGGGGAGATTATTTTCGCATGATTCTCGGGGTGTTACAAATCTCCTCCACTACAAGAAATCTCGTCCCGAGATTTAAGAGGTGGAGTAAGGGGGAAAGACTCGGGAAGGACGGGACTCAATACAAGATAGGTACCTGGGGGCTATCTCACGAACGTGGCATAGAGGCATCTCTCGAGTTGAAATTCAAGAAAGTCATCGAGAGCAATGCTAGAAGGTGCAATAAGAAGCTTCAAGAGGATGGACAATCGTTCGATGTCTGAAACAGAGTGTGAAAGGGGTTCGGAGCATCGGGAATAAGTATTGCATCTGATAGCAGAACAGATCACAAAAAGGTGGCTCGTGAATTACATACGAAGCCAAGTGCAAAATATACTTTAGCATCAAGGTTATACATGAGAGTCAGGTTTCAATCTTGTGGAACTGTGGGTTATGGGCCCACCATGTGGGTTAAAAGTAGAAATAGTGGTGACATCTTGCACGGTCATGATAGCCAGGTAGGTCAGAGTATAGCCTATCAGTTATGTTGGCAAAAATGTCGGTACCAAGGGCGAGGGACGAAGAGAACCATTTTCCTGCTCGTTGAAACGAGGCGGACCAATAGGCAAAGTTCTCGTCCATCGGTGGTTACCGGAATGTCATCAACAATAGTAACAGGGTCTTCCTGATAGAGTTGTACACCGAGGTATTTACATAAGCAGGGAATTATTACTGTTTATATCATATAGATCACAAGAAAGGTTAAACAAAAAAATGGAAAGGAAAATGTGGTTTCCAGTTTAAGCAGGCCAAGGGAAAGGAAAAGGTCCTTATACCCGAGTATTGAGAGTATATCTTTCCCAAGGAAAGGTAGAACATGATATACATGATAGGGCTACAAGCATGTAACCATTTAAACAAAGGGGCAAGGAATTTATGTGGTTTACCCATACAACGATGTTTGGATAATTGATCAAGAAAATTTAGCATTGCGCTCCCAATGTTCTTAAACATGTTCGGAGTACCATGGTCATGCTTCGGGATAGCATTGACATGTTCATAGGGTAAAGGTCGGACCTTGGGAACACAAAGAATCCATCAGGATCTTTCAGAACATCTCATGCAATTTAATAGGGAAAAGATGAGGAGGTGGCCGATGGGTTCAGCAGCAATCCATTGACATGTCACAAAGGCTGTAAATCCAAAATTCATATGAACAAGTTTGTGTTGGAGGGAAGACAAGAATGTTGTCGATGATAACACAAATCATCGACAGACAAGGATGGTATTTCCCATCATGAATTCGATTGATATCATGTAAGAGCTTAGAATGTTGATGATGACCACGACACATTTGTCGAGAGAATTCATGAAGATGTAATCGATCGGCGATGACATCAAGTCAAAGGAATGATGAAGTGAAAGGTTATTCAAACTACGGGTACGACACAAACTCCAAAACAAGCTTGCTGTTCAAGGTGAAATGAGATGACAAAGAAGATCGACGTGAGCTTAGCTCATCATCGAAAATTGAGCTCCGGGAAGAAGGACCAGGTAGCACAGTTAAGATTTAGCATGATAATGATATAGCCGATTAGGCTAGGAATGATTTGAAGGAGTATTAAACTCGTAAGCAATGAAAATTACTTAGAGTTATAGAATTAGAGTGCGGAATCGATTCACTTACCGGTGTTCTCGAGTGACTAATAACTCAGAACCCAGGGGAAAATTTGAAGTCAGTGAGAAATAATACTAGATGATGACTCATAGGAAGCAACACAGTTCCTTGTTATTCTCGAGATACCGGAGGGTAATACTCGAGGGAAGATAAAAATAGAGGCTACGGAGATGCATTGATCTGCAGAAGACAAGTGCTTTAACTTGTCCGAGGAATGGAATCAAAGGGGAACAATCACGGTCAGAATCGCGGTTGCAAAGGACCAAACATAGATACCAGATGAACTTATAACAAGGGCATTATTATCATCACAAGAAGCTTCCATGATAAGTACCACATCGGGTCCATGGTCATGAACACAAAGTTCAAGGTCGACTCGCAGTTCTTCAATGCCTAACCTTTCATTCACTTCTCGTCTTCGAAGAAGTTGTAGTGTTGAAGTTTTATCTGGCATAACACCAGTAGAGTATGAACCGTAGGAGTTTCCGGGTTCACACATATTAGGGAAGGCATAGGTTCAACCCATGGGGGCATCTTAGGACCATATACCACAAACTTAAAGAGTAAATAACACAAGATCGAAGGTAGAGCATGGTTGACAAAAGGAGAGGATACAATTTACCAAAGGCATTATGTATCAGGGAAGAACTCACAAGGTGATTAAATATGAGGGGCACTATCGGATAATAATCCAACAGAGGATTTGGTGGTCCACAAGGGAGTTGATGTGAGGATCAGTACTCAATCGGAGGAAGAAAGAATGTATAGGTATTGAATTATAGAAACAACTAACTAATTCAAAGTTTATTTTACAAAGGAATTACGATTTAAAAATGAAGGATCAAAAGCAGACGCTCTAATCAAATGATGGGTAAGTTGAATAGAATTACAACGGCAATCAACCAAGGTTTGATTTGCCGAGAACCAGCTCCTGTTAAAAATATCGTTTGAGCCGAAAGTAAAATTTCTAAGGATCAATTGAAGATTGTGAGTATTTGCACAGATGTTGAATCAAAGGCTTAGAATGACAACCACAAAGGATCTTAATGTATTGCTATACATACGGAATTAACCACAACGCAAGCAGGTAAAACTTTTCAGAGCAATAGGTTGATGAGGATTTTCGGAAGATCGAATAGCATTCCAATGAATTTTGTGAAACACATGAATAACTTTGGACGAACGGATACTCGGCAAGCGCAAGAAATTATCCGTAGGGGTATTCATGCGGCAAGGAACTGCAGGGCAGAAAGCATAAAGAATTCTCGGAATATCGAAGAGTATTTCTGGACATCTTGTAATAACAAGTCCCACTGGGGATGACAATATGAACGACACGTGTAAATAGTTATCCTGAGGGATTTATCGGTGATATGGAATTGCAAAAGCGAAGGGCACGAGGGTTTCGGGGAAACATCGAAGAGTATCTTCAAAATCTTCTGGTGCAGCAAGCGATCATCTGGACTGAAGGGGCTCTCCGGGAGAAAATATTTTTGAGAACCTAAAGTTAGATTTTAGCAAAATCATTTAACCCGAATAGAAGAGAGATCAGAATCCCAGAATAAAGATCAAGGAGTAAAAGATCCTAATACCACCCAATGGCGACGTGGGCCCGTAAGACACACTGCCATGTTACTAAAAGTTTTGTAGTGACTACACTCGACTTCGGCCAAGTAGTTGGAAATGGGGCTACCTACAGGCAGTCGGCTCTGATACCAACTTGTGATGCCCTCGATTCAATCGTACACTAATCGTACACGCAAATGTGTATGATCAAGATCAAGGACTCACGGGAAGATATCACAACACAACTCTAGACACAAATTAAAAAAACAAGCTTTATATTACAAGCCAGGGGCCTCGAGGGCTCGAAATACATAAGCTCGAATACACAAGAGTCAGAGGAAGCAACAATATCTGAGTACAGACATAAGTTAAACAAGTTAGCCTTTAGAAGGCTAGCACAAAAGCAACATTGATAAAAAAGGCAAGGCCTCCTGCCTGGGAGCCTTCTAACTACTCCTGGTCGTAGGCGGCCTCCACGTAGTAGTAGGCACCCTCGGTGTAGTAGTAATTTTCGGTGGTGACATCTGGCTCCTGGACTCCGTCATCTGGTTGCGTCATCCGAGAAGAATGGAAAAGGGGGAAAAGAGGGAGCAAAGCAACCATGAGTACTCATCCAAAGTACTCGCAAGCAAGGATCTACACTACATATGCATCGGTGTCAATGAAATAGGTAGTATCTGTGGACAGAACTGCAGAATGCCAGAAGAGAAGGGGAAAACCTAGCCTATCAAAGACTAGCATCTTCAAGCAGCTTCAAGCATCTTGCAACATCAGAAGAGATAAGAGTAGAAGATTATACTTAACAAGCATGTTGTAGCATTAATGCCCAGAGATCCTTCCTTGACCCCATGCGAGAAAGCAATCCCAGAGCCATACCATCCATTTCTCATCACAAGTATCCAGTTCTAGTTGTATCGATCGGGATACAACTCTGAGCGTCCATTACCGTAGGACAGGCTATCGATAGATGTTTTCTTCCCTGCAGGGGTGCACCAACTTACCCACCACGCTCGATTAACTCCGTCCGGACACACTTTACTGGGTCATGCCCGACCTCGGCCAAACGATACGCCGCAACCCGACCTAGGCCTAATAGACAGGTCAGCACGCCGGACTAAACCTATGCCCCCAGGGGTCTTGGGCCATCGCCCCGGGAACTCCTGCACATTGCGTAGGCCGCTGGTGAGCAGACCTAGCTACCTCCTTTAACAAGGCAGGAGCTTACGCAGTCCAACCCGGTGTGCGCCGCTCAGTCGTTGACGTCTATTAAGCTTCGACTGATGCATATGACGCAGAATGCCCATACTCCCACATGATGGTTAGTGCTATTAGGCCAGAGGCCCCTCGGATCAAATATCTAAACCGTTAGTGTGTTGGTAGTGCGGTCACGAGCAGAGAATCACGAAAGATGTGACCCCGTCGCCCCATCTCGAGGACTTGCGGCAAGGGCTAAGAATGCCCGGCCACGCCTCGTATTCAACTCTCGGGTATCCTCCAGGTCAACCCATCTCCACATCACTCGCGGGTACCCCTCAGGGTCGACCCGCCTTTTCAAGTAACAGTTGTAAAGTCCAAGTATCCGTGTGTCCAAACACCAAGGGGAAACCCCGAGGAATCACCCTCGATGGCTTCCACTCGAAGTAATCATCAAGGTGAACGTAGAAGGAACCACCCTCGAGGTTCACACTTGAGGGGTTGCTCGACAGAGTCGTATCGGAAGTGGTTAAGGAGGAATCACCCTCGATGACCACGACCAAATAGCTACACTACAGGGTTAACATCAGAAGTGCTGTCGAGGTACCACCCTCGGCGCTCGGTAGTAACTCTGCAGAGTCGTACAACTAAGGGGGGTGGGGGTGATGTGCGGTGTCGGGGCCTGGACGTCGATCACGTTGATCGAGTCATCGAACATAAAGCGGGGCAACTCGGACAAGGTGGGGGTCACTGATGGGTCTCTAACTAACCTATACTAAACAGTTCAGGATAAGCAGGTAAGGTACAACAGCAGGTACAAAAACAGGCTATGCATCAGAAGAGGAGCAATAAATTACAGTAGCAAAATCTAATGCAAGCATAAGAGAATAGAATGAGCGATACCGGAATGATCAAAGGGGGGGCTTGCCTGGAAGCTCTGCTGTAAAGGAAGATGGGTCGTCGGAGACGTAGTCGGTCACAGGGGCAGCATCGGTCTCGGGGTCTACCGGAGAGAATAGGGGGAAGAAACAATAAATATAAAGCAAACAAAGCATCATAAAGCATAACATGATAATACGCGGTGTTAGGGGTGAACTAACGCAGTGCTAGACGTTGCAGACGGAGAGGGAAAACATTCGGAGGGAGTTTTCCGGCGTCTGACATTTTCCGGACAGATGAAAAGAGAGGGGACGGTTCCTTGTTCAGCATGCTAGAGGCATGTGACAGATGAACGGACCACGTATTCAGATTCATTGGATTTTTCTGAGCAACTTTCAGATATAAAACCTTTTCATCCGAGCTACGGTTATTTTTCTATGAATTGTAAAAGTTTTAACCATTTTCTCAAATATTATTAATTCTTTTTTTGGAACAGAATTACTTTTGTCACCTAGTACTCCTCTAGTCAGAGTCTATTACATGTGGGGCCAGGGGGGTCAGTCAACAGTTGACTAGTCAAGGTTGACTGGTCAACAGGGTCAGTAGGGACCCACTTGTAAGTGGCACATGTGCTAATGAAAGTATTTAAGCTAATTTACACTAGAGGGGGCCACAAGTCAATGCACAATTTGTAACTGAATTTATCTATTGTTTTAATTTACTAATTAGCTAGCCCGTCCCACATGTCATTGGTTGGAGTTAATTAAAAGATTATTTAACCGAGTGTGGCCCCACATGTCATGAGGCTATACCTAAACATTAATTAGTCAACTAAGCTAGACTAACAGGGCTGGCCTCATCCGGAGAGCCGGCCGGCCATCTCACGGCCATGCACAAAGGCACAGGCCATGGCCATGGTCAGCGGCAGCGTATAATAGCAGAAGTAGCAAGAATAAGAAGCGGTACTGCAGGAGCAGCGGCACAACGGCGAGAGCAGCAACAGGGCATCAGTGGCAGCAGAAGCATACGGGAGCAACTAGTAGCAGTGGTCGCGGCGGCAGCGGCAGCAGCATTCCAAGCAGCAACGGCGACGGCGCAACAGCAACAGCTAAGCGGCAGCAGCAGTAGAGCAGCGAAGCAGCAAGCAGAGCAGCACAAGGAGGACGAGCAGCGACAGGGGGCGGCGACGCGAGCAAAGGCGCAGCGGCCGGCCAAAGCTTGGGCGACGCAGGTGCGGGGCGCGGCCAAGGCATGACCAGGGGCACGGGCGCGCGTGCGGCGCGCGGACGGGGCACGCACGGGACGGCCAAGGGCACGGCGGGAGCGCGGGCGGCTTGTAGCAGTGGCCGCGGTGAGCTCGAGCGGCGGCGGCGGAGCTCGGTTGCAATGAGCGCCGGGCTGCAGCTGGCTAGCGAGGGAGCTAAATGGCTGGGAAGCTTCAAGTTCTCGCTAGGAGCACGATAGGCAGCACGGAGAGGCTAAGAGCGTTCGGCAGCAAGGCACACGTCGGACATGGAGGAAGGCGGCGGTCGGAGCTCGCGGAAACGGCAGTAGAGGACGGGCGTGGGCCTGGGAGCAGAGGGGAAACAGAGGGGAGCTCACAGTGGGCCTGTAGAGGTGCTAAGTGGGCTCGAGGAGGGCTCGACAGCGCCAGAATCATAGACGAACACCGGCGGTGGTATTAGGTAAACGAAGCTCGATCCCGACGATGTAGGGGGTCCCGGCTTGAGCTCGTAGTCGAGGAGGACGTAGCGGTCTCCGGCGGAGCTTCTGGACACGTCGGTGGGGCGCCAGGACGACGGAGAGCGCGTGGGCGACGAAGGCTACGAAGACAGCTGTGACACCCAAGTTTTTATTTGGATTTTTCAAAAGATTTTATTTGACTTGAGGGAGGTGATTTAAATTTTTCTTCAAAAGAACTCTCCCTTTCAAATATTTTTTTTATGGCAAAAGTTTTATTTGGATTCACCCAAGACCTGTCTTTGGTCTTGGAGGTTCTTGCTTTTTATTTGGACTCAAGACAAAATGCTTTTCACTTGGGAAAATGCCTTTTGAAAATCTCTTTGAAATTTGCACTATGGCTTTTGGAATAATCCTTTACCACTTTCAACATTTCCCTCTTGCAATGGCCTTAGTGCAAATACTCCCTCCTAACCCTCCCCTCATCTTTGGATGATGTTTGGCATCTAATCCAGCAAGTTGAACCTCCCCTATGTTTATTTTTCATTTAAATCTTATTCAAATAAATTTCTGTCTTCTATTCTAGCCATTGGTGTTTTACAAAGGAACTCTACTTTATGTTTTGATTTCTGCCCCCAAACCAACTCTCCTTCCTAGTCCTTTGAACCCTCAACCAAGATCCATGAAGATCCACTGGTCTTCAGTTCAAATTTTTCAAACTACACTTGCTGCAAGTTTGGACCAGATTTGTCAAATTTGGTGAAATTCATTCAAAACTTTCTCCAAAAATTCCAAGTAAAATCAGGCAGCCTCTGGGTGCATTGAGTGGTCACCTCACCAAGTTACAGCCCCAGAAAAATTTATCTCATAGCCAAATCTTTCTGTCGAACACCTGCAGTGCATTGTCAATGTCAAGTTTCAGTTAAGTTCAGAGAACATTGCAGTGTACTGTCGTTTTCTTCAGAACCCGACGTCGATCTCACCAGTGCCACTGTGTCGCCTTGCTCCTCGTCCCCTCCCCCTTGTTCCTACACCGCACGAACACCTGGTGCCTTGCGGACGTCAGCGACGAGCAGCAGAAGGTGCGCCGCCCCGTGACCGACGCCAGCGGCGGCTTTGCGGCCGCCAGCGGGAGGCACGGCGCTGACGGCGCCACCCAGCGCCGCCCAAGCCACCGGAGCTCGCCGCGTGGCCTTCCACTCCCCCGAATGCGCTGCCGCTCTCGTCGTGAACCGCAGGGCGCGGAGCGCGCTCTCTGCCGCCGTCGAGCCTGTGCGGCCATCTCACCGTGGACCGATGCCATTACGCCAAGACCAACTCCGTTTAGCTGTGGAATGACACCAGTAACCTCCACTGATGCTGCCTGGCCACTCAAACCTCCTACCAATCCACTACATCGCCGTAATCGCTCGCCGGAGATTCTCCGTTCATGGCCACCCCGTCGATCCGCCTATAAATAGAGGCCCCGAGCTTCAACTCGAGCACCCACCATCACTGCACTCCACCTAGAGCACGCCTAGCCACTGGAAGAGCCCCAAGGAGGTCTCCTTCCTCGACTCCGGCCGCCGCGACCCGCCACAGGATCCAGCTCGATTCGCCCCCGTGTGTGCACCTCCGCCTCCCTTCTCTTGCTAGTAGCTTCACTATGCATCCCTCCTTCTGACCCGCGCTTCAATTCGTAGCTTGCAGCCCTCCACCGGAGTTCCCCGCCATCACCCGAACCGCCGTCCGCTGGAGATAGTGTCGCCGTCGATGTGGTGCTCCCCGTTGGTCGAGTCCACCACCCACCGACGCGGAAGAAGACGCTGAAGCTCTTGGTACCCTCCGATCCTCCTAACTCGCCGTGGTTTGACGCCGGCGTCCACCGCAGTCTTCGCGCGCCGGCGAGCTTTTCAAACCTGACATGTGGACCCCGCATGTCAGCCTTTGTTATATTCTCCCTCGAACCGTTTTCTGTTGGCGCCTTCGGGCCAAATACGTCTTATCTCTTGAGCTTGCGCATTTCCAATCGAACCGTTTTCTGTTTTCTCAGTTAAAACCCTGGAACTTTTCTGTTTCATTACAGATAAGTCCCTGGACAGAAACCTTTATAACTTTTTAATAAAAAGGGATTTTTGAGTGATTCTTTTTCTGACAACCTTCAAATTTTGTCTAGTTTTTTATGGGATTTATTTGAAAAATATTTGGAAAAGTTTCTGTGCACGCGTTGGTTTTCACGTTAGTGCCCGTTTTCGTGATTGCCGTAGGTTCTGGAAGAGGTGACAGAGCCGCGAACTTCGCCGAGCTAGACTCCGACTTCTCCGAACCAGGCAAGCATGTTTGAACATTTGATATGATAAGTGTTTTGCATGTTTTCTTGAAAGTTTGTGCGTGGCATATGAGTGTCGGTAAATACCTCGTTGCTTGTAAGGCCACCACCCACATGTTCCAAAGTTGCGATGATCTCTGATGAGAGATGGCCAAATCATGTGGTGACATGAAGGGCAGCAAGGTGGTACTGTTGTAGCATACCAGCCTTGCGTCATCCGACTTTCTCCGACGTTAACGTGGACGGAGTCACGTTATCGTTCTTTTCCCCCGCATGTTTCATAGTTGCGATGATCTCTGATGAGAGATGGCCTAATCATGTGGTGACATGAAGGGCAGCAAGGTGGTACTGTTGTAGCATACCAGCCTTGCGGCATCCGACTATTTCTGACGCTAACGTGGACGGAGTCACGTTATCGTTCTTTCCCCCTTCCGTGCTACCACATGTTTCATTTGCCAGGATGCGGTTTAGTAAGTTGGTAACCTCTTTCCGTGTACACACCAAACAGAGAGGCCGGGATGATGGTACCTTGGCCCAGGATTAAAGCCAGTCATCCGGTCAGGGGGCATGGGTGTTTCCGGTTGGGACCAAGAGGGGGGGCACCCCCTTAGAGCGCACGTATAGAAATTTGATCCCATGCTATGCGAGGTTGTAGCCTCCCCGTCTCATGTTTTTTCTTGAACGTTGCCGAGGGTGATCCCTGGCTTCAGAAGGTTGAATTGGGTGTGTACTGGTTAGACGTGTTTCTTCCAAAACACCGTAGACAGAACTAGTCCCCGTGACTACTGAAATCCGTTGGCTGTGGTTAAGTACAAACTCTGCAGAGTCAATTCCTTCCAAGTAATCGTATCCATGATCAAGTAGTGAAATCAGTATATCCATATCTATCCGCGTGAAAAACTTGTCCCCGGTGAACAAGCTCAAGTGGTAAACCCAGTTAAATTATTATTCCTGTGGATGGACTAACTTTATATTTGTCTCGTACTTGTGATAATTTATGTTCCCGAACTATTGCATTATTGAGCTACAATATAAGCCCTTTATGTGACGTCGCTCAGACGTCCGACTGTGGCATGTTCGTCTTTTATTTTTTGTTATAAGCCCTTTATGTGATGTCACTCAGACGTCCGACTGTGGCATTATTATTATTCTTGCAGTTTCCTCTCGAGGAGTCATTCAGACACTCGTTTGGCACCAGTATTACTATTCCGCAGTTTCCTCTCGAGGAGTCATTCAGACCCTCGTTTGGCACCAGTATTACTATTCTGCAGTTTCCTCTCGAGGAGTCATTCAGACCCTCGTTTGGCACCAGTATTACTATTCTCGCAGTTTCCGCTCGAGGAGTCATTCAGACCCTCGCTTGGCACCCAGTATTTATTATCTCTATGTCTGAGCGCACTGGATAAATTGTTCATATGCTTCATGTTTACATTTGTTATATCTTTTGTCCGAACTGTCTTGCGAGTACTTTCATAGTACTCACCTGGCTTGTTGATTTGGCCAGATGTTGACGAAGGCGATCTCTTGGATGAAGAGTGTGATAGTGCGTCCGACGCCTAGAGGAGTCCCAGTCAGTCCTGCGCGATCCCGGATATTGGTCACTTGTATTATCTACGCTTCCGCCACCCGCAATAAGTCTCCTCGAGCCTCACTCCGACGCTCGAAGAGCTGTAGTCTTCAGGAGTCATATCACTCGCTTCGCGGTGATATTTCCACCACCGTTATTATCGTGAGTTAATAGTAAGCCACCCTATCCGCCGTCTTGTTTTATCGGCGTGCATGTAATAAATTGTTGGGCATCCTCCGCTCAACCTTGTATCATATTCAGTACTCCTGGTATTTTTCTTCTGTGACCAAGATATTGTCTACCAGTGAGAAGGAATTCTTCCTTACTGGTCCGTAAAAGGGATTGGTCTATCAATAATTATTTTATTGAAAAACCGGTCGTGACAAGCTTGGTATCAGAGCCAGGCTGACTGTAGGAAGCCACTAGGTGTGATCGCTAATCGGTTATTAGCGTCTTTTGTGCTTTTTCAGCATTTTGCAATTGTAGCTATTCTCTGTTGGTCATCATAAATTTATGACATGACTAGTCAGAATTTTTGCCTACTTTTGTAGATGGCTGGCAGCAGCTGTGAGAATCGAGTGTTCACGAACGTGCCCGAGGGGTTTGTCAAGCTCCTCGTCTCCATCACCAAGCTCGCGATCGGGCCAGCAGCTCGCCCGGAGTTCACGCTCTATCAGCACAAGCTCAGCGACGACGTGTCTATGCACCAAGCTGTGGTGCAATTCAAGGGAGGACGTTCTGCTGCTCGCCACTTCCGTTTTGTGGGAAGGGCCATGCCTACGGAGAGGCATGCCATGCAGATGGCTGCCCGTGAGGCGATAGCCCGTCTTCGCGACATCCTTCCTACGATGAAGACTCGTCGCTACCGCTACCTCCCATGCCATGTGCCATACACCAGCCACTATGCATTCGCCTGCCATCAGGGAGAGCGAGATGAAGCCATCGAGATGGTTGTGGAGTATCTCAAGGCTCTGGAGGAGTCTTTCGACAACCTCGTGGACGATCTTGTGGCTGCCCGCATGGACTTAGTCCGGGGCGGTCCTGCCAGCAGGAAGGAGCTTCTCCACACGGCACCGCCTCTGACATTCGTCTCGTCTTCAGCCTCGTATGCACCGGCCGTTTTGGCCACTGCTCGCCGTCTCCCTACCACTGAGGAGTTCGACCGAGTCATCGCTCCTACTCCAGTCAGAGCCGCACCGCCTGCCGCACCCGCTCTGCCGCCCGTCGCTCCCGCACCGTCACCGCAGCACAGCGTTGCACGCCAGGAGCCAGCTAGAGAGGAGGTGGAGGTGGATTCTCCTGGACCGCTGAGTCTTGCCATCGGCAAGGGAAAGGAAATCTTCACCATCTCCGACTGAGAGCACCGAGTAGCCGCGCGTTATGTCTGCTTGTATGATGTGCTGTTTTATCTGTACGCTAGTTTGCATTGGTGTGTTTGCTGCCTTCCGGAGTAGCACGCTAGTCTAAATAACATGTCAGGATGTGTACGCGCATCCTGAGTGTTGTATCGTGTGTTTGCTTTTCGCATGTAAGATAGTTGCTAAGCAGTTCTTCTCCATGCAAAATCGCTTATGTTTTCTTGAAAACCTTGTGATCTTTTAAATTTGTTGCCTTTGCAAGATTTTCCTTGTGCTGCACAGTTTTTCTCATGGGTTTTGCACAATAATACCCCAGACTGGAAAAATGTCTCGCCCGTGGACTCGCTCCATGCCCACTCAGCCAGAAGAGGTTTACGGGACACAGACTAGCAACAATTTCACTCAGGGTCAGTCCAGTCAACACGACAGCGAAGCAGCCCTGTCTCAAGTATGCCGTCTCTTCGAGCAAAGCCAGCAACAGCACCAAGAGATGATGAACCATGTCATCAATATGGGAACACAGTGAGCCCTATCAACCACATTCCAAGTTATCTGAGTTACAGAAGACTCGCCCCTCAACTTTTGCTCACACCGATAGGCCGCTGGAAGCCGATGATTGGCTTCGTGACATTGAAAGGAAGCTGATCATTGCTCAGTGTTCAGATCATGAGAAGGTGCTTTATGCACCACACTACCTTACTGGAGCAGCTGCAGCATGGTGGGAAAATTTCCTACACATGCACCCCAGTGAACACAACATCACCTGGGAAGAGTTCAAGGAAGGCTTCCGTGGGGCACACATCCCCAGGAGCATCCTAAAGATCAAGAAGAGGGAGTTTGATGACCTGAAGCAGAGAGGCATGTCAGTAACAGAATACAATGGTCAGTTTACCCAGCTGTCTCGTTATGCCTACGACGAGCACCTGACAGAAAGCAAGAAGATGGAAAAATTCCTTTACGGCCTCGCACCAGCACTAAGATGCCAACTGATTGTACACACCTTTCCGGACTTTAAAACTCTGGTGGACAAGGCCATTACCTTAGAGAATGAGCGCCGTAGTCTGGAAGATATCCGTAAGCGAAAGAGGGACAAGACGACTCTTGCTCGCAACAACCGAAGCAAGGCTGAGGTTCCACGAACAGAAGCAAGGAGATCCACGACTACTGATCCAAGGCCCGTCGGACAATTCCATGCCAGGGATAAGGAGTACACATACCGTCCAAGGGTCACCTGCTATGCTTGTGGTCAAGAAGGGCACTATGCTAAACAGTGCCCAAAGCCAAAGAACTCGGCACCCAAGCCAAACAATGGTGGAAACAATCCAGCCCCCAAGCGCAACAATTTCAACCCCAACAACAACCGCAGGAAGGGTCACCTGAACCATGTGACCAGGGAAGAGGCGCAGAATGCCCCAGACATCGTGCTCGGTACGTTCCCTGTCAACACAGTACCTGCCACGGTTTTGTTTGATTCTAGAGCTTCCCATTCGTTCGTTTCGAAGAGTTTTGTTTTGCAACATGGTTTTCCGATACTTCCCTTGGAAAAATCTATGATCATCAAGTCCCCCGGAAATAAGCAAATCGCACAGGGCTACTGCCGAGGAGTGGTCATTGAGTTCGAAGGACTACAATTCCACGCGAATCTCATCGTGTTGGAGAGTAAGGGATTGGATGTCATTTTAGGGATGGACTGGTTGACCACCAACAAAGGATTCATCGACTGTTTCAATCGGACAGTGATCCTCACTCACCATCATGGCAAGACAATAAGAGTTTCCGCTCAAGAAAGGCCACAATAACAGCAACCAAAACTGAACAAAATGGACATTGCAGAACTGAGAAAAGTTCCAGTGGTATGCGAGTTTCCTGATGTGTTCCCTGAAGAATTACCAGGCATGCCACCAGACCGAGAGATAGAATTCAGCATCGAACTAGCACCTGGCACCGCTCCCATCTATAAGAAGCCTTATAGAATGGCACCCTCAGAATTGGTGGAGTTGAAGAAGCAGATAAAGGAATTATTGGACAAAGGATTCATTCGAGCCAGCTCCTCACCATGGGGTTCGCCTGTGTTGTTCGCAAAGAAAAAGGATGGGACACTGACACTGTGTATAGACTATCGAGCCCTCAATATGGTCACCATCAAAAACAAATATCCGATGCCACGGATAAATGATTTGTTTGACCAGCTCGCACAAGCCAAGGTATTCTCAAAGATTGATTTGAGATCGGGATATCACCAATTGAAGGTACGGACAGAAGATATCCCCAAGACAGCATTCACTTCCAGATATGGGTTATACGAGTTTACAATGATGCCTTTTGGTCTAACAAACGCCCCCGCATATTTCGTCCACCTCATGAACAAGGTGTTCATGAAATTCATGGACAAGTTTGTTGTGGTGTTCATCGACGATATTCTGGTATACTCAAGGACACCAGAAGAGCATGCTGAACATCTCCGAATTGTTTTGGGAGAATTGAGGAAACATCAGTTGTACGCCAAATTTAGCAAGTGCGAATTTTGGTTAAGACAAGTTGGTTTCTTGGGCCATATATTGAACCAAGAAGGCGTGGCCGTAGACCCAGAAAAGGTCAAAGCCATACTTGACTGGAAGCCACCCGCCAACGTTACTGATGTGCGGAGTTTCCTAGGAATGGCCGGATATTACAGAAGATTTATTGAAGGATTCTCCACTGTGGCAAAACCAATGACACAGTTGCTCAAGAAGGACAAGAAATTTGTATGGACGGAAGCATGCGAGCAGAGCTTCCAAGAACTAAAGAAGAAGCTGACAACCGCACCGGTATTAACTGTGCCAGACATTCACAAAAGTTTTGAAGTGTATTGTGACGCATCCCGAAAAGGTCTCGGCTGTGTACTAATGCAGGATGGCAAAGTAGTCGCATATGCCTCACGGCAGCTGCGAAAGCATGAGGAAAATTACCCAACACATGATTTGGAGCTAGCAACAGTTATTCATGCACTCAAGGAGTGGAGGCACTTTCTGTTGGGGAATCGCTATGAAATATACACGGACCATAAGAGCCTCAAATATATCTTCACACAGCCAGAGCTAAATTTACGCCAATGACGCTGGTTGGAATTGGTCAAGGACTATGATGTCGGTATTCACTACCATCCAGGGAAAGCAAATGTAGTGGCCGATGCCCTTAGTCGAAACCCCAGCCCGGACAATGTCGGTCCGCAAAACTTGAGGCCTGAGTTTCAGAAAGAGTTCGCTAGGCTCAACATGATGTTAGTCGCTGAGGGCACCGTATCAAATCTAGAAATACAACCCACCCTGGTGGAACAAATTAAGAAGGCTCAACAGGGACATCCCAACATCGAAGGCATAAAGAAGAAAATGAACCTTGGTAAGGCTTCAGAGTTCGTCACCGACAGTGAAGGGACGCTATGGTACGGAGACAGACTTTGCGTACCTAACATTGAGGAACTCAAGCAACAAATCTTAACCGAAAGCCACACCACTCCATACTCGATCCATCCTGGAGGAACCAAAATGTACATGGACATTCAGGAAAGATTTTGGTGGCACGGTATGAAAAGAGATATAGCCACATTTATTGCTTGTTGCGATTCATGTCAGCGCATCAAGGCCGAGCATCAAAAGCCAGCAGGGCTACTCCAGCCAAATAGGATACCGGAGTGGAAATGGGATGAAATAGGAATGGATTTCATCGTCGGACTACCCCGATCACAACGTGGGAATGACGCCATATGGGTCATCACAGACCGACTAACCAAGGTTGCTCATTTCATTCCCGTGAAGACTACCTACTCCACACAAAGACTGGCCCAACTTTATCTCTCCCGTATAGTTTGCTTGCACGGAGTCCCAAAGACTATAACATCAGGCCGAGGCACCCAATTCGTCTCCAAATTTTGGGATCACCTACAACAAGCTCTGGGCACGCAACTAGCTTTCAGTACAGCATACCACCCTCAGACTGATGGACAAATGGAACGTGTAAACCAAATCCTAGAGGATATGCTAAGAGCCTGTGTGCTCACCTATGGATCCAGTTGGGAAGAGAGTTTGCCATATGCCGAATTTGCTTACAACAACAGTTACCAAACCAGCTTGCAAATGGCACCTTTTGAAGCATTGTACGGACGGAGATGTCGTACCCCACTGAATTGGTCAGAAACAGGTGACAGCCGTATCTTCGGCCCAGACATGCTTAAAGAGGCCGAGGAGAAAGTTAAACAAATCAGGGACAGACTCAAGACAGCACAGAGCCGACAAAAGAGCTACTATGATCAGAAGCATCGTGAGGTCAGCTTTGAACCCGGTGATTCCGTATACCTCCGAGTATCTCCTATGAGGGGTCTACAACGGTTCAAAATTAAGGGGAAGCTAGCCCCAAGATTTATTGGGCCATTTTGTGTAAAGGCACGAAGAGGCACGGTAGCCTACCAACTAGACCTACCCAAGGAACTGTCAGACGTCCATGACGTATTTCACGTCTCACAGTTGAGGAAATGTGTGAGTAACCCGGATAAGCATGTACCTCATGAGAACATTGATATGCAACCAGATCTCACCTACAAAGAGAGGCCAGTAAAAATATTGGAAGAGTCTGAACGGAGGACCCGTCAGAAAACGACAAAGTTTTTCAGAGTTCAGTGGAGCAACCACACTGAGGATGAAGCTACATGGGAAAGGGGAGATTTTCTCCGGGCAGAGTATCCATATCTATTTGAGGATCAACAGAAATCTCGAGGACGAGATTTTTCCTAAGGGGGTAGGTGTTGTGACACCCAAGTTTTTATTTGGATTTTTCAAAAGATTTTATTTGACTTGAGGGAGGTGATTTAAATTTTTCTTCAAAAGAACTCTCCCTTTCAAATTTTTTTTATGGCAAAAGTTTTATTTGGATTCACCCAAGACCTGTCTTTGGTCTTGGAGGTTCTTGCTTTTTATTTGGACACAAGACAAAATGCTTTTCACTTGGGAAAATGCCTTTTGAAAATCTCTTTGAAATTTGCACTATGGCTTTTGGAATAATCCTTTACCACTTTCAACATTTCCCTCTTGCCATGGCCTTAGTGAAAATACTCCCTCCTAACCCTCCCCTCATCTTTGGATCATGTTTGGCATCTAATCCAGCAAGTTGAACCTCCCCTATGTTTATTTTTCATTTAAATCTTATTCAAATAAATTTTTGTCTTCTATTCTAGCCATTGGTGTTTTACAAAGGAACTCTACTTTCTGTTTTGATTTCTGCCCCCAAACCAACTCTCCTCCCTAGTCCTTTGAACCCTCAACCAAGATCCATGAAGATCCACTGGTCCTCAGTTCAAAATTTTCAAACTACACTTGCTGCAAGTTTGGACCAGATTTGTCAAATTTGGTGAAATTCATTCAAAACTTTCTCCAAAAATTCCAAGTAAAATCAGGCAGCCTCTGGGTGCATTAAGTGGTCACCTCACCAAGTTACAGCCCCAGAAAAATTTATCTCATAGCCAAATCTTTCTGTCGAACACCTGCAGTGCATTGTCAATGTCAAGTTTCAGTTAAGTTCACAGAACATTGCAGTGCACTGTCGTTTTCTTCAGAACCCGACGTCGATCTCACCAGTGCCACTGTGTCGCCTTGCTCCTCGTCCCCTCCCCCTTGTTCCTGCACCGCACGAACACCTGGCGCCTTGCGGACGTCGGCGACGAGCAGCAGAAGGTGTGCCGCCCCGTGACCGACGCCAGCGGCGGCTTTGCGCCCGCCAGCGGGAGGCACGGCGCTGACGGCGCCACCCAGCGCCGCCCAAGCCACCAGAGCTCGCCGCGTGGCCTTCCACTCCCCCGAACGCGCTGCCGCTCTCGTCGTGAACCGCAGGGCGCGGAGCGCGCTCTCTGCCGCCGTCGAGCCCGTGCGGCCATCTCACCGTGGACCGACGCCATTACGCCAAGACCAACTCCGTTTAGCTGTGGAATGACACCAGTAACCTCCACTGATGCTGCCTGGCCACTCAAACCTCCTGCCAATCCACTACATCGCCGTAATCGCTTGCCGGAGATTCTCCGTTCACGGCCACCCCGTCGATCCGCCTATAAATAGAGGCCCCGAGCTTCAACTCGAGCACCCACCATCCCTGCACTCCACCTAGAGCACGCCTAGCCACTGGAAGAGCCCCGAGGAGGTCTCCTTCCTCGACTCCGGCCGCCGCGACCCGCCACGGGATCCAGCTCGATTCGCCCCCATGTATGCACCTCCGCCTCCCTTCTCTTGCCAGTAGCTTCACTATGCATCCCTCCTTCTGACCCGCGCTTCAATTCGTTGCTTGCAGCCCTCCACCGGAGTTCCCCGGCATCACCCGAACCGCCGTCCGCCGGAGAGAGTGTCGCCGTCGATGTGGTGCTCCCCGTTGGTCGAGTCCACCACCCACCGACGCGGAAGAAGACGCTGAAGCTCTTGGTACCCTCCGATCCTCCTAACTCGCCGTGGTTTGACGCCGGCGTCCACCGCAGTCTTCGCGCGCCGGCGAGCTTTTCAAACCTGACATGTGGACCCCGCATGTCAGCCTTTGTTATATTCTCCCTCGAACCGTTTTCTGTTGGCGCCTTCGGGCCAAATACGTCTTATCTCTTGAGCTTGCGCATTTCCAATCGAACCGTTTTCTGTTTTCTCAGTTAAAACCCTGGAACTTTTCTGTTTCATTACAGATAAGTCCCTGGACAGAAACCTTTATAACTTTTTAATAAAAAGGGATTTTTGAGTGATTCTTTTTCTGACAACCTTCAAATTTTGTCTAGTTTTTTATGGGATTTATTTGAAAAATATTTGGAAAAGTTTCTGTGCACGCGTTGGTTTTCACGTTAGTGCCCGTTTTCGTGATTGCCGTAGGTTCTGGAAGAGGTGACGGAGCCGCGAACTTCGCCGAGCTAGACTCCGACTTCTCCGAACCAGGCAAGCATGTTTGAACATTTGATATGATAAGTGTTTTGCATGTTTTCTTGAAAGTTTGTGCGTGGCATATGAGTGTCGGTAAATACCTCGTTGCTTGTAAGGCCACCACCCACATGTTCCAAAGTTGTGATGATCTCTGATGAGAGATGGCCAAATCATGTGGTGACATGAAGGGCAGCAAGGTGGTACTGCTGTAGCATACCAGCCTTGCGTCATCCGACTTTCTCCGACGTTAACGTGGACGGAGTCACGTTATCGTTCTTTTCCCCCGCATGTTTCATAGTTGCGATGATCTCTGATGAGAGATGGCCTAATCATGTGGTGACATGAAGGGCAGCAAGGTGGTACTGTTGTAGCATACCAGCCTTGCGGCATCCGACTATTTCTGACGCTAACGTGGACGGAGTCACGTTATCGTTCTTTCCCCCTTCCGTGCTACCACATGTTTCATTTGCCAGGATGCGGTTTAGTAAGTTGGTAACCTCTTTCCGTGTACACACCAAACAGAGAGGCCGGGATGATGGTACCTTGGCCCAGGATTAAAGCCAGTCATCCGGTCAGGGGGCATGGGTGTTTCCGGTTGGGACCGAGAGGGGGGGCACCCCCTTAGAGCGCGCGTATAGAAATTTGATCCCATGCTATGCGAGGTTGTTGCCTCCCCGTCTCAAGGTTTTTCTTGAACGTTGCCGAGGGTGATCCCTGGCTTCGGAAGGTTGAATTGGGTGTGTACTGGTTAGACGTGTTTCTTCCAAAACACCGTAGACGGAACTAGTCCCCGTGACTACTGAAATCCGTTGGCTGTGGTTAAGTACAAACTCTGCAGAGTCAATTCCTTCCAAGTCATCGTATCCATGATCAAGTAGTGAAATCAGTATATCCATATCTATCCGCGTGAAAAACTTGTCCCCGGTGAACAAGCTCAAGTGGTAAACCCAGTTAAATTATTATTCCTGTGGATGGACTAACTTTATATTTGTCTCGTACTTGTGATAATTTATGTTCCCGAACTATTGTATTATTGAGCTACAATATAAGCCCTTTATGTGACGCCGCTCAGACGTCCGACTGTGGCATGTTCGTCTTTTATTTTCTGTTATAAGCCCTTTATGTGATGTCGCTCAGACGTCCGACTGTGGCATTATTATTATTCTTGCAGTTTCCTCTCGAGGAGTCATTCAGACACTCGTTTGGCACCAGTATTACTATTCCGCAGTTTCCTCTCGAGGAGTCATTCAGACCCTCGTTTGGCACCAGTATTACTATTCTGCAGTTTCCTCTCGAGGAGTCATTCAGACCCTCGTTTGGCACCAGTATTACTATTCTCGCAGTTTCCGCTCGAGGAGTCATTCAGACCCTCGCTTGGCACCCAGTATTTATTATCTCTATGTCTGAGCGCACTGGATAAATTGTTCATATGCTTCATGTTTACATTTGTTATATCTTTTGTCCGAACTGTCTTGCGAGTACTTTCATAGTACTCACCTGGCTTGTTGATTTGGCCAGATGTTGACGAAGGCGATCTCTTGGATGAAGAGTGTGATAGTGCGTCCGACGCCTAGAGGAGTCCCAGTCAGTCCTGCGCGATCCCAGATATTGGTCACTTGTATTATCTACGCTTCCGCCACCCGCAATAAGTCTCCTCGAGCCTCACTCCGACGCTCGAAGAGCTGTAGTCTTCAGGAGTCATATCACTCGCTTCGCGGTGATATTTCCACCACCGTTATTATCGTGAGTTAATAGTAAGCCACCCTATCCGCCGTCTTGTTTTATCGGCGTGCATGTAATAAATTGTTGGGCATCCTCCGCTCAACCTTGTATCATATTCAGTACTCCTGGTATTTTTCTTCTGTGACCAAGAAATTGTCTACCAGTGAGAAGGAATTCTTCCTTACTGGTCGGTAAAAGGGATTGGTCTATCAATAATTATTTTATTGAAAAACCGGTCGTGACAACAGTGGCTTGGGTCGTCACGGGGGAGAAAGAGGTGGCGCGAGGAGGGAAGTGGGGAGGCGCTAGGGTTCGAGGAAGGGGGTTGCTAGTGACTTGTAAGCGAGGGAAGGCCACAGATGGTCGGCACATGGCCAGGGCTGGCCATGGCGCCGTGGATGCCCTGCCATGACCTCCTGTGAATAGGAAGGATGAAGGGGGGTGGGGAAAAGGACTGGGCCCTGCACTGTGGGCTAGAGCCCAAGTGCACTGTGCACTTTTTATTATTATTATTATTAAATTTCCGTTTTATTATTTCATCACTGCTTTACATTTTATTTAAATTCCAAATGAATTTTGTTCATTAAGAAACTTGTCACATAAATATTAGTCATCACATTGGAGAGACCCACAAAGTTTCAAGCGGTTTGGAAATACATAAACATTTATTTAATTTTGAAAAGGCTATTTTGGTTCTTATTGGACCACCTAATATTTCCTAGGAATTAATTGGCGTGTCAAATGATGTTGGTTTCAACATGAGAGATGATCAGGAGACTTTTTAGAAAAATGCAAACATTTCTGTTTTACTGCTCGAAGAAATAATTTATTCGACTTATTTTAAATTTGAAAGGCTTTGATTTTTGGACGAGTGGCAAGCTGCATAGTAATCACGATGACATGGCCACCATTAGGGGGAGATTATTGTTGCATGATTCTCGGGGTGTTACAGCAGCGCTTCCCAGGCCAAACGACAGTCGACGCACCAGATCCAGGCCATTGGTACATGGCGGACCACGAGGAGAGCGACGTGGATGACCCCGAGCTAGGGGCGGCTGCGTTGGAGGAGGAAGATGCCACTAGAGGCAGCGATGTGGCATGTGGGGCCACAGGAGGCGCATAGGGGAATGGCCAGATGACGAGGAGGAGGACGACGAGGAGCGCCGTGCCCCAGGCATCGGTAGGACAGGCGCTGGTTCCTCGACGGCGCCGACTGGAGCACCCGACATGTCGAAGCCTCGTGCCGACGTCGGGATGTTCGGCAGCCGGCCTTCCAAGAAGGCCAAGTCCACAGTTGTCGCGACCTAGTGGCAAGAGGCCGCGAAGGTGGCCGCCCTTCAAAAGACCCCGAAGCCGCGTCCAATGATGTCCGGTGCTTTAGGTTGATCTGATCCCAAGAAGGAAGAGTTTTGGGCTTAAGGCATAATTGCTCTATTGCGGCTACCCTGGCTATGTCATCCGATGCTGTTCACAAAGCGGCTGTTACTATAGACCCGACTATCTCCGAGTTGAAATCGAACCCAGCCCTGGGTTTCCATCCATCAATCCAGAGCTCAAGACAACCGCGATACTTAAATCACTTAAATAGCCACCTTAGATGGACACAACCATTGGAAGAAGAAACTGAAACTCGATGGAGTACCCTAAACCAGAGATCCTCGACAAAGGAAGTCTCGATTCGAGGAACGAAATATCAATAGAGGAACGAAAACCGCAGGGTATGAAATTTGGGTAGGGTTGGCAGGGAAAGTCTCGATATAACAAAGGTGGCACCGGAATGTATAGCCCACTTGTTTCGGGCAAGAATGAATGGACTGATCAACTCGAGTTACCGAGTGACCTCCACTCTTCGACTCGAGATTCCGCTTTTGCTTTTCTCTTGTTTTGATTTATTAGCTTTTTAGGAAAAGAAGAGGGAGTGAGAGATGTCTTCCGTCCCGGAGAACCGTCTTCTCTCCCTCCTTAGGAAAAGGAGATCTAGGTAGAGGAGGTAGAAAATAATAGATACCGTCCATTCTATTAACTAGTCATAAAAAGCAACCTATATCGAGGTCATGTTTGATAGGGTGAAGTGGACTATTACACATTTCATTCTAGCACTAACGACTCCAGCCCTATCTATCCCTAGAAGCAAATGGACCCTGTAATCCCTTTGGGTGCTCTTGCGAGTTTTTTGTCTTGTATTGGCTTCTCTTCTTGCAAACTTTTTAGCTTCGTTTGCCATGTCGTGCAGGGCCCCGCTTTCTGTGTCGCGGGCCCCGTTCGCCTCGGTGGTTGGAGCGGCAAGCGGCCCCGAAGACGCCGGCCGCGTGGACCCGGCCGCCACCCTCCGGGAGGCGACGGAGATGAACGCATGAGAGGCGCAGTAGGAGCGGGACGCCGCAGCCTGGGCAGAGGCGGCCAACGCGGCGGCCAAAGAGAAGGCGGATGCGGCGGCCAAGGCATGGGAGGAGGAGCTGACCCGCGACAGGGCTCCGGAGGCCACCGGCCCGCGGCGAACGGAGTTGCCGGTGGTGGAGGGCCATGCGCCGACTGGGCAGGCCAGGGCCGGCCAGACGACCCTGGAGAGGGGAGGTGCCGACCTTGTCATCTTGGAGGCGGAAGTGCCTCCGCGCGCGCTGACTACTGGCGGGCGGGGCAGCCGGCCCGAAGTGCCGGAGGTGCCGCCGTCTAGCGGTGAATTGGTGGTGGGCCAGGTCGCGACGTCCCGCGTCCCTGTGCACCAGCGCCCGGCGCGGGCAGCTTCGGCGCCAATGCCAATGGAGGTTGGGGCGACGAGCTCATTGGCGCCCGACACCGAGGCCACCAGTGCCGCTCCGCCTGATTGGACTTCAGGAGCCGGCTCGGGCATCCTCAACATGGCGGTGAACGACATCATGGACCAATTCAATGCCCACGGTGCCACCCTTCTGAAGTCCAGGAGCGAGCTGCTGGGGATGCAGACGGCCGACCAGGTACGCTTTCGCTCTTGTTTCCAATTCTTATAATCTTCCGTGGGGGTGCGCCAGCGCACCCACTGGGTGTAGCCCCGAGTTCCAGGCGGGCTACTGAGCAGGCGGGTTGGAACTCCAAGGTGAGCTTCCGAGTGCTGAAGTGTCATTTTCTGTTGTAGGACTACCACAACTTGCGTGCGGTCGCCTACTACTCCCAGAACCAGGCGCTGGCCAAGCGGACCGCCAACCTGAACCAAAGCCGAGGTAAGTAGGCCGTCTTTCAGTGGGGCGCGCTAGCTCACCCACTGGATGCAGCCCCCGAGATTCGGGCCGACTGCTGAGCAGTCGGGCCGGATCTTTCGGCAACTATTTGTTTTTGGTTAATGCTGATATCTCTTTCTTGTCTTGGGAGAGGCCACCGCTCAGCTGCGGACGCGTGTGGGCGAGCTCGAGACTGAGCTCCTCACCAAGGAGCAGGAGCGCAACTTGGCCGCCAAGGAGTGCGACCGTCTGGCGAAGGAGCTGGCGGACTAGGCGGAGAAGCACAAGGCGGAGGTCCAGCAGCTGAAGGACGGAGAAGCGGTCCTCACAGCCGAGTTCGAGACTGAGCGCTCGGACTGGGCCGAGAGGGAGAAGCTGCTGTCGGATGGCTACGGGGTGATCGAGGACATGGTTGAAGGTAAGTCCTTTCTTCTTTTGTTGCTTAGTTCCCGACTGCTTCAGGGGCCAGCTTCTAAACTCTCGGTCTTCTTTTGGACAGAATTTCTTCCCGGTCGCTCCGTCGCCGTCTGCCAGGCCATCGAGGCACGACACGAACAGCGGAGGAGGACAGGTGTAGACATTCCGCCGAATGCGCCCCATAATCTGGGTGAGCAGCTGTTGGCCATCAAGATGCGCCTTGAGCCGGCGCAATGCCTGCTCCGCCATCTTCAGCGTGCCGGGTCGCAGGTCCTGGCGGGGCTCAGGCTGGATGCTCAGGTCCCTCGCACTCCTAGTCGGACTGCCGACTGGCTGGAGGTGGCGGTCGAGCGGCTCGAGGCCTGGAAAGGCGCCGCGGCTCGGGCGGGCTCTCGGACGACGCTGAAGTTCGTCAAGGCCTGGTACCTGGACATAAGGCTGGCACAGCTGGCCACTTTCCGTCAGGAGGCCGGACCCGAGCTGGAGGCGATGCACGACGAGCTTGTCAAGCGCGCGGCGACCCTCGCCGAGTAAGCCGACACCGACGTCTTCATTCCGGAGCGGGACGAAGATGGCGCTGAGATGCCGCCCTCCTGGTTCGGGCTGAACCTAGAGGAGGGGGAGGACTCGGCGAAGGAAATCACCTCCAACGATGAGGGTGAGTAAAATGAGGATGAGGAAGGCGAAGACGTCGCATCGGACGACGAAGCGATTCGCCAGCCTCGGCCTGATCGGGCCTCGACTAGCGAGCCGCGGGAGACCGCGTCGACTGCTGCCGATGTCGACCAAGCCAAGACCCGCCTATCGGATGCTCCACCAGCTGGCGCCTCTGCCTCCGCCGACCTATCCACGCCGCCCGCAGCGCCCCTGGCCTAGGCGACCGTTTATCTTTCATGTTTTTTCTGTCTTTAGGCCTTGAACAAACAAGTTAAATATGCGCAGTTCCACCCGCTGGGGGTGTAATTCAAACTCTGTTAAATGCTGGCCACGGGCCTATTGTTATGTAACTAATCTTATTCTTACACATGCTTGTGCTTTTGTCTGGTTCTGGCTTGGTTTTGCCTTTGCTCTATTTGGCTTTTTCTCTTGCCGCCTTCCTTTGGCTGCTGCCCTGCCAACCGGACAGCTGCACTGCGGTCTGTGGCCGAGTCAGGGACTTGGCCGTTTAGGATAGACAAGTAATTTCGGCCCTCTAAAGCGTAGCTAGTCAAGCGAGAAGCCGGCCAGCATGCTGCTGGGCAGCCGGACGGATGAGGCAAGGGGCCGTCTTGGCGCAAGTCGGCATTCTTTCTTGGTCGTTTTTCGTGTGGACAGCGTTTTTGGCATTTAGCTCTTGCCAGCCGGATAGTCGCGCTGCGAGCTGTAGCTGAGGCAAAGAGAGGGCTCAGCTGTCGACACAGTACATAGCCTTCAGGTGGTGCTAACTTGGGTCAAGGCGGCGAGCCCCCGGGCCGGTTGACCGGACCCGGTGCAAGGCGTAAGAATGAAATAATACATTCATAGGCGAAGCTTATCATATAGATAAAAAGGTAGCCCCCGAGTGTGCCTCAGGGGACCTGTTATCTTTGCTTAATACAAAAGGTAGCGTGGTACATACTGCATTAACTGTAAAATCGATGGAGAAGATTTACGTTCCATTGGCGCTCCGTCTCTTTGCCGGAATAATCCCTCTTGCGTGCCTAGGCTTTTGTGCATCGATGAGGTGGTAGCAGTCATTGCCCAAGGCCTTGCTGATGATGAAAGGCCCCTCCCACGGAGCCGAGTGATTGCTCTCTGAGCTAAGTCGGTATTTCCCCAAAGAGGAAGGCATGATGCAGCATAGCGACGGTAGGTATTTCCCTCAGTGAAGAAACCAAGGTTACCGAACCAGTAGGAGAACCAAGCAACACAACGTAAACAACACCTGCACACAAATAACAACACCTCGCAACCCGACGTGTTAAAGGGGTTGTCAATCCCTTTCGGGTAATGATGCCAGAAAATTGTAGTAGATTGAAATAATAGATCGCAAATAAATAAAGTGCAGCAAAGTATTTTTGTATTTTTGGTTTAGTAGATCTGAATAAAAATGCAAAGGAAAAGTAGATCGCAAGCAAATATATGAGAAAGAAGACCCGGGGGCCGTAGGTTTCATTAGTGGCTTCTCTCGAGAGAGATAGAAAACCGTGGGTAAACAAATTAATGTTGGGCGATTGATAGAACCTCAAACAATTATGATGATATCCAGGCAATGATCATTACATAGGCATCACGTCCAAGATTAGTAGACCGACTCCTACCTGCATCTACTACTATTACTCCACACATCGACTGCTATCCAGCATGCATCTAGTGTATTAAGTTCATGGAAAAATGAAGTAATGCAATAAGAACGATGACATGATGTAGACAAGATCCGTTTATCTATGGCGTTAGATATAGATCCCATCTTTTTATCCTTAGTAGCAACGATACATACATGTCATTTCCCTTTCTGTCACTGGGATCGAGCACCGTAAGATCGAACCCACTACCGGGCACCTCTTCCCATTGCAAGATAAATAGATCAAGTTGGCCAAACAAAACCCAAATATCGGAGAAGAAATATGAGCCTATAAGAGATCATGCATATAAGAGATCAAAGAAACTCAAATAACTTTCATGGATATAAAAAGATATGACTGATCATAAACTCAAAGTTCATCAGATACCAACAAACACACCGCAAAAAGAGTTACATAATATGGATCTGCAAGAGACCATTATATTGAGAATTCAGCGAGAGAGAGAAAGCCATCTAGCTACTAACTACGGACCCGAAGGTCTACAAAGAACTACTCACACATCGTCCGAGAGGCACCAATGGAGGTGGTGAACCCCATCCGAGATGGTGTCTAGATTGGATCTGGTGGTTCTGGACTCTACGGCGGCTGGATGAATATTTCGTCGACTCCCCTAGGGTTCTGGAATATTGGGGTATTTATAGAGCAAAGAGGCAGTCCGGGGGGCACCCGAGGTGGGCACAACCCACCAGGGCATGCCTGGGCCTCCTGGCGCGCCCGGGTGGGTTGTCCCCTCCTCGGGACTCCCGCCAGGTGCAACCAGGGCCCAACTGAGGGAGTCCTGGACTAAGGGGTCCTCGGGCGTCCGGCCTGTTAGCCATGGGCCGGACTGATGGGCTGTGAAGATACGAAGACCAAGGATCGCACCCGTGTCCGGATAGGACTCACCTTGGCGATCAAACATGTAGATTCCCTTCTTTGTAACCGACCTTGTGTAACCCTAGATCCTCCCGGTGTCTATATAAACCGGAGGACTTAGTCCGGAGGAGAGAGATATTCATTATCATAGTCATACAGGCTAGGCCTCTAGGGTTTTAGCCATTACGATCTCATGGTAGATCAACTCTTGTAATACTCATATTCATCAAGATCAATCAAGCAGGAAGTAGGGTATTACCTCCATAGAGAGGGCCCGAACCTGGGTAAACATCGTGTCCCCTGTCTCCAGTTACCATCGACCTTAGACGCACTGCTCGGGACCCCCTACCCGAGATCCGCCGGTTTTGACACCAACATTGGTGCTTTCATTGAGAGTTCCACTGTGCCGTCCCTTAATGGTTTGATGGCCCCTTCAATCATCAGCGATGATGTTGTCCAAGGCGAAACCTTCCTCCCTGAACAGATATTCTTGTTCGGCGGCTTCGCACTGCGGGCCAACTCGCTTGGCCATCTGGAGCAGATCGATAGCTACGCCCCTGGCCATCAGGTCAGATTTGGGAGCTTGAACTACGTCGTGGACATCCGTGGAGATTTGATCTTTGCCAGATTCGAGACCGTGGCGAGCGCTGCTAGTCACCTCGATGAACACGACCCAAATCTGTCATCGGACCGCATCCAGGAGATTGCTCCTGTAACTGCCCTGGCCTTAGATCCGGAGCATATTGCGCCATCCAAGGACGGGAGGCTCAACCCCACCATGGTGGCCACAGATTCCACGGTGTTGGAGCCGAACATAGACCTAAAGTCACACGACGCCTTTGTCACCGGAACTCCGGACTCATCTCTGGTTATAAATTCCGAGCCATGTGCATCCGCGGACGCCGAACTTGACCGCTTATCGATCTTTGAGTTCAGCGCCGCAGACATCTTCGAACACTCGCCCTTCGGCGATGTGCTAAACTCATTAAAGAATCTGTCCTTGGCAGGGGACTCACAGCCAAATCATGTCCGGTTCGAACTAGGGGCTGATGATGGGGAATTTTGCTTCCCACCTGCCACCCACTTCATAGCCACTGTCGAGGACTTAACCGACATGCTTGATTACGGCTCCGAAGACATTGTCAGTAGGGATGACGATGCCGACGAGGAGCAGGGACGAAACCCGCCATTCACTGGACGACGAACGACCACTTCTTCCTACGACGTATACATGGTGAATACGCCTAAAAAAACTAACAACAATGACAAAGAGGATCCAGTTAAGGACAAACCTCCTGAGACACAGCCCAGACACCGGCGTCAGCGGCGCCGCTCTTAGTCACGTCATACAAAAGACAACAACACCGGCACCGGAGAAAACAATACTCCGGACGATGCTGAAGACAATGAAGACCCTGTTGGGGCAATCTCCGAACAGGATGAACGGGAAGACGGGCAAGTTAGCCCTAATGAACAGGCCATACACGAAGACTCGGAGGACAGTAATTATCTTCTGCTCTCTGAGGAAGAGGAGAGCCTCGGCAACGAGGATTTCATCGTGCCTGAGGAACCTCTCGAGCAGGAGCGCTTTAAACGCCGGCTAATAGCCACTGCAAGGAGCCTGAAAAAGAAGCAGCTGCAGCTTCAAGCAGACCAAGATCTGCTCAATGATAGATAGACCGAAGTCTTGGCCGCCGAAGAATACGACCTTAGTGGCCCAGCCAAAAATTACCCGAAGCGCAAATTGCTACCTCAGTTTGATGACGAGGCGCTGGAGCCCGTACCATCATCGCACAACGCGGCCGACCGACCGCCACGCGGTCAGGATAAAGCGCAACTCAAGCCGAACACCAGACCGCCCCACCTCGCCGTAAAGGCAAGAATAAAACAGCTCGGGGTTGTACATACGACCTTCGGCAGGACTTGGACAGTAGAGCAGGACACACAAGATCGATCTATGGATCGCAAGGACGTGCCTCGACACGCGACGACGGCTACCTATTCGGACATGACAAACCTAGCCACGCCCGGGCCGAAAACCGCAAACAGACTCCATCGGAGGTACATCGCAGTGTGGCCCAATATAGAGGCGCCGCACACCCTCTTTGCTTCACAGACGAAGTAATGGAGCATGAATTCCCAGACGGGTTCAAACCCATGAATATCGAATCAAACGACGGAACAACAGATCCCGCGGTATGGATCGAGGACTTCCTCCTCCATATCCACATGGCCTGCAGAGATGACCTTCATGCCATCAAATACCTACCACTAAAACTCAAAGGACCAGTTCGGTTCTGGTTAAACAGTCTGCCGGAAAATTCTATTGGCAGCTGGGAAGATTTGGAAGACGCCTTTCGCGACAACTTCTAAGGAACATATGTCCGGCCACCGGATGCCGATGACTTAGGTCACATTGTCCAGCAGCCGGAGAGTCAGCCAAGAAGCTCTGGACTAGGTTCTTAGTTAAAAAGAACCAAAAATCGTCGACTGTCCGGACGCGGAAGCCCTTGCGGCCTTCAAACACAGCGTCCGGGATGAATGGCTTGCCCGCCACCTCGGTCAAGAAAGACCTAAATCCATGACAGCCCTTACCGCTCTAATGACCCACTTTTGCGCGGGAGAAGACAGCTGGCTCGCTCGTAGAAGCAACAGCGCCAGCGACCCGGGCACTTCCGAAATCCGAGACGGCAATGGCAAGCCACGACATAGCAAACACAAACGTTGCAATGATAATGAAAGAACACGCGACACAACGGTCAACGCCAGATTCAGCAGTCTAAAACCCGGTCAACGGAAAAAGCCATTCAAGGCGAACACAGACGGACCATCCAATCTAGACAGGATATTGGATCGACCTTGCCAGATTCACGGCCACCCCGATAAACTAGCTAATCATACCAACAGAAGCTGTTGGGTCTTCAAGCAGGCCGGCAAGCTCAACGTCGAACACAAAGGGAGGAGGCCGCCCGGTGATAGGGACGACGAAGAGACTCACCAACCAAATACCGGGGGTCAGAAGCAATTTCCCCCCGAAGTAAAAACAGTGAACATGGTATACGCGACACACAACTGTATAAGGGAGCAGGGGAAGCACCCCCTCCGGACTAAAGATTATACTGCGGCAACTTCAGTACAAAACGGTCTTATTAAACTGCATACCTTGTTGGCCATTAAGCTACCGGTCTCCATTCAACAGGATCGACCAATTCCGGAGCGGAAATAGCAGTTCGGTTTCCGCCGCCCACCTCATATACCCGTGAAATTTGTATCGCACATACATCACTACACACTTAAGATACCATGGGCATCGGCGGAAGCACAATATGGACAAGCCTGCAAGCATTCCCGTAACATTTTTTCTCTAAATTACTCTTTCTTTCTTCATTATCTCTT
This sequence comes from Aegilops tauschii subsp. strangulata, assembly GCF_002575655.3. Taxonomy (NCBI): domain Eukaryota; kingdom Viridiplantae; phylum Streptophyta; class Magnoliopsida; order Poales; family Poaceae; genus Aegilops; species Aegilops tauschii. Next base: position 148,500,707 of record NC_053035.3, on the reverse strand, counting down.
AAAAACAAGTGACGCAAAGGACAAACATCTAACTGACTCTATCGGAGTTCGGATCCGTACACTCACCTAAGGGGCTACTTCCGTCAAGGACTCCCCTCGCCGAGGACAGGCGGCGCAGACGTGCGACAGGAGGTCCAAAATAACTTTTTCAGACCACACTCTTTATATTGAGCCTGCAATCACTACAAAAAATACACTTCCGTGATGACACGTGTTTGTCACAGTAGGTCGCGTTTTTTGTCATGCATGTACATCCATGACAAATTTATGACAGAATCAAGATAGTCATACCTGTGCTGTCATAGAAGTGTTCCATGACATTACCAAAATTATCATCACGGAAGTGTCCACTTCCATGACGATAAATCGCGCGTCACAGAAGTGCTTTCATCAAGGGTGACCGACTCGTGGCATCCACCGTAACGGAACGCCGTTAAGCTACCGGGTCGGGTTTTGGATGCGATAACCCATTAACAGCCCCGACCAATGGGGATTTTCCACGTGTAAAATCATCATTGGCTAGAGGAAACACGTGTCGGCTCATCGTTGGGACAGATGTCGTCCACTCACTGGACAGAAGGCGCCTATGATACGTCGACACGTCGCACGACCCAACAGTGGCCCATTCCTGTGAAAAGGCCGGCCCGTTTGACTTGGTCAAAAGCTGGCGGGCCGGCCCATGGAAAGCCTATTAACGGCCTGTTCGCATATAGCCCATTTACAGCCGCTAACCCATGGCCCGTTACGCCCTATCCGAATTAGGCCCAGTAGCGTCATCTGGGCCATCCAATATGATTCCAGCCCGTTTTCACTTCTGGCTCATGTATAGCCCATGACGTCTTTCGGCCCATATGAGGTCCTTTGTAACTCTTGGCCCATTAGCGGCCCGTGCTGAAACTGGCCCGTAATGAACATTGATTACGTTACACCCATTAATGGCCCGTGGTGAAACTGGCCTGTAATGAACAGTGTATCACTTTATACCCATTAACGGCCCGTTATTCCGTTGGGCCGTTTCCAGCCCAAGTTAACTTTTGGCCTTCTGAGGGCCCATTTATTCTTGGGCTCATTTGTAGCATTCGGTTACTTACGGCCCGTTACTGTCATTTTCTGCTTGTGGGCCAAATTCAGCCCGTCGTTACAGTCGGCCCGTTTGTGGACCGTTAGTCTGTTGGGCCATTTTCATAGCATCACCAAATACGACCTATTAACGATGGCCCGTTATGGTCGGGCCATGAACGGACGATTCCAACTCTAGCCCGTTTACGGCCATAATGCGGTTTGTTTGGCCCATGTTTGGCCAATCGATCATACGGCCCGTATAAGGCCCATTGATGATACGGCCCGCAGAAGGCCCATTGTTTCTACGGCCCGTAGAAGGCCCATTGTTTCTACGGCCCGTAGAAGGCCCACTGTTTCTACGGCCAGTAGGAGGTCCAGTGTCACTACAGTAAATATTAGCCCATGGTTATTGTGGCCTAGTTTTAAAAAATAGGTTATTGCAGCCACTAGCTAACCGCGGAAAAAGAACTGCAATGACTACAAGCAAACAAATAAACAAGACAACAAGGAAATAAATAAGCAATCAACTAACGCTAGGCTATCACGGCTATTACACATATTACATCCACTCGGCATCAAAGTTCGCCACCAGTGCAAATATCGGGAACAAAGCATCATATCATATACACTGGTTGTCAAAGTTGGCGACCAGCGCAAATAAACACTGCAGCAAAACAAATCCAGAACTGAAACCACTTCAGAAGATCTCAAGAAACAATATCCTGGGTACCCATAATGCTGGCAAGATGCTTAGCAAGCTTATTAACTTTCTCTTGTTTGGCGCTTAAATCCTCTAGCGCTTGCTGTTGCACCAGAAAATATGCATCTGAATTCTGCAGGGACTTCCTCAGTCCTTCAGCTTCCTATCGCAGCACATCTGGTTGATGTCTTTCAACTTGAAGTTGAGACTCAAGAAGAAGAATTGATTCAGGCAGCGAGTTCGAAGAGCTTGTGCCAGCAGTAGTGGCCAGTAACTCGAACACTACATCAAGACAGGACTTTTGGGTTCCCTCACTGTCGTCAAGATAGTTTTTAGCAGCTTTCTTGGAGACCAACAGGGATGTCTCACTATCTTGAACCTTATCTGCATTACTTCCTTTACCATTGGATAACGCGGTACTGTTCTCCAATATTTTGTCCGCATTCTAAAAGAGAAACAAGCAGACACATCACACGTTTACCATGTTGTATATGAAACTCATTTTGGTAAATGAGTTCAGTAGTAAAGTGGACAGGATAACAACATGAAACAAACATATATCTATGTACCATGGTCACTTTATGGTCTATATCATTCTAGTTTTTGTTGCCAAATCAAGATAGAGACACAGTTCAAATAATATTTGTTCAAGACAAAGCAGAATAGACAGAATATAAGTGTGGGTAACTATAGAGCAATAACAACACTTGTAATGTGCATGACATGAGAACATAACTGTTTATTCAATTGAAACTGAAATCAACATAGAGCAGGTTACAACAGCAAACCAGTTAAAGAAACAGGTTTAAAACATACCGTTGCGCCATTGGAGTTTCAATTCCATCCTTCAAATTTGAAAATAGTTGGTATGAGTAAATACAGTAATGCAAGAGCAAAGGAGTATGAACCATAGCTACAGAACCTGACGTGAGAACAAATCTTCTTCTCCTGTAAGCGTTGAGTTGGGATTCGGAGTGGTGGTCCTCGTGCTTTGGGCACTGCAGTTCCCTTACTAACTGCTCGTGTTTGGGTGCTCTGTGGTGGAGACGGTGCTGTGTCTACTGGAACTGGGTTACTATCTGCCGGGGTTGGGGTTAGAAGGGGTGTAGCTGGTTCTCTGTCCAACTGGGTAGGGGTACAATCTACGAGAGTTTGGGTTATGTGTGGTGGATCTGGTCCTTGGGCAAGTACAACCGTGGTTCTATCTGCATCAACTGGTAGCACTATCTTTTCTGAAGACCGTGTTGTTACTCCCTTAGATACTGCCATCACGCTCTCCAATTCAAATGGCTGATAAACAAGAAAAGTAATTGAAAGTATAGACATTGTATGATAGATAGGTGCAATGGATAGTGGGGAATAAAAGAGGGCATGAAATAATTCATATTTATGTTGTCTAACCAAACAGGATAGCATGACACAATTTCACATATATGATGGCTAACTAAATAGGATAGCATGACACAATTTCACATTATGATGGCTAACTAAAAAAGATGGAGAGACATAGTTCAAAATATGAGACTATGAAAACAGGACGACATGACATAACTATATAATGTGTTTATTAAATAGGTTGGCATGCCATAATTCACATACATTCACGGATAGAATGCCATAATTCAAAATATGATGACTGTAAGCACTAAACAGGATGAGATGATATAACCATATGATGTCTTTATTAAATGAGTTGCCATGCCATAATTCAGATAGATGATGTGTATGTACTATGTAAACATGATGGCATGATATAATTCAAATATATGATTTATATAGTAAGCAAGTAAGCAGATGGCAATCCATATATGATGTAAAAACTAAGCAATGCAAGACAACATGCATGACATGGGTAATAGAACCTTGCCAAGTTTGAGCATAGACCTCAGGGGGGAAATAGGACTGGTCATCAGTCTCTGAATCCTCCTCTGATGAGTTCTCTGTAACCAGCAAGATGTCTGCTTCAGCAGGTAGCATTGTCTGCTCTGAATACCTTGTTTTCACTCCAGATACTTCCATCACCGCTTCAAATGGCTGATGCACATGAAGAGTAGTTGAATATACAAATGTTGTCGACAAATGGAACACGTAATACAAAAAAATGATAGCATGATATAATTCACATACATGATGATTGGCTAAACAGCAGGGCATTGCATAATTCACATATATAATGCCTTTGCAACAAGATAGCATTGTATAATTCACATATATAATGTCTGGCAACAAGATGGCAATCATAATTCACATATATGGTAATTAGACACTGAACAGGTGGCATTCACACAAAGCATGTGTAAACTAATCAAATGACATAGCAATGCGAGACACCATACGCACGATATGAGCAACATAACCCTGGCAAGTTAGAGCATACACCTCGGGGGGGATAGGACTGGTCATCTGTCTCCGAATCCTCCTCTGAGGAGCTATCCGTAACCAGCGAGATATGCGCTTCGTCAGATAGCATAGTCTGCTCTGAAGACCTTGTTTTCACTCCAGAATTTGCCATCGCCGTGTCAAATGGCTGATGCACACGAAGAGCAGTTGAATGTACTAACATTGTTGACAAATGTAATATGTAACAAAAAAGGATGGCCTGATATAATTTACATATAAGATGACTGGCTAAGCAGGATGGCATTGCAAAATTCACATATATGATGCCTGGCTAAACAAGATGGCGTTGCATAATTCACATAAACGATGAATAAACTAAACAGATGACATTTGCACAAAGGATGTCTAAACTAAGCAGATGACATATTTGATGTATAAAGTAAGCAATGCAAGACACCATATGCATGATATAACCAACATCAGCATGCCAAGTCAGAGCGAAGACCTCAGGGGGGTAAATAGGAGTTGTCTTCTCCTTCTGAATCCCCCTCAGAACAGATATCTTCCTCTCGATTACAATCCGAAATGCGTGGAGGGGGGCTGCCTTTGCGCCTACCATGGAGCGACGTCTGCATGAAATTTTATTGCCACGCAAGGCTCGTCTCTTTTGCTCTACATGTTCAGTTCCATTGTTTACAATAATTGTCATGCATAGGAATAAAACATAGTGAGATTATGTAAGGAGTGCATGCAGAAATCCAGAGTGATGGTAGCAACCTGTGGATAGACCCAAAACTAATAATAGCAGGCAGATAATGGCTTTAGTTAAAAAATACAGATAATGGCTTCTTTACTGTTTGTTTCCCACCCAACATGAAACTCATAGTAGACACCGGAGATTAACCAGATAGTAGATAGATACTATTGATACCGGCCCCGATATGTACACCAAAACCATTTAAAAACTCAAGTTTGACCATTAGTTTGGAGCTGACTCAGAGTCTAATTAGTGAACATGACGATAAAGTAGCATGTAATATTAAGCGATGCATAACGTAAGCAGACACGAAAGAGTGCGACCTCTCTTGCGGACCCGTGTAGTCCTCGAGGTCATCTGCCCGGTTGATGATGGTAATGCAGTTTTCATGGCTGCCAGCGGCGGGGAAGAAGATCTGAGGCGGCGAAAGACAGTCTGGAGGCCGGATCCCTGCTGTGCTGGACCCTTCTGTCATTGGAGCAGCTGAGCTGGGGTGGACGACGGCGCAGCAGGAGCGGGACAAACCACGCAAGGTTTTCTTTGACAACTATCTATAAGAGAAGTAATTCTGTAAGGGCTCGTTTCAATTGGAGGATTCCAACAATGCAGGGATAGGAAATAGACAGAAATAGGATAGGAATGCACGTGCAAAACAGAGAATTTAAAAACACAGGATTTCTGCCAATCTGGGTGTTTGATTCACAACAATTGTAAGATCACAGGATGCAAAGAAGCATGGTGAGATTAAGTCAAACCACAAGAAAATGTACGGTTATAATGCTATTATGCTACTATCTCTTAGTCTTGTGCTTCATGAATAGGAATTTGAAAAGGAGGACAAGTGAAAATTAAAATTCCTACGTTTTTTCTTTCAATGAGACACTAAAGGAACAAATCCATGTGCTCAGTGGACAATATATAACATGTAGAGTAAAAAAGAGATGCAACAAGTGTACAACCTCTTTGGCGAAGCCATGTCGATCTCAGCGTGATTGGGTTGGCCGGTGAGGATGCTCCGGCTGACTTTGCTATCAGAGGAGGGGAAGAAGATCTTAGGCGTCTGGAGATGGAGCCCGAGGTACTGCTCCGCTGTGATGGAGGGTTTCGTCGTTGGAGCAGCTCCGATGAGTTGTACGACGCCGAGGCTGAAGCAGGACAAGAGAGACAACGAACAATGTTAACCTGAGTGGAATTCTAATAGCATCTCCAATACATGACATAAAATACATAACCACAAAGTGCTAGATGTAAAATACATCACCCGCTCATCTCTGAACTTAACTGTCGAAACTGAACTTAACTGCCGAAACTGAACTTAACTGTCGAAACTGAATTTTGCTATCGAAACTGAATTTTGTTGTCGAAACTGAACGCACTAGCAAGGTGAGGCTACATGTCGGTCGACTGACTTTTTCATCTCTGGTCAGTCGATTTTGCAGCCGTTGGATACGAAATCAAGGGCCTACGGTTCATCTTCAACCTCCACCCCCCTGAGCCGCCAGCCACCACCGGCCAAACAGCAGCCCCCCGCCGCCCGCGGCCGGAGGTGCGTCGCCCCGCCCGCCCCGAAAACACTCCCCACCGCCGGTCCGCCGCCGCCCCGGGCCATCCCTCTTGGCCCCCCCGTGCCGAGCTTTTTCTCCGGCGATCCCCACGCCACCGCCCCGCCAACGCCCCGCCACCGCCGGCGACCACCGCCCCCATCCTGAATCCTAAGATAGATAGTGGGGTACCTCTCCGGCGAGCCCCCCTCCCCGCTGCGGCTGGTTCTTCCTTCACCCCGGCGAGCCCCCCACCCCCTGAAAATTGATTGACCCAAAAGTCGATTCAGTCGACTGAAGTGTAGCTAAATCGGAGCAGCATCGCAAGCAAGAGCAAGAGCGCGAGCAAGAGCAGACCAGGCAGGGGACCAAGAGCAAGAGCAGAGCAGCAGCGCGAGCGAGAGCTAAAGCAGCAGCAGCTCCTACTGATGTGGACGTCGCCGCCGAGGGAGCGACGCCATGGAGGAAGTGGCCGGCGACGCCGCCGTGGATGGAGTCGCGCCGTGTCGGCTCGGGACCGAGCGCCGGCACCACCGTGAGATCGAATCAAGAAGAAAATGCGGCGATTAGTGTACAACCTCTTTGGTGGCGCCGATTAGGCCGCAGCTTCATCCGAGGAAACGGTGATGATGATGCTCTTCCGGTGGTGCAGGTGAAGACGGCGGTGTGGGAATGGAGGTGGCGCGAAAGACGAGGGGAACATCGGGGCAGCTCCTTGGAGGTGGAGGACGGGGTTGCTGAACCGGCGGGACGATGAGATCGACGACGGATCCTCATCCAGTACGGTGGATGAGGGACGTCGAGGTGTTGCTGTGGACGACGTCGTCAGGGAAGAGGCTCCGGCTGGGTGGCGGACGGAGCAGGGTGTGGGGTTTCGTCGCGGGTTTTCGCGGCCTCGGTGTACAAATGGGTGGGCGGACGGGATGGCAGTGGGGAACCATGGCTTAGAGACGCGCTTGTCCGAAATGTGGGGTAAGTTACGAAAGTACCCCCACCGATTTGAGGCGGTTCTTCCGGTTCAGGGGTACCACGGGCATTTCGCGTGTCGGGATTTCATAGGAGGTGGGAGTTTTCGTGCGCGCTGTAATTTCGGAATAGCAAGGCGCGGTTTGAGATGGAGGGAGTTGTCGGAGCACAACGAGACAAAGATATATCTTAAATATTTCGGGCTAACAAGGCGCGGGTTGAAATTTCTGGACAAGCCTAACGTGTACTGTACCAAATCAATGCGCACTACACATGTCATTCAAAACTTTGAATTCATGTTATGTTCAATTAAAATATTTCGCTACATGTATAATGCATGCAACCTACTACTCCAATGAACGTTTTAGTGCATTCCAAACGTATATACTACCGCTTCAATATGAACTAAATTTGAATTCGTTTCTCTATTTGAATAAGATCTACAGTAATGATTGTTGTGAAGTCAAAGCATTTGAATTCGTTTCTCTGTTTTAATAAGATCTACAATCATCATTATTGTTAAGTTAAACCATCGTTTGTGTATTATCTTCACAACACACCACATGATTAGTCTCGAGTTACATATGAACTATGTGTACTATATGAACTCGAACTAGATTGTTTGAATCCACTTTATTTTGATTTCAAATCACATTACATTTCTATCTCTAGCTAGATCTTCATAATCTAAACCATGTCTCATATGTATAATGTATTTATCACATTATGTATGGTGCCCCGCCCCCTACGCCTACAAGTATTTGGATGTGAGTTGCAAACACCACACATTACCACAAATTCAAATAAAATGTGAGAATGTTCGATATATACTATTGTTTAGATTGTTCGATATTTAGTTGTAAGCTGCAAACGCCACACATTATCACAAATTCAAATAAAATGTGAGATTGTTTGACGTATAGTATGGTTTAGATTGTTCGGCATTTAGCTGTGAGTTGCAAACGCCATGCATTATCACATTATGGTATAACATGTGCACAACACGTGTATCACCGCTATATTCATGCATGCAATGTTTAAAACACTATGATCTCCTATTCAAATATATGAATCCGCTTTCATATCAAATTATGATCTTTGTTAGTCTCTTACACCCACACAATCCTCTAACCTTTGTAGCTACCACTAACTTTCTCTCGTGCATGCACACGCCCTCCTCGCCCTCCCCCTCCCTCGGCATTCTATCCACCGGGCACATTCATTTTTTTCTCTAGGTCGTTCTCCCAGAGTCTCCACAACTCCTTTCCGACACACACCGATCGATAAACGTCTCCAGCGATGCCTGCCTACAACATACACACACACACCTTCAATCTCCTCCTTTATGTGTCCTTGCCTCGTGTCTCTCATACGGTCAGACACACGTGTAAACTCTCGCCCCTCTTTTCATCGATCTCACAACCGCACACTCCTCCCCCTATCTAGCTAGTAGTTGGGCCTCTCGCACCACCTCCTAGCTCCATTCTCTCGTTCTATCCGTCTCGCTGGGCCTTATTTGCCTCTAACAAATGGACGTACACCGACCGATCTCTAGCTATACATATAGCTAGCTAGGTCCTTATAACTCGTTTTTACCCACACGTCAATCGATCTACCTCATTAGTTGTGTCTCTCCCTTCCTCCGACAAACAACAATTGATCTACCGATCTAGTTAGGTTTGCTTACCAAACACATGGTTCCCCTTCATCATCCATGGATGCGTCCCGACAGATCTATCACGCACAGGCACACACAGAAACACATCCCCACTCTTATTGATAACATTGCAGTTCCACCCTCAGTTTCTCTAGTAGGCCTCTCCCACCATCTTCGAGAAGCAACTCCATCACCCATCCAACACTCTACCCCTCTCCCTCCCTCTCCCTCCCTCTCTCTCCTCTCTCTCTCTGTCCCATCATATTTCCCGTCCTTCAGTTATGTATGGATGTCGACCAATCTCCCTCAATACATAGCTGGGTCTCTCCTTCTCAACACATATACGAGTCGTTCTACCTCTATTGTTAGGCCTCTGCCTACCCCTCCCCCACCCTCCCCCCACACACACCGATACATCGAGCGCTCTAGTCATGTCTCCCTGCCACACACAAACTTGACATGTGCCCTCTAACGTTCCGGTAGGCCATTCGCCCTATATCTTTGACTTGCACACACACAATTCCGATGGCTCTCTTCATCGATCTCGCACCCACCCACTTGATCCTCTCTTCGACTCTATCGATAGCTATGACCGCTCCCTCTCTTCTCGTGGATTGCCCGACCCTCTATGTATGATATGGATAGGCCTCCATTTCACACACATTGCATGCAAAAATTTGTTTGAGATGTCATCGACACATATTCCCACAAATAATTCATGAAATCAACCCCCACCCCACCCCCACCCCAAAACAAAAAACACTCATGAACGCGGTTTGTATCTCTCACACACACCCACGTAGGTGGGGGATGTGCACGAAGAGAAGAGGTGCATGCACGACGCACGTACTCCCGTCTCTTTCCCAACCACACCCGCGCGGGTACATGGTGGAGCTCATTTCTGTACGAAAAAGGCAGCCCACGTGGTAATATGGCACGTGTACTGGTTGTCCACTTGGTGGAGGGAGGATCGTCTACCATGGGTGAACAAACAAATTGCGACTTGACGTGTTATGTTAAAAAAAGAGGCAAACCATGTGGGGCCTACCTTAGAGGCAAGGCTCTATGCACTGGAGTACTTTTGATGTGTCCCGTCAACTCGCAGAACGAGGAGAAGCTTGCTTAGTACGCAGTCTCCCCCGCCCACGGGCGCGGTGGCTCGCAGGATGAGGTGAAGCTTGCTCCGCCTTACGCCCGCTCCCTCGCCCATGCGCGCGGCGGCTCGCAGGACGAGGAGAAAAATTTACTACTCCCTCCATTTACTCCTCGTCCCTACTACCTTGGTTATAGAGATTATATCATATTGTTTGGAATATATATGTCCTTTAATAGATTTCAATATGAACTACTAGTACATACTCCAAACACTGATGTATATAGACGTATTTTAGAGTGTAGATTCACTCATTTTGCTCCATATGTAGCACTCTCCCTCGCCCCTCGACCCTCGCCCACGTGGTGGACGTGCAGCAATTCATTCGGTCTCATATAGCCAGAACGATATATACTGCACTACCATTATTGCTCGACTTCCCGAAGAGGCGAAGAGCCAATCACAAGGTTAATATTTTGGAGATGCCAAGCGCAAGGTTATAGGAGAACGAGTAGTAGGTGCCGCGTCATTTATAAATAAAGTTTTGTCTTCTTGAGTGGCACGTACGCAATATGATAGGTTCATATGGAGAGAAAAGGAAACCGCTCCACTATATACATAGTCAGGACGGGCCAGCCTACACGGTTGCTTGTTGGGGTTGCTCTCTTCACACTCTCTCGCACAAAACGACTGTGGCCACATCTCTAACATCCCGGCGGATCACGTCCGCTTGGGGAAGGGGTGGATGCTTAGTGTAGATGCGGTGGCCGTCGCCGACGGCGAAAACCCACTGTCGGCACGTCCTGATCAGGGGTCCCCGCCATTCTCTCTCACAAAGCCGGTGAGGTTGCTTTTGTCCCTTGCTCACTGCCGTGACGTGGGCAGTTGCCGCCTCCCGCCGCCCTCCTCAAGGTTGAGCTACGTCCCTCAGGTACAACTCCCTTTACAGTCGGCTTGCACCACTGCTCCAGCTGCCCACATCACTCCCTGTGGATATTTCTCTACTTCTTTGCCCCACACATACCTCTACTGGCTTCTACGTACTATATTTGTGATGAGTTTATGTCTCATCAACTAGTCCCAGTAATCTTATTCTAATCATGCTTCTTCAATTTCTTTGCCACAAGGATGCTCATCTCGATTTTGGTGAAACTGCACAAAATGATCCGATGGTCAAAAGGTTGCAAACTTCATTTATTAGGAAGCTTGAACGTTGCCAGCAAATTGAAGCCTGGTCAGGGTTCACGGTTCAAGGGCTAGGGACTGCATGGATCATTTTTTTCTTTAGCTGCCTCTGTTGCAAAATAAGTGTCAACTTTAGTAGTAGTACAACTTTGTACTAAAGTTTGCACAAAGTTGAGAGACGCTTATTTTGGAACGGAGGGAGTACATATTTGCTATGATCTGTCAATCATTGAGATGCAATAGCATGCATGTCAGTCTCCTTTGTATTTGATGAAATGTTGCAACGGGCAACCTTGGACGCAAGATACATGTAACAGAAGCTGGAAGCTTCATAGCATTGTACAAATTTATCTCGCTGATAAATTACAGTACGTACTATACTAGTACTTCCTCCGTTCCTAAATATAAGTCTTTGTAGAGATTTCACAATGAACCACATGTGGATGTATATAGATGCATTTTAAGTGTAGATTCATTCATTTTGTTCCGTATGTAGTGGAATCTCTAGAAAGACTTATCTACTAGTAATAGCTAGCCCCCACTACTAGGAATTCTCTATCCTCTCCTTGAGCCACATCATCAAAATTGATGTAGCCGTTAGATGAAGTAAATCAGTCCATAATAGCCGTCTGATCTAGACGTTGAGAGTCTCCGCACTAAGCCACATGCAAGAATTAAGAAATACCGTGGCACATGCATGTGAGTGGGTTTTAAATCACATCAACATGTCTGCATGCAAGCATGCACCGGTAGCATGCATGTAAGTGAGCTTTTAAGTCCCATTAACATGTCAAAAAGAAAAATATAATACCATTATGCAGTAGGAGTTGGCTGATCTTTTTTCCTTACGTGGGATGATCTAAATGATCATGGGAGTTTATTTGGTTTGGCTACCACATTTGTCATGCGGTTATAGAGTTTTTTTAGTTCTATGAAATCGATAATTTTGCGCAGAGAGATATACCGATGTTCCGCGGCAACACACGGGGACTCATCTAGTAATATTTAGGAACCGAGGGAGTACTATGTAAAGAGTTAGGTGTCGCACGGTGATAGTGTGAGGTGGGCCATGTAATCACTGAGCCTGCGTGTTTTCACTGCTCTTGCACGCCTCCGTTGTAAGAATGGAGAAAATTGTAATCTAGTAGTAGTACATCCTTTCGCCGAAAGCGTGGGACATCCAGCAGTCCTACCACCTCAGTAATAAAGACCAATGAGCCGTCAAATCACATAGACCCAGTAGTAAGTTGGACGGACGATGCAACCATCACTCTTGCGCTAGTGAGAGGTCGCGTCCGCTCTGCCCAGGCATGAATGCGGCACCGATTCTTTGGAGCGGCACTGACCGTTTCGGGCGGGAAGCGCGCGCGGGCGATGGAGGGGCTTTGGGTGGGCCAGGCTGGTCAGGAGCGGGCATGGCAGCTGTCCGCATGTCCCTACCGGACACGCCCAGAAACGAGAGGATGCACCGACTCTCGCGGCTAAAATCCTACAGTACACAACATCTCTCTGTAGGAGTAGGTCGATCTGTCGCTCTCTCTAACACACACATGCTGTTAAACACACACACACACACACACACACACACGCACGCACCTTGGTCCCGTTGCACCTTCTAACGTGACTTATTACGCCTAGACGGAGGGAGTAGTAAGTATACGAGATATGGTGGCACACTGACTTAAGTCGAATACAAGTGCCCAAAATTTGTGTGCATGTTATAATAAGGATTCACTTAAAATAGTACGTGAGCGAACATAGGGATCAATTGGACAGTGTTCCCGAGCAGTAGCGAGATGTGTGAGGTAAGATACACCGCCGGCGCTTTTAATTTTTCTTATTAATTTGTTTGTTTCACCCTCTGACTGGTGGGACCCAACGTACTACGTGGAGAGAGGTAAGGTGACTAAGGCTGCATTATTTCTGCACCACTGTGGATAGTCTTACCACCAAAGCCACATGACACGATTATGATTGAAATCCCAATGACTCCCACACACACACAAAAAAACACGGCATGCTTGTCACATGAATGCAGGAATGTATAAAAGGTTATTTCCCTCTCGTTGAACATAACGGGAGGGTTGTGTAGCTGGTTAGCCTGTTCGCTCATCAAACTTGAGGTCTCGGGCTCGATAACTACACTTGAGCATAATTTGTGCCACGAGGATTCTTTGACTCGTCAAAATGTTTTCTAGGGTTCACTACTAGAAAAAGGCTTACTAGTGGCGCACCAGTTTTGCCTACTAATGGCGCACTACTGGTGCGCCACTAGCATCACGCCACTAGTAATTTTTACTAATGGCGCACCGCTGGTGCGCCATTAGTATCTGGTACTCTAATGGCGCACCGAGCAGTGCGCCATTAGTATAGGCCACGGTGCGCCATTAGTATGCCTCCCAGGGGGCCATATATACCCATGTGCTTTGCCATACTAATGGCGCACTGCAGTGTGATGTGCCATTAGTATCCTTCGGCATACTAATGGCGCACTGCTAGGTGATGCGCCATTAGTACCCTCTGGCATACTAATGGCGCACTGCTCTGGGATGCGCCATTAGTATCCTTTGGCATACTAATGGCGCACGTTGGCGTGATGCGCCATTAGTATGTATATTAGGGATTATTATTTTTTTCTTTTCTGATTTTTGCACAGATTACAAAATATATTATTGGACAGAAAATAAGCAGTAGGACACAGCAACATCAGATTCATCGAATACAATAGAAGATTAGTCTCCGAATACAATTCATCATATTAGTCTCCGAATTCAAAAGACCGAACGAAGATAGAACATTACAAGTCTCGAGACCATGAGTAGCGAGTTTGTCTTCACATTACAAGTCGATATCGATCATCTAAACTACCATCACATAGAAGAGAGATGCGGTCATCGCGATGAAACTGGTCTTCATCCGGTTCCTCCAACGCTCCCTCCTCTCTCCCGCTAGATAGCGCGCGTATTTAGATTCCGCCTCCGCCCTAGTGGTGTACCCTTTGTAACTGTTACCGCTGAAACAGTGAACCTGTCTCCGACACTCCTCCCAGTCGTCGTAGACTCCGGGAACCTTACCCTTGTACACGACATACGACGACATCTCTGTGCACTAGCCAAACAACAGACAATACATAAGCAATATATAAGTATGCAACAAAAGGATCGGAAGAGAAAAGCAAGACATCCATAGCATGATTCATGGTCCTACTAACAAATAGCATCGATTACATCTAAGTTGAACGACTGTCCAAACCAAAGAGACATACAAGTTCACTACAGTTTAATTACAACATGAGCTAATGAATGTTTCAGAACTACACATAGCATCACAACTTTCGACTCGACTCATGGGACCGGAGCGTGGATGAAGCCGCCGTCTGTCGTGATGGTCATGAAGTCGCGGGTGTTGTCAGCCTGCATTTGTAGCGTTGTGTCTATCTCGCTGTTGGACGGTTGAAATTTGAGGTAGAACTGCCCCGAGGTACGAAGGACATCTTGATGGATGATTTCTGCAAACTCCGACTGGATGCGAAAGAATTCTTGTCGGATGTCCGCGTCCTGGATTGCCCCCAAGCTTGCGGCCCAATCTTTGAGATTATTTGGTAGGAGAAGGTGATTATGGTCCCGCACGATCGCCCGCATGTGATGGAGGGCGTAGTAGGCATCCTTCTGACCGCCAGGCGGCTGCTTGACGCAGGGGAACGTCGTATTGTGGGTGAACACGTGCCTGCCGTACCTACGAACTGGCCTCTTAAAGGTGCCTCCAGATGCGGCGTAGCCGGGGAGAGCATCATCAAGAACTTTCTTGATATTTGTGTAGTCTATCTTGGAGTCACGGTCCGGGTCGAGATACGTGGCCATGGAATATTTCGGGCTTAAGAGGATGAGTGTGCAATGTGTGTCACTGCACAGAACACGGAATGTTAGAAAAAAAAGAACGATCGAAATCTAAGAAATCATATGTTACGGGGCGGTTAGGAGATGACTTACTCGGGAAAGTAAGGCACGAGGAAGTTATCCTTATCTGGGTTTGCCAGAATGACGCCTTCGAGGTGTGAACTCGCGACTTGCCGGTCCCCAGCGCTGCCCAAGATCTTGGCATGCATGTAGAAGGGGTCGACTATCACAATGTCCGGGATCTTGTCTCTAATGATCCGCATCTCCATACTCAGCGAAAACAGCCGAACGAAGGTGTAGTGCAGCAGATGAAGGTTAAGCATAGCAAAGATGTCATCAAATCGCAGGACGATCGTACCCCCGACGGCGCTATCCACAAAGCCCTTGCCCTCTGGCACCTTGGCCACGAAAACCGGGTATGCCACATCATTCTCTCTGAGACGCCGCTTCTCCAAAGAAAGAACACTGTCATGCAGACTCCGCATAGCACCGGTTGCAGCATTGAGCATATTTGTCAGTATCATCGGCCTACCCGCCACATGCACCCTCCTCGAGATATCCTTAGGTGAAGGTGGTCCGTCCTGAGCACGGATCGTACTCGGTGCCGGTTGGCTCGCACTGGCGCCCTTGTTAGTCTTTCGTTTCCGTCCCTTCTTCTTGATCTGCTGTAATGGGATCGAGTTCTGCTCACAGACCACCTTCTTGAGCGTGTTGGGGCTGATAATATTTGGCACCTCAGCTATCTGAGGCTCGGTGAAGGCGGCAGCTGGAGGCGTCTCCTGAGAACTGAACGCCAGACGACGCCTGTTGCAATTGGGTTTCTCCGCCGTACCAGCTAGATCGCGGTCGTCTTTTTGAGGGTTGGGTTCTTGAGAAGGAGGCCCGCAGAACTCGTCACCGTACCCATGCTCGGCAAAGTACTTATCGACGTTGGTAAATGTACCGTCGTCGTTGTCGTCGTCGTCCGGATCCTGTGCCATATGCATGTTCGGATCCTGTGCCATAGGGATGTCCGGCAGGTCCGGTAGCGTTGCGGCGTTCTTGCCATGGCTTGGCGCTGGCACGACTGGCGGTCTTGTCTGTGGGGTGGTGTCCCCCGCCCCCAAACGAATCTGGCTCTTCGGCCAAAGCAGGGGCCAACTTACACAGGCGCTGAGGGTCATCACATCATCTTCGTCGGCCCCAGCAGGTCGAATCGGAGGTAACAACTCATCACAGCCTGGCAGTACCCGAACCAGTTCAACCCTATAGAAGGTGGGTGGCATCGGATTACCGTGGAACACGCGGTTGCCCGGTTGAACGATTCTGCCCTTGCCGACATCGACCAACTCGCCGCCCATGAAGTGCAGGAGAGTGCAAGGAACATCGGTGGCGCCCTGCGAAAACATGTAGGGCGTCAGGGATGCCCAGTCAAAGGCAAGGAGATGAAGTCATCGGCCGAGAGGCTTAGTTACCGTGATGCCGTCGAGCTCGGCTAATGTCGAGGCACCGCCAACGGTGGGCGTGCGTGTGGAACTGACGGAGGGGCCGCTTGCTGGCGAGGTGCCGGCCGGCGTACACCCAGGTGCATTAAGCTCCAATGCCCGTGCCGGCGCCGGAGACACGAATACCGCCTCCGCCGGAGACACCAATGGCGCCGCCTGCGCGTTGTGCGTGTTGCTGGCCGTGAAGCTAGGAACCGGGGGAGGCCCCTGTTGGCCGCCCGCAATCCACGTCGTCAGCCCCTGAATCAAGGTAGGCACAATGGCGGTGAGCGTCGTTCCCAGTTGTTGTTGCACTTGCTCTTGGACAATCTCCAGAATCCGCGCCACTTGTGCCTTGAGTTCTTGAACCTCGCGCGACTGGCTTTCTGAGCTGGTCTTTTTCTCCTTTCGCCCACCAGCGGTATAGTATGATGACCATTTTGTGGACAAGCCTTTGCCGGCCACACGACCAGCTGACGACGGCTTACTGAGCTTATCCTTGTTTTTCATTACGTTCAATGCCCTATTTCAAGGGGTGTCAAAAGGGGAGCTCTGAGATGACCCCGCGCTACTGCTTTCAGCCTCCTGCGGAAGGAATGTGAACCATTTAGAAATTTGGCTTCATTAACTAGAATGCAACCATATATGTAGCTAATTACGCGGGGGTGTATTCCTTACCAGAACTTTCTCAAGCGCCTTGGTCTTCGGATCCGTGGTAAGCTCCTTTGTTATGGGGTCCTCCTTGTACCGGGCCCTAACAAAGTTCCTGGTCTGCTTGTCAGGGAATTTCTCGAAGCGGGGCGGTAGGCCTTGCTCGGCACGCTCCGCGTCCTCCTTGTCCCATATAGGCTCCGCCACTCTATAACCGCCGGGACCGAGTTGGTGGACCCCTAAGTTCAACTGCCGCATTTCTTTCCCCCACTGACTTGATTCGGAGGTTGCGCTGCTCTCGCACTTGATCTTGAACTCCTTGTAGTCATCTTCGCTCATCAAAGGATATTTCGCCTTGATCTTCTCATAACTATCACCTTTTTCAATCATTGCCTTCACCGTGCTTCTCCATGTAGACAGGGCCGTGCTCATCCTCGTGAGGGCGGCACTGTTCACTTTATTCCCTGAGAGGCGTGTGTTTGCAAACTCATTGGGGAACTTGTATCGTTCGTGCAGCTTCGTGAAGAGGACGCAGCGCAAATTCCCTCGGTCCTTATGCCTTAGGTTCTCGGTGTTGATCGAGACGGTGCTCCGGAGAATGCACCCGAGCTGAACCGAGTACCCCTTGACTACATGTTTGGGCGTCGTTGGATGCCCGTCGGAGTTCACTTCAGTAAATTCCTCCTTGACGGTGCCGAGCACGTTCGGGCGCCGGTCCTTCCGTTGCCTCTTCGGTTGGCTGCCATCTGTGCGTGCGCCGCCATCATCAGTGGTGGCATCCTCGGCGGCACCATCAGTGGTGTCATCCCCGACGCCACTAGGGGTTGTGTAGTCAGGATCGGTGTCTTCCGCGGCGTCCTCATAGCGGTGAGGTTCTTCCTCCATCTCCTAGGACAGCTCCCAGAATTGCTTGCCGCCCGAACCGCCGGCCTCATCGTTGTGGGCCATGTTTCGCTCTAAATAGGAAAAAAGTTTGGTCAAAAAGTTGGTTATTGTCAAGGAACAAGATCTCTAAGTTGACCAAATAACCTAATTCTGGAGGAATGTCGCCAAAAAGATGGTTATTGTCAAGGAACAATTGAGAGATGTTTGTGATATTGCCTAGGTGTTTTGGGATGGAACCTGTTAGTGTGTTGTTGCTGAGGTCCAAGTCCACGTTCACAAGGTAACCTAGTTCTTGAGGGATGTGTCCAGAAAGTTGGTTGCTTCAAAGATACAAGGCTGTGAGTTTGGTCAAATTGCCTATGCTATTTGGGATGGAACCTGTTAGTGTGTTGTAGCAAACAAACAACTCCTCTAAGTTCTCAAGATAACCTAGTTGTCGAGGGATGTGTCCAGAAAATTGGTTGATGTCAAGACACATGCTGATTAATTTTTGTTTCGGTTGAGAATCGGGCACCTTCTAGGTCAAAAAAATTGGGCATGGCCTTTGCTAATTTTCTTGACCTAGGAGTGCCCCATTCTCAACCGAAACGGAAATTAATCAACATTTCAGGAGAAAGGGCTCATTTCAGAAGTTGACAAAATTCAGTGAGATTGACCACAGAAAGATTGCATCCTTTGTTATTGACCACAGAAAGATTGCATCACAGTTTACAAAGTTCAGAAGATTTACAGTAGCAGCAACATCGCTATGACATATCAGGGCTTTATACAACATTTGCAAAACAAGATTGCATCCTTTGTTATTGGTTTCCTTGCAATGAGATTGACCACAGAAAGGTCAATTTTCAATTTCTGAAGTCACCGCAAATAAAGAAATCAAGGTCATTTGAAAATACAACACAATATCCTTATATTGCATCACACGAACAGAATAAGTCAGACAAATGAGTGCTTCAACATAATTGATGGAAACTACACAGGCAGTACAAACAACCTACAACATGTTGTCTAGATGCTTATAGTCACAGTAGTCTTACTTTGCTATAATGCTCAAGAAAAGAAGCATCATTGACAGACTTCCATCCCAGTATCTTCCCTCAAATCAAGATTAGACTACTTGAAGTAATCAAATAATTTCGAAATAGATTAACCAGTGCTATAGGCATACACGTACTAGAACATACAAATAATATTATCAGAAAACACACATAGTGGTTTCAGTTAGGTAGCAGAGTGTTTGGAGTACTGAAACTCAATTAAGCCAGGTAGCATCAAGTTGTGCATCTGATCATATAAAATAGGATAGGGTTAATTATTCAGATCATCTATGTTTGGAGTACTGAAACTCAATTAAACTAGTTAAATGGAGTTCATCTACTCACTAGCAGTACTACTAACTGGCAGTAAACAAGTTAAGCTACTCACTACAGTACTAGCTACTCACTTAAGCTAGCTAGAAGCTACAAGTTAAACACATTTGTAGCACTGAGAAATAATGCTACTGTTTATACCATGTTGCCTTAGGCCAAATCAATTATCTGTTGGTTCAATGGTTGTTTCTTTCCCTTTTATAATTGCAAAAATCTGGTCACAGTGGTTATTTATTTAGATGGATTTCATATATTCTGCTACTGTTTTACAATGTGAGGCATGAACTGTTCCCTCTTCTAATTATCTTGTATCTGACAGTAGCAAAAATCTAGACTAAAATCTAGCATCTGATCTACACAAGAACACCACAAGAATATTCAGATTCACAATTCCAAACAACACAATTTAAAAAGACGCACATGATGGCACCGACGGCCTGGAAGTGATCCATGGAAGAACTCACCTTGATGGACGCGGTCGCAGACGAGGTCGTAGACGGCGGCGGAGCAGAGACGAGGTCGCAGACGCGGTCGTGGTGCTCCGGTGGACGCCGGCGTCGAGGAGGCTGTGGGCGGCGATCCGGAGGAAGGGGCCCATGATGTCGTCGGCGTCCTTGGCCGCCTTCTTGACCTTTCGAGCAGAAGAAGGCACGGGTGGTGAGAGGAGGAGGAGGAGAAGCTAGGGGGATGGGGGAAGGGAAGGAGGGGACGTACGTGCTGGGGCGGGGGTGGAGTCCGGCGGGGGTCGGGGCGGCGGCGTCGAGGCAGCGCAAGACCACAGCGGCGGACGACGTGCAGGCGCGTCGGACGGAGGGGGCGGAGCAAGGGGGCGGCGGCGTACGGTTGGGGTCGAGGAGTGGGGGATCTGGCGAGCGAGGGAGGGAGGGAGGCGACAGTGCGAGGGGAACAAGTATAAAAATTCTAATGGCGCACCACCCCCTGGTGCGCCATAAGTACGTCGATTCTAATGGCGCACCTCCCCCTGGTGCGCCATTAGAATTTTGTTTTACTTACTAGCCCGACTGGTCAGGTTATATCCCACCTAACCCTATCTCCATCAGAACACGCCCACTAGCCCGACTGGTCAGCACGTAGCACACACACTAGGAGGTCCTGGGTTCGATTCCCAGGCTCCCCAAATTTTTTTATGCATTTAAAATGTTGTTTGATATTTATTTGTGTTTAAATATGTTCAAACTTGTTTAAATCATAACAGTAATATTTTTTTTATAAAAACAGTATAAAAACACTAGGAGCGGGCCGGGGAGGGTGCGGGGGAGAGGGTGCGGGGGGTCGTCGGCGACGGCCGGTGGAGCGGGGGAGGGTGCGGTGGGTCGTCGGCGGCGGTGGAGTGGGGGAGGGTGCGGGCCGGGGGTCGGCGGCGGCGGCCGGTGGAGCGGGGGAGGGTGCGGGGGGTCGGCTGCGGCGGCCGGTGGAGCGGGGGAGATGGTGCGAGATCGAGTGTCCATGAAATTTAAAAACATTAATGAGTTCAAAAAGTGCTCATGAAATACAATCGAGAAATGAAGGCTACAATTTAAATACAATCGATCTTAGCTAGCTATCTGTTCACAATCTTCTTGCCCTTATTTTTCGTAAATGGAGTTCTTCTCTTGAATGGACGTCCTTTAGGTAGGGTGGTCCTGCTTCTTCTTGTGGTGTATGCTGATACTTCATCGTCGTCGTCATGTTCCATCTTCGGGTCGTCGTACTTGTCGAAGTCTTGCTCATTGGCGACTCCATCCATTCCGATGATCTTCCTTTTGCCTCTCCTCACGACAACACGACTGGGCTTTGATGGGTCGGTAATGAAGAAGCATTGGTCCACTTGGGAAGCCAGTACCCATGGCTCATTTTGCGCGGTGACGTTCGCGCCTGCGGTCTTGGATTTGGCTTCGGGTATAACCATGGTGGTGAAATACCGGTCTTCTTTTATGACACTCTTGGCCCATCTGACACGGAACATCGGGACCTTCTCTCCAGCGTAGCTCAGCTCCCAGATCTCCTCGATCCTTCTGTAGTATCTATCCTTGTTGTTACCGGTGTAGGATTCCATCGTTACCCCGGAGTTCTGATAACCATCGCTCTTCATGTCCTTGTCCTCGGTGTAGAATGTGTAGCCGTTGATATCGTACGCCTCATACGTCATCAGGTTGTGCTCGGCGCCCTGTGACAAGGCGAATATGAGTTGTTCTTCCGCGGAAGAATCCTCATATAAAGGGTACGACAGAAGCTTCTGCTTGAACCAACGCGTGAAACATGAGTTGTGCTCTTTGATTATATCTCCGTCTGTCCTCTGTTGGCCTCGGTCATTGTACGTCTTCTCAATAAACGTTTTGTGCTCTACCACCCAAGGATCAACCACGTCTATGTGTTGTAGCGCGACTAGGTTTGCTCTTTCAAAGTCGGCGAGTCGACCATCGAAGTCGACATGCATTTCGCGGCGAGCCTCACGGTGACCCCATCCAGCGAGCCTGCCAAGGTGCCTGTTGACGGGCAGACCAACGGGGTTCTCGATGCCTAGATAATTCGTGCAGTAGGAGATGCACTCTTCGGTCAGAAAGCCCCTGGCTATGCTTCCCTCTGGACATGACATGTTGCGAACGTATCCTTTGATGACACCATTCATCCTTTCGAACGGCATCATGCTGTGCAGGAACGTCGGCCCGAGTTGGATGATATCCTCCACGATATGGACCAGCAGATGCACCATAACGTCGAAGAATGCGGGAGGGAAGTACATCTCAAGCTCGCATAGTATCACCACGATCTCTTCCTGTAGCCTTCTGAGTTTCCTCACGCCAACCGACTTCTGAGAGATGACGTCGAAAAAGTTGCATAGGCCAAATAGCGTTTCACGGACGTGCGCGTCCATGATCCCACGGATTGCAACTGGAAGTATCTACGTCATCAGCATGTGACAGTCGTGAGACTTCATCCCGCTGAACTTCTGGTTCACTGAGTCTAGGTATCTGCTTATCTTCCCCGCGTAACCGTAAGGAAGTTTTACTCCAACGAGGCAGGTGAAAAACTGATCGATCTCCTCCTGACTTAGAGTGAAGCACACGGGAGGGAAGTCATTTCCGGTCTTCTTGGCCTTTTTGCCTTTGCGACGACTTTCCGTGTCCTGCTTCGCCTCATCATCATCATCATCATTAGCGTGAAGCTCCTCCCTGATGCCCATTGATTTCAAGTCTGCCCTTTCTTTCGGCCCATCTTTGGTCCTCTCTGGCATGTTGAGCAGGGTACCAAGCAGACTCTCACACACGTTCTTCGTGATATGCATGACATCAAGGCTGTGAGGCACACGGTGGATCTTCCAGTACGGCAAGTCCCAGAAAACAGACCTCGTTTTCCATACCTTCAGAAGTGGCTCTGGCGCCTTTCGCTTCTTTCCCGCCTCTGGCGCCTTTTTCTTCTTTCCCGGCAGTGGGCAATATTTTCAATTTTTCAACAGCTCGTCTATTTCCTCGCCGCTCCTCGTACGCGGGCGTCTTCGGGGTTCGGTTTCACCATCAAACAGATCCTTGCGTTTCCTCCACGGGTCATCATCGCGAAGCCACCTTCGATGTCCCATGAACACGGTTTTCGAAGACCCGGGATCTCTATCTAGCTGGCGATACATTGTGTCATCCATGCACCTGACACATCCAGAAAATCCGTGGACCACCTGCCCCGCGAGATATCCGAAACCGAGATAGTCGTGCACCGTCGTGAGCAGTGCGGCTCTCATAGGGAAATATTCTTTCTCTGCGGCGTCCCACATATTGGCTGGCGTTTTCCACAGCGTGTCTAGCTCCTCTTCCAGCAGCCCCAGATACAGATTGATGTCGTTCCCTGGTTGTTTTGGTCCTTCAATTAGCATACTCATGTGAATGTACTTCCTCTTCATGCACAACCAGGGGGGAAGGTTGTACATCCACACAAACACAGGCCAGATGCTATGTGTGCTTCTCTGGCTGCCAAACGGATTGACTCCATCGGTGCTCGCGCCCAGCACGATGTTCCTTGGATCGTTCCCAAATTCTGGGTGTTCGAAGTTCAACGCTTGCCACTGGCTCCCATCCTTAGGGTGACTCAGCATCTTGTCTTTTTTTATTTATCTCCGGATCATTTGCGTCATCTTCTCGCTTCTTCTCCTCCCTATCCGCGTGCCAACGCAGGAGCTTTTCTACCTTAGGGTCCGCGAAATACCGCTGCAGACGAGGAGTGATCGGAAAGTACAACACCACTTTTCGAGGAGCTTTCTTCCTCTTCTTGTATCGAGTGGCGCCGCACACCGGACATATGGTAGACTCCGTGTGCTCGTCCCGATAAATGATGCAATTGTTCATGCACACATGGTATTTCATGTGCGGTAAATCTAGAGGACACACGATTTTCTTCGCCTCCTCGAAACTGGTCGGGCACTTGTTCCCCTTGGGAAGACGTTCGTGCCAGAATGACATGTTCTCGTCGAAGCATGCGTCGGTCATTTTGTGCTGTACCTTCATCTCCAGAGCCATGAGCGTTACTTTCAGGCGGGTATCCTCGGGCCTGCATCCTTCATACAATGGAGTAACCGCGTCTATCTCCAGTTGATCCAGCTTGGCTTTCTCTCGGGCGGCAGCTCTTGCGTTATCCGTCTGCTTGAGAAGCAGCTCTTGAATATGAGGGTCCTGCACCCAGCCCATCGATGGTCCATCGTCGTCTGCTCTGCCGGCATCTTCATCTTCATGATCATGCCCTTCGT
This sequence comes from Aegilops tauschii subsp. strangulata, assembly GCF_002575655.3. Lineage (NCBI taxonomy): Eukaryota > Viridiplantae > Streptophyta > Magnoliopsida > Poales > Poaceae > Aegilops > Aegilops tauschii. The sequence goes on along the minus strand of NC_053035.3, from coordinate 148,476,409 downwards.
CTGCTCCCGCATCTTCCTCATCATCATGTCCGGCATCTTCTACATGATGACTGTGTACAGCATCACCGTCGTGATCATGTCCCGGAGATTCTTCGTCTTCTCGCCCGCCCGAGCCGCGGTGGTTGTCTTGCTGCCCATCCTCATTTCTTGCCCGACCCCCATGGACGACTTCATAGTCATCTTCATCACCTTGCCATCGATAGCCATCCATGAAACCACGCAAGAGCAGGTGGTCCCGCACCTGCCCGGAATCCGGGTCCGCAATAAGGCTCTTCAGCTTGCATCTTCGACACGGACATCTTATCTCCGTCTCGTTCTTTTCAAGCATCTAGGCCTTCGCGGAGCTCAAAAACCTATTCACGATGCCTTCGGTCATCGTGCAGACCATGGTCACCTGCGGGGTAGAGCAAAATGATATTTTAGAACCAAGAAAAAATTTGGCATGACTTTCCCTAAAAATAGGACCAAAAAGAATGCATAGTGCCAAAATTCTCGCCGAAACGGAAATGAATCAACATTCCGGCAAAATATTGGCAACTATCGCATTTCAAATACCGGTACCTGCAAACACAAACATATATGCAACACCACAAACATATGCAACACCACAAACATACATAGATCTAGCTAGGACATAAAAAGTGCATGTGCACGTTGTTGGAGGGAGAACAACATAAAGATAGCTTCCCCTTACTTACCTATCAAAAAAGGGGCTTTAACCACGTAATTTGGATGAATTTATGGTGCAAATGAGGTGAGGAGGCAGCCGAGACAAGCTTGGAGGAGGGAGGAGAGAATGAAGTGGGGAAAGTGAGTGGGTAGGTGTGGCTGTCCAAAATATCTAGCTCGTCCCAGGTTACTAATGGTGCACCACAACATAATGCGCCATTAGTAACCCTGGTTACTAATGGCGCACCTGCTGGTGGTGCGCCATTAGTAGTTTTGCAAAAAAACACTAATGGCGCACGGGGGAGCCGTGCGCCATTAGTAGCTTAAACTAGTAATGGCGCACTGCCCCGGGTGCGCCATTAGTAGTTTTGCAAAAAAGTAAAAAATAAAAAATATTTTGGTGGCGCACTGTGTTGCTGGTGCGCCATTACTAGTTACAACTAGTAATGGCACACTATGTCCTGGTGCGCCATTAGTATGTCTGGCAAAATAAAAAAAAATGTTACTAATGGCGCACCGTTTGTCTGGTGCGCCATTAGTGTCTTTCACACTAATGGCGCACCAGCACATGGTGCGCCATTGCTATAGTGGCCATTCCATCTATAGCCCTTTTCCTAGTAGTGGTTTGCACGCTCCGCACTCTCTCTCCAGTATATATATACACGCTGGAGCCTCATCGCTTGTAGTTGCTCTCTTCACACTCTCTCGCCCTCTCCCGCTGGAGCCTCAGCGCTTGTAGTTTCTCTCTTCACACTCTCTCGCCCTCTCCAGATCTAAACAAGACTTCGTTGGCCTCTCTCTCCCCTCACTACTGCTCAAAGAGCCGGCAGGATCCGTCCGCCGGGAAGGGAAGTAGGCTTAACGTTGTCGCCGTCGGCGAGGGACTACCGGCACAGTTGTTCACTTTCCACCCAGCGGCGGCGTGGGAGGGCCTCCGACTCCTTCTTCTTCGCCGCCGTCCCGTCACGCACCGAACCACGCCCCAAGAACCTTAAGGTATAATTTACTTACTCCACATGCATTGCTCTAGCTGCATGTATACCATGAATCTAGGATGTGGTTCAAAGAGGAAAGGAGTGGGGGAAAGTAGTGGGAAAAGTTGTATATAGCATGAATCTAGGACGTGGTTCAAAGAGGAAATGAAGGGGGAAAGTTGTATAGCATGAATCTAGGACGTGGTTCAAAGAGGAAAGGAATGGGGGAAAGTAGTGGGGAAAGTTGTATCGCATAAATCTAGGACGTGGTTCAAAGAGGAAAGGAAGGGGCAAAAGTACTAGTTCAAAAAGGAAAGGAAGGGACAAGGCTTTAGAGTTTGAGCAGGACTAGATTTGCTGCGCTCACATAGGGAAAGGTGTCTAAAGATAACAAAACTGGGACCAACACAAATATGCTCCTTGGTTGTTTGTTCTTTGTTGCAACAGACTGTGCATGACCACATTACATCGGTAGATGCACATGGTGCTGGTGCGTCCACTGTCCCGTGCAACTCATTGGCTGTTGTTAATCTATGGCCCTGTTTGGTTAAAAACTCCCTAGTCCCTACCTGCTTGGTTCCAGGGACTAAACATGGACTAGAGGTTATTAAATGACATGCTAAAAGACCATGTTACCCCTATAATGAACTAATAGAGACAAGGTACGATGCGTGGCGGGGGCAACTGTTGGAAAAAGTCCCAAAAAGACTCCCTCGGGGTCTTCTTTCTTTAGTCCCAAATGCCCACTTTTAGTCCGTAAAAGTCCCTCATGTTTGGTTTAGATGGGACTGACACGGAGTTTTTTTGTCCCTACACCAAAATGTCCCTGTAAACAAACACCCTCTAATAATGCCACTGGAAAATTGATGCAATGCCACAGTTAAGAGCAAATTACATGTTTAACGAATTTTATTGGTAATATAATCTCTATGTTAATATTAATCAATGCCACCGTTTGAGAAATGCTACTGTCTTGCTTTCTTTCCCATTTAGATAAGCTAGATGCTTCTTTTTGTTGGCTTCTGTGTCATCCACTGTTATTGACCACTAATTGTTTCCTTTGCACCTTTGTGTAAACAGGGTTATCTACTTCACCTCGTTGCCATTGTGACCTTTTGTTGCACTGCACACAAAACACTTTTGTTTTAAGAGTGTTTTGTGCAGTTCAACCAAAATGTCACACCGACAATGTTGCTTGATTGCTTGATCTTAGTGGAACTGCACAAGAGGAGATCTTACTTCCTATCCGTTAAGGCGAATTTGGTTCAGATCTTCTTCTTGTGAGTTGTTTGAATTCCGCGTCATGGGAGGTCAGTACTAGCCTTCTTTCACATGATTCTGCAGTGTGCTTTCATATGTTGTGCTACTTGTACGATAATGTTGCTTGATTTTAGTGAACTGCACAAATGGAGACAAGACTTCCAATCTGTATGTGCACCGTAATATCCCATTGACGTAAGATAAGGATAGTTTCACAACTGCTGGCCTGTATTTTGCCACTTTCATCAGAAAATTAAGTTTAGTACTATACTTGTGCTCCCTAATTGACATGCCAAATCTTACATTGAAGGCGAAGCTTGTCTGTTATTGAACCAAGTAATGAAGCAGAAGAACAAGCGGAAGAAAAACAAAAATCAACTCCCGGTGCTGTAATGAAGCACTGGAACTGTGATAACACAAGTAATGATACAGTTTTGCATCTTAATTTATTGCTATGGCTGGACCGAGCAATTGTTTTGCCACTGATTTGATGGCACTCTTAATGTAATATGTAATTAGCTCTACTTGTGCAAACAGGGATCTTCTTTGAAGATACCATATATTTTAGTGGAACCGCACAAGAAGATGTTGGAAACATTAAACTAATTGAGGAGTATATAGTAAGCATGGCCACCACTGTAGATAGCAACAGATGGTTCCGGAGAAGTGCTTCATCTGTATGCTCTACACAATAAGCCTCCTGACAAAGGTTGGTACTCGCCCAGTGATTTTGTAACGCCCACGATGCGGCTATATCTCCCACGTGTCGAGGCACGACTTAGAGGCATAACCGCATAGTGGTTTTGTCGCAAGAAGGGTCATCTTCACACAATCCCATGTAATGAACAAGAATGGGATAAAGAGTTGGCTTACAATCGCCACTTCACACAGTACATAAATATAATTCATACATCATCCAAAATACACACATAGACCGTCTACGGTTAAGATCCAAATGAAAATAAGATAACCCCAAATGCTAGATCCCCGATCGTCCCAACTGGGCTCCACTACTGATCATCAGGAAAAGACACATAGTAACGACCACGTTCCTCATCGAACTCCCACTTGAGGTCGATCCCATCATCTGCACTGGCATCGTCGGCACCTGCAACTGTTTTGGTAGAATTTGTGAGTCACGAGGACTCAGCAATCTCACACCCGTGAGATCAAGACTATTTAAGCTTATAGGAAAGGATGGTGTAATGAGGTGGAGCTGCAGCAGGCACTAAGCATATCTGGTGGCTAACATACGCAAAAGAGAGCGAGAAGAGAAGCAATGGAACGGTCGTCATCTAGTAATGACCAAGAAGTGATCCTGAACTCCAACTTACGTCATTCATAACTCAAACCGTGTTCACCTCCCGGACTCCGCCGAGAAGAGACCATCACGGCTACACACACAGTTGATGTATTTTAATTGGGTCAAGTGACAAGTTCTCTACAACCGGACATTAACAAATTCCCATCTGCCTCATAACCGCGGGCACGGCTTTCGAAAGATAATACCCTGCAGGGGTGTCCCAACTTAGCCCATTATAAGCTCTCACGGTCAACGAAGGATATTCCTTCTCCCAGGAAGACCCGATCAGTCTCGGAATCCCGGTTTACAAGACATTTCGACAATGGTAAAACAAGACCAGCAAAGCCGCCCGATGTGCCGACAAATCCCGATAGGAGCTGCACATATCTCGTTCTCAGGGCACACCGGATGAGCAAGACGTCGGGTTGGCATAGACCCTGGTTGCCCAGGGGGCGCCGGACATCGCTCGGTTTAGACCAGCACTCGAAGGAGAACTGGCCCGGGGGGTAAATAAAGATGACCCTTGAGTCTGCAGAACCCAAGGGAAAAAGGCTTAGGGAGGCGAATGGTGAAACCAAGGTTGGGCCTTGCTGGGGGAGTTTTATTCAAGGCGAACTGTCAAGGGGGTCCCATAAATCACCCAACCGCGTAAGGAACGCAAAATCAAGGAACATAACACTGGTATGACGGAAACTAGGGCGGCAAGAGTGGAACAAAACACCAGGCATAAGGCCGAGCCTTCCACCCTTTACCAAGTATATAGATGCATTAATTAAATAAGAGATATTGTGATATCCCAACATATCCATGTTCCAACATGGAACAAACTTAATCTTCACTTGCAACTAGCAACGCTATAAGAGGGGCTGAGCAAAAGCGGTAACATAGCCAAACAACGGTTTGCTAGGAAGGGTGACAAAGGTTAGGGGTTCATGGCAATTCGAGAGGCTTGATAAGCAAGTGGTAGGTAGCGCGACATAGCAATAGAGCGAACAACTAGCAAGCAAAGATAGAAGTGATTTCGAGGGTATGGTCATCTTGCCTGAGATCCCGCAAGGAAGAAGAACGAGTCCGTGAAGAAGACAAGAGAACGGTGTCGAACGAATCCTCACAACTCTGGAATGAAACCGAAGCTAACGAGAGAAGCAACCCGGAAAGAAACAAACAACATAGTAAACAACCATCACATAAACATGGCATGATGCGCAAACAAGTATGATGCATGTCCGGTTTAAAGAGGCATGGCATGGCAAAAAGCACAAACGGAACTACCAGTTAAGTGGAGCTCAATATGCAACGAGGTGCATATTGACGAAACACCACATCAATTATTTAGTTCTCTCTCGTTTATGTACCCAACAATGTTAAATGTTGTTAACCATGGCAAGAGGTGAAGCATAAATAAACTATCTATTTAGGCAAGTTTAAATGAGGCCGGAACAACGAACAACAATTCCGGAAATTTTCATGTGCATATTTTGGTTATGGTACTGTTCTGCCATAAACACAATTTTAATGTTGTTAAACAGCAAAATAAAGTTCACCATGTTAATCTATGCATTTTTCTACCCCATTTGCATATAAAGTTTATTTAAATCCGAGTTACGGTTAATTAGTTATGAAATAAATCATTTTAACATGGCATTTAAGCAAATTAAATAAACAGCAAGGTTAAACATTTTAAACATGGATAAAAGTGGCATAGTAATAAACTAGACAGAATTCTAAGCATTTTACATATATAAATTATTTACAAAAGATGCACGGTTAATTAATTATTAATGCATGAACATGAGGTTTTTTTTGTAAAACTGCAATACTCTGGATAATGGACAAAATCGCAGATCTGGGAAAAAAACTACACCGGCCGAAACTAAAACTGGAGCAGACCCAACAGTGCACAGGAGAGGGGGCTCCTCACATTGGGCCAAAACTGGCTGGCTTGGGCTGGCGGATCTGGGCCGCGAGGAGGTGGAGGGCGAGCTGGGCCTTGGCGTTGTCAACGGCGAGGAGGGGAGACCGGTTCGGGGCGAGATGCTTTGCTCGCTGCTGAAGAACGAGCAACAGAAGCAGCGGCAGTTTCACGGCGATGCAGAAGGCGGCGCCAGGGAGGCGAGCGGCGCTGGCGAGGCGGCGGTGGCTCCGGGATCCAGCGGGGAAGCAGCCGAAGGAGAGGACAGGGAGGCGCTGGATCGAGCGAGGTGGAGGGCGAGGGGATCTGGAGGCTGGTTCGATGCTGAAATCGAGGGAGGCGGTCGGTGCGATCTGGTTGGGTGGAAAGGATCGCAAGGTGGTTGGTCGGGGATGGTTCCCGAGGAACAGGGTGAGTGGGTGGCGGCGCAAAGAGGGGAATAGGTTTAGGCTAGGGTTGGACTATTATATAGGTAGGGGATTAGGGTAGGGGTTTAACGCGATCCGTCTGATCGTAATCGGCCGGTCGATAATAAGTAGGCTAGAGCGTCCAACAAAGAAAACAGTGATGTTTTATAGATGTTTGGGGATGATCCGGACCCAACGGTAACAACAACCCGGGTCGGGTTCGGGACAATTATCGGACGCGCGCGAGGGGTGGTCTGAGCGGGGTCGACAAAGACAAAGTGTCTGACAAAAGGCCCCAGAGAAGACAAGAGAGAAAACGAGGAGCAACGTTGCAAGTGTGGTAGGTCTTGAAACGGTCAACGAAAGCAAGGGGGACGCGGCAACTATGAGCGGATGCAAGTTTTGAAAACAATGACGGCAACAGAGTGCCGATGCAATGCGAATGATGCGATGATGAAAGCAACAAACAAATAGATAATAGAGCTGACAAGCAAAACATGGAGTGCATCTGGAGCATCGGTCTCGGGGCGTTACAACACTCCACCACTACAAGAGGATCTCGTCCCGAGATCTAGGATGGCACCGGAGATAAACGGAAGGGGACGAGAAGAGGTAAAACTAATTGCTTCTTTGACAAATGAGTGAAACCAAAGAACCTGGAGAGGTCGCAAAGCTTGCGGAAATGACACAACGGAGATGAACAAAATTTAAAACACTCCGTTCAGCAAGAGGAACAAGGAACATTGCGAGAACCTTTGTAGGTTGAAGAATATGAAACAAGAGCTTAACAGATCAAAAGGAATATGAAAGCACACCGGTAGAAAAGAGAAACAAGGAACACCATGTGAACCTTGAGGTTAATTGACACGATAGAAATTTAAACCACTCCGGTTAAAACAAGATAGGGAAGGAATAAGAATGATATAATTTGGGCAGCACTCCGACTGTAAATGAAAGGAATTGAACATGATCTTGACAAGATGAGAGGATACTCGATGAATTTAACAACACGCTGCCTCCGGAACTGATGAAAGAATGGCACAAAGGGTAAAAAGATTTCAGGCCGCACTCCGGTTGAGGAAGGAGACAAAACTTGATAAGATGAGAGAACTCGAATGAAAACACGACACTCCGGCTAAACGGATAAGAAAGGAAAAATTACATGATCTTGACAAAACAAGATGATTGGTTGAAGGGAGCAACATCACAAAGCCTCCGGAAACAATGCATGATAGTTAGATAGTTGGAGTGAATAGAACGAAGAATGAAACCAACATCTCCTACCATAAATGAATTTTAAGGAGCATCCTTACAAAGTAGGATTGAACGGAGTTGTTGGAAAACCAACAACGAAAAGAAAAAGCTTGTAGTGGGCTTATGGAAACATCTCAACATTATGAGGTGACAAACGGCCACTAAAGGAAGCCATTGGTTTGAGTGAGAGCACCAAGGCAATGAAAAACTTCTTTCACCAAGAGGATAGGAGAAAAACTTGGATCATTGATAAGCACCATAATAGCAACATTCCTTAGGGAAGGCTTTAGGTGAAACATGACACAAGATAAATCCAACGAAGAGATTGGTGGATTTAAAATATCTCATTCTTGACAACATGTAAATCATGAAACGCGAACTCAAATTGTCAAGAATGACATAACACCACCTCAAATGATAAGGTAGGACGAATTGCACTTTAGAATGCAAGATGAAGATTGCTTGGACTCCACAAAACAAAACATGTGTTGAACACCATGTTTATTTTAAAGTAAAGCTTGGCGGATCTTAACTTCGAGAAAAATCTTATTTAATTAATGCATCTATATACTTGGTAAAGGGTGGAAGGCTCGGCCTTATGCCTGGTGTTTTGTTCCACTCTTGCCGCCCTAGTTTCCGTCATACCGGTGTTATGTTCCTTGATTTTGCGTTCCTTACGCGGTTGGGTGATTTATGCGACCCCCTTGACAGTTCGCCTTGAATAAAACTCCCCCAGCAAGGCCCAACCTTGGTTTTACCATTCGCCTACCTAAGCCTTTTTCCCTTGGGTTCTGCAGACTCAAGGGTCATCTTTATTTACCCCCCGGGCCAGTTCTCCTTCGAGTGCTGGTCCAAACCGAGCGATGGCCGGCGCCCCCTGGGCAACCAGGGTCTATGCCAACCCGACGTCTTGCTCATCCGGTGTGCCCTGAGAATGAGATATGTGCAGCTCCTATCGGGATTTGTCGGCACATCAGGAGGCTTAGCTGGTCTTGTTTTACCATTGTCGAAATGTCTTGTAAACCGGGATTCCGAGACTGATCGGGTCTTCCTGGGAGAAGGAATATCCTTCGTTGACCGTGAGAGCTTATAATGGGCTAAGTTGGGACACCCCTGCAGGGTATTATCTTTCGAAAGCCGTGCCCGCGGTTATGAGGCAGATGGGAATTTGTTAATGTCCGGTTGTAGAGAACTTGTCACTTGACCCAATTAAAGTACATCAACTGTGTGTGTAGCCGTGATGGTCTCTTCTCAGGGGAGTCCGGGAGGTGAGCACGGTTTGAGTTATGAATGACGTAAGTAGGAGTTCAGGATCACTTAGATGACGACCGTTCCGTTGCTTCTCTTCTCGCTCTCTTTTGCGTATGTTAGCCACCAGATATGCTTAGTGCCTGCTGCAGCTCCACCTCATTACACCATCCTTTCCTATAAGCTTAAATAGTCTTGATCTCGCGGGTGTGAGATTGCTGAGTCCTCGTGACTCACAGATTCTACCAAAACAGTTGCAGGTGCCGACGATGCCAGTGCAGATGATGGGATCGACCTCAAGTGGGAGTTCGATGAGGAACGTGGTCGTTACTATGTGTCTTTTCCTGATGATCAGTAGTGGAGCCCAGTTGGGACGATCGGGGATCTAGCATTTGGGGTTATCTTATTTTCATTTGGATCTTGACCGGAGACGGTCTATGTGTGTATTTTGGATGATGTATGAATTATATTTATGTATTGTGTGAAGTGGCGATTGTAAGCCAACTCTTTATCCCATTCTTGTTCATTACATGGGATTGTGTGAAGATGACCCTTCTTGCGACAAAACCACTGCGGTTATGCCTCTAAGTCGTGCCTCGACACGTGGGAGATATAGCCGCATCGTGGGCGTTACAGATTTGATTGAGCTTTGTCATCTCTATTGGTGTTGCGCTACTGTTTAGATACTGTCATGAAAAAGTGGTATTGTCCTTGAGAAGTGCTTTATTTGTGTTGTTTTAAATATTTCCTTTCCTTTTTTTCAAGCAAGCAGGGATGCTAGCATTTAGTAGTTCTCTTGTCTTTGCACAACAGGATGATCTTCCTCTGAAGAAGAATATGGAGTACCTGAAGTGACTAGTTCCGATTATGCCAGGATGAAGAAGCCATGTCTATCTTCTCATCGGAAGGAGCAGTTGAAGGATGGTTACATTACTCCCCACAAGACCAAACTAACTTCAGCTCGGAAGGACTGACAAATCTCCATTTTTTTTGCTGTGATGCGCGAGTACAATGTTGTTCTAGGATTCTTTCTGGTGAGTTCCATTTTTCTAAAAGTGTGCTCTACATGGACCATGTATGTGCCTGTTGAAACTGTCAATTCATAGTACAGTTTGCTTTATACTAATCACATTTTTGTATTTGTGCAAACAGGGATGCTCAGCTTGATTTCAATCGGAACTGCACAAAATGTTCATGAATACATCGAATCATTCATTTCCACCACAAGAAAGGAGGTGCCGATAAGTTCAAGGCGTTGCAACATATAAGGGCGAAATCATACAAGCTACGCGCGAATTTGGTTGATTTTGGTGGAACTGCACAAAAAGAACAACTGGTTTATTTAGCACGAGGTGCCATGTCAATGTCCGAACTGATGGCAAACCCTGCCCATTCCACAATCATAGGCATTTGATATTTTGGAATGGGACAACGTTGTCAAATTTTGCTCATTGATTTTAGCAAGACATGCATTTGATATTTTCGAATGGGACGCCCTTTGCTGTCAGCAGCGTCGATCAATTTTTTCTTTATTCTTTAGTTGTGAAGTAAATATTGCCTCTGACATGTGAGTCGCTGAGATGCATAATCATCGATTGTTTTGAATGTTCTCTATGAATTGCCAGGCCTGTGTGTTTGATTGCAATGTGCAGAAACGCTAAAAAGCTGCTCAAACTCTTTGTACTCCTTCTGTTCCTTTTTACTTCGCACATTGTGAAAGTGCATCCTTTTTTGTATAAGATTGGTCAAAGTAGAGATACTTTGACTGCAGACAAAACTTGTATGCATGACTAGAAAGGATTGGAGGGAGTACATGTGAAACTGCTGCAAACGAGGTGATCACCCTGGGAATAATGCTAGTACGTATTGTTTTGCATGTTCATCCAATGCCAGTGATACAGGAATTCGAACTAATCGAATAAATTCATTCATACACGGTCGGATTTCATATAAACATGCCGGATTTCATTACATTTCATACATTCTTCAACTAAAAAGGGGTGCGCTGGAGGTATATTTAATTAACCGAAGCTACCCACCTGTGTCCCGCTGAGCCGAACAGAAGCTTCAGTGACTTAACTGCAGGTGCAGTTGCGTAACTGACATGTGGCCTATTGGGCCCACGTGTCAGTCAGCCAACTGCACCAGCAGTTAAGTAGAAGCTGCATTCTTCTCCAGCGCAGCTCTCCGACTCCACGTCGCTGCCAAGAAGCTAACCGGCCGTCAATGGTCAACCCGCCTAGCTTGGCTTCAACCGGAGGGTAGCAGCGGTGGCCTACCATGTTCTTCTCTTCCTCGTTTTCTATGTTGCGCGGCCTCGGCGGAGCCGGCAATGTCCTCTGTCTCGTTGCTGGCGGGCGGCGCCTCAGCGGAGCGGTGGAAATCCTCCCCCACGTTGCCGGGAGGGTGGGGCCTCGGCTGAGCCGGCGATGTCCTCTGCCTCGTTGTTGGCGGGGCGGGGCCTCGGCGGAGCCGGCGGTGTCCTCTGCCTCATTGTTGGCGCCGTGGGGCCTCGGCGGAGCAAGGCCTCATCGACGCCAGTGGAGCGGGTACTCGTCGGAGCCGGCATTGTCCTCTGCCTCGTCCTCGGTCTCGCCAAACAACGCCTCGCCCGCTTCATCACCCTGTTTGCTAGCCTCTTTGTAGGCGGCCGCAGCCTCCGCCACCCGCATGCGGTACCGCCAGCGCTCGAGGCTGCCCTTGCGGGAGGAGCGGTACGAGTCGAGCAGCGCCTCCTGCTCCGCCCGCTCCGCAGTGATCTGCTCCTCCGCCTGCAGGTGCTCCTGGAGGAGATGGTGGTTGTAGGCTGCGTCGGCCTGCGCCTCCCGGAACTGCTCCTCACGCATCTGCCTCACCTTGTCCATATATTGGGCACGGGCCTCGCCGATGGTCATGGTGCAATGCACGGGCGAGGATGGCGCGGAGGAGGGGGTTGGCGCCGGTTCGTCGACTACCATGTTCTCCGTTGGGACGTCGTCGTCCTCCGGCTGCCTGCCGGCCAGCCGGTCGGCAGCAATGGCTGCCATCTCCTTGTGGTCTGTCGTCCGCCCGTCCCGAAGAGCGCTGGAGCGCGAGGAAGCCATGGTGGGCAGTAGTGGTGTGGACAGGAGAAAGGGAACGGATGCGGATGACTGCGGCTATGGCCGGCGCAACAGTTTATATAGCAATGGTGGGCGGGCGGAGGGACGGACGTGTGGCGCCGGAGTAGCCGCCTCGGCAACCGCGTATCATTAATGTGGGCGGCAGATGGACGAACGGACGGCACTTGTGTCGTTTGAAGGCGGAGCAATCGCCTGCACCGGGAAGCGGGGCGGGCGGCCCTGACTGTTTCGTGCGGAAAGCGCGCGCGGGCGAGGAGATGACTTTACTTGGAGAGGATGACAATGGGGACCCACCAGGTCCATAGCCTCACGTACGCAAGTGCCTCCTTGTTATATATATATATAACTATAATTTATTTTGCTTCCTCCTGGTTTCCTGACATCACGGTCCCACACCATTGTCAACCTATGTAATAGTCAATAAACGAGAGAATTGCACAAGAAGCGGCCGACAGCTGGGACCAAGCAGCTCGAGCAGTATTTGTGTTTTTGAGGTGTGATCACTGTAGAGTTTTTCAATGTTTAGCCCAGATATTAATTTTTCTCCTCTGAACCACAACGAAAAGATCACTGCAGGTATTAACTGGGCGGGCTGTGGCCCGTCTAGCCCAGGCCAGATATCCAACCCAGATATTAATTTTTTTCAAGCTGAAAATGGCTAGCCCAGCTATACTTTTTTTTAGGAATACCCAGGCAAGGTCAAGTTGTTATTCTCCGCCCCCTAGGCTGCAAATCTTTCCTAGGAGGGATGCATTAGGCTTAACAAGAAAATGGGCTTTAAGAAATAATAAATGGGATGTAATTATAAAAACTGGGCAGTAACTATAAAAAAATGCACCAAACACGTGATTACTTTATAAAATATTAATTTTGGATATTGAAAATTTTAATTTCATTAATTGTTGCGAGTGCAATGTTTTGTTGGATTTTTACGTAATATAAATTTATATTGAAATTGTATTTAATCTGACTAGAAATTTCGGGATTAAAATATTTCGGATCCCATCAAAATGTGGGAAATTTTATTGAATTCTGTTTTGAACGGTTGGTTGAAATGGGCTGTACTTTTAACAAACTGTAAATGGGCTGTAGTAAATTCCATTAGAATTCAAAAATGGGCTACACATTCTTACAAATCTCAAATGGGCTATAAGTTCTCTGCCACACACTTCTGGCCTTACTAAGTTGAGGCGTCCCCAAAAAAACCGAGTTGACACATATGCAAGGCTTTGTCAACTTATAGTCAACACACGGTTCTAGCAGCAGTGGCCGTTGGATATCCATCCAACGGATGCCGTGCTTCTTCTTCAATCTCGGATATTCTAGCTTCACCCGCCCAAAAAATGATTCCTCCCCCTGACATCTGGGCGCACCGTTTTGGAAGCTGACCTGTGGGCCTACTAAGTTGACGTACCAAGGGCTTTGTCAACTTAGTCAATATAAACGATTCTGGCTGCAGTGACCGTACGATGTCCATCCAACGGCCGTCGTGCTTCTTCAACCTCTGGTCTTCTTGCTCCAGCCGCCCAAAGCAGCGCCGGTCGTGCCGCCTGCTCCTGCCTCCCGTGGCCGGCTGTGCTGCCGCGGAGGCCTCACCGCCCCCTACTACTCCCACAGCTGGCCAGGCCATCCCTCCACTCACCCACACCCCCTGTTATTCTGCGGCGACGGCAGCGCAGCCGAACCAGTGAACCCTCGTACTCCTCTCCGCGTGTGCATCCACTGCCGCGTCTTCCCCGGCTCTGCGTCGTCCCCTTCCTAGGCCTCGCCGTCGTCCACTGCCCTGGTGCTCTCGGCGCGGCGTGGTCAACGTGGTCAAGGAACGACTTCCATCAGACGTGGACTATACGTGGAGAGGCTGACAGCTGGGTCCACGGCAGCCACAAGGAAGTGCCTCCTTATTACGCGCAAAATAATTATTCCTCCACCTGACAGCGGGGACCCACCGGACGGGCCACGGTATTTTGCGAAAAAATGATTCGCCCCCCGACTGCTGGGATCCACCAGCTACACCTTCGCACGCAAGGAAGTGCGTCTGGGCAAAAAAAACGATTCGCCCCCTGACTGCTGGGACCCAGCAGCTACACCTTCGCAAGCAAGGAAGTGCGTCCGGGCAAAAAAAAACAAAATGATTCACCCCCCTGACTGCTGGGACCCACCAGCTACATGTTCACAGGCAAGGAAGTGCCTGACAGTCGGGACCCACCTGGTCGAAGCATACGTACCGTTGTCATTCTGGTCGCGAACGTGTACGTACATAGTGGTCGATGTAGAGGCGCGCACGTGTCGTAGTAGAGGCGCGCATGTAGCATGTACGCGTACGTACAACGGCCAGGGTGCAAGAAAGAAAATACGGCCACGTATGTGTACATACGGGCAGGGTCTCGAACGCCTACTCGCGCATACGTACGGCCAGGGCTCGTGTACATGGCTGGGTCGGAACGGAGAAACAGCATCGTCTTCGTGTTCATGGGGAGGCAACAGAATGCGTCGTGTTCATGGCGAGTCAACGGAATGCGTCGTGTTCATGGGGAGGCAACGGAATGCGTCATGTTCATTGGGAGGCAACGGAATGCGTCGTGTTCATCGGGAGGCAACAAAACGCGTGGGAGCCAACCGGCTGGGTCGGAACGGAATGCGTGGTCGTGTTCATCGGGAGGGCTTGGACGGAACAGGCGATGGAAACGAGGCCTGGCGTACCGCAGAACGGAGGAAACAGACCTCCTACGTTCGGAACAGGGTCCTGTTGACCGGGAGGGGTGTGGCGTACCGCAAAACGGAGGAAACGGACCTCCTACGGTCGAAACGGGGGTCCTGTTGATCAGGAGGGGTGTGGCGTATCGCAAAACGGACGAAACGGACCTCCTACGGTCGAAACGGTGGTCCTGTTGATCGGGAGGGGTGTGGTGTACCGCAAAACGGACGAAACGGACCTCCTACGGTCGAAACGGGGGTCCTGTTGATCGGGAGGGGTGTGGCGTACCGCAAAACAGACGAAACGGACCTCCTACGGTCGAAACGGGGGTCCTGTTCATCGGGAGGGGTGTGGTGTACCGCAAAACGGGACTCCACGGGATACTATTCATCTCCACCGCCGACATCCTCCAGCCTCCACGGGCTACCGTCGACCACCTCCAGCCTCCACGGGCTCCCGTTCATCCAGCCTCCACCGCGCGCTACTCCACCGGCTACTGTTCAACCACCCCTCCACGGGCACCCCTCCACCGTCTACTGTTCATCCAGCCCTCCACACCACGGGGTCCTATTCAACCACCCCTCCACGGGCACCCCTCCACCATCTACTGTTCATCCAGCCCTCCACCACACCACGGGGTCCTGTTCATCCAGAGGGAACGCCACCGCTCACTGTTCATCCAACCCCCCCCCCCCCCCCCCGCAACGCTCACTGTTCATCCAATCGATCGGCTTCAATTGGCAGCAGTAGCGATGGAATCGCTCGATCGGGTTCAGTTAACAGCCATCGATCGATCGCTCGGGTTCATTAACGCGTAGCCTGCAGTGCAATCGCTCGGGTTCAGTTAGAGCCCAACGCCTCGCTCGGGTTCAGTTAGAGCCAACGCCTCGCACACACGCGCGTACATGTACGAGAGAAATGCACATCGCTCGGCCCCCGACCTCCCACCGTAACCGGGAACTCCCCGAAATTTTCCTCCCCCTCGCTTCTACCATGGGTTTTTCCATCATGGACGGCCCAAAGAATGTCATGCAACTGCGTCTCCGGCCCGCCCAGGACGAAAAGACCATTTTCTGTCATGATTTTTTGTCATAGAAGTAGGAGCCCACCACATCTATGATGATACCGGGTTTTGTCACAATTATCGTCATAGAAGTGTCATATGTATGACAGAAAAAATTTCATTCGGCCCAAAATGTCACGGATGTGTCTTTTTTTGGTAGTGAATATGCCTATTTCCTCCGCCTTCGACCCCGGGCATGTTAAATAGCCGGGGTTGTGGTCTTTTTATCTATAAAGTTACCATTGGCATATCACTCGGGTCCCAATAAACATAATCCGCATTCATCATTCATTTCTTTTTCACAAATGAATCTGGCGCCTGTGGTTGTTTCACAGACATACCTCGGCATAACCTGCCAGGGGCTCGGTATGGGAACAAATGAGTTGCCGACAAAGTCCGAACAGCTTTATAGCGTACTTCGGCGTCGCGAGTTTGGCCTTATATGCATCAGCTCTGAATGATGTGTTGGGTCAATGGTTGGGTTGCCCGGCTCCTGTGCTTGCTACCTTACGTTCCGCTCTATCGGCTAGGGTAGTAAAGGGAGAACTACTGCGATTGTGCTTCCGATTCATCTGGTCAAGAACCTCAGTAGAGAAAGCCGAAAACCGACTGTCATGATGCTGCGAGAGCTGGTCAACCACTCGGTGACTTAACGGAATCTTTCGCGATTCCCTCCGTATTATCCGAAGGACCTGTTTCTTCAGGTCATATATGTAATGCACCATATTGGAATAAGCCGTACACGTACCAGGGGCTATATCGTAGTCCCCCCTATAAAACTCCTATGGCTAAGTGAAAGTGTTAACGCCCTATAGTCCGATTGCCTCGTTCACCGCATTGACACCTCCTTCACGGACCAAGACGTTGGGTCAAGAGTGCTCAGATGCTTTTCCGAACACCCCCGTATTTCCTACGAGTGGGCTGAAGCCGACGACTGGAAAACTTTCAGATCATATACAAACGGCCGCACAGGAGGAACAAAAGCCTCTTAGGCAAAACTAAAATATAGACTGATTATAAAAATTGTCTTTTACAATTCGGATACACTTCACTCGAATATTATGCCTTTCGAACAATGACCCTCTATTAAGCGGGCAATCTCTAAGACGTCCACAAAATAATGCTCTGGTGCGTGACGGTCCTTGCCCTTGGGTGGACCCTTCGCTACAACATCGATGACCTTCATCTTCCCCCAGTATGTCTTGGCACGGGCAAAGGCCATCCGTGCACCTTCAATGCACGCCGACCGCTTAACAGCGTCGATACGTGGCACCGCATCAGCAAGCCGCTGCACCAAGTCGAAGTAGCTCTTCGGAATAGGCTCAGTCGGCCACAGCTGGATTATGATGTTCTTCATGGCAGCGTCGGATATCCTATGAAGCTCGGCCCATTGGGACATCTGTTCATTCAGCAGCAGAGGGCGTTTTGATGCACCAAACTGTGACCAGAACTGCTTCTCCGTTGCATATCCCTCTTGCGCTTGGTAAAACTGTGCCACATCGGAAGAGCTCTTCGGCAAGTCCAAAAACACGTCTGGAGAGCTCCACACTTGGTTAAGCTGAGCATAATTCGGGTCGCCGAACTTAGTCTGTAACAAAAAGGGCTTACCAGCCGCAATCTCCCCAGCTTGCCAGATCTCCTCACGGGCCGCTCTAGAATCGTACGGCGCTTCTTTCGCCTCTCGCAAGGCCTTATCAAGATCAGCTGTCTTGGCTTTATTCTCCTTCTCGAGGAACTCACAGCGGCCAGCGGCATTTTTTAGTTCGAGCGCCATCGTGGATATTTTCTCCTTGTCTTGCGCCGAGCAGCCTGTTCAGCCTTTAACTCGGCCGATGCCTTTTCGGCAGCCACATTACTAAATCGGGGCTGGTCCTTGGCCCGGGCCAGCTCCGCACGAAGAATCTCAATGGCGGCCATGCATATACCAGTATGCAGTTTTCAGCGTCACGCTTATATTATAAACACATATGTGTAATGGCTGCTCCGAATACATACCTTGTGACTCGTCAAGACGCCTATTGATTAACGCAATATCATCCCCTGCCACATCAAGCTTCCGCTGCAGCTCGGCAACTTCTGTAGTCTGGGCAGTCGTCAGGGGCGACACAGCATGTGTTCCAATTAACCAGATTATTCCCTGAGCATATCTTTTTGATCCTCTGATCGCCTCCCATGGGAAGCCAACCTGAGTCTGAGGGGCTACTACCTATACACAGGTGCATGTTGCAAGTAAAAAATATTACATTGCAAACCTCGAAGCCTCGTAGTAGGCTCATGAAGGCTTCATTCAATCCGCTCTTCGCGGACAGAATCCTCTCAACCACTGTACCCATCAAGGTACGCTGGTCCTCCGAGACAGATGCTTTTCACAGCATATCCCTCAACATATCCGGCGCCGCTGGGTCTTCGGAAGCCGCTGTAGGAGCACAACCATCCTTTGAAGGAACTTGTTTCACTCGTCTCCTGTGACACCCAAGTTTTTATTTGGATTTTTCAAAAGATTTTATTTGACTTGAGGGAGGTGATTTAAATTTTTCTTCAAAAGAACTCTCCCTTTCAAATATTTTTTATGGCAAAAGTTTTATTTGGATTCACCCAAGACCTGTCTTTGGTCTTGGAGGTTCTTGCTTTTTATTTGGACTCAAGACAAAATACTTTCCACTTGGCAAAATGCCTTTTGAAAATCTCTTTTAAATTTGCACTATGGCTTTTGGAATAATCCTTTACCACTTTCAACATTTCCCTCTTGCCATGGCCTTAGTGCAAATACTCCCTCCTAACCCTCCCCTCATCTTTGGATCATGTTTGGCATCTAATCCAGCAAGTTGAACCTCCCCTATGTTTATTTTTCATTTAAATCTTATTCAAATAAATTTCTGTCTTCTATTCTAGCCATTGGTGTTTTACAAAGGAACTCTACTTTCTGTTTTGATTTCTGCCCCCAAACCAACTCTCCTCCCTAGTCCTTTGAACCCTCAACCAAGATCCATGAATATCCACTGGTCTTCAGTTCAAAATTTTCAAACTACACTTGCTGCAAGTTTGGACCAGATTTGTCAAATTTGGTGAAATTCATTCAAAACTTTCTCCAAAAATTCCAAGTAAAATCAGGCAGCCTCTGGGTGCATTGAGTGGTCACCTCAGCAAGTTACAGCCCCAGAAAAATTTATCTCATAGCCAAATCTTTCTGTCGAACACCTGCAGTGCATTGTCAATGTCAAGTTTCAGTTAAGTTCAGAGAACATTGCAGTGCACTGTCGTTTTCTTCAGAACCCGACGTCGATCTCACCAGTGCCACTGTGTCGCCTTGCTCCTCGTCCCCTCCCCCTTGTTCCCGCACCGCACGAACGCCTGGCACCTTGCGGACGTCAGCGACGAGCAGCAGAAGGTGCGCCGCCCCGTGACCGACGCCAGCGGCGGCTTTGCGGCCGCCAGCGGGAGGCACGGCGCTGACGGCGCCACCCAGCGCCGCCCAAGCCACCGGAG
This sequence comes from Aegilops tauschii subsp. strangulata, assembly GCF_002575655.3. Classification (NCBI taxonomy): domain Eukaryota; kingdom Viridiplantae; phylum Streptophyta; class Magnoliopsida; order Poales; family Poaceae; genus Aegilops; species Aegilops tauschii. Next base: position 148,457,037 of record NC_053035.3, on the reverse strand, counting down.
CTCGCCGCGTGGCCTTGCACTCCCCCGAACGCGTTGCCGCTCTCATCGTGAACCGCAGGGCGCGGAGCGCGCTCTCTGCCGCCGTCGAGCCCGTGCGGCCATCTCACCATGGACCGACGCCATTACGCCAAGACCAACTCCGTTTAGCTGTGGAATGACACCAGTAACCTCCACTGATGCTGCCTGGCCACTCAAACCTCCTGCCAATCCACTTCATCACCGTAATCGCTCGCCGGAGATTCTCCGTTCACGGCCACCCCGTCGATCCGCCTATAAATAGAGGCCCCGAGCTTCAACTCGAGCACCCACCATCCCTGCACTCCACCTAGAGCACGCCTAGCCACTGGAAGAGCCCCGAGGAGGTCTCCTTCCTCGATTCCGGCCGCCGCGACCCGCCATGGGATCCAGCTCGATTCACCCCCGTGTGTGCACCTCCGCCTCCCTTCTCTTGCCTGTAGCTTCACTATGCATCCCTCCTTCTGACCCGCGCTTCAATTCGTAGTTTGCAGCCCTCCACCGGAGTTCCCCACCATCACCCGAGCCGCCGTCCGCCGGAGATAGTGTCGCCGTCGACGTGGTGCTCCCCGTTGGTCGAGTCCACCACCCACCGACGCGGAAGAACACGCTGAAGCTCTTGGTACCCTCCGATCCTCCTAACTCGCCGTGGTTCGACGCCGGCGTCCACCGCAGTCTTCGGGCGCCGGCGAGCTTTTCAAACCTGACATGTGGACCCCGCATGTCAGCCTCCGTTATATTCTCCCTCGAACCGTTTTCTGTTGGCGCCTTCGGGCAAAATACGCTTTTTCTCTTTAGCTTGCGCATTTCCAATCGAACCGTTTTCCGTTTTCTCAGTTAAAACCCTGGAACTTTTCTGTTTCATTACAGATAAGTCCCTGGACAGAAACCTTTATAACTTTTTAATAAAAAGGGATTTTTGAGTGATTCTTTTTCTGACAACCTTCAAATTTTGTCTAGTTTTTAATGGGATTTATTTGAAAAATATTTGGAAAATTGTCTGTGCACGCGTTGGTTTTCACGTTAGTGCCCGTTTTCGTGATTGCCGTAGGTTCCGGAAGAGGTGACGGAGCCGCGAACTTCGCCGAGCTAGACTCCGACTTCTCCGAAACAGGCAAGCATGTTTGAAATTTTGATATGATAAGTGTTTTGCATGTTTGCTTGAAAGTTTGTGCGTGGCATATGAGTGTCGGTAAATACCTCGTTGCTTGTAAGGCAACTACCCGTATGTTCCAAAGTTGCGATGATCTCTGATGAGAGATGGCCAAATCATGTGGTGACATGAAGGGCAGCAAGGTGGTGCTGTTGTAGCATACTAGCCTTGCGTCATCCGACTTTCTCCGACGTTAACATGGACAGAGTCACGTTATCGTTCTTTTCACCCGCATGTTTCATAGTTGCGATGATCTCTGATGAGAGATGGCCTAAGCATGTGGTGACATGAAGGGCAGCAAGGTGGTACTGTTGTAGCATACCAGCTTTGCGTCATCCGACTATTTTTGACGCTAACGTGGACGGAGTCACGTTATCGTTCTTCCCCCCCCTTCCGTGCAACCACATGTTTCATTTGCCAGGATGCGGTTTAGTAAGTTGGTAACCTCTTTCCGTGTACACACCAAACAGAGAGGCCGGGATGATGGTACCTTGGCCCAGGATTAAAGCCAGTCATCCGGTCAGGGGGCATGGGTGTTTCCGGTTGGGACCGAGAGGGGGGGCACCCCCTTAGAGCGCGCGTATAGAAATTTGATCCCATGCTATGCGAGGTTGTAGCCTCCCCGTCTCAAGGTTTTTCTTGAATGTTGCCGAGGGTGATCCCTGGCTTCGGAAGGTTGAATTGGGTGTGTATTGGTTAGACGTGTTTCTTCCAAAACACCGTAGACGGAACTAGTCCCCGTGACTACTGAAATCCGTTGGCTGTGGTTAAGTACAAACTCTGCAGAGTCAATTCCTTCCAAGTCATCGTATCCATGATCAAGTAGTGAAATCAGTATATCCATATCTATCCGCGTGAAAAACTTGTCCCCGGTGAACAAGCTCAAGTGGTAAATCTAGTTAAATTATTATTCCTGTGGATGGACTAACTTTATATTTGTCTCGTACTAGTGATAATTTATGTTCCCGAACTATTGTATTATTGAGCTACAATATAAGCCCTTTATGTGACGTCGCTCAGACGTCCGACTGTGGCATGTTCGTCTTTTATTTTCTGTTATAAGCCCTTTATGTGATGCCGCTCCGACGTCCGACTATGGCATTATTATTATTCTTGCAGTTTCCTCTCAAGGAGTCATTCAGACACTCGTTTGGCACCAGCCTTATTATTCTTGCAGTTTCCTCTCGAGGAGTCATTCAGACACTCGTTTGGCACCAGTATTATTATTCTCGCAGTTTCCTCTCGAGGAGTCATTCAGACCCTCGTTTGGCACCAGTATTATTATTCTCGCAGTTTCCTCTCGAGGAGTCATTCAGACCCTCGTTTGGCACCAGTATTACTATTCCGCAGTTTCCGCTCGAGGCGTCATTCAGACCCTCACTTGGTACCCAGTATTTATGATCTCTATGTCTGAACGCACTGGATAAATTGTTCATATGCTTCATGTTTACATTTGTTATATCTTATGCCCAAACTGTCTTGCGAGTACTTTCATAGTACTCACCTGGCTTGTTGATTTGGCCAGATGTTGACGAAGGCGATCTCTTGGATGAAGAGTTTGATAGCGCGTCCGACGCCTAGAGGAGTCCCAGTCAGTCCTGCGCGATCCCGGATATTGGTCACTTGTATTATATACGCTTCCGCCACCCGCAATAAGTCTCCTCGAGCCTCACTCCGACGCTCGAAGAGCTGTAGTCTTCAGGAGTCATATCACTCGCTTCGCGGTGATATTTCCACCACCGTTATTATCGTGACTTAGTAGTAAGCCACCCTATCTGCCGTCTTGTTTTATCGGCGTGCATGTAATAAATTGTTGGGCATCCTCCGCTCAACCTTGTATTATATTCAGTACTCCTGGTCCTTTTCTTCTGTGACCAAGATATTGTCTACCAGTGAGAAGGAATTCTTCCTTACTGGTCCGTAAAAGGGATTGGTCTATCAATAATTATTTTATTGAAAAACCGGTCGTGATAAGCTTGGTATCAGAGCCAGGCTGACTGTAGGAAGCCACTAGGTGCGATCGCTAATCGGTTATTAGCGTCTTTTGTGCTTTTTCAGCATTTTGCAATTGTAGCTATTTTCTGTTGGTCATCATAAATTTATGACATGACTACTCAGAATTTTTGCCTACTTTTGTAGATGGCTGGCAGCAGCTGTGAGAATCGAGTGTTCACGAACGTACCCGAGGGGTTTGTCAAGCTCCTCGTCTCCATCACCAAGCTCGCGATCGGGCCAGCAGCTCGCCCGGAGTTCACACTCTATCAGCACAAGCTCAGCGACGACGTGTCTATGCACCAAGCTGTGGTGCAATTCAAGGGAGGATGTTCTGCTGCTCGCCACTTCCGTTTTGTGGGAAGGGCCATGCCTACGGAGAGGCATGCCATGCAGATGGCTGCCCGTGAGGCGATAGCCCGTCTTCGCGACATCCTTCCTACGATGAAGACTCGTCGCTACCGCTACCTCCCATGCCATGTGCCATACACCAGCCACTATGCATTCGCCTGCCATCGGGGAGAGCGAGATGAAGCCATCGAGATGGTTGTGGAGTATCTCAAGGCTCTGGAGGAGTCTTTCGACAACCTCGTGGACGATCTTGTGGCTGCTCGCATGGACTTAGTCCGGGGCGGTCCTGCCAGCAGGAAGGAGCTTCTCCACATGGCACCGCCTCTGACATTCGTCTCGTCTTTAGCCTCGTATGCACCGGCCGTTTTGGCCACTGCTCGCCGTCTGCCTACCACTGAGGAGTTCGACCGAGTCATCGCTCCTACTCCAGTCAGAGCCGCACCGCCTGCCGCACCCGCTCTGCCGCCCGTCGCTCCCGCACCGTCACCGCAGTGCAGCGTTGCGCGCCAGGGGCCAGCTAGAGAGGAGGTCGAGGTGGATTCTCCTGGACCGCTGAGTCTTGCCATCGGCAAGGGAAAGGAAATCTTCACCATCTCCGACTGAGAGCACCGAGTAGCTGCGCGTTATGTCTCCTTGTATGATGTGCTGTTTTATCTGTACGCTAGTTTGCATTGGTGTGTTTGCTGCCTTCCGGAGTAGTACGCTAGTCTAAATAACATGTCAGGATGTGTACGCGCATCCTGAGTGCTGTATCATGTGTTTGCTTTTCGCATGTAAGATAGTTGCTAAGCAGTTCTTCTCCTTGCAAAATCGCTTATGTTTTCTTGAAAACCTTGTGATCTTTCAAATTTGTTGCCTTTGAAAGATTTTCCTTGTGCTGCACAGTTTTTCTCATGGGTTTTGCACAATAATACCCCAGACTGGAAAAATGTCTCGCCCGTGGACTCGCTCCATGCCCACTCAGCCAGAAGAGGTTTACGGGACACAGACTAGCAACAATTTCACTCAGGGTCAGTCCAGTCAACACGATAGCGAAGCAGCCCTGTCTCAAGTATGCCGTCTCTTCGAGCAAAGCCAGCAACAGCACCAAGAGATGATGAACCATGTCATCAATATGGGAAACCACCGTGAGCCCTATCAACCACATTCCAAGTTATCTGAGTTACAGAAGACTCGCCCCTCAACTTTTGCTCACACCGATAGGCCGCTGGAAGCCGATGATTGGCTTCATGACATTGAAAGGAAGCTGATCATTGCTCAGTGTTTAGATCATGAGAAGGTGCTTTATGCACCACACTACCTTACTGGAGCAGCTGCAGCATGGTGGGAAAACTTCCTACACATGCACCCCAGTGAACACAACATCACCTGGGAAGAGTTCAAGGAAGGCTTCCGTGGGGCACACATCCCCAGGAGCATCCTAAAGATCAAGAAGAGGGAGTTTGATGACCTGAAGCAGAGAGGCATGTCAGTAACAGAATACAATGGTCAGTTTACCCAGCTGTCTTGTTATGCCTACGACGAGCACCTGACAGAAAGCAAGAAGATGGAAAAATTCCTGGACGGCCTGGCACCAGCACTAAGATGCCAACTGATTGTACACACCTTTCCGGACTTTAAACTCTGGTGGACAAGGCCATTACCTTAGAGAATGAGCGCCGTAGTCTGGAAGATATCCGTAAGCGAAAGAGGGACAAGACGACTCTTGCTCGCAACAACCGAAGCAAGGCTGAGGTTCCACGAACAGAAGCAAGGAGATCCACGACTACTGATCCAAGGCCAGTCAGACAGTTCCATGCCAGGGATAAGGAGTACACATACCGTCCAGGGGTCACCTGCTATGCTTCTGGTCAAGAAGGGCACTATGCTAAACAGTGCCCAAAGCCAAAGAACTCGGCACCCAAGCCAAACAATGGTGGAAACAATCCAGCCCCCAAGCGCAACAATTTCAACCCCAACAACAACCGCAGGAAGGGTCACCTGAACCATGTGACCAGGGAAGAGGCGCAGAATGCCCCAGACATCGTGCTCGGTATGTTCCCTGTCAACACAGTACCTGCCACGGTTTTGTTTGATTCCAGAGCTTCCCATTCGTTCGTTTCGAAGAGTTTTGTTTTGCAACATGGTTTTCCGATACTTCCCTTGGAAAAATCTATGATCATCAAGTCCCCCGGAAATAAGCAAATCGCACAGGGTTACTGCCGAGGAGTGGTCATTGAGTTCGAAGGACTACAATTCCATGCGAATCTCATCGTGTTGGAGAGTAAGGGACTGGATGCCATTTTAGGGATGGACTGGTTGACCACCAACAAAGGATTCATAGACTGTTTCAATCGGACAGTGATCCTCACTCACCATCACGGCAAGACAATAAGAGTTTCCGCTCAAGAAAGGCCACGATCACAGCAACCAAAACTGAACAAAATGGACATTGCAGAACTGAGAAAAGTTCCAGTGGTATGCGGGTTTCCTGATGTGTTCCCTGAAGAACTACCAGGCATGCCACCAGACCGAGAGATAGAATTCAACATCGAACTAGCACCTGGCACCGCTCCCATCTATAAGAAGCCTTATGGAATGGCACCCTCAGAATTGGTGGAGTTGAAGAAGCAGATAAAGGAATTATTGGACAAAGGATTCATTCGAGCCAGGTCCTCACCATGGGGTTCGCCTATGTTGTTCGCAAAGAAAAAGGATGGGACACTGAGACTGTGTATAGACTATCGAGCCCTCAATATGGTCACCATCAAAAACAAATATCTGATGCCACAGATAAATGATTTGTTTGACCAGCTCGCACAAGCCAAGGTATTCTCAAAGATTGATTTGAGATCGGGATATCACCAATTGAAGGTACGGACAGAAGATATCCCCAAGACAGCATTCACTTCCAGATATGGGTTATACGAGTTTACAGTGATGCCTTTTGGACTAACGAACGCCCCCGCATATTTCGTCCACCTCATGAACAAAGTGTTCATGAAATTCATGGACAAATTTGTTGTGGTATTCATTGACGATATTTTGGTTTACTCAAGGACACCAGAAGAGCATGCTGAGCACCTCAGAATTGTTTTGGGAGAATTGAGGAAACATCAGTTGTACGCCAAATTTAGCAAGTGCAAATTTTGGCTAAGACAAGTTGGTTTCTTAGGCCATATATTGAACCAAGAAGGCGTGGCCGTAGACCCAAAAAAAGTCAAAGCCATACTTGACTGGAAGCCACCCGCCAACGTTACTGATGTGCGGAGTTTCCTAGGAATGGCCGGATAATACAGAAGATTTATTGAAGGATTCTCCACTGTGGCAAAACCTATAACACAGTTGCTCAAGAAGGACAAGAAATTTGTATGGACGGAAGCATGCGAGAAAAGCTTCCAAGAACTCAAGAAGAAGCTGACAACCGCACCGGTCTTAACTGTGCCAGACATACACAAGAGCTTTGAAGTGTATTGTGACGCGTCCCGAAAAGGTCTCGGATGTGTACTAATGCAGGATGGCAAAGTAGTCGCATATGCCTCACGGCAGCTGCGAAAACATGAGGAAAATTAGCCAACACATGATTTGGAGCTAGCAGCAGTTATACATGCACTCAAGGAGTGGAGGCACTTTCTGTTGGGAAATCGCTGTGAAATATATACGGACCATAAGAGCCTCAAATATATCTTCACACAGCCAGAGCTAAATTTACGCCAACGACGCTGGTTGGAATTGGTCAAGGACTATGATGTCGGTATTCACTACCATCCAGGGAAAGCAAATGTAGTGGCCGATGCCCTTAGTCGAAACCCCAGCCCGGACAATGACGGTCCGCAAAACTTGAGGCCTGAGTTTCAGAAAGAGTTCGCTAGGCTCAACATGATGTTAGTCGCTGAGGGCACCGTATCAAATCTAGAAATACAACCCACCCTGGTGGAACAAATTAAGAAGGCTCAACAGGGACATCCCAGCATCGAAGGCATAAAGAAGAAAATGAACCTTGGTAAGGCTTCAGAGTTCGGCACCGACAGTGAAGGGACGCTATGGTACGGAGACAGACTTTGCGTACCTAACATTGAGGAACTCAAGCAACAAATCTTAACCGAAAGCCACACCGCTCCATACTCGATCCATCCTGGAGGAACCAAAATGTACAAGGACATTCAGGAAAGATTTTGGTGGCACGGTATGAAAAGAGATATAGCCACATTTATTGCTTGTTGCGATTCATGTCAGTGCATCAAGGCCGAGCATCAAAAGCCAGCAGGGCTACTCCAGCCAAACAGGATACCGGAGTGGAAATGGGATGAAATAGGAATGGATTTCATCGTCGGACTACCCCGATCACAACGTGGGAATGACGCCATATGGGTCATCACAGACCGACTAACCAAGGTTGCTCATTTCATTCCCGTGAAGACTACCTACTCCAAACAAAGACTGGCCAAACTTTATCTCTCCCGTATAGTTTGCTTGCACGGAGTCCCAAAGACTATAATATCAGACCGAGGCACCCAATACGTCTCCAAATTTTGGGATCACCTACAACAAGCTCTGGGCACGCAACTAGCTTTCAGTACAGCATACCACCCTCAGACTGATGGACAAACGGAACGTGTAAACCAAATCCTATAGGATATGCTAAGAGCCTGTGTGCTCACCTATGGATCCAGTTGGGAAGAGAGTTTGCCGTATGCCGAATTTGCTTACAACAACAGTTACCAAGCCAGCTTACAAATGGCACCCTTTGAAGCATTGTACGGACGAAGGTGTCGTACCCAACTGAATTGGTCAGAAACAGGTGACAGCCATATCTTCGGCCCGGACATGCTTAAAGAGGCTGAGGAGAAAGTTAAACAAATCAGGGACAGACTCAAGACAGCACAGAGCCGACAAAAGAGCTACTATGATCAGAAGCATCGTGAGGTCAGCTTTGAACCCGGTGATTCCGTATACCTCCGAGTATCTCCTATGAGGGGTCTACAACCGTTCAAAATTAAGGGGAAGCTAGCCCCAAGATTTATTGGACCATTTTGTGTAAAGGCACGAAGAGGCATGATAGCCTACCAACTAGACCTACCCAAGGAACTGTCAGACGTCCATGACGTATTTCACGTCTCACAGTTGAGGAAATGTGTGAGTAACCCGGATAAGCATGTACCTCATGAGAACATTGATATGCAACCAGATCTCACCTACAGAGAGAGGCCAGTAAAAATATTGGAAGAGTCTGAACGGAGGACCCGTCAGAAAACGACAAAGTTTTTCAGAGTTCAGTGGAGCAACCACACTGAGGATGAAGCTACATGGGAAAGGGGAGATTTTCTCCGGGCAGAGTATCCATATCTATTTGAGGATCAACAAAAATCTCGAGGACGAGATTTTTCCTAAGGGGGTAGGTGTTGTGACACCCAAGTTTTTATTTGGATTTTTCAAAAGATTTTATTTGACTTGAGGGAGGTGATTTAAATTTTTCTTCAAAAGAAATCTCCCTTTCAAATATTTTTTTATGGCAAAAGTTTTATTTGGATTCACCCAAGACCTGTCTTTGGTCTTGGAGGTTCTTGCTTTTTATTTGGACTCAAGACAAAATACTTTTCACTTGGGAAAATGCCTTTTGAAAATCTCTTTGAAATTTGCACTATGGCTTTTGGAATAATCCTTTACCACTTTCAACATTTCCCTCTTGCCATGGCCTTAGTGCAAATACTCCCTCCTAACCCTCCCCTCATCTTTGGATCATGTTTGGCATCTAATCCAGCAAGTTGAACCTCCCCTATGTTTATTTTTCATTTAAATCTTATTCAAATAAATTTCTGTCTTCTATTCTAGCCATTGGTGTTTTACAAAGGAACTCTACTTTCTGTTTTGATTTCTGCCCCCAAACCAACTCTCCTCCCTAGTCCTTTGAACCCTCAACCAAGATCCATGAAGATCCACTGGTCTTCAGTTCAAAATTTTCAAACTACACTTGCTGCAAGTTTGGACCAGATTTGTCAAATTTGGTGAAATTCATTCAAAATTTTCTCCAAAAATTCCAAGTAAAATCAGGCAGCCTCTGGGTGCATTGAGTGGTCACCTCACCAAGTTACAGCCCCAGAAAAATTTATCTCATAGCCAAATCTTTCTGTCGAACACCTGCAGTGCATTGTCAATGTCAAGTTTCAGTTAAGTTCAGAGAACATTGCAGTGCACTGTCGTTTTCTTCAGAACCCGACGTCGATCTCACCAGTGCCACTGTGTCGCCTTGCTCCTCGTCCCCTCCCCCTTGTTCCTGCACCGCACGAACGCCTGGCACCTTGCGGACGTCGGCGACGAGCAGCAGAAGGTAAGCCGCCCCGTGACCGACGCCAGCGGCGGCTTTGCGGCCGCCAGCGGGAGGCACGGCGCTGACGGCGCCACCCAGCGCCGCCCAAGCCACCGGAGCTCGCCGCGTGGCCTTCCACTCCCCCGAACGCGCTGCCGCTCTCGTCGTGAACCACAGGGCACGGAGCGCGCTCTCTGCCGCCGTCGAGCCCGTGCGGCCATCTCACCGTGGACCGACGCCATTACGCCAAGACCAACTCCGTTTAGCTGTGGAATGACACCAGTAACCTCCACTGATGCTGCCTGGCCACTCAAACCTCCTGCCAATCCACTGCATCGCCGTAATCGCTCGCCGGAGATTCTCCGTTCACGGCCACCCCATCGATCGGCCTATAAATAGAGGCCCCGAGCTTCAACTCGAGCACCCACCATCCCTTCACTCCACCTAGAGCACGCCTAGCCACTGGAAGAGCCCCGAGGAGGTCTCCTTCCTCTACTCCGGCCGCCGCGACCCGCCACGGGATCCAGCTCGATTCACCCCCGTGTGTGCACCTCCGCCTCCCTTCTCTTGCCAGTAGCTTCACTATGCATCCCTCCTTCTGACCCGCGCTTCAATTCGTAGCTTGCAGCCCTCCACCGGAGTTCCCCACCATCACCCGAGCCGCCGTCCGCCGGAGATAGTGTCGCCGTCGACGTGGTGCTCCCCGTTGGTCGAGTCCACCACCCACCGACGCGGAAGAACACGCTGAAGCTCTTGGTACCCTCCGATCCTCCTAACTCGCCGTGGTTCGACGCCGGCGTCCACCGCAGTCTTCGGGCGCCGGCGAGCTTTTCAAACCTGACATGTGGACCCCGCATGTCAGCCTCTGTTATATTCTGCCTCGAAAAGTTTTCTGTTGGCGCCTTCGGGCAAAATACACTTTCTCTCTTTAGCTTGCGCATTTCCAATCGAACCGTTTTCTGTAATCTCAGTTAAAACCCTGGAACTTTTTTGTTTCATTACAGATAAGTCCCTGGACAGAAACCTTTATAACTTTTTAATAAAAAGGGATTTTTGAGTGATTCTTTTTCTGACAACCTTCAAATTTTGTCTAGTTTTTGATGGGATTTATTTGAAAAATATTTGGAAAAGTTTCTGTGCACGCGTTGGTTTTCACGTTAGTGCCCGTTTTCGTGATTGCCGTAGGTTCCGGAAGAGGTGACGGAGCCGCGAACTTCGCCGAGCTAGACTCCGACTTCTCCGAACCAGGCAAGCATGTTTGAACATTTGATATGATAAGTGTTTTGCATGTTTGCTTGAAAGTTTGTGCGTGGCATATGAGTGTCGGTAAATACCTCGTTGCTTGTAAGGCAACTACCCGTATGTTCCAAAGTTGCGATGATCTCTGATGAGAGATGGCCAAATCATGTGGTGACATGAAGGGCAGCAAGGTGGTACTGTTGTAGCATACCAGCCTTGCGTCATCCGACTTTCTCCGACGTTAACGTGGACAGAGTCACGTTATCGTTCTTTTCCCCCGCATGTTTCATAGTTGCGATGATCTCTGATGAGAGATGGCCTAAGCATGTGGTGACATGAAGGGCAGCAAGGTGGTACTGTTGTAGCATACCAGCTTTGCGTCATCCGACTATTTTTGACGCTAACGTGGACGGAGTCACGTTATCGTTCTTCCCCCCCCCTTCCGTGCTACCACATGTTTCATTTGCCAGGATGCGGTTTAGTAAGTTGGTAACCTCTTTCCGTGTACACACCAAACAGAGAGGCCGGGATGATGGTACCTTGGCTCAGGATTAAAGCCAGTCATCCGGTCAGGGGGCATGGGTGTTTCCGGTTGGGACCGAGAGGGGGGGCACCCCCTTAGAGCGCGCGTATAGAAATTTGATCCCATGCTATGCGAGGTTGTAGCCACCCCGTCTCAAGGTTTTTCTTGAACGTTGCCGAGGGTGATCCCTGGCTTCGGAAGGTTGAATTGGGTGTGTACTGGTTAGACGTGTTTCTTCCAAAACACCGTAGACGGAACTAGTCCCCGTGACTACTGAAATCCGTTGGCTGTGGTTAAGTACAAACTCTGCAGAGTCAATTCCTTCCAAGTCATCGTATCCATGATCAAGTAGTGAAATCAGTATATCCATATCTATCCGCGTGAAAAACTTGTCCCCGGCGAACAAGCTCAAGTGGTAAATCCAGTTAAATTATTATTTCTGTGGATGGACTAACTTTATATTTGTCTCGTACTTGTGATAATTTATGTTCCCGAACTATTGTATTATTGAGCTACAATATAAGCCCTTTATGTGACGTCGCTCAGACGTCCGACTGTGGCATGTTCGTCTTTTATTTTCTGTTATAAGCCCTTTATGTGATGTCGCTCAGACATCCGACTGTGGCATTATTATTATTCTTGCAGTTTCCTCTCGAGGAGTCATTCAGACACTCGTTTGGCACCAGCCTTATTATTCTTGCAGTTTCCTCTCGAGGAGTCATTCAGACACTCATTTGGCACCAGCCTTATTATTCTTGCATTTTCCTCTCGAGGAGTCATTCAGACACTCGTTTGGCACCAGTATTATTATTCTCGCAGTTTCCTCTCGAGGAGTCATTCAGACCCTCGTTTGGCACCAGTATTATTATTCTCGCAGTTTCCTCTCGAGGAGTCATTCAGACCCTCGTTTGGCACCAGTATTACTATTCTGCAGTTTCCGCTCGAGGCGTCATTCGGACCCTCGCTTGGCACCGAGTATTTATGATCTCTATGTCTGAACGCACTGGATAAATTGTTCATATGCTTCATGTTTACATTTGTTATATCTTATGCCCGAACTGTCTTGCGAGTACTATCATAGTACTCACCTGGCTTGCTGATTTGGCCAGATGTTGACGAAGGCGATCTCTTGGATGAAGAGTTTGATAGCGCGTCCGACGCCTAGAGGAGTCCCAGTTAGTCCTGCGCGATCCCGGATATTGGTTACTTGTATTATACACGCTTCCGCCACCCGCAATAAGTCTCCTCGAGCCTCACTCCGACGCTCGAAGAGCTGTAGTCTTCAGGAGTCATATCACTCGCTTCGCGGTGATATTTCCACCACCATTATTATCGTGAGTTAGTAGTAAGCCACCCTATCCGCCGTCTTGTTTTATCGGCGTGCATGTAATAAATTGTTGGGCATCCTCCGCTCAACCTTGTATTATATTCAGTACTCCTGGTATTTTTCTTCTGTGACCAAGATATTGTCTACCAGTGAGAAGGAATTCTTCCTTACTGGTCCGTAAAAGGGATTGGTCTATCAATAATTATTTTATTGAAAAACCGGTCGTGACATCTCCGGAAACACCACTGGTTGAAAATCAGATAGTCCGGGGCCTTCATTGTTGGCCCCCGAATCCCGGATGATCAGAGGCTCACCTTCGGGTACTGCCTCCTTCATCCTCGTGCCGCTTGTTGATCAAGAAAAACCATCTGAGACGACACTTTGGAGTCGTCCACCTTATCGGGCGAGGAGGCCGGGGGAGGCGTCTCGCTTTCCATCATCTCTGGGAGAAGATCTCCCGAAGAAGAGGATCGATCAGGGACACTCTGCGCCGAACTGTTAAGACACAAGAGAATATTACGTGTCACTCCGATAACAGGAAAGGAACGAGATGGAATAAAGCACCCCGGATTTACTTATGATTTGGTCGAAGTCCTGTCCTCACGACGGATCTGTTCAACGGCGTCCCTTCCAATCCCGAGCCGACCGACGATGGCATCTTGCCCTTCTTGGGAGTTGGTTCCTCCCAGCTTTCGGAGGCGGCCCTTTTCTTCCTGTATGGAGAAGGGATGCTTGCTTCTCCTTCGCCTTTGTCTTCGGGCGAAGAAATGTCGATTTCCCTGGACTTGGTGTCTAATTTACCTCCGGAATAAAGGCCATCCCGGGTCTTCCCACTCCCCACCTTGCCCTCCTCCACCGACGCCTGATACAATGCCGGTGCCAGCATCCTTGTTAGCACGGGGTCCGCTGAGTCTTCGGGAAGAGGGGCCAGACACCTAATCCATCCCGCTTTCTTTATCCAGCCCTGGAAAGAGATGGTCTGCTCAGTGTCTTACCATAGGATACCTGATTACGAGGTGTTCGGCGGATGGGTACTTACCGGGGTGTCCGGATGGTCGCAGTCATGGCCGATGTCTTCGGTAGTATCCGGCCACTGCTTTCATTTTCCGAAGAATAATTTCCACATCCCTTTGTGCGTAGTGCCGAAGAAGTGTTGAAGTGTCCGCGGCCCTTCGGGATTAAACTCTCACATGCGGAGGGGTCGCATCTGGCACGACAAGGTCCGATGAACCAGCATTACTTGAATAACGTTGAAAAGATCAATGTCCCTCTCGAGGAGGCTCTTGATGCGGCTTTGAAGAGTCTGTACCTCATCAATTGATCCCCAGTCCAACCCCATATTAATCCACGACGCGAGCTGGATCAGAGGGCTGGGTCGAAACGCAGGCGCAGCCGCCCACTTGGAACCACGGGGCTCGGTGATATAGAACCACTCCCGCTGCCATAAGTCGAAGGATTCTGTGAAGGATCCTTTTAGCCAAAGAGAGTTATTAAGCTTGTTCACTGTGGCACCACCACACTCTGCCTGCTTCCCCTCTATCACCTGCGGATTCACATTGAAGGTCTTGAGCCACAAGCCAAAGTGTGGGGGAATCCGAAGGAAGGCCTCACACGTGACGATGAACGCCGAGATGAGAAGGACAGAGTTCGGGGGCAGATCGTAAAAATCCAGCCCGTAATAGAACATGAGCCCACAGACAAAGGGATTAAGAGCGAATCCTAACCCTCAGAGGAAGTGGGAGACAAACACGACCCTCTCACCGGATCTGGGGGTAGGGATAACCTGCCCTTCAGCAGGGAGCCGATGGAGGATTTCCGCGGTCAGATATCTTGCCGCCCTAAGCTTCGCAATATCCTCTTCTGTAACAGAAGAAGCCACCCACTGACCTTGGAGGCTGGATCCAGACATGACTGAGGATTGTGGCGATCGAAACTTGGGAGTTAGAACTCGAGGTAGCGAAGGCTGAGGAAGAAGCAAGCGTGGAAGAGAGAGACGGGTCTGCACCCCTTTATAAAACCTGTATCGAACGCCTCCTCCTGGGCCTTAAAACTTGCCTATTCCCAAGGAGTTGCACCCAAGAGACGGTTGGGTTACCCACGTCCGTGTTGATACGAATCCCTTAATAAGGGGACACGATCTCAGCTTGGATAAGACGTGCCAATAAAGCCGCGCCTCGAAACCCAGGGCTAACAAACGGGTTTAAAATAATATCCCGACGGTGACGTATCGTCATGCTATGAATAGTTGTCCGTGGATTGGATTTATAAATTATTATGCCCTCTGTGAAAGTATACAAAACTTATGTTACATGTCCGGACACGTTCAATACGTCCGAAGACTATCTTGGAGTTCGGAAGGAGGAACCTGCCTTGCAATGCCAAAGACAGATCTACGCGCCGGATACCTTGTCATTGAAGCTAGGTTCAGGGGCTACTGAAGGAGTCCTGGACTAAGGGGTCCTCGGGCGTCTGGCCTGTTAGCCATGGGCCGGACTGATGGGCTGTGAAGATACGAAGACCAAGGACTGCACCCGTGTCCGGATAGGACTCACCTTGGCGTGGAAGGCAAGCTTGGCGATCAAACATGTGGATTCCCTTCTTTGTAACCGACCTTGTGTAACCCTAGATCCTCCTGGTGTCTATACAAATCGGAGGACTTATCCCGGAGGAGAGAGATATTCATTACCATAGTCATACATGCTAGGCCTCTAGGGTTTTAACCATTATGATCTCGTGGTAGATCAACTCTTGTAATACTCATATTCATCAAGATCAATCAAGCAAGAAGTAGGGTATTACCTCCATAGAGAGGGCGCGAACCTGGGTAAACATCGTGTCCCCTGTCTCCTGTTACCATCGACCTTAGGCGCACAGTTCGGGACCCCCTCCCCGAGATCCGCCGGTTTTGACACCGACACCAACTTCTTCCTTTTGGTCCATAAAAAATCATCGTGAAGTTTCATTGCATTTGGACTCCATCTGATATTGATTTCCTGCGATGTAAAAAACATGGAAAAAACAGCAACTGGCACCTGGCACTA
This sequence comes from Aegilops tauschii subsp. strangulata, assembly GCF_002575655.3. Classification (NCBI taxonomy): domain Eukaryota; kingdom Viridiplantae; phylum Streptophyta; class Magnoliopsida; order Poales; family Poaceae; genus Aegilops; species Aegilops tauschii. Next base: position 148,441,110 of record NC_053035.3, on the reverse strand, counting down.
TGTCAATAGGTTAGTACCAAAAAGTGATATAGAATGACTATAAAATGATTATAAAACATCCAAGATTGATAGTAAGACAGCATGGAACAATCAAAAATTATAGATACGTTGGAGACGTATCAGCATCCCCAAGCTTAACTCATGCTCGTCCTCGAGTAGGTAAGTGATAAAAATAAAATTTTGATGTTGAGTGCTGTCTATCATGTCATATCATATTCTTTTCTTTATAGCATGGACATTTGGACTTTTATGTGATTCAAAGCAATAGTCTAGTTTTGACATAATAATTTAGATACTCAAGAATATCAACAAGCAACCATGTCTTTAAAAATATCAACGCTAAAATAAGTTATCCCTAGCCCATCATGCTCTAATATTGATCCATTCATGAAACACACTCGAATATTAACTACACCAAATACTTAAGCACGATCATATTGCTTCCTAGTTGGTGCTTTTTATGACAGAAGATGGAGACTCAAATTTCAAAATAGAAATTGCATAAAGTAAAAGAAAGGCCCTTCGCAGAGGGAATTAGGGATTTGTAGAGGTGCCAGAGCTCAAAGCGAAAAAATTAGAGATAAAAACATTTTGGGAGGTGTATCCATCCCACCAACGAAAATGACTTAGAGTTCCCAACACTTTCCATGCTAGATATGCCATAGGCGGTTCCCAAACAGAAAATAAATTTTATTCCTTTTGCCACCATACTTTCACTTTCCATGGCTAACCGTATCCACGGGTGCCCTCCATACAAACACTTTCCAAGGAATTTATTATTTGACAACACAAAGTAAATTCATTTTTGCATTTCGGTACTGGGAATCCCTAAGACCTTTGCCTTACTCTCGTGCAATGACAAGTGAATAAACACTCATCTTGAGAATAACACATCCAACATGGAAAATATTAGCCACCCGTTACCGTTCCGCGAGCGAAAGAAACACACAAAAGGGAAGTTTATTTTGAAAAATTAGAGATGGCACATGCAAATTTGCTTAGAAACGGCAAAGAATACCGCATATAGGTAGATATAGTGGACTCATGTGGCAAAACTGGTTTAAAGGATTTTGGATGCACAAGTAGAGATCATACTTTGTGCAAAGTGAAGGCTAGCAAAAGATTGGGAAGCGACCAACCAAGAAACGAATAATCCCATAAGCAAGCATTAAGCATAATTAACACCAAATAATGCACCACAAGTAGGATATAATTTTCACTGCATGATTATTGACTTTCATGCATGCATAGGGAATCACAAACCTTAACACCAATATTCTTACTAGAGCACAATTACTCATCAACATAACTCACATATCACATCATCATATCTCAAAACTATTACTAAGAATAAAGTTTATTTTGTCCAATGATCTTTATGACATTTTCTTTTCTTTTTTCTTTATGCTTCTTGGATATCTATGACTTTGGGACTAATTTTCATGTGTTGCTTTTTATAAGCTCACACAAATATAAGTGAAGATCATGAGCATACCAAATTTTCTTTCTCTAAAAATAATCTAAGTGAAGCAAGAGAGAATTTCTTAAAATTTTTACTAACTCTCAAATAAATCTAAGTGAAGCAAGAGAGCATTTCTTCAAAAAAAACAAAGCACCGTGCTCAAAAAGATATAAGTGAAGCACTAGAGCAAGTCTTAGCTCATAAAAGATTTTAGTGAAGCATAGAGAGCAATTCTAAAAAGTCATGATATAATTTTGGCTCTCTCAAATAGGTGTGTCCAGCAAGGATTGATGACTTAAAATACAAAATAAAACAAGCAAAGACACATATCATACAAGACACTCCAAGCAAAACACATATCATGTGACGAATAAAAAATATAGCCTCGAGTAAAATACCAATGGTCGTTAGAAGAAAGAGGGGATGCCACTTGGGGGCATCCCCAAGCTTAGTTGGTTGCTCATTCTCGGATAATAGCTTGGGATGCCGGGTCATCCCCAAAATTAGGCTCTTCTATCCTTCTTTCATCCATCGTAAGATAACCCCAAAGTTGAAAACTTCAATCACACAAAACTCAACAAAACCTTCGTGAGATCCGTTAGTATAAGAAAAATAAACTACTTCTATAAGTGCTGTGTTAAACCAATTCATATTTTTTTATTATATCTACTGTATTCCAACTTTTCTATGGCAAAAACTCATCAAAGAAAACCATAGAGCCATCAAAATAAGCACACAAAACAAAGAAAACAGAATCTGTCAAAACAGAACAGTCTGTAGCAATCTGATTTGTTCGAATAGTTCTGGAAGTCCAACAATTCTGACAAACTTGGAAAACCTGGATAATTTTTATATTGATCTTCTGCAAAAATAATTGGCATTTTATCACGTTCTGGTGAATTTTAACAATTATTTTCGTGACCACAAAGTTTCTGTCTTTTTCAGCAAGATCAAACAACTGTCACCCAAGAAGATCCTATTGGTTCTACTTGGCACAAACACTAATTAAAACAGAAAAAACACAATCATAACAGTAGCATAATTGTGTAAACACAAAAGAACAGAAAGAAAAAAGCAAAAATAAAATTTATTCATTGCGTTGCCTCCCAACAAGCGCTATAGTTTTACGCCCTTAGCTAGGCATAAAGCAAGGATCTAAGTTTTGTCATCTTTGGTTCGAGATCCATAAGATGCCCTCATGATTGATTCATATGGTGGCCTAATTATTGTTCTAGGAAAGTGTTCCATACCTTTCCTCAAGGGAAATTGGAACTTAATATTGCCTTCTTTCATGTTAATCACGGCACCGATAGTGCGTAAAAACGGTCTACCAAGAATAATTGGACAAGACGGATTGCAATCAATATCAAGAACAATAAAATATATGGGCACATAATTCCTATTTGCAAGAATAAGAACAACATTAATTCTTCCCATAGGCTTTTTAATAGTAGAATCCGCCAAGTGCAAATTCAAAGAACATTCTTCAAGATTAGTAAGACCAGGTACATCACATAAAGATTTCGGAATTGTGGAAACACTAGCACCAAGTCACACAAAGCAAAACACTCATAATTTTTAATCTTGAATTTGATAGTAGGTTCCCATTCATCATGCAATTTTCTAGGAATTGAAACTTCTAATTCCAATTTTTCTTCCAAAGCTTTCATCATCGCATCAACAATATGTTTAGTAAAAGCTTTGTTTTGTTCATAAGCATGGGGTGAATTTAGCATGGATTGCAACAAAGAAATACAATAAATCAAAGAGCAACTATCATAATTAAAGACTTTGTAATCCAAAATAGTGGGTGCATAACTAGTTAAAGTTTTGACCTCTCCAAACCCACTTTCATCAATTTTCCCAACAAGATTTTCACCCTCCGAAATATTGGGACGCCTTCTATCTAAAGTTGACTCTTCTCTAGTCACTTTTTCATCAATATTATCTCTACTAAACAAGGAATCAATAGAAGAAACACCAATCATTTTAAGATCTTCATCATTTTTGCAAGAATAATCACTAGAAAACGCTTTTTCTAAGAATTCTATTTTAGCTCTAAGCATAGTAGTTCTTTTCTTACTTTCATCCATAGAAACATAAAGAGCTTTAATTGATTCTTCTACCTTAGGCACACGAATTTTCATCTTGAGATTTTCCACATCATGAGCAATTCTATCAACACTTCTAGACAAATCATCAATCTTATTCAACTTTTCTTCTATGGAAGTGTTGAAAACTTTTTGTGTGTTGATAAATTCTTTAATATTATTCTCAAGATCAGAGGTGTTCCTATTATTATTATAAGATTGATTTCCATAGGAATTACCATAATTATTAGAGGAATTACTAGGAAAAGGCCAAGGATTAAAATTACCTCTATAAGCATTGTTGTTGAAATTATTTCTAGAGATAAAATTCACATCAATGGCATCACTATTTTGTTCAATCAAAGTAGACAAAGGCATATCATTAAAATCAATAGGAGAACTTTTACTAGCAACCAATTTCATAAGAGCATCAACTTTATAACTCAAAGAAGAAATTTCTTCAACCGAATTAACTTTTTTACTAGTAGGAGCTCTTTCGGTATGCCATTGTGAATAATTTGCCATAATATTATCAAGCAATTTGGTGGATTCACCCAAAGTAATTTCCATAAAGTACCACCTGCGGCGGAATCTAGAAGATTACGAGAAACAAAATTCAATCCCGCATAAAAATTTTGTATGATGATCCAAAGATTTAACCCATGAGTTGGGCAATTCCTTAGCATCGTTTTCATCATTTCCCAAGATTGTGCAACATGCTCATGTTCAAGTTGCTTGAAATTCATGATCTAGGTTCTAAGGGAAATAATTTTTGTGGGAGGAAAATACTTAGTGATTGAAGCATCTTTGCACTTATTCCAAGAATCGATACTATTATGAGGCAAATAAGAGAATCAAATTTTTGCAGAATCACGCAAAGAAGATGGAAATAATTTCATCTTGACCAAATCATTGTCCACATATTTTTTTCTCTTGCATATCGCATAATTCCACGAAGGTATTAAGATGGGACCTGACATCCTCATTAGGAGTATCCGAAAATTGGTGTTTCATAACAAGATTCAGCAAAGCAGTATTAATATCACAAATCTCCGCACTAGTGGCGGGAGGAGCAAGCGGAGCGCCAATAAAATCATTGTTGTTGGTATTTGAGAAATCACATAACTTGGCGTTCTCTTGAGTCATGATGACGATACAACAAGATTGCACTCAAAAATAGATTCGACAAGAAAATGACGAACGGAAAAAGAGAGGCGAATAAAACGGCAAATTTTTGTGAAGTGGGGGAGAGGAAAACGAGAGGCAAATGGCAAATAATGTAAATTGCAAGGAGATGAGATTTGTGATTAGGAACCTGGTTATGTTGAAGATCCTCCCCGGCAACGGCGCCAGAAATTGGCACGTGGCCGGGAGACTACCTTGACTTGATCCTTCCCGGCAACGGCGCCCAAAATTCCTTTTGATTGCTCTCTGAGCTACGTCGGTATTTCCCCAAAGAGGAAGGGATGATGCAACACAGTGACGGTAGGTATTTCCCTCAGTGAAGAAACCAAGGTTATCAAACCAGTAGGAGAACCAGGCAACACAACATAAACAGCACCTGCACACAAATAACAACACCTCGCAACCCGACGTGTTAAAGGGGTTGTCAATCCCTTTCGGGTAACGATGCGAGAAAATTGTAGTAGATTGAAATAATAGATCGCAAATAAATAAAGTGCAGCAAAGTATTTTTGGTTTAATAGTTCTGAATAAAAATGCAAAGGAAAAGTAGATCGCAAGCAAATATATGGGAACGAAGACCCGGGGGGCGTAGGTTTCACTAGTGGCTTCTCTCGAGAAAGATAGCAAACGGTGGGTAAACAAATTACTATTGGGATTTTGATAGAACCTCAAATAATTATGATGATATCCAAGCAATGATCATTACATAGGCATCATGTCCAAGATTAGTAGACCAACTCCTGCCTGCATCTACTACTATTACTCCACACATCGACCGCTATCCAGCATGCATCTAGTGTATTAAGTTCATGGAAAAACGGAGTAATGCAATAAGAACGATGACATGATGTACACAAGATCCGTTTATCTATGGCGTCAGATATATATCCCATCTTTTTATCCTTAGTAGCAACGATACATACGTGTCGTTTCCCTTTCTATCACTGGGATCGAGCACCGTAAGATCGAACCCACTACCGGGCACCTCTTCCCATTGCAAGATAAATAGATCAAGTTGGCCAAACAAAACCCAAATATCGGAGAAGAAATACGAGGCTATAAGAGATCATGCATATAAGAGATCAAAGAAACTCAAACAACTTTCATGGATATAAAAAGATATGACTAATCATAAACTCAAAGTTCATCTGATCCCAACAAACACACCGCAAAAAGAGTTACATCATATGGATCTCCAAGAGACCATTGTATTGAGAATTCAGCGTGAGAGAGAAAGCCATCTAGCTACTAACTACGGACCCGAAGGTCTACAAAGAACTACTCACGCATCATCAGAGAGGCACCAATGGAGGTGGTGAACCCCATCCAAGATGGTGTCTAGATTGGATCTGGTGGTTCTGGACTCTGTGGTGGATGGATGAATATTTCATCGACTCCCCTAGGGTTTCTGGAATATCGGGGTAATTATAGAGCAAAGAGGCGGTCCGGGGGGCACCAGAGGTGGGCACAACCCACCAGGGCGCGCCTGGGCCTCCTGGCGCGCCATGGTGGGTTGTCCCCTCTTCGGGACTCCTCCCAAGTGCAACCAGGGCCCAACTTCTTCCTTTTGGTCCATAAAAAATCATCGTGAAGTTTTGTTGCATTTGGACTCTGTCTGATATTGATTTCCTGCGATGTAAAAAACATGGAAACAATACTGGCACTTGGCACTATGTCAATAGGTTAGTACCAAAAAATGATATAAAATGATTATAAAACATCCAAGATTGATAATAAAACAACATGGAACAATCAAAAATTATAGATACGTTGGAGACGTATCACCGAGAGCTTGTGCTGGCCGGCTGTTCGCTGGATCAGTCGGAGCCCAAGGTCCCCTTCGTGGAAGGATCGTGGCCTGACCTTCCAGCTGTGGTAGTGGCGCAGGCTCTGCTGATAGATGGCGGACCGGCTGAGTGCTAGCAGCCGGGCCTCTTCCAGCAGATCGACACCGTCTTCTCACGCTTCCTTTTCTTCCGCCTCCATGTACGTGGTGACGCGAGGCGAGTCGAACTCAATGTCAGTTGGGATGATAGCCTCGGCCCCGTACACGAGGAAGAAGGAAGTAAAGCTAGTTGCTTTGTTCGGCGTAGTCCAAAGACTCCAAAGGACGGCCGACAGCTCCTCGATCCAGTAGCCGGCCGAGCGCTCCACGGCTCGACCAGTCGGGGCTTGATGCCGGACAGGATGAAGCTGTTTGCTCGCTCTACCTGGCCATTTGGCTGCGGATGGGCCACGGACGCTAAGTCCAGTCGGATGCCCTGCGTCACACAGAAACGGGCCAAGGCGCCTTTGGCGAAGTTTGTGCCATTGTCGGTGATGATACTGTGCAGGACATCGTACCGTACGGTGATATCCGCAATGAAGGTCACAACAGTCGGACCATTCAGCTTCTTGATTGGCTTTGCTTCAATCCACTTCGAGAACTTGTCCACGGCGACCAGCATATGGGTCATGCCGCCGCGTGCTGTTTTGAACGGGCCCACCACGTCCAATCCCCAAATGGCAAACGACCAAGTGAGGGGGATGGTCTTGTGTGCAGAAGCCGACAGGTGTTGCTTGGAGCTGAAGCGTTGGCACCCCATACACTTGCGGACCAACTCCTTGGTGTCATCTAAAGCAGTCTGCCAGAAGAAACCATGGCGGAAATGTAACACCCACGATGCGGCTATATCTCCCACGTGTCGAGGCACGACTTGGAGGCATAACCGCATGGTGGTTTTGTCGCAAGAAGGGTCATCTTCACACAATCCCATGTAATGAACAAGAATGTGATAAAGAGTTGGCTTACAATCGCCACTTCACATAATACATTAATTAAACATACATCATTCAGAGTACACACATTGTCCGACTACGGACAAATACAAATGAAAAGAAGATAACCCAACTGCTAGATCCCCGATCGTCCCAACTGGGCACCACTACTGATCATCCGGAAAAGAAACATAGCTACGACCAAGGTCCTCATCGAACTTCGACTTAAGCTCGGTTGCGTCACCTACACTGGTCTCATCGGCACCTGCAACTATTTTGGTAGAATCTGTGAGTCAGGAGGACTCAGCAATCTCACACCCGCGAGATCAAGACTATTTAAGCTTATAGGAAGGATGGGGTAATGAGGTGGAGCTGCAGCAAGCACTAAGCAAATATGGTGGCTAACATACGCAAATAAGAGCGAGAAGAGGAGCAACGCAACGGTCGAGAAGCTAGAAGTGATCTTGAAACTACTTACGTTCATACATAACCCAAACCGTGCTCACTTCCCGGACTCCACCGAAAAGAGACCATCACGGCTACACACGCGGTTGATGTATTTTAATTTAAGTCAAGTGTCAAGTTCTCTACAACCGGACATTAACAAATTCCCATCTGCCACATAACCGCGGGCACGGCTCTTGAAAGTTTATACCCTGCAGGGGTGTCCCAACTTAGCCCATCACAAGCTCTCACGGTCAACGAAGGATATTCCTTCTCCCGGGAAGACCCGATCAGTCTCGGAATCCCGGTTACAAGACTTTTCGACAATGGTAAAACAAGACCAGCAAAGCCGCACGATGTGCCGACAAATCCCGATAGGAGTCGCACGTATCTCGTTCTCAGGGCACACCGGATAGGTAAAGCTACGAGTAAAACCAGGCCTCGAGTTGCCCCGAGGTGGCCCCGCAGGCTGCCCGTTTTGGACCAACACTCAGAGGAGCATTGGCCCCCGGGGGGTGGGGGGGTTTAAAATAAAGATGACCCTTGAGTCTGCAGAACCCAAGGGAAAAAGGCTTAGGTGGCAAATGTTAAAACCAAGGTTGGGCCTTGCTGGAGGAGTTTTATTCAAAGCGAACTGTCAAGGGGGTCCCATAAATCCCCAACCGCGTAAGGAACACAAAATCAAGGAACATAACACCGGTATGACGGAAAACTAGGGCGGCAAGAGTGGAACAAAACACCAGGCATAAGGCCGAGCCTTCCACCCTTTACCAAGTATATAGATGCATTAATTAAATAAGAGATATTGTGATATCCCAACATATCCATGTTCCAACATGGAACAAACTTCATCTTAGCCTGCAACTAGCAACGCTATAAGAGGGGCTGAGCAAAAGCGGTAACATAGCCAAACAACGGTGTGCTAGGAAAGGTGGGTTAGAGGCTTGACATGGCAATATGGGAGGCATGATATAGCAAGTGGTAGGTAGCGCGACATAGCAATAGAGGAACAACTAGCAAGCAAAGATAGAAATGATTTCGAGGGTATGGTCATCTTGCCTGAAATCCCGCAAGGAAGAAGAACGAGTCCATGAAGGAGACAAACAGACGAAGTCGAACGAATCCTCACAAACGCAACGTACCGGAACTATCAAGAAGAAGTAACACCGGGAAGAAGAAAACAACATGGTAAACACACAAGCATAAACATGGCATGATGCACAATCAAGTATGATGCATGTCCATTTAATGAGCATGGCATGGCAAAGTGCAACAAACAACACTACAAATTAAGTGGAGCTCAATATGCAACGAGTTGCATATTGACGAAACACCACATCAATTATTTAGTTCTCTCTCGGTTATGTACCCAACAATATTAAATGTTACTAAACATGGCAAGGGGTGAAGCATATGAAAACTATCTACCTAGGCAAGTTTAAATGAGGCCAAAAATAACAAACAGCAATTCCGGAAAATCCCCATATGCATATTATGAATTTGGTACTGTTTTGCCCTACATCATATTTTAAAGTTGTTAAACATCAAAATAAAGTGAACCAAGTTATTCTATGCATTTTTATACCCCATTTACATATAAAGTTTATTTAAATCCGAGCTACGATTAATTAGTTATGAAATAAAGCATTTTAACATGGCATTTATACAAACTTATGCAAACAACAAGTTTAAACATTTTAACCATGCATGAAAATTGGATATTATGAAACTAGATGAAATTCTAAGCACTTTTCATATATAAATTATTTACATATGATGCATGATTAATTAGTTATTAGATGCATGAACACTAGGGGTTTTTCTGTAAAACTGCACTCTCTGGATAAATAGGAAAATCGCAGACATGAAAAAAACACTACGTGGGCCAAAACTGCTGGGCGGCTGGGCTGCTCACCATGGGCCAAGGCCCAGTCGCTGGAGAGGCCTGGGGCAGGCAGATCCAGCTGGGCCGAGGCGAGGCCAGCCTAGGCGTGTGCGGTCGTGGAACTTGGCGCGGCGACGGGTCAACGCGGGGTCGAGCGGCGCTCGATGCAGAGGCGATGTAGCGGCTGTGGTGGGCACGAGGTTCAGCAGAAGGGTAGCAGCCATGGCGAGGAGGTCAACGCGAGGCCGATAGGGACTTGGCGCGGTCTAGGACGACGACCTCAGGTCAGGGGAAGCGGTCTTGGCACGGCAGGAGGAGGCCGAGTGCGGTCAACGAGCGGGCGAGCGGGAAGCAGAGGAGGCCGAGGCGCCATGGCAGGGGAACGGCCTCGTGAAGCAGGACGACGGCGGCGGACTTGGTGCGTTCTCCGGCGAGGACGACGCGGCTTGAGGCGGGGAAGACCCAGAACGGGACGGAGCCGGCAGATCCGAGGCGGAGGCACGGATCCGGGCGATTGAGATGCGCTGGCGAGGCGACATTGCAGGGGGGGTCGAGGCGCTCGTTCTTCTCTGCAATCGGAGAAGGGCTTCGATACAAAGGACACCAGCGCACGGGCGTGGCGCGGGGTGTCCGTGCGGGTCGGTGGGGTTGGGATCGGTGCGGGGGAAGGCGACGCAGGGCTGGAGCAGGGGCACCGGCAGCTTCATCCCGTCGGGTGCATCGGTGACCTGTGGACAGGCGGCCACGGCGGGGTAAGTTCAGAGAGGAGCAGCAGGGAAAAGAGAGGAGGCACGTGGAGCGGTGGCATGACCTGGTTGCCGAAGCAGCGAGGGGACGGGGGGAGGAGGAGGTCTTCACCGGCAACGGGGCTCCGGTCTGGTGTCTGCGCTGGTTGGGTGGACGATGGGATCCAGGGGAGGCACTAGTTGGTTGGGCGTGGAAACTGAGGAGGAGCGGGGGCGGGCTGTGGATGGTGGTTTTGGATCGGGAGGGGATCCCAAGGAGGAGGAAGACAGTGGACTGGCGGCGCGACGGAGGATGGATGGGACATTGCTCCTAAAATTTAGGGTTAGGGTCTATTTATAGGAAGGGGTTAGCTTAGGGGTATCCGGTCCCTCTGATCGTAATCGGACGGCCTGGGAAAAATAGGCTAGAAGAGTCTATATAAGAAACGATGATGTTTTATAGATGTTTGGAGATGATCCGGACCCATCGGTAGCGATAGTCCGGCTCGGGTAGCTTTGGCGACAAGGGATCTGGAGGCGGCGTGGTGGCCGCATTCGCCTTGGTGAATATCTCTTGGGATTGCCATGCCCTTCTCTGGCTCTACGTCTTGGGGAACGTAGTAGTTCAAAAATTTTGCCTACGATCACGCAAGATCTATCTAGGAGAAGCATAGCAACGAGCGGGGAGAGTGTGTCCACGCACCCTCGTAGACCGAAAGCGGAAGCGTTTGGTAACGCGGTTGATGTAGTCGAACATCTTCGCGATCCAACTGATCCAAGTACCGAACGCACGACACCTCCACGATCTGCACACGTTCACCTCGGTGACGTCCCTCGAACTCATGATCCAGTTGAGGCTGAGGGGGAGTTTCGTCAGCACGACGGCGTGGTGACGGTGATGATGAAGTTACCGACGCAGGGCTTTGCCTAAGCACTACGACGATATGACCGAGGTGTGTAACTGTCACTACAAAAAAATACACTTCCGTGATGATACGTGTTTGTCACAGTAGGTCACGTTTTCTGTCATGCATGTACATCCATGACAATTTTATGACAGAATCAAGACAGTCATACCTGTGATGTCGCAGAAGTGTTCCATGACATTACCAAAATTATCATCACGGAAGTGTCCACTTCCATGACGAGAAATCGCGCTTCACAGAAGTGCTTTCGTCAAGGGTGACCGACACGTGGCATCCACCGTAACGGAACGCCGTTAAGCTATCGGGTCCTGTTTTGGATCTGATAACCCGTTAACAGCCCCGACCAATGGGGATTTTCCGCGTGTAAAATCATCATTGGCTGGAGGGAGCACGTGTCGGCTCGCCATTGGGACAGATGTCATCCACTCATTGGACCCAAAGCGCCTATGATACGTTGACACGTGGCACGGCCCAACAAAGGCCCATTCCTGTGAAAAGGCCGGCCCGTTTGACTTGGTCAAAAGGTGGCGGGCCGGCCCACGGCAAGCCTGTTAACGGCCTGTTCGCATATAGCCTATTTACAGCCCGCTAACCCAGGGCCCGTTTACGGCCTATCCGAATTAGGCCCAGTAGCGTCATCTGGGCCGTCCAATATAATTCCAGGCCATTTTAACTTCTGGCCCATGTATGGCCCATGAAATCTTTCGGCTCATATGAGGCCCTTAGTAACCCTCGGCCCATTAACGGCCCATGGTAAAACTAGCTCGTAATGAACAGTGTATCACTTTATACCCATTATCGGCCCATTATTCCGTTGGGCCGTTTCTAGCCCATGTTATCTTTCGGCCTTCTCAGGGCCCATTTATTCTTGGGCTCATTTCCAGCATTCGTTTACTTTCAGCCCATTACTGTCATTTTCTGCTTGTGGGCCAAATTGAGCCCGTGGTTACAGTCGGCCCGTTTGTGGCCCGTTAATACGTTGGGCCGTTTTCATAGCGTCATCAAATACGGCCGATTAACGACGACCCGTTATGGTCGGCCCATGAATGGACAATTTCAACTGTAGCCCATTTACGACCATAATGTGGTCTGTTATTGGCCCATGTTTGGCCAACCGATCATACGGCCCGTAGAAGGTCCATTGATGATACGGCCCGTAGAAGGCCCATTGTGTCAATGGCCCGTATAAGGCCCATGGTTTCTATGCCCCGTAGAAGGCCCATTGTTTCTACGGCCCTTAGAAGGCCCATTGTTTCTACGGCCCGTAGCAGGCCCATGTTAACTACAGTAAATATGTAGCCCATGGTTAATGTGGCCTAGTTTTAAAAAATAGGTTATTGCGGCCACTAGCAAACCACGGAAAAAGAACTGTACTGACTACAAGAAAACAAATAAACAAGACAATAAGGAAATAAATAGGCAAGCAACTTATGCTAGGCTATCATGGCTATTACACATATTACATCCACTGGGCATCAAAGTTCGCCACCAGTGCAAATATAGGGAACAAAGCAGCATATAAACGCCGCAACAAAACAAGTCCAGAACTAAAACCACTTCAGAAGAGCTCAAGAAGCAATATCCTGGGTACCCATAATGCTGGCAAGATGCTTAGCAAGCTTATTAACTTTCTCTTGTTTGGCACTTAAATCCTCCAACACTTGTTGTTGCACCAGAAAGTATGCATCTGAATTCTGCAGGGACTTCCTCGGTCCTTCGGCTTCCTGTCGCATAACATTTGCTTGATGTCTTTCAACTTGAAGTTGAGACTCAAGAAGCCGAACTGATTCAGGCAGCGAGTTCGAAGAGCTGGTGCCAGCAGTAGTAGCCAGTAACTCGAACACTACATCAAGACAGGACTTTGGGGTTGTCTCAGTGTCTTCAATATAGTTTTTATCAGCTTTCTTGGAGATCAACAGGGATGTCTCACTATCTTGAACCTTATCTGCATTACTTCCTGTACCATTGCATAACGGGGTACTCTTCTCCAATATTTTATCCGCATTCTAAAAGAGAAACAAACAAACACATCACAGGTTTACAATGTAGTATATGAAACTCATTTTGGTAAACCAGTTCAGTAGTAAGGTGGACAGGATAACAACATGAAACAAACATATATCTATGTAGGATGGTCATTGTATGGTCTATATCATTCTGGTTTATGTTGCCAAATCAAGATAGATACAGTTCGAATCATATCTATTTAAGACAAAGCAGCTTAGACAGAATATAAGTGTGGGAAACTACATAGCAATAACAACACTTGTAAGGTGCATGGAATGAGAATATAACTGTTTATTCAATTGAAATTGAAATCAACATAGAGCAAGTTACAACAGCAAACACATTAAAGAAATAGGTTTAAAACATACCTGTTGCGCCATTGGAGTTTCAATTGCATCCTTCAAATTTGAAATTAGTTGGTATGAGTAAATACGGTGATGCAAGAGCAAAGTAGTATGAACCATAGCTACGGAACCTGACCTGAGAACAATTCTTCTTCTGCTTTAAGCGTTGACTTGGGGTTCGGAGTGGTGGTGCTCGTGCTTTGGGCACTACAGTTGCCTTACTAACTGCTCGTGTTTGGGTGCTCTATGGTGGAGATGGTGCTGTGTCATCGGGAACTGGGTTACTATCTGCTGGGGTTGGGGTTAGAAAGGGTGTAGCTGGTTCTCTGTCCAACTGGGTAGGGGTACAATCTGCGTGAGTCTGGGTTATGTGTGGTGGGGCTGGTTCTTGGGCAAGTACAACCGTGGTTCTATCTCCATCGACAGGTAGCACGATCTTTTCTGAAGACCGTGTTTTTACTCCCACAGATACTGCCATCACCCCCTCCAATTGAAATGGCTGATAAACAAGAAAAGTAAATGAATATACAGACATTGTAAGATAGACAGGTGCAATGGATAGTAGGGAAGAAAACAGGGCATGAAATAATTCACATTTATGTTGTCTAACCAAACAGAATAGCAGGACATAATTTCACATATTTGATGGCTAATTAAACAGGATATCATGACACAATTTCACATGTATGATGGCTAACTAAACAGTATAGAATGACATACTTCAAAATATGATGACTATGTAAACAGGATGACATGATATAACTATACGATGTGTCTATTAAAGTGGTTGGCATGCCATAAATCACAAACATGCCGTCGATGGAAACATGATGGCATGATATAATTCACGGATAGAATGACATAATTCAAAATATGATGACTATGTGAACAGGATGAGATGATATAACTATATTATGTCTTTAGAAAATGGGTTGGCATGCCATAATTCAGATACATGCTGTCTATGTAAACATCATGGCATGATATAATTCAAATATATGGCTTATATACTAAGGAAGTGAGCAGAGGGCAATCGCATATATGATGTGTCAACTAAGGAGATGGCATTCAATATTGTGTATATGATGTAAAAACTAAGCATTGCAATACAACGTATGCATGATATGAGTAATATAACCTTGCCAAGTTTGAGCATACACCTCAGGGGGATAATAGGACTGGTCATCTGCCTCTGAATTCTCCTCTGAAGAGCTATCTGTAACCAGCAAGATATCTACTTCACCTGGTACCATTGTCTGCTCTGAAGGCCTTGTTTTCACTCCAGATTTCTCCATCACCAATTCAAATGGCTGATGCACAGGAAGAGTAGTTGAATATACAAACATGGTCGACAAAAGAAATGAGAAATACAAAAAAAGAAATGAGTAGTAGAACTGTGCAAGGTTAGAGCATACACCTTGGTGGGGGAATAGGACTAGTCATCTGTCTCTGAATCCAGCTCTGCGTTGCTATCGGGACCCAACAAGAGATCTGCTTCGACAGGTAGCACTGTCTGCTCAGAAGGCCTTGTTTTCACTCCAGATTTTTCAATCTCCCACCCAAATGGCTGATTCACAGGAAGAGTAGTTTAATGTACAAACATTGTCAACAAATGGAAATGTAATGAAGAAAAGGATGGGCAAGATATCATTCAAATATATGATGCCTGGTTAAATAGGATGGCATTGCACATTTCACGTATATTATGCCTGGCTAAAAGACATGAGACTGCACAATTCCCATATATGATATAGAAACTAAATAGGTGGCATTACAAAACATGTCTAAACTAAGCAGATGACATATATGATTTCAAAAGTAGGCACTGCAAGGCAACATATGCATGATATGACTAACATCATCATGCCAAGGTAGAGCAAACACCTTGGGGGGTAAATAGGAGTGGCAGCGGCGTCTGAATCCGCCTCAGAACAGATAGCTTCCTCTAGATTACAATCTGGAGAGGGGTGTGGAGCGTTTGCCATTGAACCCACCATGGAGCGATGTCTGCATGACATTGTATTGCCGCACAAAACTCTTCTCTTTTCCTCTACATGTTCAGCATGACTGTGTACAATATCTGACATGCATAAGGAAAAAATATGGTGAGATTATGTAAGGAGAGCATGCAGAAATTTAGAGTGATGGTAACAACCAGTGGATGGATCCAAAAATAATGATAGCAGGCTGATGATTGCTTTAATTTAATAAAAAGACAGATGATGATTGCTTTACTATTTGTTTCCCACCCAAGATGAACAACATAGGCATACCCTAGGTGAACCAGATATTAGACAGAGATACTATTCATTGCTTCCTCGATATGTGCCCCATAACTAATTTAGAACTCAAGTTTGAACATTAATTTGGACCTGACTTAACTGTCGAAACTGAAATTTACTGTGGAATCTGAATGTTACTGCCAATAATTGTTTGAGACTCGGACTGTTTCCTCTATAGCTTTTTGTGCAAACAGGGATATCCATTTCACCTGGTTGCTGTTGTGACCTTTTGGTGCACTGCACAAAACTCTTCTTAAAAGAAGTGACTTTTGTGCTGTTTAACTGGAATGTCAGAATGGAACAGTTGGCTCATTTTGGTGGAACTGCACAAAGGGAGATCTATGTTCCAATCCTCATCATCCATATTGGCACCATAACCTTCCTTTAGGTAAGAATGATATTTAATGCATGTGTTCATCTCTAATTTGCGACTGCCATGAGAAAATAATGCTATTTTTTACTAGTACACTTGTACTCCCTCACTGACAAAACCAATTCTGAAATAGAAGGCCAATCATGTACTTGGTTTCACCAACTGGTGAGGAGACTGAGAAACAGAGCATGAAGAGGAAGAAGAAGAAGAGTAAACAGTGCCAAGGCGATCTTGCTGAAGCCAGAGGCCTCAGTCGAGGCCATTCAAGGGCTCCGGCAATGACTACCTTACATGTGAGACGATCCTCCAGGGAGCCCTTCCACTTCTGCTATCTCAGTTAATTAATTAGGAGTACTTAAGTACCACTAATTTATTGCTGCCTAATTTTCCTGTCGGAGTTAAACACATCTTTAGTAGCACCCTATGCTAAATCATGTACGTGTGTATGTTTGTCTATGAGGTGAATCATGTGGTGGAGCAGGGAGGGGATGCTAACTTTACCCATTAAGATAATGAGGGTGCTTTTATTTGTTAGTGTATGTTTCATCAACTAGTCCCACTATTACAGTAATCTCACTCTCTCAATATATGTGCCAACAGGGATGCTCGATTTTGGTGGAACTGCACAAAAACTTTGGGTGCTTCATTGCCTCGATAGCTTCCTTCCTTTCCTGTTAGTCGCTAATCTCGGCTTGCATTCTTCCTTTGCTGTCAGTCGCTTGGCTTATCTCGGCTTCCAGTCAAAGGAAATAGTAATTGATATGCTACCTCACACAGGTTGGTACTGGTCTTTATACTGATTATTGTGCTTGTCATATGTATTGGTAATTTGGTATTGTGCTACTGTCTGCCAATTTCATAAAGGAGTAACTTGGAGCCTGAACTCGCAGGCAAATCATTACATCGGGTGATTTCAGTAGAACTGCACAAAAACATCAGATGGACAGGTACTTATGCTGCTGCTATGTACTCCAAAGTTCACTCGGACAAGCATCGATGTTGACAAGAAGAAGTGCCGATATTCATTCGAGTATCAACCGGCGTCAACCAATTTTCAAACTCCAAGTATTAGGAGAGTGAACGCCAAAAATAGTGCTTGGCGCATAGCCCAGAAAAACGCAGTCCAGTCTTTGGTCCCAACTTGTGCCTTTTTGTTATCTGCACATATGGTAGCGAACTGTACGGCATGGAGTCTAAAGATTCCAGACAAGTTGGTTGACGCGTATATTCATCTGGCACTTAATCAGTCTGCATGCCAGGGATTCTCCATTTCAGTTGAACTGCACAAAAATTTGGGTGGTTCATTTTCTCAACCGCCTCCTTTCTCGTCTGCAATGTAGAATTTTGGCGATATACAGGACCAAGATGAGCCAGTAAACTAGTTGGATGAAAGTAGTGGACAAGTTGCTCAAACCTCCCTTGGCACGAGGCCACTATTTGAGGATAAACCTACAAGCAAAGTTCAGATTGTTTGTGCTGCCTCTTATGTACTCGAAAGTTTACTCGTAGAAGCATTAATTTTAGCAAGAAGTACCTCCGACTGAACACCATTTACCAGTCTGCAATGTAGAATTTTGGCGAGCTACAAGACCAAGATGAGCCAGTAAACTAGTTGGATGAAAGTAGTGGCCAAGTTGCTCAAACCTCCCTCGGCGCGAGGCCACTATTTGAGGATAAACCTACAAGCAAAGTTCAGATTGTCTGTGCTTCCTCTTATGTACTCGAAAGTTTACTCGTAGAAGCTTTAATTTTAGCAAGAAGTACCTCCGACCGAACACCATTTACCAGTTTGCAATGTAGAATTTTGGCGAGCTACAGGACCAAGATGAGCCAGTAAACTAGTTGGATGAAAGTAGTGGCCAAGTTGCTCAAACCTCCCTCGGCACGAGGCCACTATTTGAGGATAAACCTACAAGCAAAGTTCAGATTGTTTGTGCTGCCTCTTATGTACTCGAAAGTTTACTTGTACAAGCATTAATTTTAGCAAGAAGTACCTCCGACTAAACACCATTTACCAGTCTGTACCCTAGGTAATTGAAGTTCGTCCATGGATCATATTGGCTGTGATCTCAATCATTTGGATGCATAAACATACTGAACATGTGTATATCTGAATCTTTTTGTGAACTATCTATGAATATTCTTGTGTGATCCATCAATCATTTGGATCCATAGACATGCTGAACTTGTGTATATATGATTCTTTTGAGTTGTTGATAGTAAATGTTGGCTATGAATATGAACGTGTCCTGTGAACCTGAGTTTGATACGAATGTTTACATTTTCTATTGTGCTTATGTGTGAACTTGTTAGTATGCCTACTGTGGGGTATGTGACGTGTGGGTGTCAACGGCACACCTTCTTCCCGAGAAGAATTGCACATGCTTTGTTAGGGTAGCAACGGCGCATCAGCTCTTTTTAATCTTTTTGCTCTGTCTTGCCCCCTCCCCCGCTCAACCCCTGCCGTAATGTTTTCGGCCTAAAAAAACATAGTATTGCATTGTTTTTGGGGCTTGATGAAAAATCGAGTGCTGGTTTCTGTAGGTTGGCCCGCCCAGCAAATGGGCTGCTGGTCCACCATGGACTGGGAGGCTAAAAATACAAGTTGTATGGTGCAGAGGCAAGTAAAAAAACGCCATCGAGAGCCATCCACTGAAGAAAAAAAATCTCTCCTGATGTGCTTCTTCAGTCGTGCCGCCGGCCCCCTCTATAATCAAGTTCGCTCGGGGATCTGGTATCATTTTTTCCAGAGGGCGAACAAGTATCAGCTAGGCCTAGGTTTTGTATTTTAACATGCGTAGCCCACGACATACGGGTTACAGTGGTTTCAACTTATTTTTTGAGGTCCATACCGGCTATGGGCTTTTTCTTAAAGATCGGCAGCCCAATGTATTTTTTAACCACATTATATATATTTATATTATTACTATTATCGCATATTTTAAAGAGACTTATATATACATTATGAAAACATCCCACGTGTTATTAACTTATAAAAGTAAATGTTTAACAGAAATTGGCAAGGAAAATCCTGGTTGTTTTTGACTCACAGGCAAGGAAAATCCTTGTGATTGCGTACAAAAGCTTGCGAAGATTTTAAGGACCAATGTAATAATAACGCGCTCATTTTTATTTGGAGCAATAACTTGCTAATTTGTTAATGATGTCTATAAAAAATGTGCCTCTCCGGTTTATTTTTGATATTTATTGCTCCTTCTAACATAACATTATATATATAACGAGCCCAGCTAATTCGTGTATTTGAAGGAAGTGTAAATGGGCTGGGATTTCTTAGATAATATAAATGGGCCGCATTGACACGAAATTATTTGTTCACCCAGCCCAGCAAATGGACTGTACATTCTAGAAAACATGGGTTAAATATATGACACATTGTTGCAGGTTGACATGTGGGCCAATAGGTCGAAGCCTACGCAGGGTGTTGTCAACTTGGTCGGCATGCACCTTCAATCTCTCGTCTTCTTCCTCCAGCGTTGCCGGGACCGCCTGGTCCGGCCTCCGGCGGCTAGCGGCTCTGTTTAGCATGCATCGCTATGAAGCGCTACCCCACCGCCGGCCAGTCTATCCCTCCACCCCTCCACACCTCCTGTTATTCTCCACCGACTGCAGCCCCACGCCACACCAGAACCAGTTATAACCCTTCTCCTCCACTCAATCTGCGACTCCACTACCGCGTCTTACCATCTCCGAGTCGTTCCCGTCCGGGGCCTCGCCATCGTCCACTGCCTCGCTGCGCTCGGTGCGGCGTGGTCAACAAACGAGAGTCATCGGAAGAGGACTGTACGTGGAGAGCCTGACGGCTGGGACCCATGAGGTCCATGGTCGCACGCAAGGAAAGTTCCTCCTTATTAAGCTGAAAAAATGTTTCCTCCACCTGACAGCTGGGACCCACCGGCTGTATCTTTGCACGGAAGGAAGTGCCTCCTTGTTATGCGAAAAAAATTATTCCTCCCGTTGACAGCTGGGACCTGTCAGATTTGGTGGCTAACTTGTGGGCCTACTAAGCGGACGTGTACACATGGCTTTGTCAACTTAATCAACAAATGATTCTAGCAGCTGGACCGTTGGATGTTAATCCAACAGCCGTGATCCTTCTTCAACCTCTATTCTTGCTCCTGTCTCCCGTGGGCGGCACCGCGGCTGTGCTGCCGCGCACCAGAACCAGTCAAGTTTCCCACTCCTCTCCATCTGCGACTCCACTGCCCCGTCTTCCCCATCTCCGGGTCGTTCTAGTCTGGGGCCTCGCCATCATCCACCGGCCTTTGGTGCGCTCGGCACGGTATGGTCAACGTGGTTAACAACCGAGAGTCATCGGAACATGACTGTACGATAGAGGCTAACAGTGGGGACGCACCACGCCCATGGACGCATGCATGCAACGGAACGCGGCGTGGTCAATTTGGTCAAGGAACGACTTCCATCAGAAGTGTACTGTACGTGGAGAGGCTGACAGCTGGGTCCATAGCCGCAGCAAAGAAGTGCCTCCTTATTACGCGGAAAATAATGATTCCTCCACCTAACAGCAGGGACCTACCGGACGGGCCACCGTATTTTGCGAAAAAAACGTTTCCCCCCTGACTACTAGGACCCACCGGACGGGTCACCGTATTTTGCGAAAAAACGTTCCCCCCGCTGTCAGCTCGGACCCCACTGGATGTGCCTCCTTATTACGAACAAAAAAATGAATACTCCCCCTGCTAGTTGGGACCCACCTTGGTGGGTGGCTGACTTGTGGGCCTACTAAGTTGACGGGGACGGAGTGCTTTGTCAACTTAGTCAATATGAACGATTCTAGCTCCAGTGACCGTACGATGTCTATCCAACGGCCGTAGTGCTTCTTCAACCTCTGGTCGTGTTGCTCCAGCCGCCCAAAGCAGTGTCGGTCGTGCCGCATGCTCCTACCTCCCGTGGCCGGCTGTGCTGCCGCGGAGGCCTCACCGCCCCCTACTATTCCCACCGCTGGCTAGGCCATCCCTCTACTCACCCACACCCCCTGTTATTCTGCGGCGACGGCAGCCTCACACCGCAGCGAACCGGTGAACCCTCGTACTCCTCTACGCGTGGGCATCCACTGCCGCGTCTTCCCCGGCTTCGCGTCGTCCCCTTCCTAGACCTCGCCGTCGTCCACCGCCCTGGTGCTCTCGGCGCGGTGTGGTCAAGGAACGGCTTCCATCGGACATGGATTGTACGTGGAGAGGCTGACAGCTGGGTCCACGGCCGCAGCAAGGAAGTGCCTCTTTATTACGCGCAAAAATAATTATTCCTCCACCTGACAGCGGGGACCCACCGGACGGGCTACCATATTTCGCGAAAAAAATGTTTCCCCCTGACTGCTGGGACCCACCAGCTAAATCTTCGCACGCAAGGAAGTGCGTGATAGTCTGGACCCACCTGGTCGAAGCGTACGTAGCGTTGTCATTCTGGTCGCGAACGTGTACGTACATACTGGTCGATGTAGAGGCGCGCACGTGTCGTAGTAGAGGCGCGCACGTAGCATGTACACGTATGTACAGCGGCTAGTGTGCAAGAAAGGAAATACGGCCACGTACGTACATACGGGCAGGGTCTCGAACGCCTACTCGCGCATACGTACGGCCAGGGCTCGTGTACATGGCTGGGTCAGAACGGAGAAACAGCATCGTCGTCCTGTTCATGGGGAGCCAACCGGCTGGGTCGGAACGGAATGCGTCGTCGTGTTCATCGGGAGGGCTCGGACGGAACAGCCGATGGAAACGAGGCCTGGCATACCGCAGAACAGAGGAAACGGCCTTGTGTTCGACCGGCCACGTTCGAAATGGGATCCTGTTCATCGGGAGGGGTCTAGCGTACCGCAAAATGGAGGAAACGGACCTCCTACGGTCGAAACGGGGGTCCTGTTGATCGGGAGGGGTGTGGCGTACCGCAAAACGGAGGAAACGGACTTGTGTTGGAGCGCTACGGTCGAAACGGGGGGTCCTATTCATCGGGAGGGGTGTGGCGTACCGCAAAACTGGACTCCACGGGATACTGTTCATCTCCACCGTTGACCCCCTCCAGCCTCCACGGGCTACTGTTCATCCACCGTCGACCTCCTCCAGCCTCCACCTGCGACTGTTCATCCACGGGCTCCTGTTCATCCAGCCTCCACCGCGCGCTACTCCACCGGCTACTTTCAACCAGCCCTCTCCATGGGCTCCTGTTCAACCACCCCTCCATGGGCTACTGTTCATCCTGCACTCCACGGGGTGGTCCTGTTCATCCTGCCCTCCACGGGGTCCTGTTCATCCAGCTCCAACCGGCTCGAACGATCGGGGTCCTGTTCATCCTCCCCCACCGGGAACTGTTCATCCAAACCCCCCCAGCAATGCTCACTGTTCATCCAGAGGCAACGCCACGGGGTCCTGTTCATCCACCCCCACCGGGAACTATTCATCCAAACCCCCAGCAATGCTCACTGTTCATCCAGAGTCAGTGTCGATCGGCTTCAGTTAGCAGCAGTAGCGAAGGAATCGCTCGATCAGGTTCAGTTAACAGCCATCGATCAATCGCTCGGGTTCAGTAACGCGTAGCCTGCAGTGCAATCGCTCGGGTTCAGTTAGAGCCCAATGCCTCGCTCGGGTTCAGTTAGATCCCAACGCCTCCCACCCACACGCATGAGTGTATGAGAGAAACACACATCGCTCGGCCCCGACCACCCACCCTAAACGGGAACACCCTGATATTTTCCTCGCCGTCGCTTCTACCACGATTTTTTCCGTCATGGACGGCCCAAAGAATGTCATGCAGCTGCGTCTCCGGCCCGCCCAGGACGAAAAGCCCATTCTCTGTCATGATTTTTTTGTCATAGAAGTAGGACCCCACCACATCTATGATGATACCGGGTTTTGTCACAAGTATCGTCATAGAAGTGTCATAAGTATGACAGAAAAGATTTTCGTTCGGCCCAAAATGTCACGGATGTGTCTTTTTCTGTAGTGTGTGGAGGGGGGCACCGCACACGGCTAAGACAAATCTTGAGTGCCTTTGGGGTGCTCCCCTCCCCCGTATATAAAGGAGGGAGGGAGGAGGCGGCCGGCCTAGGAGGCGCGCCAAGCATAGGGAGTCCTACTAGGACTCCCAAGTCCTAGTAGGATTCCATTTCCTATTCGGAGTAGGATAGAAGGAAAGAGAGGGAGAGGGAGAAGGAAAGGGCGGCCGCGCCCCGACCCCTTGTCCAATTCGGTTTGGGTAGGGGGGAGGCGCACTCCACCTCTTGGCCCTTCTCCCCTCTCTCCACTAATGCCCAATAAGGCCCATAATTTCTCCCGACGAATTCCCGTAACTCCCCGGTACTCCGAAAAATACGAGAAACACTCGGAACCTCTCCGATGTCCGAATATAGCCTTCCAATATATGAATCTTTACCTCTCGACAATTTCGAGACTCCTCGTCATGTCCATGATCTCATCCGGGACTCCGAACAAACGTCGGTCATCAAATCACATAACTCATAATACAAATTGTCATCGAACGTTAAGCGTGCGGACCCTACGGGTTCGAGAACTATGTAGACATGACCGAGACACATCTCCGGTCAATAACCAATAGAGGAACCTAGATGCTCATATTGGCTCCTACATATTCTACAAAGATCTTTATCGGTCAAACCGCATAACAACATACGTTGTTCCCATTGTCAGCGGTATGTTATTTGCCCGAGATTCAATCATCGGTATCATCATACCTAGTTCAATCTCATTACCGGAAAGTCTCTTTACTCGTTCCGTAATGCATCATCCCGTAACCAACTCATTAGTTACATTGCTTGCAAGGCTTATAGTGATGTGCATTACCGAGAGGGCCCGGAGATACCTCTCCGACAATCGGAGTGACAAATCCTAATCTCGATCTATGCCAACTCAACAAACACCATCGGAAACACCAGTAGAGCATCTTTATAATCACCCAGTTACGTTGTAACGTTTGACAGCACACAAAGTGTTCCTCCGGTATTCGGGAGTTGCATAATCTCATATTCATAGGAACATGTATAAGTCATGAAGAAAACAATAGCAAAAAACTAAACGATCATCGTGCTAAGCTAACAGATGGGTCAAGCCAATCACATCATTCTCTAATGATGTGATCCCGTTAATCAAATGACAACTCATGTCTATGGCTAGGAAACTTAACCATCTTTGATTCAACGAGTTAGTCAAGTAGAGGCATACTAGTGACACTCTGTTTGTCTATGTATTCACACATGTACTAAGTTTCCAGTTAATACAATTCTAGCATGAATAATAAACATTTATCATGATATAAGGAAATATAACTAACAACTTTATATTTCCTCTAGGGCATATTTCCTTCGGTCTCCCACTTGCACTAGAGTCAATAATCTAGTTCACATCGCCATGTGATTTAACACCAATAGTTCACATCGCCATGTGATTTAACACTCCATAGTTCACATCACCATGTGACCAATACCCAAAGGGTTTACTAGAGTCAATAACATAGTTCATATCGCCATGTGATTAACACCCAACGAGTACTAAGGTGTGATCATGTTTTGCTTGTGACAGAGGTTTACTCAATGGGTCTGCCACATTCAGATCCGTATGTATTTTGCAAATTTCTATGTCTACAATGCTCTGTATGGAGCTACTCTAGCTAAACGCTCCCACTTTCAATATGTATCCAGATTGAGACTTAGAGTCATCCAGATCAGTGTCAAAGCTTGCATTGACGTAACCCTTTACGACGAACTTTTTGTCACCTCCATAACCGAGAAACATATCCTTATTCCACCAAGGATAATTTTGACCGCTGTCCAGTGATCTACTCCTAGATCACCATTGTATTCCCTTGCCAAACTCAGGGCACGGTATACAATAGGTCTAGTACACAACATGGCATACTTTATAGAACCTATGACTGAGGCATAGGGAATGACTTTTCATTCTCTTCTATTTTCTACCGTGGTCGGGATTTGAGTCTTTACTAAACTTCACACCTTGCAACACAGGCAAGAACACTTTCTTTGCTTGATCCATTTTGAACTTCTTCAAAACTTTATCAAGGTATGTGCTTTCTGAAATTCCAATTAAGCGTCTTGATCTATCTCTATAGATCTTGATGCCTAATATATAAGCAGCTTCACCGAGGTCTTTCATTGAAAAATTCTTATTCAAGTATCCTTTTATGCTATTCAGAAATTCAGTATCATTTCCAATCAACAATATGTCATCCACATATAATATCAGAAATGCTCCAGAGCTCCCACTCACTTTCTTGTAAATACAGGCTTCTCCAAAAGTCTTTATAAAACCATATGGTTTGATCACACTATCAAAGCATTTATTCCAACTCCGAGATGCTTACACCAGTCCATAAATGGATCGTTGGAGCTTACACACTTTGTTAGCACCTTTTGGATCGACAAACCCTTCTGGTTGTATCATATACAACTCTTCTTTAATAAATCCATTAAGGAGAGCAGTTTTTTATCCATTTGCCAGATTTCATAAAATACGGCAACTGCTAATATGATTCAGACAGATTTAGGCATCGCTACGAGTGAGAAAATCTCATCGTAGTCAACATGTTGAACTTGTCGAAAACCTTTCAAGACAAGTCGAGCTTTGTAGATAGTAACACTACCATCAGCATCTGTAAGTGCGTCTAGTGCCCCTTAGTGATTTTGGTGTATTGAAGACTTATAGGTTAAGGAACTAATATGTTTGTGAGTGTACACAGGTCTATATGTCTATGAGGAGTTTGATGTTTACAAAGAAAGTCGACCCCTAAAAATGA
The DNA here is from genome assembly GCF_002575655.3 of Aegilops tauschii subsp. strangulata. Classification (NCBI taxonomy): domain Eukaryota; kingdom Viridiplantae; phylum Streptophyta; class Magnoliopsida; order Poales; family Poaceae; genus Aegilops; species Aegilops tauschii. The sequence goes on along the minus strand of NC_053035.3, from coordinate 148,414,832 downwards.
AGTTCTTCGACTGAAGACTTTGGATTTCTGAAGACTTTCTGAAGACTTTGAAAGTGAAGAAATTGGTGTGACCCTGAAGACTTGGATTTCATACGAGGAACATGAAGCATGAAGACTTTTGTTTTCATAGTTTCATTTTCTCTTTCTTGAGTCACAGGAAATACCGTACTGTTAAAGGGGGTCGAGAAAAAACTAAGGAAAAATTTCCAAGTGAGGCTCAACTCAAAATCCTACACCTACCAATCCTTTCGAGTGAAGCCATTGGAAATCTCATGCAGTTCAGTCAATTTCTTTAGTGACAAAGACGAAGTTCTCATGGTCTTTGAGTAATTTTTTCTGACTGAGGAGTTAGGAATTCGCCAGTGCGGACTGCCTACAAGTGAGGAACATGATAGCCCTGAGTAATTTGATAGTCAAATTTCCGACCGTTGTTGTGCTACGCGCCTGCTGTCCCAAAATATCTACCCACCTAACAGTCATATCATTGAAGGGCATTTATGTCTTATCATGTCGGGCTGCTCCCTAGGCTATAAATAGCCGCCCCCTACAACCACTAGCTGGTTGGCTGCTCCGAGAGAAACTGACACTTGTCATTTGAGAGCATCCCATCCTCCGGGGACTTTGAGAGAAAATCATCAAGTGAGGAAAACCCAAACCCAAACACCTACAAACCCAAAGTGATTGAGCATCACTGAAGAGATTGATCCTGCGTGGATCCGACGCTTGTTACCTTTGAAGACTGTGCATCTTCCAGACGGTTAGGTGTCATGGTCTAGAGCATCCAAGAGGAAATTGTGGATCGCCGAGTGACCGAGTTTGTGAAGGTTTGGAAGTCACCTGAAGACTTACCATGAGTGATTGGGCGAGGTCTGTGTGACCTTAGCTCACGGAGAATACGGTAGCCGCTCCAACCAGACGTACAACTGTCACAGCAGTTGGAACTGGTCTACCAAATCATTGTCTTCACCAAGCCTACTGGTTCTATTTCCTCAACTCTTTCACTTCCTCATTACTATGTTGTGTGCTTGTTCATATCCGTTTGAAGACTTTGACTGAAGACTTTGTCTATTTCCTCAGTTCAATTTCTTCAGTCTGTTTGTCTTCATCCTGTTTATCCTGTGTTTACGCTTTCTGTACTCTGTGCGTGTTTTCATTTCATCATGACGACCATGCTTATGTTCTGTTATGTTTGCATCTGAGTACTTATTCCGCTGCAAGTAGTTCTTCTCTTGGGAATTTCTTCATTCTGAAATTCCTCAGTGAGGAATTCATAAAAATCGCCTATTCACCCCCCCTCTAGTCGACTTAACACACTTTCAATTGATATCAGAGCAAGGTACTCCCTTGTTCTGTGTGATTTTGGTTTAACCGCCTGGAGTTTTAGTTATGTCGACTGCAGGTATGATCAAGGTCTCTTCTAGGTTCCCTACCTTCAACGGGATGGACTACCCCTACTGGAAGAATAAGATGCGTATGCATCTTTAGGCAATTGACAACGATCTCTGGTACGTTGTGGAGAATGGCGTTCCCACTGTCTCACCTTCCCTGAACACTGCTGATGTGAAGAGATTCAAGCGACTCGATTCTAAAGCGAAGAACATCATATGTAGCCATCTGAGCAAAGGGCAGTATGGCAGAGTGTCTGGGAAACGACACCTATGGGATCACTGGAATCCCTTCTACGGTTGACGGCCGTGGGGTCATGAGAAGAGCAGGTCTAACAAGAAGCACACAGATTGTTTACCCAGGTTCGGGCCGCGAGGATGCGTAAAACCCTAGTCCTTCTTTGGTGGATGTATTGGGTGTTCTTGTGTTCTTGAGCTAGCTACGGGGTGTAACTTGCCCAAAAGAGCCGAATCCCTCTCCTGGTCGCCTCGGGCCTCCTTTTATAGGAAAAGGGGTTGCCACAGTGGCACACAGGAGGTGGAAAGGTGTACAGCGCGCGAGCTTATTGCCCGGCGTTACGGGACAAAGCGCATTCAATGCACTACTTAGGTGTCCATTAGCTTTATTGGGGACGAGAACGAGGCCCATCCCGTCCATCGCTGCTCCGCCTCGCTTCGACACGCGCCCAGGCCAGCGATGCGTGCGGTGTCATGTAGGCAGGCAGGCTGCTGAGGTGGCGCGGTGGTGGAGCCTTCACGAAGATTTGCATGCCACCACGTAAGTGCTTGATGAGTTGCCGTAGAGGCCGCCCGTCGCCACGCAGGTGCCTGCGCAGCTGGTTGAGCTAGCAGCTGCTTGGGGACGGCGGTGGAGTCTTTGCTGGTGCGGGCCTGACTGTGGCCCCGCTGATGCCCTCGGCAAGGGTCTTGCTGGGGGCCCGGCAAGGGTCTTGTCATGGCGTCGCAGTCGTCCCCGGCAAGGCGCTTGTCGGGGGCCTTGTGGATCCCCTCGGCTAGGATCCTGCCGAGGGTCGTCGTCTTCTGGTCCTCATCTGATAGTGTGTTTATGATCTTGACAAAGATCTGCATGCCACCACGGAGGTGGCTCCCGAGCCTTGGTTCCAATGTAGTTGTTGACGGCATTTGGAACCCTTGGGCTCAAGGGTGGCTCGCTCTGCTGGCGTTGGGCAAGTTGCCCCGGCAAGGCCCTTGCCGGGCCGCGGAGGCCGCCCCGGCAAGAGCCTTGCCGGGGGAGTCCACCTCGCCCTTTTGTCTTTGGCATTTTTTGTCTTAGCGTTGCCTCGGTTGTCTTGCGCCTCGGCTTCTCTCCGGCTTCCCCCTCCTGCCCTGTTAGGTGTGGCCGCGGCGCGTGGATCTGACTGCCCGTGCACAAGTAAAGGGGTCAAAAGGAGAGCCCCTACTTTTGTACACCGACAGGAGCCCCCGGGCCTGGGCCACACATAAGCGCAACGTGTTGTTGGGTAAGGCCCAGAACGGTGCGCGGGCACGAGGGGCGGATTTTATCACAGTAACTGTTTCGTCCGCTGCGCTTCCCCTTGACCTGCGCGCGACATGGAGGGTCATGCGTGACGTGGGGGTCATGCGTGGGGCGGTTCCCGCACGCATGCGTCATGTCGTAGTAAAGAGGCGGCTCGCGCCTTCCCCATAAAAAGTGGGAGGCATGGAGGCGCGGCTCATTTACTAAGTGGACTCGCGTCGCTGTCTTCAAGGCGCCCAAGCTCCATGATCATGGGGTGGGGAACGCTCGCCTCACCCGTCCCCTCGATCCTGCTCGCTCGCCATGCATCGTCCATGCAAGTGGCAGGCGGTGGAGGCGGGAAACCGGGCCGTCGCTGATTGGGGCAGCGGGTCGGTCCTGATTCCCTGCGCCTCCGACGGCTGGATTGGTTGAGTGGGGCAGTCGAGCCTCGACCCCGCCCCTTTATAAGGAGGGGGAGGGGGCGTCATCGCACATTCCTTCAGTATCCATCCTCCTCCACCTTCTCTCCTTTCTTCCACCTGCCATGGCGAGAAGAGGTGCTAGGCCTTCGACGGTGGCAGCGAGGGTTGCTGCTCGTCAGCGCGTCCCTCCTTCCCAAGAGCCCGCGGCGGCGGAGCCAGCCATGAGAGGAAGGGGGAGGGGGCGTATCCGAGGTCGCCGCGGCGGTTGGGAAGAGGGGGACAAGGCGGCGCGACGGCCGTGCCTCCGCCAGCGGTGCCTCCTGCGACGGAGGGTCACGTCGGGGACCAGCCCCGTGAGTTCTTCATCAGGCTGCACCGGCCACTGCGCCGTCGTCTCCGTCTCTCCACCCCCTTCGCTCGGGAAATGGAGTTCGATCCGCCCCAGACCCTCGGATTGCACATGAGGGGCTGCGGGACTGGCGGCACGCGGGTCGACGTCGACTTCCCCGCTCCTCATGTTATCTACCTCCGTCGCGGATGGAAGACATTTGCTTGCATCCATAGCCTGACGGTGGGGCTCGTCCTCTACTTCAAGTTAATGGAGGGCGGCTTGCTCTCCGTCAAGGTCTTCGGAGATCTTGGAACTCGCATGAAGTGTAGTGTGGAGAGCTCCTCTGACGATGAAGATTCCTCCTCAAGCGGGAGTGACGAGGAGGACAGCGACAGCGACAACGAGGGAGTCGAGCGGCAGGATGCCGACTCCGAACTCCGACTTCGACTGACCGCCCCGCCCCTCCCTCGGCCATGCGCCCAGTCGAGGGCCTTCCTCGCCAAGCTCTCCATCAGGGTGCTCCCCATTGCCTCCTTAGGTGGCTGGCGTAGGAGGGCCGGAGAAGGGGAAGAAGGCGGGTGGTGGCCGTCAAGTCAGAGTACACAGGCACCGACGCCTTCGTCGCGTATTGCCGGCCCGCTGCCTCGTCTTCCGGCTCCTTTCCCGGCACCAAGATGTTCTCTTGGTGCCTTCTGCTCCTCGCACCTCGCCTAGGCGCTCCTTTTGCCTTCCTGCTGTCTTGTTCCACCTTCTGAGGAGAGGGACAAGAAAGGGATTACGGGCACCTTATCTCTTTTTAGTTTGTAAGCCTGCGGGCATTTGTTAGATTTAAAACTTGTAATCCCCTTGCTCATGTTTTTTATTCCATATGAACAGTACCTATATGGGACGTTTTTAATGAAAAACGGTGCTTGCCGGGTTCTTTGTGCGTGAGCGAGGCCCATGCCAAGGAACGAGTCCTTGTTATTTCTAAGATAAACATTGTCGCCCGGCAACAGGCCTTGTCGTTCCCCCACTTCAGCCGATCATTCTCGCGCTCTTGGCGGAGGCAAGGGCGAAGTAGAGTTAGGCCCCTCGTGTATCTCCTGGCCACCGCGTCTGCGACCCAGTTCTGTCCCAGTGACTTAGGCACAAGAAGAAGGAGGAGCACGGTGGTTTCGGAGCGGAACGAGGCCTCATTTGTCCCAGTTCCATACGGAAATGCATAACATGGGACGAAAGACTTATCTGAATCCGCAGCCCCCGGCAACCTTGGCTTGCCGTGGTTGGATCCTTGTATCTTCAGCCCCCGGCAGTCTTGGCTTGCTGGGGCCGGAGCGCCGGTCCGTTCTCTTTCTCACAAGCAGCTCAGCAGAAGTGTCCACGTGCCCTGCGAACCAAAGAGGACAGAAAGATGCACATCGACCTCTAGGCTAGGGGTTAGTCGCCGCTAAGCACTATCAACCCTAACCGAGGGAGAGACTTAAACCTAGCAAGCATGCTATAACTTAGGGCGCCAGCGCTTCATTTATTTATACTCAGGGTCTGCGCCTGGCTTTGTACAGAGGGTTACATGCCTTGTCGGCAAAGCTTGTACAAAAGCTGGTTTGCCGGGAGGCCCGGCAAGCCGCGCCTTATGGGTAAAATTTGCGAAGATGCTCGATGTTCCAGGAGTTGCTCACTGGGACAGCATCTTCGGTCTCCAGGCGGACCGCGCCGGGCCTGGTGACTCGTATTACCCGATAAGGGCCTTCCCACTTTGGCGTAAACTTGTTGGAATTCTTGGCCGACTGAATGCGCCGAAGAACAAGGTCGCCTTCCTCAAAGCTTCGGGCATGAACCTTGCGGCTATGGTAGCGGCGCAAGGCTTGCTGGTAGCGTGCTGCTCTCACAGCCGCCCAAAGACGATCTTCGTCAAGGAGCGTTGCGTCATATTGCCGCAATTTCTCTTGCTCAAGCTCGTCGTAAGCGAGCACTCGAGGTGACCCGTATATGAGTTCCATGGGGAGAACTGCTTCTGCCCTGTACACCAGTGCAAAGGGTGTCTGGCCGGTGGCTCGATTTGGCGCCGGTCGCAGTGGGTCCGTGGGTCGGACGACGCTATGGAAATGTTATCACATGCGTCATCACGACGGACCGGCACCGGCGGCAACTGGCGCGGGGGAGGATAGTGTACTGTGGCTGCAGCTCCCCCAGTTCTCCCACCGCTGACATGTGGTGGCTCGACGGAGAGCTGGCCCGAGGGTCCCGCCGGTCGCGGATCTTCTTTATTGGCGACGGCGACAAGGCTCCGGATGGTGGTTCTCCACTTGTCGAGCTTCTCTACAGCAGGAGGGAAGTCGAGGAGCAGTTGTGCGCGCGCCAAAGCCTCTGCTGGCGTGGGTGGTGGCGACAGCTGCGTGGACCGCGACATGCTTCGACTTCTAACCATGTTAGAAGGAGCTCTATCACGGCCCAGCGGCTGCGTGCCATTTTCGCCAGCACTTCGGCGGGCATGCTGGACTCCTACATCCCGCGGACAATGCACAGGGCTCTTCCCACGGCGGTGTCCAGGGTCACCGGCGTGGTGACGCTGCTCATCGCGCACACCATGGGAAGAGCGCGCTGTGGGCGCTGGGGTGGGCATCTTGGAGGTCGCTGCGCCGCCTGTAGGGGGCACAGCAACGCCCCTGGAGGGCCCCGCGCCGCCTGCGGGGGGCCAAGCCCCGTCTTTGGATTTGTCGATGCGCGACCCGTCGTCTGGCGCACGAACGACGCCGCTCGCCAGGCTCTGACTGCCAGAGCGATGCTGGTGCTCGCGGGCGGCGGCTCGGGTTCTGTCGACGACCGGCCCGCTGCTCGTCTGCACTGGCACGGGCTGTTCGGCTCCCGACGAGCCGATCGCCGTGATCGTCTTCTTCTTGGGAGCCATGGCGATAAAGAACCGCTAAGCTAACTGCTAGATCAGATTCCCACGACTGCGCCCCCTACCTGGCGCGTCAAAGATGTCGGGAAAGGACACCTATGGGATCACTGGAATCCCTTCTACGGTTGGCGGGCGCGGGGTCATGAGAAGAGCGGGTCTAACAAGAAGCACACAGATCGTTTACCCAGGTTCGGGCCGCGAGGATGCGTAAAACCCTAGTCCTGCTTTGGTGGATGTATTGGGTGTTCTTGTGTTCTTGAGCTAGCTACGGGGTGTAACTTGCCCAAAAGAGCCGAATCCTTCTCCTGGTCGCCTCAGGCCTCCTTTCATAGGCAAAAGGGGTTGCCACAGTTGCACACAGGAGGTGGAAAGGTGTACAGCGCGCGAGCTTATCGCCTGGCGTTACAGGACAAAGCGCATTCAATGCGCTACTTAGGTGTCCATTAGCTATATTGGGGATGGGAACGAGGCCTGTCCCGTCCGTCGCCGCTCCGCCTCGCTTCAACACGCGCCCAGGCCAGCGATGCGTGCGGCGCCATGTAGGCAGGCAGGCTGCTGATGTGGCGCGGTGGTGGAGACTTCACGAAGATCTGCATGCCACCACGCAGGTGCTTGCTGTGTTGGCGTAGAGGCCGCCCGTCGCCACGCAGGTGCCTGCCCAGCTGGTTGAGCTAGCAGCTGCTTGGGGACGGTGGTGGAGTCTTGGCTGGTGCGGGCCTGGCAGTGGCCCCGCTGATGCCCTCGGCAAGGGTCTTGCCGGGGGCCCGACAAGGGTCTTGCCGTGGCGTCGCAGTCGTCCCTGGCAAGGCGCTTGCTGGGGGCCTTGTGGATCCCCTCGGCTAGGATCTTGCCGAGGCTCGTCGTCTTCTGGTCCTCATCTGATGGTGTGTTTGTGATCTTGACAATTATCTGCATGCCACCACGGAGGTGCCTCCCGAGCCTTGGTTCCAATGTAGTTGTTGACGGTGTTTGGAACCCTTGGGCTCAAGGGTGGCTCACTCTGCTGGCGTTGGGAAAGTTGCCCCGGCAAGGCCCTTGCCGGGGCAGTGGAGGCCGCCCCGGTAAGGGCCTTGCCGGGGGAGTCCACCTCGCCCTCTTGCTCTTTGGTGTTTCTGGTCTTAGCGTTGCCTCGGTTGTCTTGCGCCTCGGCTTCTCTCCGGCTTCCCCCTTCTGCCCTGTTAGGTGTGGCCGCGGCGCGTGGCTCTGACTGCCCATGCACAAGTAAAGGGGTCAAAAGGAGAGCCCCTACTTTTGTACACCGACACAGAGTGAGTGCCTTGGAGATAGCTAAGCTCATCTGGGATAGGCTGTCCAAGGTCAATGAAGGAGTCTCGACACAGCGTGACTCTCGAGTTGACGTTCTTTGCAATCTCTTCAACCGCTTCAAAAGACTCGACAATGAAAATGTTCTGCAAACCTTCGATCGCCTCACTGACATCTCAAATGAGCTTCAAGCACTTGGTGCCATTGACGTCACCGACCATGAGGGGGTGAAGAAATTGCTGAGATCGCTTGATTCCTCATTTGATACCCTTGCACTGATGATACAAGAATGTGGAGACTACAAGTAACTTGATCCCGCTGATATCCTCGAGAGGCTAAACACTCATGAGTTCCAGCTTGCTGGGAAGAGAGATCTCTATGGTCCTAGCTATGGAAGATCACGCGCTCTCGAGGCCATGGCAGTATCTGAATCTGAAGGTGAGGATTCTGGTAGCAGCCTTGGTGATCCTGAAGAACTGAGCCAGGAGCTAGCAATGCTCGTGAGGAAATTCCAGAAGTTCTCAAGACGTGGTCGCTTTGGAAAATCCTCAAGAAGTGATGATTCCTCATCCCGAGACTACAAGAAGAGACTGTGCCACAAATGCAAGAAACCTGGTCACTACATTCAAGACTATCCTCAGTGGGAAAAGGAATCAAAGAAGAAGAAATACAAGGATTACAGTTCGGATGACTCAAAGAAGAAGAAGAAATCTTCAAAGTCTTCATCATCAAAATCCTCGAAGTCTTCATCTCACAAGAAGAGCAGCTCCAAGAAGGCTCGGGCATTCATTGGCAAGGAAATGGACTCTGAAGCTGAATCTGAGGAACATGAGGAAGAGGAGGCATCTGAGGAGTCAGAATCTGGTGTGGCGAGCCTAGCTCGCGCTACTGCGTTCGTCAGCAAGTCCATCTTCAACACTGAAGAAAATGGCTACCACAACAAGGCTGATGACGACGATGATGACTATGCTCCCACCTATTGCTTCATGGCAAAGGGTGCCAAGGTACTCAAATATCCCTCCTCTGAATCAAGATCCCACCTTTGAGAGGAAACTCAATGCTGATGGGACTTACTGGAAGCCTAAGCAGTAGCCCAAAACCTCATGGGTTGCTGCAAAGGGACCTCCAGTAGATCCATCTACCTTATCTGGCTTTACATGTGAATCTCCTCATTCTTCTGATGAGTCATTTGACTCCAACTATAAACTGTTCAAAACTCAAAATGGTGAAGTCTTTGCTAGATATGTTGGCACTAACTGCAGGAACGGTTCTCCTATGAAGAAAATCTGGGTTCCCAAAAGGTGCCTTGAAAGTCTTCAGGTGAATGTCATCGTGACACCACCTGTGAAGAATAGCAACCCCAGATCAAATTCTTCATATGGATCCAAGTCCTCATACGGACCGAATTCCTCATGTGGATCAAATTCCTCAAAAGGATCAAAATCCTCATCTGATCATCATCGTGCTAACACTTATGTTTTGCAGGGAAGATCTAAGGGCTATGAATATGTGCATTATTCTCCTAACCATAATGTTCATAAGTCCTCGAAGAATTTCTTTGCTTATTCATGTGCTTATCCTAACTCCTCTTATGTGAAATGAAGTGGACTGGCTTCTATGCCACCATTCTCTTATGGAGCTCGCAGAATGATGAACTCTTTGCCACCCCTTCAGATGTGGGTGGTGAAGAAAAAGAACTAATCTCTTATGCAGGGTCAGGTCTCCAGACAAACTTAAAAGTCTGAAGAATTTGCTGGAGACCTGAATATGCCTAAAAGGACGCAGGCTAATCATGAAGAAATGAATCCTCATTTCTCACGTCCTCATACTGCTTTATCTGTTCTATTGATTTGATGAAATTGATCTGATGAAATTGATGTCATATTCTTCACTGATGAAGTATATGAGTTCGTAAGTTGCACTAATTCATCTGCAGGATGATCTACCCAAAGCCACTGAGTGGGTCCTCGATAATAGATGTATGAATCACATGACTGATGACAAGAATCTATTGATGGATGCTCCCTTATCTCCATCGCATCTGAAGCACATCACCTACGCTGACAAAGGAAAAAAGCAAGGTATTGGGTCTAGGAAAGGTTGCGATCTCAAAGGATCGACACATGGACAAAGTCATGCTTGTCGAGTCCTTAGGATTCAACATCATGTCAGTCTCAATGCTTTGTGATCTTGATATGGTTGTTATCTTTGGCAAGTATCATTGTGTTGTGATCATGTAAGCTAACTATTCCAAAGTCTTCAAAGGCTTTAGGAGAGGAGATCTGTATATTGTTGATTTCTCTATAGGACCACAACCAGCTATATGTCTACTTGCAAAAGCTTCAGAAGGCTGGCTATGGCATTGATGACTAGGTCATGCTGGCATGAGGAACTTGCACACGCTCACGAAGAAGAAGCACGTCATTGGAATTGAGAATATCAAATTCCTCAAGGATCACTTGTGTGGAGCCTGTGAAGCTAGAAAGATGACCAAGGCCAAGCATCCAGCGAAGACTATCATGACTACCACTCGACCATTTGAATTGCTGCACATGGATCTCTTTGGTCCTAACCATTACTTTGCATTCACTAATGAAGCATCTCTATATGGCTTTGTTATTGTTGATGACTACTCTCGTTACACATGGGTGCATATTGTCACTTACAAACATGAAGTGCAGGAAGTCTTCAAACGATTTTCCTCGAGGGCTTCAACCAACTTTGGTGTGAAGATCAAGCACATCAGAAGTGACAATGGAACCGAGTTCAAGAATACTGGTCCTGATGACTATCTTCATGAACTTGGTGTTACTCATGAGTTATCTGCTCCTTATACTCCTCAGCAGAATGGCGTCGTGGAGTGCAAAAACAGGACTCCTGTTGAGATGGCTTGTACTATGCTAGATGAATAGAAGACGCCTCGTCACTTCTAGATTGAGACAATTGATACTGCGTGCCACATCATCAACAGGGTATATTTTCATAAATTTTGCAAAAAGACTGCATATGAACTCCTCACTGACAAGAAAGCCAATGTGAGTTATTTCAAAGTCTTCGGTGCTAAATGTTGGATTAGAGATCCTCATCACAATTGTAAATTTGCACCGAAAGCCCATGAAGGTTTTATGCTTGGTTACGGAAAGGACTCGCACACCTACAGAGTCTTCAACACCGTTCACCACAAGGTTGTTGAAACTGTAGATGGGTGGTTCGATGAAACTAATGGCTCGTAAAGAGAGCACCTACCTCCTGTGCTAGATGAACAGTCACCTGAGGAAACCATCAAGTTCAAGGCCACTGAGGATGTCATTCCTACCGAAGAATCTGTTGAAGAAGTCATTCTAGAATGTGAAGAACATCATGCTGATGCACTTGAGGAAAATGGTGCTGAAGAAAATGCTGATCCAATCCCTCGACGTCAACCCTCTCATCCTCACGTTGCAAATCAAGTGCAGATTGAGAAAATCATCAGCGACATCAACGCACCAGGTCCTCTCACACGCTCAAAAGCTTCACATTTGTCTAACTTTTGTGGGCACTTTGCTTTCGTCTCTATCACAGAGCCCACTAAGGTAGATTAAGCATTTCTGGAGCATGAATGGATTCATGCCATGCAAGAGGAATTACATCGATTCGAGCTCAACAACGTCTAGGAACTGGTCAAACGTCCAGACCCTCGCAAGCACAATAGCATTGGCACAAAGTAGATCTACCACAACAAGCAAGATGAAAATGGCCTTGTGGTGAGAAATAAGGCACGACTTGTAGCTCAAGGCTACACACAGGTTGAAGGAATTGATTTCGATGAAACTTTTGCACCTGTTGCTAGACTTCAGGCTATTCGCATATTACTTGCTTATGCTAACCATCATAATATCATCTTATATCAAATGGATGTGAAAAGTGCATTCCTCAATGGTAAGCTTGAGGAATAAGTATATGTTGCTCAATCCCCAGGTTTTAAAGATCCAAAGCATCCTGATCAAGCTACAGACTCAATAAGGCCCTCTATGGCCTCAAGCAGGCCCCTCGGGCGTGGTATGATACTTTGAAGGAATTCCTCATGAAGAAAGGCTTCAAACCCGGTTCACTTGACCCAACTCTTTTCACTAAATATTATGATGGTGAATTGTTTGTGTGCCAAATATATGTTGATGATGTCATCTTTGGCTGTACTGACCAACGTTACAGTGATGAATTTGCCTATATGGTGAGTGAAGAATATAAAATGTCTATGATGGGAGAATTGAAATTCTTCTTAGGTCTTCAAATTCGTCAACAGCGCAATGGCATATTCATATCTCAGGAGAAATACCTCAAGGATGTACTGAGGAAATTTAGCATGCAAGACTGCAAAGGCGTCGAAATCCCTGTGCCCACAAATGGCCATCTATGCACTGATCAAAATGGTATTGACTTCGATCAAAAGGTATACCGCTCCATGATTGGCTCTTTATTGAATTTATGTGCATCTAGGCCAGATATTATGCTTAGTGTTTGCATGTGTGCCCACTTTCAAGCTACACCGAAGGAATCACACCATAAGGCTGTGAAGCATATTCCTCGATATCTAGCTCACACACTAACACTTGGATTATGGTATCCCAAGGGCTCAGCTTTTGATCTCATTGGATATTCAGAATCTCACTATGCTCGTGATCGTGTGGACCTCAGGCACATGCCATTTCCTCGGACGATCCTTGGTCTGTTGGTCCTCAAAGAAACAGAACTGCATATCATGGTCTACTGTTGAACTGAGTACATTGCTGCTGGTTCTTGCTGTGCTCAATTGCTATGGATGAAGCAAACCCTCAAGGACTACGGCGTCAACATGAAGAATGTGCCTCTCATAAACCAGTTCAGCACTCGAAGACAAAGCACATTCAGATTCGTCATCATTTTCTTCGTGATCATGTGTTGAAGGGCGACATCTCTATTGAGCATGTGAAGACTGAAGAACAGCTAGCCGATATCTTCACAAAGCCCTTGGATGAGAAGAGATTTAGCAAGTTGCGGTGTGAGCTAAATATCCTAGAATCTTTGAATGTCCTTTGAAATGGACACACATCCTAACACTTATGCAAAATTGACGACTTAGATGTGCAACACACGAAGAAACGTTTTTCTTCAATCAATGAAGATGAACACTCTAAGTGTGAAGAAATTAATGAAGAATTTGATTCTTAGAGCACGACAATTGTACACGGTATCTGAAATCATCATTTTTATACGGTGGGTCACGCCACCAACAAAAGTTGAAAATCTTCAATTTGAGTTTTTCTTTATTTTTGAAATTCCTCAGTTGTTCAATTTCTTCAAATTTTCAATGTCTTTGCTCTTCCCGTTGTTGTTCTTCATTGGCTATATATATATATATATGTATGTATATATATATGAGTTTATGTCCTCTACAGCATTCACTTATTGCTAATTCTTCATGTTGCCTTTTCTGCTAAGTGAATGTGATCGGACCCTTCCCCGTCTATGCTAAACTCAACCCAGTCTGTTCACAAATTCTTCATGTGTGTTCTATTTGAAACTCGTTCAAAATCTTCACTGTGTCCTTGTCAGCTGAAGAATTTGCGAACGAAACATTAAAATTATCTTATCTGAATTTTCAGTTTTTGCCACTCAAACCGTTCCACATTCCACTATATATTATCTTATTCACCCACGATCTCGCATGATCGCCACCTCTCAGCACGTGGGTGACACATGTCACACGAATGAGAAGGGTCCGGGGCACGTTCGTCCTATTTCCTCGGGCGAGCGGTTTTTCACCTCGGCTATAAATACCCCTCCCCTCCTCACTTCGTTTTTACTCCGCTCGACCTCGCTCCTTCGCTCGAGCTCTCTCAAAACCTAGCACCGCCACTACTTCCATCCTCGCCGATGAGGAAGAGCTTCGCTGCCTCGACCTCGTCACCGTCGTACTCGCGCCGGGCGCGGACTTCTTCAGTCCGCCGCCGCCGTAGCTGTCTTCCTCTGCCAAGTTAGGGCGTGGAAGATCCGAACTGACGAGCTTCTAAATCCACACTTCACAGTTCTTCGTGTTCTTCATTAAGGGTAATTAAAAGTTACTTTTACTGCCCTTATTGATTCTATTGTTTTCTACAAAATCTTCAAAAGGTGTTTATTCTTCAAATCTTCACACACTAAACACCTCACGTAACATTTGTTCTTGATCTGTTTCCCTAAGCAACATTTTTCTTCAAGATTCCTCAATTGTGTGTATTTTCAACCTGTACAATTCTGGAACCTAAGTCAAAGAACGCTTAGTGAAATCCCTAAAGACTCATCTGGTCAAATTCCTCAAACTTGTTCTATTTGCAAATACTTCTGAGAACGCATATGACCTCACTACAAAAAAATACACTTCCATGATGATACATGTTTGTCATAGTAGGTCACGTTTTCTGTCATACATGTACATCCATGACAAATTTATGACAGAATCAAGATAGTCATACCTGTGCTGTCGTAGAAGTGTTCCATGACATTACCAAAATTATCATCACGGAAGTGTCCACTTCCATGACGATAAATCGCGCGTCACAGAACTGCTTTCGTCAAGGGTGACCGACACGTGGCATCCACGGTAATGGAACGCCGTTAAGCTATCGGGTCCGGTTTTGGATCCGATAACCCGTTAACAGCCCCGACCAATGGGGATTTTCCACGTGTAAAATCATCATTGGCTGGAGGAAACACATGTCAGCTCACCGTTGGGACAGATGTCATCCACTCATTGGACCCAAAGTGCCTATGATACGTCGACACGTGGCACGGCCCAACAGAGGCCCATATAGGTTAAAAAGGCCGGCCCAGTCAAAGGCCCGTAGTACTTACTTAGGTACTAGTCGGCCAGCCCAATAATGGCCTGCTTGATAAAGGCCCATTTACGGCCCGAAGCCAGATCTGGCCTGTTAATTGTTCGCCGAATATTTGGGCCCATTTACGGCCTGAAGCCAGATCTGGCCCGTTAATTGTTCGCCGAATATTTGGGCCCAATGACGGCCTGAAGCCAGATCTGGCCCGTTAATTGTTCACCGAATATTTGGGCCCAATTACAGCCCAGTGACTTTCGGCCTGTTAGAGGCCCGATGTAGACATGGGCCCATTTCAGCCCGGTGTGACTTTCGGCCTGGGAATGGCCCATGCTGCCCATGGGCCATATATGGTCCGACAGGACATCAGGCCCACTAACAGCCCGTGATAAAGGTGGCAACAGTTAAGCCCAACGTGACTTTGGGCCTGTTAAAGGCCTGTCACATAATTCGGCCCGTTGATGTGTGTACTAAGCTTTCGCACTACTAGGAAAAGGGCTATAGCTGATATGGACATTAATGGCGCACCATGTATGTGGTGCGCCACTGCTATATAGCAGTGGCGCACCAGATACAGGTGCGCCATTATTGACATATTACTAATGGCGCACCTGGTGTGTGGTGCGCCATTAGTAGTTTTGAAAAAAATAAAAAAAATTGTTAGTAGTGGCGCACCAGGGGATAGTGTGCCATTACTAGTTGACATAGTAATGGCGCACCAGGGTTACTAATGGCGCACCTCGTGGGTGGTGCGCCATTAGTAGTTTTGAAAAAAAAATAAAAAAAATTGTTGGTAGTGGCGCACCAGTGGACAGTGCGCCATTACTGTCCACTGGTGCGCCAGTACTAACAAATATTTTTTTTCAAAGCTACTAATGGCGCACCACCCACCAGGTGCGCCATTAGTAACCCTGGTGCTAAATGCACCCCCCCCCCCCCCCCCGTGGACGGCCTTTTCAGTTTAAAATAAAAATAAAAAATGATGGAAATGTCAAAAAAATAAAAGAAAATAAGTTTCCCATGTGATATGTGGTCTAGTTGTTGGGAAAATTTACAAATATGAATTTCGACTTTATTTGCAAAATCTCTCTGGAATTTAGTAAAATGGGCATAACTTTTGCATACAAACTCGGATTAAAAAGTTTTTTATATGAAAAATCATCTACTCGAAAAGTTACATACGAATTGAACTAGGGAAACCCCGTTCAACATCTTCAAAATCCCCAAAAACCTAACAGAACGAAAGATACAGGGCTTTTAAGATCTAGAGGGGGAAAATGAAAAAAAATCAAACTTACTAGTGGCGCACCATTTCCTAGGTGCGCCACTAGTAACAGAAAAAAAATTGGAATTTTTTTTCAAAATATGATACTTAATATGCCCGGGAAGTTTGAAATATTTTTTCAAAATTTCATCACACTCATGAACATGAACAAAGTCCTAGACATCAACAAGGTTTAATAGGATTGATATGATAGATATAACAACAAGTGCCTGTGAAGTGAGCTGGTGCTGGGGTTGGATAGAACTACGAAGTTAAGCGTGCTTGGGTTGGAGTAGTGTGAGGATGGGTGACCTTCCGGGAAGATTGACCACGGAGTGCGATTTGACTTGAGATTAAGCATATTGACCTGAGATTAAGCCATAGTGACCTGAGATTAAGAAAAAAATGAAAAAAAAATTCTGAAAGAAAATTTGAAAAAAAAATGTTAGTAATGGCGCACTTCTATGTGGTGCGCCATTACTAAGTCAGATAGTAATGGCGCAGCAGATATGCATAGTAATGGCACACTATAGGTGCGCCATTACTATTTTGTTACTAATGGCGTGATAATAGTGGCGCACCTGTAGTGCGCCATTAATGGCAAAAACAGGTGCGCCACTAATTAGCCTTTTCGTAGTAGTGTCGGCCTTTTAAAGGCCCATGATATCAGTGGGCCAACTAAGGCCCGAGATATGTTTCGGCCTAGTAACTGCCCGTGATATAACTGGGCCCAAAAAGGCCCCGTCTACATTTCAGCCTGCTGAAGGCCCGTCGACGACTAGTGAAAATTGAGGCCCAATATGCATTTCGGCCTTCTAAAGGCCCATGGTTTCATCTGGGCCATAACAGGCCAGTACAATATTCAGCCTGTTAATGGCCCAACGCTACCTGGGCCAAACTAAGCGCTGGGTCCACAAAAGGCCCAACTAAAATATAGGCCGGTGTAAGTTGTGGGCCTCGCGTAAAGTGCGAAGGCCCCAATGATTCGAGCCCAGGAAAGATGCAGGCCGGCCCAATTGTGGCCCGCTAAACACCAGGCCCGTTAGAGGCGAATGTTTCGGCCCGGTCGACTACATCTGATTTTTTTCAGATAGCGAATGATGGCAGTACCTAGTAAGAATTAAGAACAAACCTACTCTATACAATAAAGAAATTATGACATAGTAACTAAGAATAAACCTACACTATACAATAAAGGATTTATGGTATATTACATCCACTTGGCATCGAAGTTCGCCACCAGTGATCATAACACGCAACGAAGAAGCAGATTACAAAAACTGGGCTCCATTGCAGCGTAACAAAATAATACTGAACTGAGACCACTTCATAGATAGTTCAAGAAAGGTTAGCCTTGAGCGGGAACTGCTGCGCAAGCTGCTAACCAAGGCTGTGAGACCGGCCTAGCATGTCGGTCATAGCTTCCAGGTGTAGCTGTATAGCGATGAGGTTCTCATTGGTGTTCTCCGCAATCTTTCTTAGAGATAGGACTTCAAGTCGAAGTTGAGTTGCAGAATGCCTTTCTGCTAGAACTTGGGACTGAAGAAGTCGAACTGATTCAGATAACGAATTCTGTGAGCTTGTCTGACTGCTAGTCTCAAGTAACTTGAAGACTGCATCAAGACAAGACTTCGGGGTTGTCTCGCTATCTTCAAGATGTTTTGCCTTCTTTGCTGCAATATATGTTGGGTTTGTCTCACAGCCTTCAGCAGATTTGTGCATGCCATCAGGCATATCACCCTGAAACAAAGCAGAGAGATGACAGGTTTTGCACGTGTATAAACAAAGATGATAACTGTTGAGGGAGTCCTGGACTAAGGGGTGCTCGGGCGTCCGACCGGTTATCCATTGGGCCGGACTGATGGGCTGTGAAGACATGAAGGCCGAAGAGTGTACCCGTGTCCGGATTGAACTCTACTTGGCGTGGAAGGCAAGCTTGGCGACCGATTATGAAGATTCCTTCTTATGTAACCGACCCTATGTAAACCCTAGATCCCCCTGGTGTCTATATAAACCAGAGGGGTTAGTACGGAAAGGATACACTCATTACCATTGTCATACAGGCTAGACTTCTAGGTTTTAGCCATTACGATCACGTGGTAGATCAACTCTTGTAATACTCATATTCATCAAGATAAATCAAACAGGAAGTAGGGTATTACCTCCATAGAGAGGGCCCGAACCTTGGTAAACATCGTGTCCCCCGTCTCCTGTTACCATCAATCCTAGACGCACAGTTCAGGACCCGCTACCCGAGATCCGCCGGTTTTGACACCGACATTGGTGCTTTCACTGGGAGTTCCATTGTGCCGTCGACGAAAGGTTTGATGGACCCTTCAATCGTCGATAGTGACACTGTCCAAGGAGAAACCTTCCTCCCCGGACAGATTTTTTGTGTTCGGTGGCTTCATACTGCGGGCCAATTCGCTCGGCCATCTGGAGCCGATCGATAGCTACGCCCCTGGCCACCAGGTCAGATTTGGAAGCTTGAACTACGTCGCGGACATCCGTGGAGACTTGATCTTCAACGTATTTGAGACTGCAGCGATCGCTCCCCCTCGCCCTGATGAACATGACCTAAATCTATCATCGGATCACGTCCAGGAGATGCTTCCTGTTGTTGCAATGGCCTTAGAACCGCAGCAGATCATGCCATCCGAGGCCATGGAGTCTGCGGCATTGGAGCCGCACACGGACTCGACACCCCGCAATATTTGCATCCATGGAACCCCGGACTCGTTTTCGGCTATAAGTCCCGGACCGGTACACATGCGGACACCGAGTTGGATCGGTTATCAATCATCGAGTTCAGCGCCGCAGATGTCTTCCAACACTCGCCCTTTGGCGATGTGCTGAATTCATTGAAAAACCTGTCCCCGATGGGGGACTCACGTCCAAACTATGTCCGGTTCGAGCTAGAGGCTGATAATGGAGAATCTCGCTTCCCACCCGCCACCCACTTCATAGCCACTGTCGAGGACTTAACTGACATGCCTGCTTCTGGCTCCGAAGACATTGACGGTATAGACGACGATGCCGACAAGGAGCAAGGCCAAGACCCGCCAGTCATCAGGCATGGGACGGCCACCCCCTCATACGACGTGTACATGATCGATACACTTAAAAAGTATTGCGGCAATGACAAGGGAGATCCAATTGAGAATAAAACTCCTGAGACACAGGCTAAGTTCCGGCGCCCCAAACGCCGCTCCAAGTCACGCTGCAACAACAATGGCACTGGAGAAAATAGTACTCCGGACGGCGCCGAAAGCAATGAAGACCCTGTGGGAGCAATATCCGAGCAGGAGGACAGGAAAACGGGCAAGCCAGCCCCGACGAACAGGCCCTGCCCAGCGACGGTTCGGAGGACGACAACTATCTTCCGCTCTCCGAAAATGAGGTAAGCCTCGGCGATGAAGACTTCATCGTACCCGAAGAGCCCCTCGAGCAGGAGTGCTTCAAGCGCAGGCTGATAGCTACGGCAAAGAGCCTGAAAAAGAAGCAGCAGCAGCTTGAAGCTGACCAAGATCTACTCAACGACAGATGGACCGAAGTCCTGGTCGCCAAAGAATATGGCCTTAGTGGCCTAGCAAAAAGCCACCCAAAGCACAGATTGCTATACCAGTCCGATGACGGGGCATTGGGCCCATACCATCATCACAAAATGCGGAAGGTCGCCGACAACTCTGTCCGGATAAAAAGGCAACTCAAGCCGAACACCAGATCGTCCCACCTCGCCGTAAAGGCAAGAACAACGCAGGTCACGATTACCCAGACGACCTGCAGTGGGACTTGGACAATAGAGCAAGACACGCAAGACCGATCTACGGATCGCGAAAGAACGCATCGACACGCGACGATGGCTACCTATTCGAACGTGTCAAACCTCGCCACGCCCGAGCCGAAAACCGCAAAGGGACTCCTTCGGAGTTACGTCGCAGTGTGGCCCAACATAGAGGCGCCGCACACCCACATTGCTTCATTGATGAAGTAATGGATCATGAATTCCCCGAAGGATTCAAACCCGTCAATATTGAATCATACGACGGGACAACCGACCCCGCGGTATGGATAGAAGATTTCATCCTCCACATCCATATGGCCCGTGGGGACGACCTCCATGCCATTAAATACCTCCCACTAAAACTAAAAGGGCTAGCTCGGTACTAGTTAAACAGCCTGCCTGAAAATTCTATAGGCAGCTAGGAGGACTTGGAATAGGCTTTCCTCGATAACTTCCGAGGAACATATGTCCGGCCACCGGATGCCGATGACCTAAGTCACATTGTCCAGCAGCCCAGAGAATCAGCCAGGGAGCTCTGGACTCGGTTCTTAGTCAAAAAGAACCATATCGTCGACTGTCCGGACGCAGAAGCCCTTGCGGCTTTCAGACACAGTGCCCGGGACGAATGGCTGGCACGCCACCTCGGCCAAGAAGGACCTAAATCCATGACAACCCTCACTGCTCCAATGACCCGCTTTGCGTGGGAGAAGATAGCTGGCTCGCTCGTGGAAGCAATAGTGCCAGCAACCCGGGCACCTGCGAAATCCGAGACGGCAACGGAAAGCCACGACGAAGAAAAACAACAGTCGCAATGACAATGAAAGATCATGCGACACAGCGGTCAACGCTGGATTCAGCAACCCCAAGCCTGGTCAACGGAAGAAGCTATTCAAGGCGAACCGAGACAAACCATCCAACCTGGACAGGATATTGGACCGACCCTGCGTGATTCATGGCCACCCCAATAAACCAGCTAATCATACCAACAGAAACTGCTGGGTCTTTAAACAGGCCGGCAAGCTCAACACCGAACACAGGGGGAGGAGGCCGCCAGGTGACAGGGATGACGGAAAGGTTCACCAACGAAACATTGGGGGTCAGAAGCAATCTCCACCCGAGGATCAACTACTCCCAGAATGGAAATAGCAACCCGGCTTCCGCCGCCCACTCCGTACACCTACAAAATTTGTAGCGCGCATACATCATTATGCACTCAAGATACCATGGGCATTGGCGAAAGCACAATACGGACAAGCCTGCAAGCACTCCAGTAACATTTTTTATTTATTTTCCTTTTTGTTTTTTCTTCCTTCGATCCTTTAAAAATAGGTGACGAACAGGATAAATATCTGAAACTGGCTCTGGATCCGTATACTCACCTAAGGGGCTATTTCCATCAAGGATTCCCCCCACCGAGGACTGGCGGCGCAGATGTGCGATAGGAGGTCCAAAATAAATTTTTGTAGACCGCACTCTCTATTTCTTGAGCCTGTACTATACCTGTTCCTCCGCCTCCAACCCCGAGCATGTCAAATAGCCGGGAGGATGGCTTTTATATATATCATAAGTAATCATTGGCATACCGCTCAGTTCCCAGTAAAACATATCCGAACTAATTATCCGTGTTGTCTCGCCACGGAATACGGCTGCCACGGATGTTTCACAAATATACCTTGGCATAACCTGCCAGGGGCTCGGTATGGGAACAAATGAGTTGCCAGCAAAAGCCTGAACAGCTCTACAGCGCACTTCAACGTCGCAAGTTTGGCCTTATATGCATCAGCTCCTAATCATTGTCTTGGGTCAGTAGTTGGGTTGCCCGGCTCCTGTGCTTGATACCCTATGTTCCGCTCTATCAGCTAGGGTAGTAAAGGGAGAAGTACTGCGATTGTGCCCTGGTCTAAACCGGATAAGCACCTCAGTAGAGAAAGCCCAAAATTGACTGTCATGATGCGGCGAGAGCTGGTCAACCACTTGGCGACTTCCTAGAATCATTTGCGATTCTCCGTGTCACACGAGGGATCTCTTTCAGCTCAAATATGTAAGGCACCATACGCCGCATACATACCAGGGGCTATGTCGTAGCCCCACAATAAAACTCCTATGGCTAAGTGAAACTGTTAACGCCCTATAGTCCGATTGCTTGGTTCGCCGCACTATCACTTCCTTCATGGACCAAGAGGTTGGATAAAGAGTGATTAAATGCTTTTTCGAAAACCCCTGTACTTCCTACGAGGGGGCTGAAGCCGACGACTGGAAAACTTTCAGATTATATTAAAACGGCCGCACAGGAGGAATTCAGGCTTTCGAGCAAAACATAAAAAAAGATTAACTATAAAATTGTCTTTTACAATTATCATACACCTCACTCGAACATTATGTCTTTCGAGCATTGACCCTCTATCAAGAGGGCGGCCCCTAGGACGTCTTCAAAATAATGCTCCGGTTCCAGACGGTCCTTGCCTTTGGGTGGACTCTTCGTCGCAACATCGATGGCCTTCATCTTCCCCCAGAACGTCTTGACTCGGGCAAAGGCCATCCGTGCACCCTCAATGCACGTTGACCGACCGCTTCACAGCGTCGATACGCGGCATCGCGTCAACAAGCCTCTGCACCAAACCGAAATAGCTATTCGGAACAAGCTCGGTTGGCCACAACCAGATTATGACATCCTTCATGGCAGCGCCGGATATCCTATGAAGTTCGGCCCATTGGGACATCTGTTCATTGAGCAACAGAGGGCGCTTTGACGCGCCGAACTGTGACCAAAAAAGCTTCTCAGTTGCATATCCATCTCGCTCTTGGTAATACTGCGCCACATCGGAAGAACTCTTCCGAAAGTCCAAGAACTCGTCCCGTGAACTCCACACTTGGTTAAGCTGAACATAGTCCGGGTCACCGAACTTAGTTTGCAGCAGAAAAGGCTTTCCAGCCACAATCTCCGTTGCCTGCCGAACCTCCTCACGGGTTGCTCTGGATTCTGATCGCGCTTCCCTCGCCTCCTGTAGGGCCTTGTCCAGTTCAGCCGTTAAGGCTTTATTCTCCTTCTCTAGAAATTCGCAGCGGCCAGTGGCATTTTCTAGTTCGAGCGCCACCATGGATATCTTCTCCTCTTTTTGGCACCGTGTAGTTTGTTCGGCTTTTAGCTCAGCCGATGCCTTTTCGGGAGCAACATTGCTACGCCGGGCCTGCTCCTTGGTGCGGGCCAGCTCCGCTCAAAGAACTTCAACGGCGGCAACATCATCTGCAGCCACGCATACTCCAGCATAAAAATTATAGCATCATGCTTATACCACAAAGATGTATGGGGATTGCCCTGAATACATACCTTGCGACTCGTCAAGATGCGTATTGATTAATGCAAGATCATCCCCTGCCACATCAAGCTTCCGCTGCAGCTCGGCAATTTCCATGGTCCGGGAAGTGGCCAAGGGGGAAGCAGCCTGTGTTCAAGTTCATCAGGTTAGTCCTCAAAACGATCATTTTTGATCCTCTGTTTGCTTCCTAATGGAAGAAAACCTGAGTCTCAGGGGCTACTACCTATACACAGGCGCATCTTTGCAAATGAAACATAGCTGAAAAACATTATGTCACAAACCTCGAAGCCCTTCAGTAGGCTCATAAAAGCTTCATTTAATCCGCTCTTCATGGACAAAATCTTCTCAATCACTGTACCCATCAAGGTACGCTGTTCCCCCGAGACAGATGCTTTCCGCAACATGTCCCGCAATATATCAGGAGTCTCCGGGTTTCCGGACACTGCTCCAGGGGCACAGTCATCCTTTGAAGGAATCTGTTCACCCGTCTCCAGAATCACTATCGGCTGCGAACCAGATAGTCTGGGGCCTTTGTTAGCGTCAGCCCCGGAATCCTGGATGGCCGGAGGTCCACCTTCGGGTGCTGCCTCTCCTGTCTCCTGCGTAACTTGTTGGTCAAAAGAGACCCTCCGCGATAACACTTCGGAGTCATTCGCCATATTGGGCGAGGAGGTTGGAGGAGGTGTCTCGCTCTCAATCATCTCTGGGAGAAGACTCCCCGAAGAAGAGGATCGCCCAGAAAAACTGTGTGCCGACCTGCGAAAATGCATGAATGCGTTACGAATATCTTCGGTAACAGCAACGAAGCAGGACTCTATCAAAGTACTCCGGATTCTCTTACGGTTTGGCCGAGGGCTTGTCCCCCTGTTGGAGTTGTTCAACGGTGTCGCTTTTCAAACCCAACCCGCTGGACCATGGCGTCTTGCCCTTCTTGGAAGACCACCCCTCCCAATCGTCGGAGGCGGCCCTTTTCCTCCTGCTTGGAGAAGGGATACTGGGTCCTTTTCTGCCTTTGTTCCCGGGCGAGGAAAGGTCGATTTCTCCGGACTCATTGTCCGACTTACCTCCGGAACCAAGGTCATCTTGGGTCTTCTCACCCTCCACTGCTGGTGCCTGGTACGGTGCCGAGGCGAGCATCCTTGTTAGCACAGGAGTAGCTGAGTCTTCGGGAAGGGGAGCCGGACACCTAATCCGCTCCACCTTCTTTATCCAGCCCTTAAAAGGGATGATACTGTCGGTATCTTGCTACTGGGTGTCTAATTATAAGGTATTCGGCAAACGGGTACTTACCGGGGTATCCGGACGGTTACAGTCTAGGCCGACATCTTCGGTGGTGTCCGGCCATTGCCTTTGTTTCCCGAAGAATGATCTCCATATTCCTTCATGTGTAGTGCCGGAGAAGTGCTGAAGCGTCCGCGGCCCTTCCGGATTAAACTCCCACATGCGGAGAGGCCGTCGCTGGCATGGCAGGGTCCGACGAACTAACATTACTTGAACGACGTTGGCTATATCGATGTCCTTCTCAATGAGGCTTCGGATGCGACTTTGCAGAGTTCGCACCTCGTTCGTTGATCCCCAATCCAACCCCTTATTAATCCATGATGCAACCTGAGTTGGGGGGGCCGGATAGAAATACAGGCGCAGTTGTCCACTTAGAGCCACGGGGCTCGGTGATATAGAACCACCACTGCTGCCACAAATCGGAAGATTTGGCGAAGGATCCCTTCAGCTAAACGGCGCTAGCAAGCTTGCTCATTGAAGCACCACCGCACTCAGCCTGCTCCCCCTCTATCACTTGCGGCTTCACATCGAAGGTCTTGAGCCACAAGCCGAAGTGCGGGGGAGTCCGGAGGAAGGCTTCGCACGTGACGATGAACGCCGAAATAAGAAGAATAGAGTCCGGGGCCAGATCGTGAAAATCTAGCCCGTAATAGAACATGAGCCCCCGGACGAAGGGGTTAAGTGCAAACCCTGACCCGCGAAGGAAGTGGGACATGAACATGACCCTCTCGCCGGATCTGGGGGTGGGAATAACCTGCCCCTCGGCGGGAAGCCGATGATGGATTTCCGCGGTCAAATACCTCGCCGCCCGAAGCTTTGCAATGTCTCCCTCCATAACGGAAGAAGCTACCCACCGGCCTTAACGGATGGATCTGGACATAATTGGGGCTTGTAGCAATCAAAACCCGGGTGGTAGAACTCGGGATAGCGGGGGTTGAGGGAAAAGCAAGCGAGGAAGAAAAAGATGGGTCTGTACCCCTATGTATAAAGGCTGCGAATATCAAATGTCTCCTTTCAGGCCTCGAAAACTTGCTTGTTTCCGAGGAGTTGTACCCAAGCGACGGTTGGGTTACCCACGTCCGGGTTGATAGGAATCCCTTAAAAAAGGGAGGCACGATCTCCGCTTGGATAAGACATGGCAATAAAACCGCGTATTGAGACGTGGGGCGATGGGCCAGCTAAAGCGGTTCGCAAATAATGGCCGAAGTAGGCGTGATGTCATATTACCAAAAAATTGTCGGGGGATTGAACTCGTAAAATATTATATCCTCTGCAGTTGTGTATACAAGTCCGGATACAATCAATACATATGAAGACTATCTTGGAGTTTGGAAAAAGGGGAACCCGCCTTGCAATGCCGAAGACAATCTGCGTGCCGGACTCCTCGTCATTGAAGCCAGGTTCAGGGGCTACTGAGGGAGTCCTGGACTAAGGGGTCCTCGAGCGTCCAGCCTATTATCCATTGGGCCGGACTGATGGGCTGTGAAGACATGAAGGCCGAAGACTGTACCCGTGACCGGATTGGACTCTACTTGGCGTGGAAGGCAAGCTTGGCGATCGATTATGAAGATTCCTTCTTATGTAACCGACTCTATGTAAACCCTAGATCCCCCCGATGTCTATATAAACCAGAGGGGTTAGTCCAGAAAGGATACACTCATTATCATAGTCATACAGGCTACACTTCTAGGGTTTAGCCATTACGATCCCATGGTAGATCAACTCTTGTAATACTCGTATTCATCAAGATCAACAAGCAGGAAGTAGGGTATTACCTCCATAGAGAGGGCCTGAACCTGGGTAAACATTGTGTCCCCTGTCTCCTATTACCATCGATCCTAGACGCACAGTTCGGGACCCCGTACCCGTGATCCGCCGGTTTTGACACCGATAACTGTGCTGTCAATTCCATCCAATTTCAAATTAGAAAATACAGAGTAAGTTCAAAATATCAGTAGCATAATTTGGCATTGTTCATAATGCGTGGAGCTTCACCACACTACTGGATTACCATGTCAACATAACAAGCATAGATGAAGGGCAAAGAAAATCATTGTATCTATTTTGGTTAATGTGCATGGCATGTTGGTCATATCATCAGCCACATCAGTAAGATAAAACAGGAGATGACAAGGTGCAAACGTGGGCTGCTTCACCACACACTGGATTATACATCCACAAAAACAAGCATACATATAGGGAGTATTGAGTAATGTGCATGGTATGAATAAGGAATTTGGTTTTACAAGTAAAACTTAGAGCTTACGGTTCTTGCGAACATGCATTTTGGTAGAAACAACAAACTAAACAAGAGCAAACGATAGGGAGTATGAGCAAATTAAACAACAGTGGAGGATAAAGGCTTTAGAAGGACTGCCTTACATTAACAGTTAACACCGGCTTTATAATGCCCTTCTCCATGTCAAGGGAAGGATAACTCAAGAATTTCAGCACAAAATCTTCTTCATAAGCATTGCCTGTACTCTACATTTTGTAGAGAGTAATTATAGATATGATAATACTGGAAGGGATAGAGGATAATGAAGATAAGATGCAGATTGATGCTACATAATCAACTACCAATCCCTGGAAATACAAGCATTACAGGACAAAATGTACTGACAAGAGCAATGGGCTAAACTTCTGCACTGGAATTGTCCATGTATTCTACTTTTTGGTAAGATTAAATATAGATCTGATCTTTTTTAGTAAATGGTGGGCAAGGGAGATAAGATGCAGAATGCTACACAATGATCCAATCCCTCTTCCCATAATACAAGAGTGTTTTGAACACTTGTGTACTGTACAAAACGTTCTTATAATATGGGACGGAGGGAGTAGCTATTAATGTAAGAACAGTGATAGACGACGTTCAGTCCTTACAAGAGGACTGCAGAGCTAAACCTCTTCAAAAGCATTGGGTTGATTCTAAATTTATGTAAGAGTCCACACAGATCTTATAATGTCCACCAAATGGACGATAACGAGGCTAACATGTGCAGTGATGCTACATAATCAAATAGCTATGAAAGTAAGTATGGTCATACAGGGCAAGAGGTACTCACAAGAGCAATGCAGTGTGCAGTATAGTTGCGAGATTCTGTGGTCCCTTGAGAATGAATGTTCTTCTGCTATCAGTTTTCGTACAAGTGAGACGTTAAGGCAAATGCAGAAATGTAGTTCAAATTGTGATGTGATATCATAGATAGTACCTTACGCTGCAGCCGAGACCAATGTGTAACAAGATTATTCCAGTCACCGTCGGATAAATGTAGCACCGGAGACTTTACAGAAATTTCGTTTAGAGGCTTGCCATCGAAGTGCGCTTGCCTCAGGTAGGAACGATACTTCAACAACGAGTGTTTGAAAAGCGCAACCAACCCTTGCTCGTCTTCACAATCCATTTTGGTCCTCTCCTATTTAAAAGAATGAAATCTTGTGTGTTCCAGAAACATATGCAGCAATGACCATGAATAACATTAGTACATTACTTATCCGTAAGTTGCGGAGGAAGACTGGAAATTGTTCTCTGTCTGCGGTATAATCTTTCCATGAAGGAAAGATGCGCACAAAGTTCCTGACAACAATATAAGCTTTGTCTTCTAAACTGGGAAGAAATGGAGAAGGGGTCCTATTTGCTGCAATTAGGGCCCTCTCTCGTTCGAAAAGGGATTTGGCAATTGGATTTGGTGTACTCTTTGCAGGAATGGGGGTTTTGCGTCATAGAGCTGGTGCTATGTCAACTCACTACTGGGAAAAGGGCTATAGATGAAATGGCCACTAATGGCGCACCACACATGTGGTGCGCCACTACTATATAGCAGTGGCGCACCGTGTGCTGGTGCGCCATTAGTGTGAAAGACACTAATGGCGCACGAGACACACGGTGCGCCACTAGTAACAATTTTTTTTCCAAACATACTAATGGCGCACCAGGGCACAGTGCGCCATTACTAGTTCTAAGTAGTAATGGCACACCAGCCACAAAGTGCGCCACTACTATATTTTTTTTATTTTTATTTTTCCAAAACTACTAATGGCGCACCAGGATATAGTGCGCCATTACTAGTTTAAACTAGTAATGGCGCACTGTGGCCTAGTGCGCCATTAGTGTATATTTTTTAATTTTTTTTGCAAAAATACTAATGGCGCACCACTAGCAGGTGCGCCATTAGTAACCAGGGTTACTAATGGCGCATTTGTAGGTGGTGCGCCATTAGTAACTTGGGACCAGCTAGATATTTTGGACAGCCACACCTACCCACTCACTTTCCCCACTTCATTCTCTCCACCTCCTCCTCCAAGCTTGTCTCGGTTGCCTCCTCCTCCTCACCTCATTTGCACCATAGATTCATCCAAATTAAGTGGTTAAATTACCTTTTTTTGATAGGTAAGTAAGGGGGAGGCATCTTTATGTTGTTCTCCCTCCAACAACGTGCACATGCACTTTTTATGGCCTAGCTAGATCTATGTATGTTTGTGGTGTTGCATATGTTTGTGGTGTTGCATATATGTTTGTGTTTGCAGGTACCGGTATTTGAAATGTGATAGTTGCCAATATTTTGCCGGAATGTTGATTCATTTCCGTTTCGGCGAGAATTTTGGCACTATGCATTCTTTTTGGTCCTATTTTTAGGGAAAGTCATGCCAAATTTTTTCTTGGTTCTAAAATATTGTTTTGCTCTACCCCGCAGGTGACCATGGTCCGCACGATGACCGAAGGCATCGTGAATAGGTTTTTGAGCTCTGCGAAGGCCGAGATGCTTCAAAAGAACGAGACGGAGATAAGATGGCTGTGTCGAAGATGCAAGCTGAAGAGCCTTATTGCGGAGCCGGATTCCGGGCAGGTGCGGGACCACCTGCTCTTGCGTGGTTTCATGGATGGCTATCGGTGGCAAGGTGATGAAGATGACTATGATGTCGTCCATGGGGGCCGGGTAAGAAATGAGGAAGGGCAGCAAGACAACCACCGCGGCTCGGGCGGGCAAGAAGACGAAGAATCTCCAGGACATGATCACGACGGTGATGCTGTACACAGTCATCATGTAGAAGATGCCGGACATGATGATGAGGAAGATGCCGGAGCAGACGAAGGGCATGATCATGAAGATGAAGATGCCGGCGGAGCAGACGACGATGGACCATCGATGGGCTGGGTGCAGGACCCTCATATTCAAGAGCTGCTTCTCAAGCAGAAGGATAATGCAAGAGCTGCCGCCCGAGAGAAAGCCAAGCTGGATCAACTGGAGATAGACGCGGTGACTCCAATGTATGAAGGATGCAGGCCCGAGGATACCCGCCCAAAAGTAACGCTCATGGCTCTGGAGATGAAGGTAAAACACAAAATGACCGATGCATGCTTCGACGAGAACATGTCATTCTGGCACGAACGTCTTCCCAAGGGGAACAAGTGCCCGACCAGTTTCGAGGAGGCGAAGAAAATCATGTGTCCTCTGGATTTACCGCACGTGAAATACCATGTGTGCATGAACAATTGCATCATTTATCGGGACGAGCACGCGGAGTCTACCATATGTCCGGTGTGCGGCGTCACTCGATACAAGAAGAGGAAGAAAGCTCCTCAAAAAGTGGTGTGGTACTTTCCGATCACTCCTCGTCTGCAGCGGTATTTCGCGAACCCTAAGGTAGCAAAGCTCCTGCGTTGGCACGCGGATAGGGAGGACAAGAAGCGAGAAGATGACGCAAATGATCTGGAAATAAATAAAAAAGACAAGATGCTGAGTCACCCTACGGATGGGAGCCAGTGGCAAGCGTTGAACTTCGAAAACCCAGAATTTGGGAAGGATCCAAGGAACATCGTGCTGGGCGCGAGCACCGATGGAGTTATTCCGTTTGGCAGCCAGAGAAGCACACATAGCACCTGGCCTGTGTTTGTGTGGATGTACAACCTTCCCCCCTGGTTGTGCAAGAAGAGGAAGTACATTCACATGAGTATGCTAATTGAAGGGCTGAAACAACCAGGGAACGACATCAATCTGTATCTGGGGCTGCTAAAAGAGGAGCTGAACACGCTGTGGAAAACGCCAGCCAATACGTGGGACGCCGCAGAGAAAGAATATTTCCCTATGAGAGCCGCACTGCTCCCGACGGTGCACGACTATCTCGGTTACGGATATCTCGCGGGGCAGGTGGTCCACGGATTTTCTGGATGCGTCAGGTGCATGGATGACACAACGTATCGCCAGCTAGATAGAGATCCCAGGTCTTTGAAAACCATGTTCATGGGACATCGAAGGTGGCTTCGCGACGATGACCCGTGGAGGAAACGCAAGGATCTGTTCGATGGTGAAACCGAACCCCGAAGACGCCCGCGTACGAGGAGCGGCGACGAAATAGACGAGCTGTTGAAAAATTGGAAAGATTTCCCACTATCGGGAAAGAAGCAAAAGGCACCAGAGCCGGGAAAGAAGCAAAAGGCGCCTGAGCCGCTGCTGAAGGTATGGAAAACGAGGTCTGTTTTCTGGGACTTGCCGTACTGGAAGATCCACCGTGTGCCTCACAGCCTTGATGTCATGCCCCTCCGTCAGTTGCACGCCCGCCGTTGGCGGTGCCTCGACATTAGCCGAGCTCGATGGCATCACAGTAACTAAGACTCTCGGCCGATGACTTCATCTCCTTGCCTTTGACTGGGCATCCCTGACGCCCTACATGTTTTCGCAGGGCGCCACCGACGTTCCTTGCACTCTCCTGCACTTCGTGGGCGGCGAGTTGGTCGATGTCGCCAAGGGCAGAATCGTTCAACTGGGCAACCGCGTGTTCCACGGTAATCCGATGCCACCCACCTTGTATAGGGTTGAACTGGTTCGGGTGCTGCCAGGCTGCGATGAGTTGTTACCTCCGATTCGACCCGCTGGGGCCGACGAAGATGATGTGATGACCCTCAGCGCCTACGTAAGCTGGCCCCTGCTTTGGCGGAAGAGCCAGATTCGTTTGGGGGCGGGGGACACCACCCCACAGACAAGACCGCTAGTCGTGCCAGCGCCAAGCCATGGCAAGAACGCCGCAACGCTACCGGACATGCCGGACATCCCTATGGCATAGGATCCTGTTGGAAATATGCGCTAGAGGCAATAATAAATGGTTATTATTATATTTCCTTGTTCATGATAATTGTCTATTGTTCATGCTATAATTGTGTTATCCGGAAATCGTAAGACATGAGGGAATACATAGACCACAACGTGTCCCTAGTAAGCCTCTAGTTGACTAGCTCGTTGATCTACAGCTAGTCATGGTTTCCTGACTATGGACATTGGATGTCATTGATAACGGGATCACATCATTAGGAGAATGATGTGATGGACAAGACCCAATCCTAAGCATAGCACAAAAGATTGTGTAGTTCGTTTGCTAGAGCTTTTCCAATGTCATGTATCATTTCCTCAGACCATGAGATCGTGCAACTCCCGGATACCGTAGGAGTGCTTTGGGTGTGCCAAGCGTCACAACGTAACTGGGTGACTATAAAGGTACACTACGGGTATCTCCGAAAGTGTCTGTTGAGTTGGCACAGATCGAGACTGGGATTTGTCACTCCGTATAACGGAGAGGTATCTCTGGGCCCACTCAGTAATGCATCATCATAATGAGCTCAATGTGACAAAGGAGTTAGCCACGGGATCATGCATTACGGTACGAGTAAAGTGACTTGCCAGTAACGAGATTGAACAAGGTATTGGGATACCGACGATCGAATCTCGGGCAAGTAACGTACCGATTGACAAAGGGACTTGTATACCGGATTGATTGAATCCTCGACATCGTGGTTCATCTGATGAGATCATCGTGGAACATGTGGGAGCCAACATGGGTATCCAGATCCCGCTGTTGGTTATTGACCAGAGAGGCGTCTCGGTCATGTCTGCATGTCTCCCGAACCCGTAGGGTCTACACACTTAAGGTTCGGTGACTCTAGGGTTGTAGAGACATTAGTATGCGGAAACCCGAAAGTTGATCGGAGTCCCCGATGAGATACCAAATGTCACAAGGAGTTCCGAAATGGTCCGTAGGTGAAGAATTATATATAGGAAGTCCAGTTTCGGCCACCGGGAAAGTTTCGGGGGTTATCGGTATTGTACCGGGACCACCGGAAGGGTCCCGGGGGTCCACCGGGTGGGGCCACCTATCCCGGAGGGCCCCATGGGCTGAAGTGGGAAGGGAACCAGCCCTTAGTGGTCTGGGGCGCCCCCCTGGGCCTCCCCCTGCGCCTAGGGTTGGAAACCCTAGTGGTGGGGGGCAACCCACTTGCCTTGGGGGGCAAGCCACCCCCTTGGCCGCCGCCCCCCTCAGATGAAATCTCCAGGGTGGCCGGCGCCCCCCCCATGGCCCCTATAAATAGTGGGGGGGAGGGAGGGCAGCAGCACACCAGCCCCTGGCGCCTCCCTCTCCCCCCTGCAACACCTCTCCCTCCCGCTTGTGCTTGGCGAATCCCTGCCGGGATCCCCGCTACTTCCACCACGACGCCGTCGTGCTGCTGGATCTCCATCAACCTCTCCTTCCCCCTTGCTGGATCAAGAAGGAGGAGACGTCGCTGCTCCATACGTGTGTTGAACGCGGAGGTGCCGTCCGTTCGGCGCTCGGTCATCGGTGATTTGGATCACGACAAGTACGACTCCATCAACCCTGTTCACTTGAACGCTTCCGCTCGCGATCTACAAGGGTATGTAGATGCACTCCTTTCCCCTCGTTGCCTTGTTGATGCGTAGAAAATTTTAAAATTCTGCTACGATCCCCAATAGTGGCATCATGAGCCAGGCCTATGCGTCGTTACTATGCACGAGTAGAACACAAAGCAATTGTGGGCGTAGATGTTGTCAATTTTTCTTGCCACTACGAGTCTTATCTTGTTTCGGCAGTATTGTGGGATGAAGCGGCCCGGACCGACCTTACACGTACGCTTACGTGAGACAGGTTCCACCGACTGACATGCACTAGTTGCATAAGGTGGCGAGCGGGTGTCTGTCTCTCCCACTTTAGTCGGAACGGATTCGATGAAAAGGGTCCTTATGAAGGGTAAATAGAAATTGGCATATCACGTTGTGGTTTTACGTAGGTAAGAAACGTTCTTGCTAGAAACCTATACAAGTCACGTAAAAAACTTGCAACAACAATTAGAGGACGTCTAACTTGTTTTTGCAGCATGTGCCTTGTGATGTGATATGGCCAGAAGATGTGATGAATGATATATGTGATGTATGAGATTGATCATATTCTTGTAATAGGAATCTTGACTTGCATGTCGATGAGTATGACAACCGGCAGGAGCCATAGGAGTTGTCTTTATTTTTTTTTGTATGACCTGCGTGTCATTGAATAACGCCATGTAAATTACTTTACTTTATTGCTAAACGTGTTAGCCATAGAAGTAGAAGTAATCGTTGGCGTGACAACTTCGTGAAGACACAATGATGGAGATCATGATGATGGAGATCATGGTGTCATGCCGGTGACGGAGATGATCATGGCGCCCCGAAGATGGAGATCAAAGGAGCAAAATGATAATGGCCATATCATGTCACTATTTGATCGCATGTGATGTTTATCATGTTTTGCATCTTATTTGCTTAGAACGACGGTAGTAAGTAAGATGATCCCTTATAATAATTTCATGAAAGTGTTCCCCCTAACTGTGCACCGTTGCGAAGGTTCGTTGTTTCGAAGCACCACGTGATGATCGGGTGTGATAGATTCTAACGTTCGCATACAACGGGTGTTGACGAGCCTAGCATGTACAGACATGGCCTCGGAACACACGCAATACACTTAGGTTGACTTGACGAGCCTAGCATGTACAGACATGGCCTCGGAACACGGAAGACCGAAAGGTCGAGCATGAGTCGTATAGTAGATACGATCAACGTGGAGATGTTCACCGATCTTGACTAGTCCGTCTCACGTGATGATCGGACATGGCCTAGTTAACTCGGATCATGTTTCACTTAGATGACGAGAGGGATGTCTATCTGAGTGGGAGTTCATTGAATAATTTGATTAGATGAACTTAATTATCATGAACTTAGTCTAAAATGTTTACAATATGTCTTGTAGATCAAATGGCCCACGTTGTCCTCAACTTCAACGCGTTCCTAGAGAAAACCAAGCTGAAAGATGATGGCAGCAACTATACGGACTGGGTCCAGAACCTGAGGATCATCCTCATAGCTGCCAAGAAAGATTTTGTCTTAGAAGCACCGCTAGGTGAAGCACCCATCCCAGAGAACCAAGACGTTATGAACGCTTGGCAATCACGTGGTAATGATTACTCCCTCGTTCAGTGCAGCATGCTTTACAGCTTAGAACCGGGGCTCCAAAAGCGTTTTGAGAAACACGGAGCATATGAGATGTTCGAAGAGCTGAAAATGGTTTTTGAAGCTCATGCCCGGGTCGAGAGATATGAAGTCTCCGACAAATTCTTCAGTTGTAAAATGGAGGAAAATAGTTCTGTTAGTGAGCACATACTCAAAATGTCTGGGTTACACAACCGCTTGTCTCAGCTGGGAGTTAATCTCCCGGATGACGCGGTCATTGACAGAATCCTTCAGTCGCTTCCACCAAGCTACAAGAGCTTTGTGATGAACTTCAATATGCAGGGGATGGAAAAGACCATTCCTGAGGTATATTCAATGCTGAAATCAGCGGAGGTGGAGATCAAAAAGGAACATCAAGTGTTGATGGTGAATAAAACCACTAAGTTCAAGAAAGGCAAGGGTAAGAAGAACTTCAAGAAGGACGGCAAGGGAGTTGCCGCGCCCGGTAAGCCAGTTGCCGGGAAGAAGTCAAAGAATGGACCCAAGCCTGAGACTTAGTGCTTTTATTGCAAGGGAAGTGGTCACTGGAAGCGGAACTGCGCCCAA
Source organism: Aegilops tauschii subsp. strangulata (assembly GCF_002575655.3). Classification (NCBI taxonomy): domain Eukaryota; kingdom Viridiplantae; phylum Streptophyta; class Magnoliopsida; order Poales; family Poaceae; genus Aegilops; species Aegilops tauschii. Next base: position 148,379,720 of record NC_053035.3, on the reverse strand, counting down.
TACTTAGCGGACAAGAAGGTCGGCAACACCAAAGGTATATATGATATACATGTAATTGATGTGTACCTTACCAGTACTCGTAGTAGCTCCTGGGTATTTGATACCGGTGCGGTTGCTCATATTTGTAACTCAAAACAGGAACTGCGAAATAAATGGAGACTGGCGTAGGACGAGGTGACGACGCGCGTCGGGAATGGTTCCAAGGTCGATGTGATTGCCGTCGGCACGCTGCCTTTGCATTTACCTACGGGATTAGTTTTAAACCTCAATAATTGTTATTTAGTGCCAGCTTTGAGCATGAACATTGTATCTGGATCTCGTTTAATTCGAGATGGCTACTCATTTAAATCCGAGAATAATGGTTGTTCTATTTACATGAGAGATATGTTTTATGGTCATGCCCCGCTGGTCAATGGTTTATTCTTGATGAATCTTGAACGTTATGTTACACATATTCATAGTGTGAATACCAAAAGATGTAAAGTTGATAACGATAGTCCCACATACTTGTGGCACTGCCGCCTTGGTCACATTGGTGTCAAGCGCATGAAGAAGCTCCATGCAGATGGACTTTTGGAGTCTCTTGATTACGAATCATTTGACACGTGCGAACCATGCCTCATGGGTAAGATGACCAAGACTCCGTTCTCCGGAACAATGGAGCGAGCAACCAACTTATTGGAAATCATACATACCGATGTGTGCGGTCCAATGAGCGTTGAGGCTCGTGGAGGATATCGTTATGTTCTCACTCTCACTGATGACTTAAGTAGATATGGGTATGTCTACCTAATGAAACACAAGTCTGAAACCTTTGAAAAGTTCAAGGAATTTCAGAGTGAGGTTGAGAATCAACGTGACAGGAAAATAAAGTTCTTATGATCAGATCGTGGTGGAGAATATTTAAGTCATGAATTTGGTGCGCACTTAAGGAAATGTGGAATCGTTTCACAACTCGCGCCGCCTGGAACACCTCAGTGAAACGGTGTGTCCGAACGTCGTAACCGCACTCTATTGGATATGGTGCGATCTATGATGTCTCTTACTGATCTACCGCTCTCATTCTGGGGCTATGCTTTAGAGACTACCGCATTCACTTTAAATAGGGCTCCGTCGAAATCCGTTGAGACGACACCGTATGAATTATGGTTTGGGAAGAAACCTAAGCTGTCGTTTCTAAAAGTTTGGGGATGCGATGCTTATGTCAAGAAACTTCAACCTGAGAAGCTCGAACCCAAGTCGGAAACATGCGTCTTCATAGGATGCCCTAAGGAAACCATTGGGTATACCTTCTACCTCAGATATGAAGGCAAGATCTTTGTTGCCAAGAACGGGTCCTTTCTGGAGAAAGAGTTTCTCTCGAAAGAATTAAGTGGGAGGAAAGTGGAACTTGATGAGGTGATAGTCACCCCTTCCGAACCGGAAAGTAGCGCAGCGCGGGAAGATGTTCCTGTGGTGCCTACACCGACTGGGGAGGAAGTTAATGATGATGATCATGAAACTTCGGATCAAGTTACAGCTGAACTTCGAAGGTCCACAAGGACACGTTCCGCACCAGAGTGGTACGGCAACCCTGTCCTGGAAATCATGTTGTTAGACAACACTGAACCTTCGAACTATGAAGAAGCGATGGCGGGCCCGGATTCCGACAAATGGCTAGAAGCCATGAAATCCGAGATAGGATACATGTATGAAAACGAAGTATGGACTTTGACTGACTTGCCCGATGATCGGCGAGCCATAGAAAATAAATGGATCTTTAAGAAGAAGACAGACGCGGATGGTAATGTGACCATCTATAAGGCTCGACTTGTCGCTAAGGGTTATCGACAAGTTCAAGGGGTTGACTACGATGAGACTTTCTCACCCGTAGCGAAGCTGAAGTCCGTCCGAATCATGTTAGCAATTGCCGCATTCTATGATTATGAGATATGGCAAATGGACGTCAAAACGACATTCCTTAACGGCTTTCTTAAGGAAGAATTGTATATGATGCAGCCGGAAGGTTTTGTCGATCCTAAGAATGCTAACAAGGTATGCAAACTCCAGCGCTCCATCTATGGGCTGGTGCAAGCATCTCGGAGTTGGAACATTCGTTTTGATGAGATGATCAAAGCGTTTGGGTTTACACAGACTTATGGAGAAGCCTGTGTTTACAAGAAAGTGAGTGGGAGCTCTGTAGCATTTCTCTTATTATATGTGGATGACATACTATTGATGGGAAATGATATAGAATTCTTGGAAAGTATAAAGGCCTATTTGAATAAGTGTTTTTCAATGAAGGACCTTGGAGAAGCTACTTATATATTAGGCATCAAGATCTATAGAGATAGATCAAGACGCCTCATTGGTCTTCCACAGAGTACGTATCTTGACAAGATATTGAAGAAGTTCAATATGGATCAGTCCAAGAAGGGGTTCTTGCCTGTATTTCAAGGTGTGCAATTGAGCACGGCTCAATGCCCTACCACAGCAGAAGATAGAGAAAAGATGAGTGTCATCCCCTATGCCTCGGCCATAGGGTCTATATGTATGCCATGCTGTGTACCAGACCTGATGTAAACCTTGCCGTAAGTTTGGTAGGAAGGTACCAAAGTAATCCCGGCATGGAACACTGGACAGCGGTCAAGAATATCCTGAAGTACCTGAAGAGGACTAAGGATATGTTTCTCATTTATGGAGGTGACGAAGAGCTCGTCGTAAAGGGTTACGTCGACGCTAGCTTCGACACAGATCTGGATGACTCGAAGTCACAAACCGGATACGTGTATATTTTGAATGGAGGGGCAGTAAGCTGGTGCAGTTGCAAGCAAAGCGTCGTGGCGGGATCTACATGTGAAGCGGAGTACATGGCAGCCTCAGAGGCAGCACAGGAAGCAGTCTGGATAAAGGAGTTCATTACCGACCTAGGGGTGATTCCCAATGCGTCGGGCCCGATGACTCTCTTCTGTGACAACATTGGAGCTATTGCCCTTGCCAAGGAGCCCAGGTTTCACAGGAAGACCAGGCATATCAAGCGTTGCTTCAACTCCATTCGTGAAAGTGTTCAAAATGGAGACATAGATATTTGTAAAGTACATACGGACCTGAATGTAGCAGATCCGTTGACTAAACCTCTCCCTAGAGCAAAACATGATCAACACCAGAACTCTATGGGTGTTCAATTCATCACAATGTAACTAGATTATTGACTCTAGTGCAAGTGGGAGACTGTTGGAAATATGCCCTAGAGGCAATAATAAATGGTTATTATTATATTTCCTTGTTCATGATAATTGTCTATTGTTCATGCTATAATTGTGTTATCCGGAAATCGTAATACATGTGTGAATACATAGACCACAACGTGTCCCTAGTAAGCCTCTAGTTGACTAGCTCGTTGATCAACAGATAGTCATGGTTTCCTGACTATGGACATTGGATGTCATTGATAACGGGATCACATCATTAGGAGAATGATGTGATGGACACGACCCAATCCTAAGCATAGCACAAAAGATCGTGTAGTTCGTTTGCTAGAGCTTTTCCAATGTCAAGTATCATTTCCTTAGACCATGAGATCGTGCAACTCCCGGATATTGTAGGAGTGCTTTGGGTATGCCAAACGTCATAACGTAACTGGGTGACTATAAAGGTACACTACGGGTATCTCCAAAAGTGTCTGTTGAGTTGGCATGGATCGAGACTGGGATTTGTCACTCCGTATGACGGAGAGGTATCTCTGGGCCCACTCGGTAATGCATCATCATAATGAGCTCAATGTGACTAAGGAGTTAGCCACGGGATCATGAATTACGGTACGAGTAAAGTGACTTGCCGGTAACGAGATTGAACAAGGTATTGGGATACCGACGATCGAATCTCGGGCAAGTAACGGACCGATTGACAAAGGGAATTGTATACCGGATTGATTGAATCCTCGACATCGTGGTTCATCCGATGAGATCATCGTGGAACATGTGGGAGCCAACATGGGTATCCAGATCCCGCTGTTGGTTATTGACCGGAGAGGCGTCTCGGTCATGTCTGCATGTCTCCCGAACCCGTAGGGTCTACACACTTAAGGTTCGGTGACGCTAGGGTTGTAGAGACATTAGTATGTGGAAACCCGAAAGTTGTTCGGAGTCCCGGATGAGACCCCGGATGTCACGAGGAGTTCCGGAATGGTCCGGAGGTGAAGAATTATATATAGGAAATCCTGTTTCGGCCACCGGGAAAGTTTCGGGGGTTATCGGTATTGTACCGGGACCACCGGAAGGGTCTTGGGGGTCCACCGGGTGGGGCCACCTATCCCGGAGGGCCCCATGGGCTGAAGTGGGAAGGGAGCCAGCCCTTAGTGGGCTGGGGCGCCCCCCCTTGGGCGTCCCCCTGCGCCTAGGGTTGGAAACCCTAGGGGTGGGGGGCAACCCACTTGCCTTAGGGGGCAAGCCACCCCCTTGGCCGCCGCCCCCCCTCAGATGGGATCTCCAGGGTGGCCGGCGCCCCCCCAGGGTCCCTATAAATAGTGGGGGGGAGGGAGGGCAGCAGCACACCAGCCCCTGGCGCCTCCCTCTGCCTCTGCAACACCTCTCCCTCCCGCTTGTGCTTGGCGAAGCCCTGCCGGGATCCCCGCTACTTCCACCACCACGCCGTCGTGCTGCTGGATCTCCATCAACCTCTCCTTCCCCCTTGCTGGAGCAAGAAGGAGGAGACGTCGCTGCTCCGTACGTGTGTTGAACGTGGAGGTGCCGTCCGTTCGGCGCTCGGTCATCGGTGATTTGGATCACGACGAGTACGACTCCATCAACCCCGTTCACTTGAACGCTTCCGCTCACGATCTACAAGGGTATGTAGACGCACTCCTTTCCCCTCGTTGCTAGTATACTCCATAAATGGATCTTGGTGATGCGTAGAAAATTTTAAAATTCTGCTACGATCCCCAACAGATCCGGACATGCATATGGCACAGGATCCGGACGACGACGACAATGACGACGGTACATTTACCAACTTCGATAAGTACTTTGCCGAACATGGGTACGGTGACGAGTTCTGCGGGCCTCCTTCTCAAGAACCCAACCCTGAAAAAGACGACCGCGATCTAGCTGGTACGGCGGAGAAACCCAATTGCAACAGGCGTCATCTGGCGTTCAGTTCTCAGGAGACGCCTCCAGCTCCCGCCTTCACCGAGCCTCACATAGCTGAGGTGCGAAATATTATCAGCCCCAACACGCTCAAGAAGGCAGTCTGTGAGCAGAACTCAATCCCATTACAGCAGATCAGGAAGAAGGGACGGAAACGAAAGACTAACAAGGGCGCCGGTGCGAGCCAGCCGGCACCGAGTACGATCCGTGCTCAGGACGGGCCACCTTCACCTGAGGATATCTTGAGGAGGGTGCATGTGGCGGGTAGGGCGATGCTACCGACAAATATGCTCAATGCTGCAACAGGTGCTATGCGGAGTCTGCATGACAGTGTTCTTTCTTTGGAGAAGCAGTGTCTCAGAGAGAATGATGTGGCATACCCAGTTTTCGTGGCCAAGGTGCCAGAGGGCAAGGGCTTTGTGGATAGCGCCATCGGGGGTACGATCGTCCTGCGGTTTGATGACATCTTTGCTATGTTTAACCTTCATCCGCTGCACTACACCTCGTTCGGCTGTTTTCGCTGAGTATGGAGATGCGGATCATTAGAGACAAGACCCCGGACATTGTGATAGTCGACCCCTTCTACATGCGTGCCAAGATCTTGGGCAGCGCTGGGGACCGGCAAGTCGCGAGTTCACACCTCGAAGGCGTCATTCTGGGAAACCCAGATAAGGATAACTTCCTCGTGCCTTACTTTCCCGAGTAAGTCATCCCCTAACCGCCCCGTAACATATGATTTCTTAGATTTCGATCGTTCTTTTTTTTCTAACATTCCGTGTTCTGTGCAGTGACACACATTGCACACTAATCCTCTTAAGCCCGAAATATTCCATGGCCACATATTTCGACCCGGACCGTGACTCCAAGATAGACTACACAAATATCAAGAAAGTTCTTGATGATGCTCTCCCCGGCTACGCCGCATCTGGAGGCACCTTTAAGAGGCCAGCTCGTAGGTACGGCAGGCACGTGTTCACCCGCAATACGACGTTCCCCTGCGTCAAGCAGCCGCCTGGCAGTCAGAAGGATGCCCACTACGCCCTCCATCACATGCGGGCAATCGTACGGGACCATAATCACCTTCTGCTACCAAATAATCTCAAAGATTGGGCCGCAAGCTTGGCGGCAATCCAGGACGCGGACATCCGACAAGAATTCTTTCGCATCCAGCCGGAGTTTGTAGAAATCATCCATCAAGATGTCCTTCGTACCTCGGGGCAGTTCTACCTCAAATATCAACCGTCCAAGAGTGAGATAGACACAACGCTACAAATGCAGGCTGACAACGCCCGCGACTTCATGACCATCACGAAAGACGGCGGCTTCATCCACGCTCCGGTCCCATGAGTCGAGTCGAAAGTAGTGATGCTATGTGTAGTTCTGAAACATCGATTAGCTCATGTTGTAATTAAACTTTAATGAACTTGTATGTCTCTTTGGTTTGGACAGTCGTTCAACTTAGATGTAATCGATGCTATTTATTAGTAGGACCATGAATCGTGCTATTAATGTCTTGCTTTTCTCTTCCGATCCTTTTGTTGCATACTTATATATTGCTTATGTATTGTCTGTTGTTTGGCTAGTGCATAGAAATGTCGTTGTATGTCGTGTACAAGGGTAAGGTTCCCGGAGTCTACGACGACTGGGAGGAGTGTCGGAGACAGGTTCACCCTTTCAGCGGTAACAGTTACAAAGGGTACACCACTAGGGCGGAGGTGGAATCTAGATACACGCGCTATCTAGCGGGAGAGAGGAGGGAGCGTTGGAGGAACCGGATGAAGACCAGTTTCATCGCGATGATGCTCATCGTGATGACCGCAACTCTCTTCTATGTGATGGTAGTTTAGATGATTGATATCGACTTGTAATGTGAAGACAAACTCGCTACTCGCGGACTCGAGACTTGTAATGTTCTATCTTTGTTCGGTCTTTTGAATTCGGAGACTAATATGATGAATTGTATTCGGAGACTAATCTTCTATTGTATTCGATGAGTCTGCTGTTGCTGTGTGGTGCTGTCTATATTCTGTCCAATAATATATTTTGTAACCTGTGCAAATATCAGTAAAGAAAAAAAATCCCCAATATTCATACTAATGGCACATCACCCCAACGTGCGCCATTAGTATGCCAAAGGATACTAATGGCGCATCACCCCACAGTGCGCCATTAGTATGGCAAAGCACATGTGTAAATATCGCCCCTGGGAGGCACACTAATGGCACATGTTGGTCTATACTAATGGCGCATACTAATGGCGCCCCAATGGTGCGCTGTTAGTATACCAGATACTAATGGCGCACCAGTGGTGCGCCATTAGTATTTAATACTAGTGGCGTGGTACTAGTGCGCCACTAGTAGGCCTTTTCCTAGTAGTGACTGGCATAATCATAATGTTTGCTGCAGTTGGGGTGTGCTGAGTTGGGGCATCCGAAATGACCAGTGTAGTAGGGCTAGAGTCTGCTAGAGTTGGGGTGTTTTGTGGGTCAGGTGATATTGCAACTACACCTAATGGGCTATTTGATTTATCAGGTGCCACTACCTTTTCCAAATACTTTGCTTATGCTCCTCCACGATCAACAATCGCCCTCTTCCTTTTGAACATCTGATACACAAGAACAACATTTGAATGGATAAATATGGTACGATGACAGATGGAATATGTACTGAAAATGGATAGGCAGGGCGTATTCACATACACGATGTGTAAACTAAGCTAATGGCAGTTCAACAAAGTAGAAGCAATGCAAAGAATCAGTTGCAAGATATGTGCGACAAATATAACCTTGGAAAGTTAGAGCAAGCACCTTGATGGGTGAATAAGATAGGGCATCTTCCTCTGACTCCTCCACTAGGGAGCTACATTGACTTAGGTCTCCCTCTAGCTCAGAATCACTGTTAGGATCATATTCTGAGCATGAATCTGTAGGTGCAGAGCTTTGCATTGCCTTGCATCCAGTTGATTTCAGTCCCTTAATGCCAAGTTTAACAGCCATGGCATTGTTCTGCTTTATTCTTTTCATGCGCGCAAGCTCATAATCATTATGATGCTGTTCAGAATCTGAGATTCATGAAAACATAAAAAGTAGTCAGATTATCTATGGAATGCATTGCGGATTCAACTCGAAGAGTGTCTCCCTATAAACCCCTGCATATGCAAAGTTCACCCCCAACCATGCTGACCAGACCACACACAGAAATACAAACCCCTTATGTCTCTATAACAGGCAGACACACATTTCAAAACTGAAGTAGGAACATTAGAATCATATGAAATTCGTATTTGAACAAATAAACTAAGGAAATATGAGTGGCGTAATGTTTAGCTTCAAGGGTGGAGTGTTGGTAGTGCGACACAAAGCAAGTAGGCAGATTGTGTTCCATATAAAAGATCAAAGCCTATGTAAAAGCTGGAAATGACACTCTCTTTCTATACAATGCAGTGTTCGCTGCCCACACATGATGGAAGAAATGACATAGAGAAATACTATTCACTCATGTCTGCGGTTGCAGTATTTAGAAACAGGGTGGTCCACCCTAAAAGAATATTGACAACAAGTATGACAAGGCAAGCATAGATGTAGTGAATCAATCATTTACTTGTGAGCTTACTAGGACAAGTATGCAGAATTGTAACTACAGTAAGAAACCTTCCAAAATCTAAATCAAGAAGTTTGTCTAGCACTTATTGTTTGCAACTAATCAACGTGAATAATTGGATATTATATCGAATGAGTAAGAAAGACAAGTAAAATTGTCAACAAACCTAGCTTGCGGTAGTAATCTGGGTCAATGTCACTACGACCAACAATCCAAAATGACTAGTGTCTGTTCCTAGGGCCGGAATTTTGAGAACCCTGTGAACTTTACAGGTACTAAAGATTACCGAAATACATCTGAACCATTAAGTGTAGGTAGCATTGAGCACACAACAAACCCTAATGACAGTCCTGCCTAATGAGTAATGAATCAATTAGAAAATGGGTGATGAGGAGTGGCTGCTGAGTGTTGAGGACTTATCTCAGGATAAATCAGGTTGGCTTAGTGGCTGCTGCACGCCTGAGCCCTGAACGGACTGGGAAGGTAGGCACGGCGGCGCGCCCGGGCAGCGGTGACGCTGTTGGGCGAGCGGCTCCTGACCTCCTGTTAGTCCGGCGTCTCCTCCTAGGGTCATGCCGTCCGGGGACGGCAAGTCGCCGGTGAGGCAGGCGGCTGGGGGCGAGTAGAGATCGGAAGCGCGCAGCAGAACAGAGGGGAATCGGGGCCTGGGACGACCCAAAATCCCAGGGTGGGCCGGCCCACCATGGGCACCCTGTAGAGATACACACCCGAGTGGTGAACATGCATTTTCGAAACTAATTTAGGAACATTTAGCTGACCAATTAAACGAATCTGTTTTAATAATATCAGATTCGTATTTGAACAACTAAGCTTGTTTAGCTTGATGGGTCGAGCAGTGCTATTATGACACGAAGCACGTATTCTGATCGTATAGTGATCATAAAAGGGGGAAACCGGAGAAATGATATTTAGCAGCCATTGTTTGCTTCAAACTAAGAACTAAATTCTAAGAGCTGAAAAGATAGTAGAGTAACCAACTTAAGATCTATTTTCTGGTTGAGATCAAAAATTTGAGGAGATATGAAGTACCACCTCTCTTGCGGCGCCGTGTAGGCATCGGGGATGCGATGGCTGTCGGTGGCGTTGAAGCAGATCTGTGATTGTAGACGGGTGCATCGGGGGATAAGTCCCGTTGCGGTGGAAGAGAAGGTCATGTGAGCGGCCCCGGCAAAGAGGACGACGGCGCCGATGAAGCGAGAGGACGTGATGCAAGGCTCTTGGTCCACCGCCGTGGATGAGAAACGTCCATCTCTAGCAGTGGACAACGCGGTCTTGGTAGGCGCTCCGGCATGGTGGAGTATGGTGGCGATGGATGTGGTGAAGGACGGCGGCGATGGTTGTGGTGGAGGACGGCGGCGATGGATGGGGTGGCGGACGGAGGCTGGTGTGGGGATGGTGTTCTAGCGCGGACGGTGTATGAATGGGAAAATGAAGGGAGAGGTACGGGGAACCATGTTTTTGGGACGCGCCTGTCTGAAATATGGGAAAGTTATGAACTTAGCCCCCATTTAAAATTTGGATGTCTCGTTGGTTGGGGATACGACGGTAATCTCGCATATCGCCAATATTTGCCAAGAGCGATTTCAGGCGAGGAGAGGGTGGTTGGCGCCCATGGTTGGCACCCACGGTGTATGAACGGGGCTGACAGGTAGGGCGGTTGTGTCACGTCTAAGTGAAGTTACAAACCTGCCCCTATTGAAAATATTTTCCTACATCGATTTCGGCCGAGTCGAGTATGTTTTGCCGCCCACCGTGTATGAATGGGGAAAATGGAGGGAGAAACAGAGGTCTTTCGGACGAGCTTGAATCAAATGTGTTCTGCCGCCCATGTTTGGCACCCACCGTGTCGGAATGGGCTCAGAGTGTTGGAGATATGCCCTAGAGGCAATCATGTCATGATGATATTTCCATATGTATTCATCAGTCCTTTGTATTGTCCTTGAACATCATCAATGATATGTATCAATAAGTATGTGACTTGTTTGTGGAACTATGTATTGTATGATGATTGTTTTAATGGTCCCTAGTTGATAAGGTTATGTGGACACATATCCTTGACTAGTATACGACTCGGTTAATGACTATGTTTCACAAGTCATGTGCATGGAGATGCTAAACCGATAGTATGGGCTCGGGGATGGAGATCACCGAGCCGGACAGACCCACTTTGAGACGCAGCGAGATATAGTCATCTGTTAGTATCAAGTGCAATGTCTATGCCATGTCCTAGACCCGAGGTCCTCGCATGTTCTCAGGATGAGGATTGACTCACTTAGGGTCTATCAAATGCTACTCCGTAACTGGGTAGTTATAAAGGTAGCTTTCAGGTGAGTCGTGAGACATGCCGCGAGACATGGTTGACCAAGATGGAATTTGCCCCTCCTATTTGGAGAGATATTCTCTGGGCCCTCTCGAGTGATCAGATTCGGAAAGCATGGCCATGCGACTTGGGTTAAGTGTTAACCCAGTTCGGGAATCTGTATCATGGTTTCGAGAAGAGAGGTCGAGCTAACACAAGGGTGACAAGTACTCGCCTTGAGCTCGACAACAAATATCGTGAGGCAAAAGGAATGTTGCATATGCCACATTGTTGAGGTTCGTCAAACGACTTTACACCCACATGGGAGTTGGCACGTTCTGCTAGGAGCCGCTACCACCTATTGACTATGGTCGTGTCCATGTGTACATGAACCTATAGGGTCGCACACTTAAGGGGCTGAAACCCATTCGAATTGGATCTGAGTGGAAAATGGATGTGGACTCCTAGTGGGCTCAAGTGTTGAGCCCACCTCGGAGGTCTATATAAAGGGGAGTGGGCACACCACTTAGGGTTGATCGGATTGAACCCTGGTTAGCCACTGCCACTCCCCATGCCCATGCTGCGCGACCGGACCTAGCAGTCCGCCGCTCGTCGCTGCTCCCCGTACGTGTGGATACCTTGGAGGCATCGCATCTGCGGTGCTTGGACGAACCGTTCGAGGGAACACGAGGTGCTGTTCGCGGGAGATCACCGTTCACGGGTCTTCGCTATTCGCGGGAGATCAGCAACGCGAGGAGGAGACGGCCGGGGAGATCGGCTACATCCATTACCAACTCTGCTTCCACTGTGGTGACTGCGCGTCTAGTGGTAAACCCGATCCCGTGATCTATTTCCAGCAGCATGATCTTGGGTGCGCGGTAGAAAATTTTATTTGGCGCTAGCGTAGCGTACCGCGTGTTCCAACAGTGGTATCAGAGCCTCCGCTGTGTGGTAATAGATTCGGTGATATGCATATGAGATATGTAGATCGGTTCAGGTGCGGGTCGATGAGATCGGTCGCGCATGTCAGTGTTGAAGGTTGGTTTCGTGATCTTGTTTCCGTGATCGTGATGCAGAGGTCGTGACACGACTTACCCCTACCGGTCGGTTGTCCGCCATCAGGGTAGACAATGGAACGTAAATCCGGATGCAGCACGCGAAGATCAATGAGATTGATCGAATCGGAACATAGTTCAACACCTTGGAAATGTGATTTCCGCGGTGCTGAAATGTGTTGGAGCGGTCTCGGTAAAATGGCTGTAACTTTTGCATACGAACTCCGATTTTGCTCCACGACCTGTCAAACTGAAGCTAACAAAAAGTTGGATTAGGCCAAAATCTGCTTGGAAGATAGAGTTTCAGGAGATTTTATCTTCGGCGGTAGAACATCTGACTCGTTTTTGCAGGGAATGACTGTGATTTGGTATAGCCCATGTATCACTACAAAAAAAGACACATCCGTGACATTTTGGGCCGAATTTTTTTTTCTGTCATACATATGACACTTCTATGACGATAATTTTGACAAAACCCGGTATCATAACATAGATGTGGTGGGCTCCTACTTCTATGACAAAAAATCATGACAGAAAATGGGCTTTTCGTCCTGGGCGGGCCGGAGACGCAGCTGCATGACATTCTTTGGGCCGTCCATGACAGAAAAAACCGTGGTAGAAGCGAGGGCGAGGAAAATTTTGGGGATTTCCCGGTTACGGTGGGAGGTCGGGGGCCGAGCGATGCGCGTTTCTCTCGTACACGTACGCGCTTGTGTGCGAGGCGTTGGCTCTAACTGAACTCGAGCGAGGCGTTGGGCTCTAACTGAACCCGAGCGATTGCACTGCAGATTACGCGTTACTGAACCCGAGAGATCGATCGATGGCTGTTAACTGAACCCAATCGAGTGATTCCTTCGCTACTGCTGCTAACTGAAGCCGATCCATGCTGCCTTTGAGATGAATAGTGAGCGTTACGGGGGGTTTGGACGAACAATGAGCGGTGGCGTTGCCTCTGGATGAACAGGACCCCGTGGTGTGGTGGAGGGCTGGATGAACAGTAGACGGTGGAGGGGTGCCCGTGGAGGGGTGGTTGAACAGGACCCCGTGGTGTGGAGGGCTGGACGAACAGTAGACGGTGGAGGGGTGCCCGTGGAGGGGTGGTTGAACAGGATCCCGTGGTGTGGAGGGCTGGATGAACAGTAGACGGTGGAGGGGTGCCCGTGGAGGGGTGGTTGAACAGTTGCCGGTGGAGTAGCGCGCGGTGGAGGCTGGATGAACAGGAGCCCGTGGAGGCTGGAGGAGGTCGACGGTAGCCCGTGGAGGCTGGAGGAGGTCGAGGGTGGAGATGAACAGTATCCCGTGGAGTCCCGTTTTGCGGTACGCCACACCCCTCCCGATGAATAGGACCTGCGTTTCGACCGTAGGAGGTCCGTTTCGTCCGTTTTGCGGTACGCCACACCCCTCCCGATCAACAGGACCCCCGTTTCGACTGTAGGAGGTCCATTTCGTCCGTTTTGTGGTACGCCACACCCCTCCCGATCAACAGCACCCCTGTTTCGACCGTAGGAGGTCTGTTTCCTCCGTTTTGCGGTACGCCACACCCCTCCCGATCAACAGGACCCCGTTCCGAATGTAGGAGGTCTATTTCCTCTATTGTGCGGTCCGCCAGGCCTCGTTTCCGTCGCCTGTTCCGTCCAAGCCCTCCCGATGAACACGACCACACATTCTGTTCCGACCCAGCCAGTTGGCTCCCATGCGTTCCGTTGCCTCCCGATGAACACGACGCATTCTGTTGCCTCCCCATGAACACGACGCATTCCGTTGCCTCCCCATGAACGCGACGCATTCCGTTGCCTCCCCATGAACACGACGACGACGCTGTTTCTCCGTTCCGACCCAGCCATGTACACGAGCCCTGGCCGTACGTATGCGCGAGTAGGCGTTCGAGACCCCGCCCATATGTACACATACGTGGCCGTATTTTCTTTCTTGCACCCTGGCCGCTGTACGTACGTGTACATGCTACGTGCGCGCCTCTACTACGACACGTACGCGCCTCTACTACGACATGTGTGCGCCTCTACATCCACCAGTATATATGTACGTACACGTTCACGACCAGAATGACAACGCTACGTACGCTTCGACCAGGTGGCTCCCGACTGTCAGGCACTTCCTTGCAAGCGAAGATGTAGCTGGTGGGTCCCAGCAGTCAGGGGGGCGAATGGTTTTTTTTGCACGGACGCACTTCCTTAAATGCGAAGGTGTAGCTGGTGGGTCCCAGCAGTCAGGGGGAAATGTTTTTTTTCGCGAAATATTGTGGCCCGGCCGGTGGGTCCCCGCTGTCAGGTGGAGGAATAATTATTTTGCGCGTAATAAGGAGGCACTTCCTTGCTGCGGCCGTGGACCCAGCTATCAGCGTCTCCACGCACAGTACTCTTCCGATGGAAGTCGGTCGTTGACCACATTGACCACGCCGCGCCGAGAGAACCACGGCGGTGGACAATGGCGAGGCCTAGGAAGGGGATGACACGAAGGCAGGGAAGACTCGGCAGTTGTTTCCCACGCGGAGGGGAGTACGACTGTACGACGGTTTACTGGTTCGTCTGCTGTCGCCGGAGAAGAACAGCAGGTGTGGGTGAGTAGAGGGATGGCTAGGCCAGCGATGGCAGTACGGTGGGGCGGTGAGGCCTACGCGGCAGCATAGCCGGCCGCGGGGAGGAGGGAGCAGGCAGTCCCGCCGGCTCTTGTTTGTGCGGCTGGAGCAGGAAGAGCAGAGATTGAAGAAGCACGACGGCCGTTGGATGGACATCCAACAGTCAGTGCTTGTGTGTTAACCTTTTTTTAGGAAAGCCTCAAATCTGTGGAAAACAGCATACAACCCATCTGCCATTATTTCTAATAATTTACAGCCCATTTGCTAATTCTTGAGGTTTATTTTGGAGCCCATATTCTTTTTGTTAGCATTACAGCCCATATTGTGGCCACAGTTAAAAAATTATATGAAATTTTGCATATTTCGGTGCGGTCCGAACTGTTTTTAATCCCGAAATTTTGACTCACATTCAAACTTATTTTAAAAATAAATGTATATCAATATAAAATCCAACAAATTCTCCACGCATAAAAATTAATGAAATTTAAAATCTTGAAATGAAAAAAAAGATATTTGAAACTAATTGCCGGTTTGATGTGTTTAAAAAATGTACAGCCCATTTTCATTACCAATGGGCCATTTTCTCGGCCAGCCGAATGAAAGCTCTCCTCGTCTTCAAAGATTTGCAGCCCAATAGGCCTGACAAAGCGACTTACTTGGAAAATTACAAAAAAACTGGGCTGTTGCCGTGGACCCAGCTGTCAGCCTCTCCACGTACAGTACTCTTCCGATGGAAGTCGTTCCTTGACCACGTTGACCACGCCGCGCGGAGAGCACCACGGCGGTGGACGACGGCGAGGCCTAGGAAGGGGACAACGTGGAGCCAGGGAAGACGCGGCAGTGGAAGCCCGAGCGGAGAGGAGTACGAGGGTTCACTGGTTCGGCTGCGGTGTGAGGCTGTCGTCACCGCAGGGCCTGGGCAGCAGTGGGAATAGTAGGGGGCGGTAAGGCCTCTGCGGCAGCATAGCCGGCCACGGGAGGCAGGAGCATGCGGCACGACTGGCACTGCTTTGGGCGGCTGGAGCAAGAAGACCAGAGGTTGAAGAAGCACTACGGCCATTGGATGGACATCGTACAGTCACTGGAGCTAGAATCGTTCATATTGACTAAGTCGACAAAGCCCTTCGTCCCCGTCAACTTAGTAGGCCCACAAGTCAGCCTCCCACCAAGGTGCGTCCCAGCTAGCTGGGGGAGTATTCATTTTTTTGTGCGTAATAAGGAGGCACTTCCGGTGGGTCTGAGCTGACAGCGGGGGGAACGTTTTTTTCGCGAAATACGGTGGCCCGTCCGGTGGGTCCCAGCAATCAGGGGGAAACGATTTTTTTCGCAAAATACTGGTGGCCCGTCTGGTGGGTCCCCGCTGTCAAGTGGAGGAATAATTATTTTCCGCATAATAAGGAGGCACTTCCTTGCGGCTGCCGTGGACCCAGCTGTCAGCCTCTCCACGTATAGTCCATGTCCGATGGAAGTCGTTCCGTGACCACGTTGACCACGCCGCGCCGAGAGCACCAGGGCGGTGGATGACGGCGATGCCTAGGAACGGGACAACGCGTAGCCGGGGAAGACGCGACAGTGGATGCACACGCGGAGAGGAGTACGAGGGTTCACTGGTTCGGCTGCGCTGCCGTCGCCGCAGAATAACAGGGGGTGTGGGTGAGTGGAGGGATGGCCTGGCCAGTGGTGGGAGTAGTAGGGGGCGGTGAGGCCTCCGCGGCAGCACAGCCGGCCACAGGAGGCAGGAGCAGGCGGCACGACCGGCGCTGCTTTGGGCGGCTCGAGAAGGAAGACCAGAGGTTGAAGAAGCACGACGACCGTTGGATGGACATTGTACGGTCACTGCAGCTAGAATCGTTTATATCGACTAAGTTGACAAAGCCCTTGGTACGTCAACTTAGTAGGCCCACAGGTCAGCTTCCGAAATGGTGCGCCCCAGATGTCAGTGGGAGGAATCATTTTTTGGGCGGGTGAAGCTAGAATATCCGAGATTGAAGAAGAAGCATGACATCCGTTGGATGGACATCCAACGGCCACTGCTGCTAGAACAGTGTGTTGACTATAAGTTGACAAAGCCTTGCATACGCGTCAACTCTGTTTTTTTAGGGGACGCGTCAACTTAGTAAGGCCAGAAGTGTTTTGCAGAGAACTTATAGCCCATTAGAGATTTGTAAGAATGTGTAGCCCATTTTTGAAATCTAATAGAATTTACTACAGCCCATTTACAGTTTGTTAAAAGTACAGCCCATTTCAACCAACCGTTCAAAACAGAATTCAATAAAATTTCCCACATTTTGATGGGATCCGGAATATTTTTATCCCGAAATTTCTTGTCAGATTAAATACAATTTCAATATAAATTTATATTACTTAAAAATCCAACGAAACATTGCGCTCGCAACAATTAATGAAATTAAAATTTTCAATATCCACAAATAATATTTTATAAAGTAATCACGTGTTTGGTGCATTTTTTTTATAGTTACTGCCCAGTTTTTATAATTACATCCCATTTATTATTTCTTAAAGCCCATTTTCTTGTTAAGCCTAATGCATCCCTCCTAGGAAAGATTTGCAGCCCAGCGGGGCGGAGAATAACAACTTGACCTTGCCTGGGTATTCCTAAAAAAAAGTATAGCTGGGCTAGCCATTTTCAGCTTGACAAAAATTTATATCTGGGCTGGATATCTGGCCTGGGCTAGACGGGCCAGAGCCCGCCCAGTTAATACCTGCAGCGATGTTTTCATTGTTGTTCAGAGGAGAAAAATTAATATCTGGGCTAAACATTGAAAAACTCTGCAGTGCTCACACCTCAAAAACACAAATACTGCTCGAGCTGCTTGGTCCCAGCTGTCGGCCGCTTCTTGTGCAATTCTCTCGTTTATTGACTACTACAAAGGTTGACAATGGTGTGGGACCGTGATATCAGGAAACCAGGAGGAAGCAAAATAAATTATATATATATATATATAAAATAAGGAGGCACTTGCGTACGTGAGGCTATGGACTTGGTGGGTCCCCATTGTCATCCTCTCCAAGTAAAGTCATCTCATCGCCCGCGCGCGCTTTCCGCCCGAAACAGTCAGCGCCGCCCTCCCCACTTCCCGGTGCAGGCAATTGCTCCGCCTTCAAACGACACAAGTGCCGTCCGCCGTCCATCTGCCGCCCACATTAATGATATGCGGTTGCCGAGGCGGCTACTTCGGCGCCACACGTCCGTCCCTCCGCCCGCCCACCATTGCTATATAAAATTCTGCGCCGGCCATAGCCGCAGTCATCCGCATCCGTTCCCTTTCTCCTGTCCACACCACTACTGCCCACCATGGCTTCCTCGCACTCCAGCGCTCTTCGGGACGGGCGGACGACGGACCACAAGGAGATGGCAGCCATTGCTGCCGACCGGCTAGCCGGCAGGCAGCCGGAGGACGACAACGTCCCAATGGAGAACATGGTAGTCGGCGATCCGGCGCCAACCCCCTCCTCCGCGCCATCCTTGCCGGTGCTTTGCACCATGACCATCGACGAGGCCCGTGCCCAATATATGGACAGGGTGAGGCAGATGCATGCGGAGCAGTTCCGGGAGGCGCAGGCCGACGCCACCTACAACCACCATCTCCTCCAGGAGCACCTGCAGGCGGAGGAGCAGATCGCCGCGGAGCGGGCGGAGCAGGAGGCGCTGCTCGACTCGTACCGCTCCACCTGCAAGGGCCGCCTCGAGCGCTGGCGGTACCGCATGCGGGTGGCGGAGGCTGCGGCCGCCTACAAAGAGGCTAGCAAAGAGGGCGATGAAGCGGGCGAGGCGCTGTTTGGCGAGACCGAGGATGAGGCAGAGGACAATGCCAGCTCCGACGAGTCCCCGCTCCGCTGGCGTCGACGAGGCCCTGCTCCACCGAGGCCCCGCGGCGCCAACAACGAGGCAGAGGACACCGCCGGCTCCGCCGAGGCCCCGCCCCGCCAACAACGAGGCAGAGGACATCGCCGGCTCAGCCGAGGCCCCACCCTGCCAGCAACGGGGGGGGAGGATTTCCACCGCTCCGCTGAGGCGCCGCCCGCCGGCAAAGAGACAGAGGACATCGCCGGCTCCGCCGAGGCCCCGCCCCGCTGCCAACGAGGCCGCGCCACACAGAAAACGAGGAAGAGTAGAACATGGTAGGTCGCCGCCGCTCGGGTCCAAGTAAGGCCACCGCTGCTACCGTCCGGTTGAAGCCAAGCTAGGCGGGTTGACCATTGACGGCCGGTTAGCTTCTTGGCAGCGACGTGGAGTCAGAGAGCTGCGCTGGAGAAGAACGCTGCTTCTACTTAACTGCTGGTGCAGTTGGCTGACTGACACGTGGGCCCAACAGGCCACATGTCAGTTACGCAACTGCACCTACAGTTAGGTCACTGAAGCTTCTGTTCGGCTCAGTGGGACACAGGTGGGTAGCTTCGGTTAATTAATTATACCTCCAGCGCACCCCTTTTTAGTTGAAGAATGTATGGAATGTAATGAAATCCGGCATGTTTATATGAAATCCGACCGTGTATGAATGAATTTATTTCGATTAGTTCGAATTCCTGTATCACTGGCATTGGATGAACATGCAAAACAATACGTACTAGCATTATTCCCAGGGTGATCACCTCGTTTGTAGCAGTTTCACATGTACTCCCTCCGGTCCTTTCTAGCCTGCATACAAGTTTTGTCTGCAGTCAAAGTATCTCTACTTTGACCAATCTTATACAAAAAAGTATGCACTTTCACAATGTGCGAAGTAAAAAGGAACAGAAGGAGTACAAAGAGTTTGAGCAGCTTTTTAGCGTTTCTGTACATTGCAATCAAACACACAGGCCTGGCAATTCATAGAGAACATTCAAAACAATCGATGATTATGCATCTCAGCGGCTCACATGTCAGAGGCAATATTTACTTCACAACTAAAGAATAAAGAAAAAATTGATCGACGCTGCTGACAACAAAGGGCATCCCATCCGAAAATATCAAACGCATGTCTTGCTAAAATCAATGAGCAAAATTTGACAAGGTTGTCCCATTCCAAAATATCAAATGCCTACGATTGTGGAATGGGCAGGGTTTGCCATCAGTTCGGACATTGACATGGCACCTCGTGCTAAATAAACCAGCTGTTCTTTTTGTGGAGTTCCACCAAAATCAACCAAATTCGCGCGTAGCTTGTATGATTTCGCCCTTATATGTTGCAACGCCTTGAACTTATCGGCACCTCCTTTCTTGTGGTGGAAATTAATGATTCGATGTATTCATGAACATTTTGCGCAGTTCCCATTGAAATCAAGCTGAGCACCCCTGTTTGCACAAATACAAAAAAGTGATTAGTATAAAGCAAACTGTACTATGAATTGACAGTTTCAACAGGCACATACATGGTCCATGTAGAGCACACTTTTAGAAAAATGGAACTCACCAGAAAGAATCCTAGAACAACATTGTACTCGCGCTTCACAACAAAAAAATGGAGATTTGTCAGTCCTTCTGAGCTGAAGTTAGTTTGGTCTTGTGGGGAGTAATGTAACCATCCTTCAACTGCTCCTTCTAATGAGAAGATAGACAGGGCTTCTTCATCCTGGCATAATCGGAACTAGCCACTTCACGTACTCCATATTCTTCTTCAGAGGAAGATGATCCTGTTGTGCAAAGACAAGAGGACTACTAAATGCTAGCATCCCTGTTTGCTCGAAAAAAAGGAAAGGAAATATTTAAAACAGCACAGATGAAGCACTTCTCAAGTACAATACCACTTTTTCATGACAGTATCTGAACAGTAGCACAACACCAATTGAGATGACAAAGCTCAATCATATGGATGAAATCAGTGGGCGAGTACCAACCTTTGTCAGGAGGCTTATTGTGTAGAGCATACAGATGAAGCACTTCTCTGGGACCATCTGTTGCTATCTATGATGGTGGCCATGCTTACTATATACTCCTCGATTAATTTAATGTTTCCAACATCTTCTTGTGCAGTTCCACTAAAAATATATGGTATCTTCAAAGAAGATCCCTGTTTGCACAAGTAGAGATAATTACATATTACATTAAGAGTGGCATCAAATCAGTGGCAAAACAATTGCTCGTTCCAGCCATAGCAATAAATTAAGATGCAAAACTATATCATTACTTGTGTCATCACAGTTCCAGTGCTTCATTACAGCACCGGGAGTTGATTTTTGTTTTTCTTCCGCCTGTTCTTCCCCTTCATCACTTGGTTCAATAACAGACAAGCTTCGCCTTCAATGTAAGATTTGGCATGTCAATTAGGGAGCACAAGTATAGTACTAAACTTAATTTTCTGATGAAAGTGGCAAAATACAGGCCAGCAGTTGTGAAATATCCTTATCTTACCTCAATGGGATATTATAGTGCACATACAGATTGGAAGTCTTGTCTCCATTTGTGCAGTTCACTAAAATCAAGCAACATTATCATACAAGTAGCACAACATATGAAAGCACACTGTAGAATCATGTGAAAGAAGGCTAGTACTGACCTCTCATGATGCGGAATTCAAACAACTCACAAGAAGAAGATCTGAACCAAATTCGCCTTAACGGATAGGAAGTAAAATCTCCTCTTGTGCAGTTCCACTAAGATCAAGCAATCAAGCAACGTTGTCGGTGTGACATTTTGGTTGAACTGCACAAAACACTCTTAAAACAAAAGTGTTTTGTGCAGTGCAACAAAAGGTCACAATGGCAACGAGGTGAAGTAGATAACCCTGTGTTACACAGAGGTGCAAAGGAAACAATTAGTGGTCAATAACGGTGGATGACACAGAAGCCAACAAAAAGAAGCATCTACCTTATCTAAATGGGAAAGAAAGCAAGACAGTAGCATTTCTCAAACGGTGGCATTGATTAATATTAACATAGAGATTATATTAACAATAAAATTTGTTAAACATGTAATTTGCTTTTAACTGTGGCATTGCATCAATTTTCCAGCGGCATTATTAGAGGGTGTTTGTTTACAGGGACATTTTGGTGTAGGGACTAACAAAACTCCATGTTAGTCCCATCTAAACCAAACAGGAGGGACTTTTAGGGACTAAAAGTGGGCATTTGGGACTAAAGAAAGAAGACCCCGAGGGAGTCTTTTTGGGACTTTTTCCAATAGTTGCCCCTGCCACGCATCGCACCTTGTCTCTATTAGTTCATTACTAGGGGTAACATGGTCTTTTAGCATGTCATTTAATAACCTCTAGTCCATGTTTAGTCCCTGGAACCAAGCAGGTAGGGACTAGGGAGTTTTTAACCAAACAGGGCCTTAGATTAACAACAGCTAATGAGTTGCATGGGATAGTGGACGCACCAGCACAATGTGCATCTACCGATGTACTGTGGTCATGCACAGTCTGTTGCAACAAAGAACAAACAACCAAGGAGCATATTTTTGTTGGTCCCAGTTTTGTTATCTTTAGACACCTTTCCCTATGTGAGCGCAGCAAATCTAGTCCTGCTCAAACTCGACAGCCTTGTCCCTTCCTTTCCTTTTTGAACTAGTACTTTCGCCCCTTCCTTTCCTCTTTGAACCACGTCCTAGATTTATGCGTACAACTTTCCCCACTACTTTCCCCCATTCCTTTCCTCTTTGAACCACGTCCTAGATTCATGCTATACAACTTTCCCCCTTCATTTCCTCTTTGAACCACGTCCTAGATTAATGCTATATACTACTTTTCCCACTACTTTCCCCCACTCCTTTCCTCTTTGAACCACGTCCTAGATTCATGGTATACATGCAGCTAGAGCAATGCATGTGGAGTAAGTAAATTATACCTTAAGGTTCTTGGGGCGTGGTTCGGTGGGCGACGGGACGGCACCGAAGAAGAAGGGGTCGGAGGCCCTCCCGCGCCGCCGCTGGGTGGAAAGTGAACAGCTGCGCCGGTAGTCCCTCACCGACGGCGACAGCGTTAAGCCTCCTTCCCTTCCCGGCGGATGGATCCTGCCGGCTCTTTGAGCAGTAGTGAGGGGAGAGAGAGGCCAACAAAGTCTTGTTTAGATCTGGAGAGGGCGAGAGAGTATGAAGAGAGCAACTACAAGCGCTGAGGCTCCAGCGGGAGAGGGCGGGAGAGTGTGAAGAGACCAACTACAAGCGCTGAGGCTCCAGCGTGTATATATATACTGGAGAGAGTGTGTGAAGAGTGCAAACCCTAGAAAACATTTTGACCAGTCAAAGAATCCACCCGAGACCTCAAGTTTGATGAGCGAACAGGCTAACCAGCTACACAACCCTCCCGTTATGTTCAACGAGAGGGAAATAACCTTTTATACATTCCTGCATTCGTGTGACAAGCATGTCGTGTTTTTTGTGTGTGTGGGAGTCATTGGGATTTCAATCATAATCGTGTCATGTGGCTTTGGTGGTAAGACTATCCACAGTGGTGTAGAAATAATGCAGCCTTAGTCACCTTACCTCTCTCCACGTAGTACGTTGGGTCCCACCAGTCAGAGGGTGAAACAAACAAATTAATAAGAAAAATTAAAAGCGCCAGCGGTGTATCTTACCTCACACATCTCGCTACTGCTCGGGAACACTGTCCAATTGATCCCTCTGTTCACTCACGTACTATTTTAAGTGAATCATTATTATAACATGCACACAAATTTTGGGCACTTGTATTCGACTGAAGTCAGTGTGCCACCGTATCTCGTATACTTACTACTCCCTCCATCTAGGTGTAATAAGTCATGTTAGAAGGTGCAACGGGACCAAGGTGCGTGCGTGCGTGTGTGTGTGTGTGTGTGTGTGTTTAACAGCATGTGTGTGTTAGAGAGAGCGACAGATCGACCTACTCCTACAAAGAGATGTTGTGTAGTGTAGTACGATTTTAGCCGCGAGAGTCGGTGCATCCTCTCATTTGCGGGCGTGTCCGGTAGGGACATGTGGACAGCTGCCACGCCCGCTCCTGACCAGCCTGGCCCACCCAAAGCCCCTCCATCGCCAGCGCACGCTTCCCGCCCGAAACGGTCAGCGCCGCTCCAAAGAATCGGTGCCGCATTCATGCCCGGGCAGAGCGGACGCGACCGCTCACTGGCGCAAGAGTGATGGTTGCTTCGTCCGTCCAACTTACTGTTGGGTCTATGTGATTTGATGGCTCATTAGTCTTTATTACTGAGGTGGTAGGACTGCTGGATGTCCCACGCTTTCGGCGAAGAGAGGTACTACTACTAGATTACAATTTTCTCCATTCTTACAGCGGAGGTGTGTAAGAGCAGCGAAAACACACAGGCTCAGTGATTACATGGCCCACCTCACACTATCACCGTGCGACACCTAACTCTTTACATAGTACTCCCTCCGTTCCTAAATATTACTAGACGAGTCCCCGCGCGTTGCCGCGGAACAGCGGTATGTCTCTCTGCGCAAAATTATCGATTTCATATAACCAAAAAAACTCTATAATCGCATGACAAATGTGGTAGCCAAACTAAATAAACTCCCATCATCATTTAGATCATGCCACGTAAGGAAAAAAGATCAGCCAACTCCTACTGCATAATGGGATTATATTTTTCTTTTTGACATGTTAATGGGACTTAAAAGCTCACTTGCATGCATGCTACCGGTGCATGCTTGCATGCAGACATGTTGATGTGATTTAAAACCCACTCACATGCATGTGCCACGGTATTTCTGTATGCTTGCATGTGGCTTAGTGCGGAGCATCTCAACGTCTAGATCAGACGGCTATTATGGACTGATTTACTTCATCTAACGGCTACATCAATTTTGATGATGTGGCTCAAGGAGAGGATAGAGAATCCTAGTAGTGGGGGCTAGCTATTACTCGTAGATAAGTCTTTGTAGAGATTCCACTACATATGGAACAAAATGAATGAATCTACACTTAAAATGCATCTATATACATCCGCATGTGGTTCATGGTGAAATCTCTACAAAGACTTATATTTAGGAACGGAGGAAGTACTAGTATAGTACGTACTGTAATTTATCAGCGAGATAAATTTGTACAATGCTATGAAGCTTCCAGCTTCTGTTACATGTATCTTGCGTCCAAGGTTGCCCGTTGCAACATTTCATCAAATACAAAGGAGACTAACATGCATGCTATTGCATCTCAATGATTGACAGATCATAGCAAATATGTACTCCCTCCGTTCCAAAATAAGTGTCTCAACTTTGTGCAAACTTTAGTACAAAGTTGTACTACTACTAAAGTTGACACTTATTTTGGAACAGAGGCAGCTAAAGAAAAAAAACGATCCATGCAGTCCCTAGCCCTTGAACCGTGAACCCTGATCAGGCTTCAATTTGCTGGCAACGTTCGAGCTTCCTAATAAATGAAGTTTGCAACCTTTTGACCATCGGATCATTTTGTGCAGTTTCACCAAAATCGAGATGAGCATCCCTGTGGCAAAGAAATTGAAGAAGCGTGATTAGAATAAGATTACTGGGACTAGTTGATGAGACATAAACTCATCACAAATACAATACGTAGAAGCCAGTAGAGGTATGTGCGGGGCAAAGAAGTAGAGAAATATCCACAGGGAGTGATGTGGGCAGCTGGAGCAGTGGTGCAAGCCGGCTGTAAAGGGAGTTGTACCTGAGGGACGTAGCTCAACCTTGAGGAGGGCGGCCGGAGGCGGCAACTGCCCACGTCGCGGCAGTGAGCAAGGGACGAAGGCAACCTCACCGGCTTTGTGAGAGAGAACGGCGGGGACCCGTAATCGGGACGTGCCGACAGTGGGTTTTCGCTGTCGGCGACGTCCACCGCATCTACACTAAGCATCCACCCCTTCCTCAAGCGGACGAGATCCGCCGGGATGTTAGAGATGTGGCCACAGTCGTTTTGTGCGAGAGTGTGAAGAGAGCAACCCCAGCAAGCAACCGTGTAGGCTGGCCCGTCCTGACTATGTATATAGTGGAGCGGTTTCCTTTTCTCTCCATATGAACCTATCATATTGCGTACGTGCCACTGAAGAAAAAAAACTTTATTTATAAATGACGTGGCACCTACTACTCGTTCTCCTATAACCTTACGCTTGGCATCTCCAAAATATTAACCTTGCGATTGGCTCTTCGCCTCTTCGGGAAGTCGAGCAATAATGGTAGTGCAGTATATATCGTTCTGGCTATATGTGACCGAATGAATTGCTGCACGTCCACCACGTGGGCGAGGGTCGAGGGGTGAGGGAGAGTGCTACATACGGAGCAAAATGAGTGAACCTACACTCTAAAATACGTCTATATACATCAGTGTTTGGAGTATGTACTAGTAGTTCATATTGAAATCTACTAAAGGACATATATATTCCAAACAATATGATATAATCTCTATAACCAAGGTAGTAGGGACGAGGAGTAAATGGAGGGAGTAGTAAATTTTTCTCCTCGTCCTGCGAGCCACCGCGCGCATGGGCGAGGGAGCAGGCGTAAGGCGGAGCAAGCTTCACCTCATCTTGCGAGCCACCGCGCCCGTGGGTGGGGGAGACGGCGTACTAAGCAAGCTTCTCCTCGTTCTGCAAGTTGACGGGACACATCAAAAGTACTCCAGTGTATAGAGCCTTGCCTTTGAGGTAGGCCCCACATGGTTTGCCTCTTTTTTTAACATAACATGTCAAGTCGCAATTTGTTTGTTCACCCGTGGTAGACAATCCTCCCTCCACCAAGTGGACAACCAGTACACGTGCCAAATTACCACGTGGGCTGCCTTTTTCGTACATAAATGAGCTCCGCCGTGTACCCGCGCGGGTGTGGTTGGGAAAGAGACGGGAGTACGTGCGCCGTGCATGCACCTCTTCTCTTCGTGCACGTCCCCCACCTACGTGGGTGTGTGTGAGAGATACAAACCGCGTTCGTGAGTGTTTTTTGTTTTGGGGTGGGGGTGAGGTGGGGGGTTGATTTCGTGAATTATTTGTGGGAATATGTGTCGATGACATCTCAAACAAAATTTTGCATGCAATGTGTGTGAAATGGAGGCCTATCCATATCATAGATAGAGGGTCAGGCAATCCACGAGAAGAGAGGGAGGGGTCATAGCTATCAATAGAGTCGAAGAGAGGATCAAGTGGGTGGGTGCGAGATCGATGAAGAGAGCCATCAAAATTGTGTGTGTGTGTGTGTGCAAGTCAAAGATATAGGGCGACTGGCCTACCGGAACGTTAGAGGGCACATGTCAAGTTTGTGTGTGGCTGGGAGACATGACTAGAGCGCTCGATGTATCGGTGTGTGTGGGGGGAGGGGGTGGGGGAGGGGTAGGCAGAGGCCTAACTATAGAGGTAGAACGACTCGTATATGTGTTGAGAAGGAGAGACCCAACTATGTCTTGAGGGAGATCGGTCGACATCCATACATGACTGAAGGACGGGAAATATGATGGGACAGAGAGAGAGAGGAGAGAGAGAGGGAGAGAGAGGGAGGGAGAGGGGTAGAGTGCTGGATGGGTGATGGAGTTGCTTCTCGAAGATGGTGGGAGAGGCCTACTAGAGAAACTGAGGGTGGAACTGCAATGTTATCAACAAGAGTGGGGATGTGTTTCTGTGTGTGCCTGTGCGTGATAGATCTGTCGGGACGCATCCATGGATGATGAAGGGGAACCATGTGTTTGGTAAGCAAACCTAACTAGATCGGTAGATCAATTGTTGTTTGTCGGAGGAAGGGAGAGACACAACTAATGAGGTAGATCGATTGACGTGTGGGTAAAAAGGAGTTATAAGGACCTAGCTAGCTATATGTATAGCGAGAGATCGGTCGGTGTACGTCCATTTGTTTGAGACAAATAAGGCCCAGCGAGACGGATAGACAGAGAGAATGGAGCTAGGAGGTGGTGCGAGAGGCCCAACTACTAGCTAGATAGGGGGAGGAGTGTGCGGTTGTGAGATCGATGAAAAGAGGGGCGAGAGTTTACACGTGTGTCTGACCGTATGAGAGACACGAGGCAAGGACACATAAAGGAGCAGATTGAAGGTGTGTGTGTATGTTGTAGGCAGGCATCGCTGGAGAGGTTTATCGATCGGTGTGCGTCGGAAAGGAGTTGTGGAGACTCTGGAAGAACAACCTAAAGAAAAAAATGAATGTGCCCGGTGGATAGAATGCCGAGGGAGGGGGAGGGCGAGGAGGGCGTGTGCATGCATGAGAGAAAGTTAGTGGTAGCTACAAAGGTTAGAGGATTGTGTGGGTGTAAGAGACTAACAAAGATCATAATTTGATATGAAAGCGGATTCATATTTTTGAATAGGAGATCATAGTGTTTTAAACATTGCATGCATGAATATAGCGGTGATACACGTGTTGTGCACATGTTATACCATAATGTGATAATGCATGGCGTTTGCAACTCACAGCTAAATGCCGAACAATCTAAACCATACTATACATCAAACAATCTCACATTTTATTTGAATTTGTGATAATGTGTGGCGTTTACAACTTACAACTAAATATCGAACAATCTAAACAATACTATATATCGAACATTCTCACATTTTATTTGAATTTGTGGTAATGTATGGTGTTTGCAACTCACATCCAAATACTTGTAGGCGTAGGGGGCGGGGCACCATACATAATGTGATAAACACATTATACATATGAGACATGGTTTAGATTATGAAGATCTAGCTAGAGCTAGAAATGTAATGTGATTTGAAATCAAAATAAAGTGGATTGAAAAAATCTAGTTCGAGTTCATATAGTACACATAGTTCATATGTAACTCGAGACTACTCATGTGGTGTGCTGTGAAGATAATACACAAATGATGGTTTAACTTGACAATAATGATGATTGTAGATCTTATTCAAATAGAGAAACAAATTCAAATTTAGTTCATATTGAAGCGGTAGTATATACGTTTGGAATGCACTAAAACGTTCATTTGAGTAGTAGGTTGCATGCATTATACACGTAGAGAAATATTTTAATTGAACATAACATGAACTCAAAGTTTTGAATGACATTTGTAGTGCGCATTGATTTGGAACAGTACACGTTAGGCTTGGCCGGAAATTTCAACCCGCGCCTTGTTAGCCCGAAATACTTAAGATATGTCTTTGTCTCGTTGTGCTCTGACAACTCCCTCCATCTCAACCCGCGCCTTGCTATTCCGAAATTACAATGCGCGCGAAAACTCCGACCTCCTGTGAAATCCCGACACGCGAAATGCCCGTGGTACCCCTGAACCGAAAGAACCGCCTCAAATCGGTGGGGGTACTTTCGTAAATTACCCCACATTTCGGACAAGCGCGTCTCTAAGCCATGGTTCCCCACTGCCATCCCATCCGCCCACCCATTCGTACACCGAGGCCGCGAAACCCGCGACGAAACCCCACTCCCTGCTCCGTCCGCCACCCAGCCGGAGCCTCTTCCCTGACGACGTCATCCACAGCAACACCTCGACGTCCCTCATCCACCATACCGGATGAGGATCCGTCGTTGATCTCATCATCCCGCCGGCTCAGCCGCCCCGTCCTCCACCACCAAGGAGCTGCCCCGACGTTCCCCTCGTCTTTCGCGCCAGCTCCATTCCCACACCGTCGTCTTCACCTGCACCACCGGAAGAGCATCATCATCACCGTTTCCTCGGATGAAGCTGCAGCCTAATCGGCGCCACCAAAGAGGTTGTACACTAATCACCGCATTTTCTTCTTGATTCGATCTCACGGTGCTGCCGGCGCTCGGTCCTGAGCCGACACGGCGCGGCTCCATCCTCGGCGGCGTCGCCGGCCACTTCCTCCACAGCGCCGCTCCCTCGGCGGCGACGTCCACATCAGTAGGAGCTGCTGATGCTTTAGCTCTCGCTCGCGCTGCTGCTCTGCTCTTGCTCTCGGTCCCCTGCCTGGTCTGCTCTTGCTATTGCTCTTGCTCGCACTACTGCTCTCGCTCTTTCTCTTGCTTGCGATGCTGCTCTGATTTAGCTACACTTCAGTCGACTGAATCGACTTTTGGGTCAGTCGAATTTCAGGGGGTGGGGGGGGGCTCGCCGGGGTGAAGGATGAACCAGCCGCAACGGGGAGGGGGGCTCACCAGAGAGGTAGCCCACTATCTATCTTAGGGTTCAGGATGGGGGCGGTGGTCGCCGGCGGTGGCGGTGCGTTGGCAGGGCGGTGGCGTGGGGATCGTCGAAGAAAAAGCTCGGCACGAGGGGGGCCTAGAGGCATGGCCGGGGCGGCGGCAGACCGGCGGTGCAGAGTGTTTTCGGGGCGGGCGGGGCGGCGCACCGCCGGCCGCGGACGGGGGGGGGGGGGGCTGCTGTTTGGCCGGTGGTGGCTGGCGGCTCTGGGGGGTGGAGGTTGAAGATGAACCGCAGGCCCTTGATTTCGTATCCAACGGCTGCAAAATCGACTGACCAGAGATGAAAAAGTCAGTCGACCGACGTGTAGCCTCACCTTGCTAGTGCGTTCAGTTTCGACAGCAAAATTCAGTTTCGACAGCAAAATTCAGTTTCGACAGTTAAGTTCAGTTTCGACAGTTAAGTTCAGAGATGAGCGGCTAATGTATTTTACATCTAGCACTTTGTGGTTATGTATTTTACGTCATGTATTGGAGATGCTATTAGAATTCCACTCAGGTTAACGTTGTTCGTTGTCTCTCTTGTCCTGCTTCAGCCTCGGTGTCATACAACTCACCAGAGCTGCTCCAACGACGAAACCCTCCATCACAGCGGAGCAGTACCTCGGGCTCCATCTCCAGACGCCTAAGATCCTCTTCCCCTCCTCCAACAGCAAAGTCCGCCGCAGCATCCTCACCGGCCAACCCAATCACGCTGAGATCGATATGGCTTTGCCAAAGAGGTTGTACACTTGTTGCATCTCTTTTTACTCTACATGTTATATATATTGTCCACTGAGCACACGGATTTGTTCATTTAGTGTCTCCTTGAAAGAAAAAACATAGGAATTTTAATTTTCACTTGTCCTCCTTTTCAAATTCCTATTCATGAAGCACAAGACTAAGAGATAGTAGCATAATAGCATTATAACCGTACATTTTCTTGTGGTTTGACTTAATCTCACCATGCTTCTTTGCATCCTGTGATCTTCCAATTGTTGTGAATCAAACACCCAGATTGCCAGAAATCCTGTGTTTTTAAGTTCTCTGTTTTGCACGTGCATTCCTATCCTATTCCTGTCTATTTCCTATCCCTGCATTGTTGGAATCCTCCAATTCAAACGAGCCCTTACAGAATTACTTCTCTTACAGATAGTTGTCAAATAAAACCTTGCATGGTTTGTCCCGCTCCTGCTGCACCGTCATCCACCCAAGCTCAGCTGCTCCAACGACAGAAGGGTCCAGCACAGCAGGGATCCGACCTCCAGACTGTGTTTCGCCGCCTCAGATCTTCTTCACCGCCGCTGGCAGCCATGAAAACTGCATTACCATCATCAACCGAGCAGATGACCTCGAGGACTACACGGGTCCGCAAGAGAGGTCGCACTCTTTCGTGTCTACTTACGTTATGCATCGCTTATACATTCTACATTATCGTCCTGTTCACCGATTAGACTCTGAGTCAGCTCCAAACTAATGGTCAAACTTGAGTTTTTAAATGGTTGTGTGGTACATATC
Source organism: Aegilops tauschii subsp. strangulata (assembly GCF_002575655.3). NCBI lineage: Eukaryota > Viridiplantae > Streptophyta > Magnoliopsida > Poales > Poaceae > Aegilops > Aegilops tauschii. Next base: position 148,348,489 of record NC_053035.3, on the reverse strand, counting down.
GGGACCGCTATCAATAGTATCTATCTACTATCTGGTTAATCTCCGGTGTCTACTATGAGTTTCATGTTGGGTGGGAAACAAACAGTAAAGGAGCCATTATTTGTATTTTTAACTGAAGCCATTATCTGCCTGCTATTATTGGTTTTGGGTCTATCCACAGGTTCCTACCATCACTCTGGATTTCTGCATGCACTCCTTACATAATCTCACTATGTTTTATTCCTATGCATGACAGTTATTGTAAACAATGGAACTGAACATGTAGAGCAAAAGAGACGAGCCTTGCGTGGCAATAAAATTTCATGCAGACGTCGCTCCATGGTAGGCGCAATGGCAGCCCCCCTCCACGCATTTCAGATTGTAATCGAGAGCAAGATATCTGTTCTGAGGGGGATTCAGAAGGAGAAAACAACTCCTATTTACCCCCTGAGGTCTTCGCTCTAACTTGGCATGCTGATGTTGGTTATATCATGCATATGGTGTCTTGCATTGCTTACTTTATACATCAAATATGTCATCTGCTTAGTTTAGACATCCTTTGTGCGAATGCCATCTGTTTAGTTTATTCATCGTTTATGTGAATTATGCAACGCCATCTTGTTTAGCCAGGCATCATATATGTGAATTTTGCAATGCCATCCTGCTTAGCCAGTCATCTTATATGTAAATTATATCAGGCCATCCTTTTTTTCGTTACATATTACATTTGTCAACAATGTTAGTACATTCAACTGCTCTTCGTGTGCATCAGCCATTTGACACGGCGATGGCAAATTCTGGAGTGAAAACAAGGTCTTCAGAGCAGACTATGCTATCTGACGAAGCGCATATCTCGCTGGTTACGGATAGCTCCTCAGAGGAGGATTCGGAGACAGATGACCAGTCCTATCACCCCCGAGGTGTATGCTCTAACTTGGCAGGGTTATGTTGCTCATATCGTGCGTATGGTGTCTCGCATTGCTATGTCATTTGATTAGTTTACACATGCTTTGTGTGAATGCCACCTGTTCAGTGTCTAATTACCATATATGTGAATTATGATTGCCATCTTGTTGCAAGACATTATATATGTGAATTATACAATGCTATCTTGTTGCAAAGGCATTATATATGTGAATTATTCAATGCCCTGCTGTTTAGCCAATCATCATGTATGTAAATTATATCATGCTATCATTTTTTTGTATTACGTGTTCCATTTGTCGACAACATTTGTATATTCAACTACTCTTCCTGTGCATCAGCCATTTGAAGCGGTGATGGAAGTATCTGGAGTGAAAACAAGGTATTCAGAGCAGACAATGCTACCTCCTGAAGCAGACATCTTGCTGGTTACAGAGAACTCATCAGAGGAGGATTCAGAGACTGATGACCAGTCCTATTTCCCCCCTGAGGTCTATGCTCAAACTTGGCAAGGTTCTATTACCCATGTCATGCATGTTGTCTTGCATTGCTTAGTTTTTACATCATATATGGATTGCCATCTGCTTACTTGCTTACTATATAAATCATATATTTGAATTATATCATGCCATCATGTTTACATAGTACATACACATCATCTATCTGAATTATGGCATGGCAACCCATTTAATAAAGACATCATATGGTTATATCATCTCATCCTGTTTAGTGCTTACAGTCATCATATTTTGAATTATGGCATTCTATCCGTGAATGTATGTGAATTATGGCATGCCAACCTATTTAATAAACACATTATATAGTTATGTCATGTCATCCTGTTTACATATATAGTCTCATATTTTGAACTATGTCTTTCCATCTTTTTTAGTTAGCCATCATAATGTGAAATTGTGTCATGCTATCTTGTTTAGTTAGCCATCATATATGTGAAATTGTGCCATGCTATCCTGTTTGGTTAGACAACATAAATATGAATTATTTCATGCCCTCTTTTATTCTCCACTATCCATTGCACCTGTCTATCATACAATGTCTATACTTTCAATTACTTTTCTTGTTTATCAGCCATTTGAATCGGAGAGCTTGATGGCAGTATCTAAGGGAGTAACAACACGGTCTGCAGAAAAGATAGTGCTACCAGTTGATGCAGATAGAACCACGGTTGTACTTGCCCAAGGACCAGATCCACCACACATAACCCAGACTCTCGCAGATTTTAGCCCCACCCAGTTGGACAGAAAACCAGCTACACCCCTTCTAACCCCAACCCCGGCAGATAGTAACCCAGTTCCAGTTGACACAGCACCGTCTCCACCACAGAGCACCCAAACACGAGCAGTTAGTAAGGGAACTGCAGTGCCCAAAGCACGAGGACCACCACTCTGAATCCCAACTGAACGCTTAAAGGAGAAGAAGATTTGTTCTTAGGTCAGGTTCTGTAGCTATGGTTCATACTCCTTTGCTCTTGCATTACAGTATTTACTCATACCAACTATTTTCAAATTTGAAGGATGGAATTGAAACTCCAATGGCGCAACAGGTATGTTTCAAACCTGTTTCTTTAACTGGTTTGCTGTTGTAACCTGCTCTATGTTGATTTCAGTTTCAATTGAATAAACAGTTATGTTCTCATGTCATGCACATTACAAGTGTTGTTATTGCTCTATAGTTACCCACACTTATATTCTGTCTATTCTGCTTTGTCTTGAACAAATATTATTTGAACTGTGTCTCTATCTTGATTTGCCAACAAAAACTAGAATGATATAGACCATAAAGTGACCATGGTACATAGATATATGTTTGTTTCATGCTGTTATCCTGTCCACTTTACTACTGAACTGATTTACGAAAATGAGTTTCATATACAACATGGTAAACATGTGATGTGTCTGCTTGTTTCTCTTTTAGAATGCAGACAAAATATTGGAGAACAGTACCGCGTTATCCAATGGTAAAGGAAGTAATGCAGATAAGGTTCAAGATAGTGAGACATCCCTGTTGGTCTCCAAGAAAGCTGATCAAAACTATCTTGACGACAGTGAGGGAACCCAAAAGTCCTGTCTTGATGTAGTGTTCGAGTTACTGGCCACTACTGCTGGCACAAGCTCTTCGAACTCGCTGCCTGAATCAGTTCGTCTTCTTGAGTCTGAACTTCAAGTTGAAAGACATCGATCAGATGTGCTGCGACAGGAAGCTGAAGGACTGAGGAAGTCCCTGCAGAATTCAGATGCATATTTTCTGGTGCAACAACAAGCACTGGAGGATTCAAGCGCCAAACAGGAGAAAGTTAATAAGCTTGCTAAGCATCTTGCCAGCATTATGGGTACCCAGGATATTGTTTCTTGAGATCTTCTGAAGTGGTTTCAGTTCTGGATTTGTTTTGCTGCGGCATTTATTTGCGCTGGTCGCCAACTTTGACAACCAGTGTATATGATATGCTGCTTTGTTCCCTATATTTGCACTGGTGGCGAACTTTGATGCCCAGTGGATGTAATGTGTGTAATAGCCGTGATAGCCTAGAGTTAGTTGCTTGCTTATTTATTTCCTTGTTGTCTTGTTTATTTGTTTGCTTGTAGTCATTGTAGTTCTTTTTCCGCGGTTAGCTAGTGGCTGCAATAACCTATTTTTTAAAACTAGGCCACAATAACCATGGGCTAATATTTACTGTAGTGATACTTGGCCTCCTACTGGCCGTAGAAACAGTGGGCCTTCTATGGGCCGTAGAAACAATGGGCGTTCTACGGGTCGTAGAAACAATGGGCCTTCTGCGGGCCGTATCATCAATGGGCCTTATATGGGCCGTATGATCGAATGGCCAAACATGGGCCAAACAGACCGCATTATGGCCGTAAATGGGCTAGAGTTGGAATCGTCCGTTCATGGGTCGACCATAACGGGCCATCGTTAATAGGCCGTATTTGATGACGCTATGAAAATGGCCCAACATATTAACGGACCACAAACGGGACGGCTGTAACCACGGGCTGAATTTGGCCCACAAGCAGAAAATTACAGTAACGGGCCGTAAGTAAACGAATGCTGGAAATGAGCCCAAGAATAAATGGGCTCTGAGAAGGCCGAAAGATAACATGGGCTGGAAACGGCCCAACGGAATAACGGGCCATTAATGGGTATAAAGTGATACACTGTTCATTATGGGCCAGTTTCACCACGGGCCGTTAATGGGTGTAAAGTGATACACTGTTCATTATGGGCCAGTTTCACCACGGGCCGTTAATAGGCCAAGAGTTACATAGGGCCTCATATGGGCTGAAAGACGTCATGGGCCATACATGGGCCAGAAGCGAAAACGGGCTGGAATCATATTGGATGGCCCATATGACGCTACTGGGCCTAATTCGGATAGGGCGTAACGGGACTTGGGTTAGCGGGGTGTAAATGGGCTATATGCGAACAGGCCGTTAACAAGCTTTCCATGGGCCGGCCCGCCACCTTTTGACCAAGTCAAACGGGCCGGCCTTTTCACAGAATGGGCCTCTGTTGGGCCATGCCACGTGTCGACGTATCATAGGCGCCTTCTGTCCAATGAGTGGATGACATCTGCCCAACGATGAGCCGACACGTGTTTCCTCCAGCCAATAATGATTTTACACGTGGACAATCACCCTTGGTCGGGGCTATTAACGGGTTATCGGATCCAAAACCCGACCCGATAGCTTAACGACATTCCGTTACGGTGGATGCCATGTGTCGGTCACCCTTGACGAAAGCACTTCTGTGACGCGATTTATCGTCATGGAAGTGGACACTTCCGTGATGATAATTTTGGTAATGTCATGGAACACTTCTACGACAGCACATGTATGACTATCTTGATTCTGTCATAAATTTGTCATGGATGTACATGCATGACAAAAAACGCGACCTACTGTGACAAACACGTATCATCACGGAAGTGTATTTTTTTTGTAGTGTATGTTGCTTGTATATTATTGTTTCATGACCTGCGTGTCATGAGTGTGGCAACCGCAAGGAGCCATATGGTTGTCCCATTATTGTATTAATGACCTGCGTGTCAACATGAGAAGCCATGTAATGTAATTTACTTTCAGTAGCTATTAGTTTTTAATAGCATAGTATCTTATGTAACACTTGGCGGTTGACACCATGGCGTGGAGATGGAGATCACCACGAGGACAACCATGCATGGGCAGACTGCGCACGTGGAGATGGAGATCACCACGCGCTGTGAAAAGGGGCTATACCATATCACACATACATAAACTGCCTGTGAAAGTTTATCCCTTTTATGCACCCTTCCTTTTGCATGGTAGATGTTTTAAGTAGGGTGATCCCTCAAAGAATGTCAAGTACAAATGCCTACCCAATTGTTGCACCTTCACATGTCAAGTATATTTAGTGGCGGTCCTATGAAATTAGGGTGCCACTAGATCTCCTTGAAGTGATGAGTTTGTGTCGGACACTTACACGTGAAGCATTGGTTGACTTGTCGTGGCTATCAAAACAGTTTTGGGCTACGAGGCATAGGAGTTGGCGAGGCATGAGATGTCCCCAACAACAAGAGTCGTATGGAGATACGATTAGCAAGAGTTGCTTACCGAGTGATCTTGTCCTCTAGCTGTGATGAAAAAGCTCACTAGTTGACATGTTGATCTTGGATCTTGAATCACTAAGTATCAACCGAGGGATGTTGATTTTAGTGAGAGTAATGATCTTATTAAAATGTTTAATATGAATTACTCTTCATGAATACATGTCTTAGTGTTTTGCATATTTCTGTTGTAGATCAATGGCACCACCTGCTCAAGTTACCCCTTTTGCGTTGAAATCAATCCTGGAAAAAGATAAATTGAATGGAACAAACTTTACCACCTGGTATAGAAACCTGAGAATTATTCTTAGGCATGAGAAAAAGGAATAAGTTCTAGAGAATCCGCTTCCAGAGGAACCTGCCGATAATGCTAATGCCACAGCCAGAAATGCCTACCAGAAACTCGTTGATGAATCAAACGAGATCAGCTGTCTCATGCTGGCTTCTATGGAGCCCGATCTGCACTAGCAGTTTGAAAATATTGAGGCTTTCGATATGATCGAGAACCTTAAGAGCATGTTTCAAATGTAGGTAGGACCGAAAGGTTCAACGTCTGGCGATCCTTGATGGATTGTATGCTGAAAGAGAGTGATCCACTGAGCCCACATGTGATAAAGATGATCAGGTACATGCAAGCTCTGGATAGGCTGGGCTTCCCACTTGGGGATGAGTTGTCCACAGATACAATTCCGGGTTCCCTTTCGGACAGCTGGGCCGTTCATCTCGAACTACCATATGCATGGGATGGAAAAGAAGCTCACTGAATTGCATGGGATGCTCAAAGTGGCAGAGCAGGATATCAAGAAAGGTACACATCGTCAAGTGTTGATGGTGCAGAACTCGGCTAAGTTCAAGAAGAGCTGGTCCAAGAAAAAGGCTAAGGCAAAGGGCAAAGAGAAGGAGGTAACTCCAACTACAGCCGCTGCGCCTAAGTCAGGGACGGCTTCGGGGAGTATTTGCTTTCTTTGCAAGGAACCCGGACACTGGAAAAGGAACTGTAGAAAGTGGCTTGCCGAGAAGGGCAAGAAGACTAGAAGTATGACTTCTTCTTCAGGTACACTTGTTGTAAATGTTATAGACATTTATCTTGCTGATGTTTCTAGTAGCTCTTGGGTATATGATACCGGATCGGTTGTTCACATATGCAACTCGATGCAGGGGCTAAGCAGAACTAGGAATGTCGCAAGAGGAGAAGTTGACATTCGCGTCGGGAATAAAGCAAGAGTTGCTGCATTGGCCGTCGGCACTATGCACCTTAATTTACCTTCAGGATTTGTAATGGAACTTGATAATTGTTATTATGTTCCTGCTTTGAGTCGAAAAATTATTTCTGCCTCATGTTTTATGAGACAAGGTTATGAATTTAGTATTAAGGACGATGGTTGTTCTATTTACTTGAATAATATGTTTCATGGCTTTGCACCCGTTGTAAATGCGTTATTTATCCTAGATCTTGAAGGTGAATCAGTCTATAACATAAATGTCAAGAGGCATAAGCCTAATGAGATAAATCTGACTTACATCTGGCATTGTCGACTAGGACACATTAGTCAAAAGTGCATGAAGAAGCTCGATGATGATGGAATTCTAACTTCGTTTGAGTTTGAATCATTCGAGACATGCGAGTCTTGCCTACTCGGTAAGATGACTAAGACTCCTTTTGCAAAGAGTTGCGAGAGGGCGTCCGAGTTGTTGGAACTTATACATAGTGATGTATGTGTACCAATGAGCACGGCAGCCAGAGGTGGTTTCCAATACTTCGTGACTTTCACCGACGACTTGAGTAGATATGGATATGTCTACTTGATGAGGCACAAGTCAGAAACTTTTGAAAAGTTCAAGGAGTTTCAGAACGAAGTGGAAAATCAACTCAGCAAGAAAATCAAACTTCTACGATCTGATCATGGCGGTGAGTATATGAGCCAGGAGTTTGATGATCATCTGAAGAATCATGGAATAGTTCCACAACTGACTCCTCCGGGTACGCCACAGAGAAATGGTGTGTCAGAACGGAGGAACCGGACCCTGTTGGACATGGTCCGATCGATGATGAGTCAGTCGGATTTACCCTTGTCATTTTGGGGATACGCTCTAGAAACTGCAGCTTTCACACTAAACAGGGTACCATCTAAGTAGATAAGACACCATATGAGATATGGACTGCGAAGAGTCACAATTTGTCTTTTCTGAAAAATTGGGGATGTGAAGCATATGTCAAGCGACTCCAGTCGGATAAGCTCACACCCAAATCAGACAAGTGCATATTCGTGGGATATCCAAGGGAAACCTTGGGATATTACTTCTACAACCGTGAAGAGGGCAAAGTGTTTGTCGCTCGACATGGAGTTTTCCTTGGGAAAGAGTTTCTCAATCGAAAGGCTAGTGGGAGGACGGTCCGACTAGAAGAAATTCGAGAACCACACGGGGACGTTCCGGTAGGTGATACTATCACACCGGAGTTAGTCAGGGAACCCGTAGTGGAGTCGACACCGGTTCCACGAGGTCAGAAAGGTCACGCAATTTGCATAACTGCAATGTGTTGTTCTTGTAGAACAACGACCCGACTACGTATGCGAAAGCGATGGAGAGCCCTGATTCCGAGTTATGGCTTGAGGCCATGAGATCCGAATTAAAGTCCATGGATGACAATCAAGTTTGGAACTTCGTTGATCTGCCAGATGGCGTTCGAGCCATTGAGTGCAAGTGGATCTTTAAGAAGAAAACTGATATGGACGGAAATGTCACAGTCCATAAGGCTCGACTTGTTGCTAAAGGTTATCGACAAGTTCAAGGAGTTGACTACGATGAGACTTACTCACCGGTAGCGACGCCTAAATAAATTCGGATCATTCTTGCTATAGCGGCATATTTCGACTATGAAATATGGCAGATGGATGTCAAAACGACTTTCCTTAATGGAAATTTAATCGAGGCTGTGTATATGACACAACCCGAGGGTTTTGTCCATCCAAAGAAGTCTAGCATGGTATGCAAGCTTCAGAGATCCATTTATGGATTAAGGCAAGCATCTCGGAATTGGAACATTCGTTTTAATGAAGCTGTCAAAGAGTTTGGCTTCATCAAGAATGACTGTGATCATTGTGTATTCAAGAAGGTCAGTGGGAGCTCAGTTGCATTTCTGATCTTATATGTGGATGACATATTATTGATTGGAAATGATGTTCAAATGCTTGAATCTGTCAAGGACTCATTGAAAAATAGTTTTTCTATGAAGACTTGGGAGAAGCAGCTTACATTTTGGGAATGAAGATCTATAGATATAGATCGAGAAGGCTTATTGGATTAAGCCAGAGTGCGTATATTGACAAGGTGTTGAAGCGGTTCAACATGAAAGATGCCAAGAAAGGTTTCTTAGCAAGACTCAGAGTCCTACGACTCCTGATGAGTGAAGACGCATGGATGGGATTCCGTATGCTTCGGCTGTTGGGTCCATCATGTATGCTATGGTATGTACTCGTCCCGATGTTAGTTTTGCTCTTAGCGTGGTGGGCAGATACCAGGCTGATCCAGGGGAGAGTCACTGGACAGCGGTTAAGAATATCCTTAAGTACTTGAGAAGGACTAAGGATATGTTCCTGGTTTATGGAGGTGAGGATGAGCTCGTTGTAAATAGTTACACCAATGCTAGTTTCCAAACAGATAGGGATGATAGTCGATCGCAATCTGGGTTTGTGTTCATTCTGAACGGAGGAGCAGTGAGCTAGAGGAGCTCCAAGCAAGATACGGTAGCTGATTCTACAACAGAGGACGAGTACATTGCGGCTTCTGAAGCTGCAAAAGAAGGTGTTTGGGTGAAGAATTTTATTTCTGATCTTGGTGTGGTTGAGGGCGCGTCTAATCCATTGGACCTCTATTGTGATAATAGTGGTGCCATTGCGCAAGTCAAGGAACCACGGAACCATCATAAAACCCAACACATACTCAGGCGTTTTAACCTTATTCGCGACATTGTCGAAAGAGGTGATGTAAACATATGCAAGGTACACACGGATGCAAATGTTGTTGATCCATTGACGAAGCCTCTCCCACGTCCGAAGCATGAGGCGCACATGAGCTCCATGGGCATACGATGCCTAAATGATTGACTCTAGTGCAAGTGGGAGAATGTTGGAGATATGCCCTAGAGGAAATCATGTGATGATGATATTTCTGTATGTATTCATGAGTCCTTTGTATTGTCCTTGAACATCATCAATGATATGTATCAATAAGTATGTGGCTTGTTTGTGGAACTCTGTATTGTATGACGATTATTTTAATGGTCCCTAGTTGATAAGGTTATGCGGACACATATCCTTGACTAGTATACGACTCGGTTGATGACTATGTTTCACAAGTCATGTGCATGGAGATGCTAAACCGATAGTATGGGCTCGGGGATGGAGATCACCGAGCCGGACAGACCCACTTTGAGACGCAGCGAGATATAGTCATCTGTTAGTCTCAAGTGCAATATCTATGCCATGTCCTAGACCCGAGGTCCTCGCATGTTCTCGGGATGAGGATCGACTCACTTAGGGTCTATCAAACGCTACTCCATAACTGGGTAGTTATAAAGGTAGCTTTCAGGTGAGTCGTCAGACATGCCGCGAGACATGGTTGACCAAGATGGAATTTGCCCCTCCTATTTGGAGAGATATTCTCTGGGCCCTCTCGAGTGATCAGATTCGGAAAGCATGGCCATGCGACTTGGGTTAAGTGTTAACCCAGTTCGGGAATCTGTATCATGGTTTCGAGAAGAGAGGTCGAGCTAACACAAGGGTGACAAGTACTCGCCTTGAGCTCGACAACAAATATCGTGAGCCAAAGGGAATGTTGCATATGCCACATTGTTGAGGTTCATCAAACAACTTTGCGCCCACATGGGAGTTGGCACGTTCTGCTAGGAGCCGCTACCAACTATCGACTCTAGTCGTGTCCATGTGTACGTGAACCTATAGGGTCGCACATTTAAGGGGCTGCAGCCCATTCGGATTGGATCTGAGTGGAAAATGGATGTGGACTCCTAGTGGGCTCAAGTGTTGAGCCCACCTCGGAGGTCTATATAAAGGGGAGTGGGCACACCACTTAGGGTTGATCGGATTGAACCCTGGTTAGCCACTGCCACTCCCCATGCCCATGCCGCGCGACTGGACCTAGCAGTCCGCCGCTCGACGCTGCTCCCCATACGTGTGGATACCTTGGAGGCATCGCATCTGCGGTGCTTGGACGAACCATTCAAGGGAACCGCGAGGTGCTGTTCGCGGGAGATCACCGTTCATGGGTCTTCGCTGTTCGCGGGAGATCGGCAACGCGAGGAGGAGACAGCCCGGGAGATCGGCTACACGCATCAGCAACTCTACTTCCGCTGTGGTGACTGCGCGTCTAGTGGTAAACCCGATCCCGTGATCTATTTCCAGCAGCATGATCTTGAGTGCGCGATAGAGAATTTTATTTGACGCTAGTGTAGCGTACCGCGTGTTCCAACATAGAGGCAGTCGTGTCACGTCTAATTGAAGTTACTATCCTACCCCTATTTAGAGCAGTGGAAATCGGGCCGATGGATTGTCCGTGTAATGGGTAGACAGTAATTTCCATCTCCCAAACACTTGGCTTCGGGCAGCCGGCGTGGGAGTGGACATTTTGCCGCTTCTTTCGAATTTTGGGACAATAAGCATCCACGTTTATCCTGGCAACTAAATTCGAATCCATTTTGTATTCCTATACGAATCTTTATAAATCATTCTATGTGTTTTTATATATCTTCAAAAGGACGACAAAGATGTATTCCACTGTCATATATGAATATGGTTTACAAATGCTGATACTCAAATTCAGAAGCTAGAAGCTAGTTTAAGGTGAACTCGAATATTTGGAATACTTCATGTCCAACTCAAATGTCACACGCAGCATAATGTGTACTCCCATTTAGATATGTACACAAGCGATGTATCAAGATTCAAATACCGAGTCAATCAACCAAGAATGTACAGAACTAACAGACATATAAACACTTATAGAGTATATGGATCAATAATATCAACTAACATACATAAGCCAGGCCGCCGTACTTTTCTTTGCTACAACAACATCCTTTTTAGCCAAGCTACTACAACATCTTGGCCCTTTCCGATGCGTACCACTTATGGTCCATCTATACTACTATTATTGCTGAATGCACATTCAGCCCGATTGGCATATTTGTAGGTCTGGCACAGCAATCAAAATGAAATGTCTCCGAGTCTTATCAATTAATACAGACTTGTGCTCAAATAAAATTACAAACCAAAAAACAAAAAACAAAAAAACATTATTACATGATATCTAAAACAAATGGTTTGATTGATTACATGAACAAACAACACAAAGGTTATTCAATGATAGAAAGAACATTTCACCTATGATTTACCAAGTGGGCATTTAATTTTCTTTTTTCCTTCAGGACCTTAACAATGTGGTCAGTCACAGCTTGCTTCGTTTTGAAATCCACCAAATATTTAATGGTTGTCTTGAGTACTGCTACTGATTGTGCTATTTGCTTCCTCAACATGTCAACTTCATATCTAAGTGCAGAAGCAGAATCTCTTTCTACCACTAGTTTAGCCTCTAGGGCATCAGCAGTTGGCAATTCATAATGCACGATTGGGCCGGTGCCACTGCTATGGGATGATACAACGTCCATGGGGACCTTGCTCTTTGATCTTCGACTAACCTGTCTTGCCATTAAAGTTCTGATTGGATTCAGAAAAGTTGAAGTTAGTAAAACATCTCAACTGGGAGTTATAACAGCAAACTAGTTAAACAAACAAGGAATTAAAGAGTTTCAATTCGATGCTGAAAAGCAGTTATTAACATCATTGTAACCCGTTGTTGCAGCAGCAAAGAAGTTAAACAAACAAGTAGCTATTTAAGTTCAGGCAAACAGGTAATTCTTAACAGTAAGTATCAAACACATAGATAGGCGCAGTCTATAATAGGATTAACAGGCTGTGGCATTATGTAATTAGTAGCAAACTAAATTAAGCCAAGCAACTTAGTTGAACAATTTTGCAATAAGTGGCTAACTAAAATTCCGAGAAGCAGGTAACTGAACATACGCTAGTTCTTTGTTCAGGCACATTGCAACTTCTTTTCTTCTTACAAGGTTGTACGAAGGAGTCCATGGCATCAATTGCTTGGTTACGCAGTCCCAATACTTCTTTCTTCCCACACTGCATTGGTAAGTCGAATGGTTAATCTGGTAAGATGGTTCGTCCTTGATATGTTATATGAGGACGTGTAGTCAGACTAGTTGTAGACACACACATCACACTGGCTTTTACTGTATATTTCATGCGATTACTTTTGGCATATCGAGATCTAAGCAATCAACAATAGGATGAAAAGACTGGCACCCTTCACATTATTGGCGAACTCAGTTCATAGAAACAAGCAATTTAACCATTCTGTGGGTAAATCAAAGGCACCACTGGAATATTTTTCACTACCCCTATCATACACGCAAAAAGGGGGGCGACGCCACCGTAGGGGCTGTTATGGGTGGCCGCCTCGGGTGGCTCGAAAGTGTGCACGAGCAGGCTAGTTTTGTTCGTCCCAACGCACGAGCAGGCAATGTAAAAAATGAAGAAAAATGTTTCAATTTGGATAGTCCAATAACATAAGTGCAAGGGAGGCCCTATAGCAGGCTCGCGGCCCAAACGAACGCCTCCCATATCGATCGACAGCAGGAAAAATCCCAATTCATCCGCTCCAGCCTCCAGTCTAGTTCGCTCCTAACCTAGCCGCCGCTGGATAGACCGACACAGCACTTCCTCGCGCCCTCATTGGAGGGCGGTCGCCGGGCTTCAAGCGAACGGAAGGACAAGAAGATGAAGATCCAACCTTGGGTGTAGCCTGCATGGGAGGCAGCGGCGGCGGCACGAGCATGGCATCGAGCTTGCGCAAACGGACAGTCGCAGCTTGCAAGAGTAGCATGCGCAACGAGCAGGTACATCACATCCCGATTATATATAATTCACTCTTCAATTTCTGGCCCATAGTTAAACCTGACGGTGTTGTAAAACTGCTTGTATGTAGGGAATCTATGAGAAAATGAAACCAATTTCTACTTATTTTATAACTCCCCCAATCAATACTGAACTGACTGAATCTGATGAATCTAATCAAGTTTCCGGTGCAACCATCCAAGCTCATGTTGTTCTTGAGCCTGAAGTGTCTAATGAACAGACTTGTAATGAAGGATTTGATGCAAACATTTTACATGCTCCTGGTGATGAACATATAGTGTCTAATGAGGCATCTGATGCAAGCATTTGCAAGCTCCCATTGAAGGATTTAGTGTCTAATGATGATCTGCTATGTTGAGAAAGACATAGAGATTTTCAGGCATTGATGACAAGCAAAATATAGTGCATTTTCATGGCTTGAGGAAACGTCTAGGCCATCTACCAGAAAGTCCCCGTATCATGACAACGTAGCATAAATACTTTTCTAATCTGTTGTTTGAAACTATTGGCATACTTGTGCAGGATAGATATATTGATATGCAGTTTGCACACTGGTTATAGGTGCAATTCCACTTCAATATTTTCAACCAGAGAACGAATAATTCAAGTAGGTACAGACCATGTTTGTAGTCCTTGTACACCATGTTGCATTTTTGTGTTTTTTGGTGCTTGCATCATTTAGTGTTTATAATCTGAACTACTTTGGATCATTAGCTGGTTTTCAAAGTGCATGTAGCTTCACATTTCTCAAGTTATGTTGATTTCCAGAGTGCAAGTGCCTTCGTATTTTTTAAGTTAAATGTTTGCCCCTGGTAACTTGAATTCGTGGATCCGCCACTGCACACAAATCATACACGAATGCCAGTACGAAGTAAATGAAATGCAGGGACTTACGCTAGCTCGTTGTACAGGCTCACTGCAGCTCTGCTTGCGCTTGGGATGTTCCATGTACAAGTCCATGTTACAACTTGCTTGGATGTGCAGGCCTTGTGCTCCTTGCACCCCCTCTGCATTTTTGACACGGCGAATGGCTGATCAAATAAGAGGAATCGACCTTGCTGTTGTACCGGAGGACAGATACTTACAAGGTTATACGGGTGTGCAGGATGTGTACCAGATCCCATAGCGCCGTCATGCTTCGCTAAAAAATGGATTTGCTTGTTTCAGATGATATCTCGAGAAGAAATAAGAGTTAAAGTCAGAGTTGGATAGGCGTGTAAGCTAAGAGAGCAGTGAAAGGATATCCAAACATCGTCGGAACAGTGCACAAGGGAGTGATGTGTGGATACCTAGTTCGGGCTGGCATTTGGGCATGCTCGCCTAGCTAGAGTGCGGGTCACTTCAGAGCCGTTGAGGGTGATGCGCTGGTGTTGGATGGCCATGCACGGATGCTGATCTTGAGTGGTAGCCCCAGCGGCCTCGGGGGGTGGAGGCGCGATGATGTGCTCGGTGAAGTAGCCCCGGTGAGCTGGGAGACAGCGTCGGTGAAGCGCACCTGATGCGGTGGAAGTCGGAGTCTGTGAGGCACGTCGGTTGCGGCGGCCGACATTGTCGGTGGAGCACCCGGTGCGGTGGACGACGGCGTAGATGAGGTAGCTCCGGTGCGGTTGTGAAGCGCGACCGTCATCTTCGTCATCGTCATCCGGCACAGAGGTGGGGAAAGAGACGAGACAAGGGGCGATTCGAACTTTGCTTGGGTTGGCGGCGAATTAGGGATTTGAGCAATTTGGGCGAGGAAGGGGACGGTGGAGAAGGGAGATTTTGCAGGGCTGGAATTGGGGCCGCTAGATATTTCAATCCAAAACATGGAAGCGCGAACTTATTTTGTTGTCGTCCTTTTGGGGGGGAGGGGGGAGGGAGGGAGGGGGTGGGTGGCTGGGTGCTAAGCGTCCGTCCGACACACGCGACCACCACGACACGACCCTGGTCTGCCTGGTGCGCCTACATTTGAGAATGCAAACGAATCTTCTTTCATTTGCAAACGAATCTGTATGTATTACCATGCCCGTGTTTTCCTTGCAATAATTAGTCATTTGAAACGAGATACTATAAATTAATTAATGAGGAGTTATTTGAAAAAAAATCGAAACGGTATCCACGGTAACGTGGATTAGAGTGTGTGTCACATAATTAGTTATTTGAATTAGAGTGTGTGTCACATAGCGATCTCCAATTCGAACGTGGATTTCGCATTTCACTGTATCCACGCTACTTTTTTAATACAAATTCATATGTATATGATGAACACCATGGTAGTGAGAAAACTTTTGGATGGATTCAAACATATGTCCTACAAAATAGGACAAAATGTCAACTTTTCGAAACCTAGTATGGCACGAATTCAAAATAATTACCCATATGCATGGTCTTCAGTTCAAATCTTACAATGTACACCGAATTAAAACATCGATATTAAGTCTCGTACTATCTACATTCAAATGTTGTTTTTAGCTCAGCCCCCCCCCCCCCGCACACACGCTACATACTTCCTGTACCGGTCAATCTTCCTCTCCTAACCACCTTAGGAAGCTATCGGTTTCCAACACACATCCATTCTTTCTCTCCATGTGTCGATCTCTAACTCTCTCAACAACACAACCCCCCTTTTCCACTCAGTTACGAAATGTATTTACCTCACACACCCGCCATTGCACCCCATGCCGAGCTCTCTCTCTCCCTCTCCCTCTCACCCTCTCGCGCTAAATACATGCATTGCGTATCTAGCCCTCCAACCTCTCGTGCGCATGCATGCACGTTGTCTATCTAGGTCACTCCCTCAAGACTGTCTCACTCTTTCTTCTGCACGGCGGGCCACACTTGCTCAATCTCGCTCTCTTTATCTGAGTCTCGTTTAACCTCGTTTTCTTTCACACACAAATAATATGTCTCCCTGTTCAGGCCTCGATCGCCACACTCTATACTCTCTCACGCAGATTGTCTATCTAGGTCAGTCCATCGAAGCCACCCCCACTCTTTCCACCTCTTGGCGGGCCATGCTCGCTCTCTCTCTCTCTCTATCTCTATATCTATCTCTCTCTCTTTCTCTCTCCCTCTCTCTCTCCCTCTCTCTCTCTCTCTTTGTATGTCTCGATTGACCTCGCTCTTTCTCGGACAAAAATGATATATCACCATGTTTGAGCCCAATTCGACTTATTCACATTGTATACTCTCTCACGCACATTGTCTATCTAGGTCACTCTCTCCAACCCGTCTCACTCTTTTGATCACACGACGACCCTATGTGATCGATTGACCTTGCTTCCTCCCACGCACAAAATATATCTACACGTCTGTGACTAGATCATCTCTCAAGCTCTATCTTACAGCCCTCACCCATGCCAAAAGCTCAATCAGACAATATCTCTCCAGAGCATATATATTTGTTCAATGAATGTCGGACCACACTCACTTTGTCTCTCTATCTATATGTCTCTCGATTGACCTCGCTTTCTCACGCCGTATCTTCCACACATTGAAGCTAACTCTCCATCCCTCGCAAAGCCGGAGCTATTTACATTGCGAGGGGCACTCAAACCTTGGATTAATTTGTGTAGGCATTTATTCCGGTCGGTTTAGATTATATTTCGTAGCATTCGGCCCACAACTACTCGAAACACCGTTGCAACCCCCGCAACTCCCCTAGTTGAATTCCCTCTGGCTCGGTCATCGCTCTCTCGCACGTCCTTCCTCGCCTTCAATGTCGCACCATGGTATTACTGCAAAAAGCTCTGTTGTTCTCTTTAATTATTATAAATAAGCTACAAAACTACATACCGATAGTCCACTTGGAATGGAACAAATTTCGACCCACAAATTAAAGTGCTACAAACTACACACCAAGGGGCCCACATGTCATGAAACAAATTTGGACCCATACACAAATTAAAAAATAAAGGACGAGGATCAAACATGCGACCAGGGCCTTCAAGCCGATCGTCAATAGGCAACATACGTAGAACAGCAATGTTTGTTGTACCTCCCTTTGTTCACATAATGTTTTTATATTACCACAACCTATTTAATTGATAACATGTAATATTATTTTTAGTACTATTCGCCTTCACTTACTGGTGGGTTCCATGTGTGCTCTCCCTCTCTCCTCTCCTTCTGCGTTTAGACGCACGGGCAAACACGAAGAACTCGCGGGCGATGTTGCCGTTGACCATATCTGGACGCGTTCACAAGTTACGGCACCAGTTTCACGTGCTAGCAGCACTAGTCAGTGTGTACGTGCAATGCACGTTAATTTGGAAGTATATTAAGTGCATGCGGATATTAAGTAGGATATTATTTGCGTGTTATTATGTGATTAGCACTATATTTGGCATGAAATTAACTGCACGCTAAACGTGTTAAGCGCTCGACATTGAAGCAGTCTAGGTCGTTCGATGACAAGGAATACATCTGGCTTGATGACGTTTTATATTTAATTTGATACGGCTCTAGCAGAACATTCAATCGATCAAACCATAGATTAAGTTCAGTCTGACTCCGACTTTAAATTATACGAAGATCGATCTAAAATAAACCGAAATGATAAACATTCGGATTTTAAGCATGGCAATCCAAACATTTTTCATGGCAAATTTAGATTACGCGGCAGCGGCGCGGGCATCTTGCGGTGGGAAGCGGCTCCTCTGCCGTGCTCTGTGTGTCGTCGGGCCACTAAAGAACGGCAACAGCGGCGCCTTGCGCCGTTGTTGGCGTACTCCTAGACGTTGGCCTAGATTCAAGGAAGGCCAAAATATTCTGGACTTCGGAGCGAGTCAACTGGCGGGAGGAGGCGACTAGCGTTGGTGCAAGGAATCGGTCGATGGCGGCCATCCATGCCGCTGAGGGGGGCACTGGCACCTGCGCGGGGACAGGCGCTGACAACGGCGCGGCGGAGACATTCGTGTGCACGGGCACCGGCACGGGCGTGCACGTCAGTGCACGCGCAGGCGCATGCGCTGGCAGGTGCACGGGCACCGGCACGGGCGTGTGCGTCAGTGCACACGCAGGCGCATGCGCTGGTAGGTGCACGGGTGAGGGAGTCCTGGATTAGGGGGTCCTCGGACGGCCGGACTATATACTTTAGCCGGACTATTGGACTATGAAGATACAAGATGGAAGACTTCGTCCTGTGTCCGGATGGGACTCTCCTTGGCGTGTAAGGCAAGCTTGGCAATACAGATATGTAGATCTCCTCCCTTGTAACCGACTCTGTGTAACCCTAGCCCCCTCCGATGTCTATATAAACCGGAGGGTTTAGTCCGTAGGACAACAATAATCATACCATAGGCTAGCTTCTAGGGTTTAGCCTCTACGATCTCGTGGTAGATCAATTCTTGTAATACTCATATCATCAAGATCAATCAAGCAGGAAGTAGGGTATTACCTCCGTCGAGAGGGCCCGAACCTGGGTAAACATTGTGTCCCCCGCCTCCTGTTACCATCCGCCTTAGACGCACAGTTCGGGACCCCCTACCCGAGATCCGCCGGTTTTGACACCGACATTGGTGCTTTCATTGATAGTTCCACTGTGCCGTCATCATAAGGACGGATGGCTCGTCTCGTTGTCAAGGACAACATCACCTCTGGGGGAGCCTTGGCTGTAGGCCAAACTCTCCGACTAGGCGGCTTCGTCACGACCGCTCGTTCGGCCACTGCGCCGACGATGACTTCTCGGGTCATCGAAAACAGCCTCCACATCGGCTCAGAATTCACCTAGCAGATGAATCCAATGGAGCTCTCCTCTTTGAACGAGCTCTTGGATCGCATCGCCGCTTTGGGAGTTGCTACGGACTATGATCGGATTGGGCTTAAACCCAACCAAAGGGAGATTAACTCTCCGCCGGTCACCCTTCAGATAGCGGTGGTGGAGGAGCAACTCAGCAATTCTTCCTCCATCTTGAGGACCAATTATGTCCGAATTCCCGAGCTCTCCGAGCCAGATACCCGTCCACGGGAGGACATCGCCCAAACCCTGAACCTAGAATCAGGCAGCAGGCCAGACCTATTGGGCAACATCCCGGAGCCCGAACTTCCAAGATCGGAAACTCCTCCGCCCCTGGGTCTCACATCAGGTCAGGGTTCGGACTTAAATCCACCCACCCACCGAGATATAAGCGATCTTTCCCACATTAGACAAGAGCCCCAGGAGACAGTACACCACTATTGGGTCAGATTCCTCCTTGTAATGAACAAGGTCAAGGATGCAATTTCATTCTTTTGCAAAAATTGCACGGACAAGGGAATCCTCAACGCCATAAGTTGCCGTGACATAGCACACTTCGCTGACTTGGCGGCCATAGTACAGAAGTACTGTGTGATGGAAAGCGCCTGGAAAACCCAAACAAAATTCTGGGATCCTCCGGCTCTCACTAAAACCCCCGTCCGAATTAAAAGGGTGTACTCTCATAAATCACCCGATCCAATTACAAAGAAACAAAAGCCCACTACAGGGCGTGGAACCGTACTGGAGGGATGGCTCAACGGGCCATGCAAAATTCACAGTACATCGGATACATACCAACACACAGCCTTAGAGCATGTTGGGTACTCCGGCAGGTGGCCAAGAGCGGTGAAGATATCCTCATCAACAATACCGCAGAGCACCATCCCATGGAGAACAACAATACATTATTGATAGTCTTCGAGACCTTCGCCTCAAATAATAGACGTAAGCGAGCACTCCGCAGCCTCGCCGAAGTCTGCCACGTAGCAGCAATAAATCCATGGAGCGACACGGCTATCACCTTCAACGCCAGTGACGAACCTAAATTCCGAACAGCGCAAGCACCAGCCGCCTTGGTCCTTAGTCAAATTGTGGACGGCTTCCGGCTTACTAAAGTGCTCATGGACGGCGGCAGCGGACTAAACCTCATCTATGAGGAGACCCTTTGAAAAATGGAAATAGACATAAGCCGCACTGAGCAAAGCAGCACGACCTTCAGAGGAATCATCCCTAGTTGGAGGCACGATGTGCTGGCAAAATCACACTAGATGTGGTATTCGGCACACCGGAGAATTATAGGTCCGAAGAAGTCACATTCCAAGTGGCCCCGTTCAATAGCGGATACCACGCCCTTCTAGGGCGGGAGGCATTCACGATCTTCCAAGCTATACCCCATTACGGGTACATGAAGCTCAAAATGCCCGGACCCAATGGGATTATCACTCTAGCTAGTGATCCGGACATAGCACTCCGCGCCAAAAATAAAACAGACGCACTAGCACTCGAGGCGTTATCCGAAGCCCTCGCGGCCGAGGAATTAACTACGCTGCGCTCCACAGTGGACAGGGACGACGTGATACTTGATAAAAGATCCAAGTCCACCTCTTTTAAACCAGCGGATGAAATAGTCAAATTCCAAGTCCATCCAACGGACCCTACAAAAACAGCATCCATCGGGGCACAGTTAAACCCCACAGTAGACGCCGCACTACGGGAGTTCTTGCGCGAGAATTGGGACATCTTCGCCTGGCATCCTTCAGACATGCCAGGAATCCCACGCAGGCTGGCCGAGCATAGCCTTAACATCCTAAAGGGATTCAAGCCGGTCAAGCAAATTCTCCGGGGCTTCTCTGAGGCTAAGCGACAAGCCATGGGAGAGGAGCTAGCCAAGTTACTGGAGGCCGGATTCATTCGAGAAATAAAACATCCGGACTGGCTAGCAAACCTGGTGATGGTACCAAAGAAAGACAAATCCTGGCACCTATGCATCGACTTCAAGGACCTTAATAAGGCTTGCCCAAAGGATCCCTTCCCCCTCCCTCGCATCGATCAAATTATCGATGCTACCGCAGGACACGACTCATTGTGCTTCCTCGACGCATACTCTGGATACCACCAAATTAAGATGGCGGAGTCCGATCAAGCCGCAACGGCATTTATCACTCCATACGTCCCCTTCTGTTTTAACACAATGCCTTTTGGGCTCAAAAACGCCGGTGCAACCTATCAACGCATGATTCAGACATGCTTGGAAACACAGATCGGCAAAACAGTTGAGGCATACGTAGACGATGTGGTCATTAAAACAAGACACGTCGAATCCTTAATAGACGACTTGAGGCTCACGTTCGATAATCTCCGAACATATGGCATTAAGCTCAACCCGGAAAAATGTGTCTTCGGCGTGCCCGCCGGAAAGCTCTTAGGCTTCATTGTCTCCAACAGAGGAATCGAAGCAAATCCGGCTAAAATCCGAGCTCTGTCACAGTTGGCCATCCCAATGGACCTCAAGCAAATCCAGAAACTAACTGGATGCCTGGCCGCTTTAAGCTGCTTCATCTCCCGATTAGGAGAAAAGGCACTCCTCTTTATCGCCTGCTGCGACGCACCGAACACTTCGAGTGGACGGACGTGGCCACGGCCGGATTAGAAGAAATAAAAGCCGTTTTGTCCACAAACCCAATCCTGGCCGCACCTAACGTCGGCGAACCAATGCAGCTATATATAGCGGCAACACACCAAGTTGTAAGCGCAGTGCTCATCGTCGAACGAGAGATGGACGGACATAAATTCCCGCTTCAAAAGCCGGTATACTATGTATCCACCGTCCTCACTCCGTGCAAATCACGGTACCCACATTAGCAAAAGATAGCATATGGGGTCTTCATGGCATCCTAGAAACTACGACACTACTTTCAAGAGTGTTCAATTACGATAGCCTCTGAAGTGCCACTCCACGACATAATAAACAACCGCGAGGCCACGGGCCGGATTGCTAAATGGGCTATTGAGCTCCTCCCGTTCGACATAATATACAAACCACGACGAGCCATTAAGTCTCAAGTACTGGCTGATTTCGTCGCCGAATGGACAGAAGCCGAACTCCCTAAAGAGTACGGCGCGTACTCCAATTGGATTATGCACTTCGACGGCTCTAAAATGCTGGCTGGTCTGGAGGCTGGCGTCGTCCTGACGTCCCCCACCGGAGATATAGTCCAATACGTACTCCAAATACTATACACAGACTCCAACAACGCAGCCGAATACGAGGCCCTGTTGCATGGTCTCCAGATGGCAGTCTCCATGGGCATTCAACGCCTGGAGGTGCGTGGGGACTCGTACCTTGCAATATCTCAAATAAATGGAGACTTCCACGCCAAGGATCCGAAAATGGCGGCTTATCGTAATGCCGTCCTCAAAATGTCAGCTCGGTTCGAGGGGCTTGAATTCCACCATGTGGCTCGGGAAAACAATCAGGCGGCGGATATCCTCGCCCGTATCGGCGCTAAGCGTGACCCTGTCCCACCTAACATCTTCTTGGAAAGGCTGTTTAAGCCCTCCGTGGTATGGGAAGGGGACACCGGTAACAATAGTCCGGACCCGGCCACAACACCAGATATCGAACACTCTGACACAATCGGAGGATCTGCCACCGAAATAACACCTTCAGCCGACGTGATAATGGCTGTCATCGCCCCGTGGACAGAACCATTCCTGGCCTACCTAACTAGGCAGGAACTACCCGAGGACCAAATTGAGGCACGCTGCATAGTGCGGCAGTCTAAAGCCTACAAGGTCCACGAGGGAGAGCTTTATAAGAAAAGCACTTATGGAGTCCTTCAAAGGTGCATCTCCGAAGAGGAAGGGTGGAAACTTTTGGCAGAAATCCATGCTGGACTCGACGGCCACCACGCCGCAGCCCGGGCCCTTGTAAGCAAGGCCTTCCGTACAGGTTTCTATTGGCCAACGGCCCGAGCAGACGAACTTGTTCAACGTTGCGTCGGTTGCCAGCTTTTTGCAAACCAAAGCCATATGCCGCCTACCGCTCTCCAAACAATCCCCATTACTTGGCCCTTTGCTGTCTGGGGGCTTGATATGGTCGGACCACTCAAAGGGGGAAGCCATAAGAAAAAATACTTACTGGTCATGGTGGATAAATTCACCAAATGGATAGAAGCCAAACCTGTTAAAACGGCCGAATCCGGACCAGTGATAGACTTCATATCCGGGGTTGTACACCGTTATGGTGTCCCCCACAGCATCATCAACGATAACGGCTCGAACTTTACAGCCGACGAGGTAAAACTTTGGTGCAGCAACATGGGCATCAAGCTCGATTATGCTTCTGTCTATCACCCGCAAACTAACGGTCAAGTCGAGCGAGCAAATGGTCCTATCATGAGCGGCATTAAACCCAGATTAGTGCGGTCCTTAAAGGAATCAAACACGCACTGGGTAGAGGAGCTTGACTCCGTACTATGGGGGCTGCGGACCACGCCGAATCGCACTACCGGATACACACCATTTTTTATGGTGTACGGCGCAGAGGCGGTACTACCCTGCGACATAATTCATGACTCACCTCGAGTGCGCATGTACGAAGAAAAAGAGGCCGAGCTTGATCGGCAGGACAGTTTGGACGCCCTGGAAGAGGAGCGTGACGTGGCAAAAGCCTGTTCCGCATTCTATCAGCAACAGGCTCGAAGGTACCAAAGCAGAGAAGTACAGGCCAAAACCTATAACGTTGGCGAACTCGTTCTACGCCTACCGGAGAAGAAAAAGAACAAGCTCAACCCCAAATTGGAAGGTCCCTTCATTATTGACCAAGTTCTGACCGGTGGAGCGTACCGTCTGCGGGATGCATCGGACAATCGACTCGAGCCAAACCCATGGAACGCAGCCAGACTCCGAAGGTTCTACGCCTAGTGCCGGACTCTATGTTCATCTCCTTACCTCCGTAAATTTTTTACATATCCGTTATCTGTCTTTTATCTCTTTCTTTTTTCCTTTTTCTTCGAGGCCTTAAAAGGCTCAATTGTGTCTTGACTACACAATCTTGACGCGCTAACCGTGCTCATTATACCTGGGGGCTTCTTATACAGAAGCTTAATATAACTATTCTCCGGGCTCTATGCCCCACACATGTGTTATTCTTCCACATGTACCTTTTTTCGCCATTATATGCATCGATATGACTTATGTTTTGGCCAAGCTGGGTTGCCTAGCTCTTGTGTTTATGCCCTACGTTCACGTTAATTCGGCTAGGGCATAAGGGGAGCACCTCTGCGATTGTTACTGTCGGGTCAGCCGGATGTGTACCTCAGACTGGGTGAAGCCGAAAGCTAGCGTTCTTAAGGGAATACTCGGTCGGTGAACAAAAGATGACTTTTATTTATTTTAATACATGCCCCCATATGTTTATAGCATGCGTCTATTTTCGCAGTTCGGACATGCACATTAGGACATGCGTACCCAGGGAAAGGAACCCTTAAGGGAACTATTCTCCCTGGAAGATGTTTCTTACTATCCATGTAATATAACATAGCTAGTTGGGTACTTGTCTGTTCAAGCACTTATGACCCCTACGCCTGGTTTCCACGCATACCCCGGTTTTTACATAACTGAGCGGGTATTCGGATACACTCCGGACTATCGGTTCCGGAGGTTGAAGCGAAAAGGTCTGCCATGACAAATGATTTACAATCCGGCTAGGGACAATACATGTCACTTGAAGTACATAGTCACTTAGACTGACTAAATTCTTCTTCTATACCATCCAATAGGTTGTCTAGACTAAAATCCTGTTGGTTATACTTTGCGGCTAATTCTACTTGGCCATACACCAAACTGAGGGGGATCTCTTTCCCATCGGGCCCCACAGGTCCGACCTCGGCCATGTGGTTTGGGTCAGCCTTGGTATATCGCGTCTTCACCATGGCCCAGGCTTCCCTTGCACCTTGTCGGCAGACTGATATCTTCCATAATCGGAAGCACCGCCGCGCTCCCTTGAGCTTCTCTATGAGCTCCCCCATGCCTCCTGGCAGGGAGGCGGATGGCCACAAGGCTTGGGCAATGCCCCGCATCACCTGCCGAACTTGTTCGTGCAGTTGTGAGAGCTCTGGAAGAAGATCACCTGCAGACCCGGGCATTTCCTCTGCGGGATGACCCGTCAGCATACCTACAGATATAACTCTGTTAGCCGGCTTCTACGCCGAACTCTTTAAAAGTTCGTTCAAGCACTTACTGAAAATGCCGCGTCGAAGCAGCTTATTCTCCTTTACGGAGTCCGCAAGCTGGGCTCGAACATCTTTCAGTTCCACGCCCAGCTGGATATTTGCATCTTGGAGATCGTTTTTCTCCTGCCTAACCCGCGTAAGCACGCGCTCGCCAGCATTTAGCTGTCGATTAGCACGTTGCGCATCCCCTGGCACGGCCTCCTGATTCACTCCGGAGTCAACTGCAGCATCTATTGTTAGATTTGCACACATGTCGCACACTACCTGGTACATGACATTCTTTGCAATGGAAGAAAGTGTTACCTGATGGGGCCTTCTCGGACTCTTTCATTGCGGCAATTGCGGCCTGAAGCTGGGCTTTGCACTCCTTCAGCTCTTGAGACAACTGGTTATTCTTCTCCGTCAGAACCTATGCAAACAATGATCCTTAAATCGGTTGTGCCAACTGTTTCAAGTCTCAGGGGCTACTGATATAGATAATTATTAGATTTTCTTACTCGTATATCCTTTACGTACTGGTCCGTGGCTCTGGCAAGACCATTTTGAGCAGCTCGGATGTACGCGTCTCCTGAGTTGAAGGCATCCAACGCCTCTTGGGAGAAACAAGCGTCACGGAGTATGGCCCGGTGAGGCCTATGATTCATAGCGCTCTCCACTTCGGAATTTGTAGCGGATAGCCTACCGCATCCTCTATAGGAGGAACATCCGGCGTTGGCCCCTTGTTAGCGTCCGCCTCTATGTCCGGCTCTGGAGCTCGACTGGTGGAGGCGTGACTGGCAGCCTCTCCGGATATAGTCCGGCGAGCGTTTTTCCTACCAGGAAATATGGGCGTTATTATATTTTAAAAAAAGACGACCACCACGGAGCGGGGTTCTCTTTCGTACCTCTGCGACGGCGTCTCAGTCCTGACCGCCTTCCTTTTAAGCCTACCCGGCTTCGGTGCCCCTTGTTGGCGGATCACTGCGGGTTCGGCATGGTGTCCTGAGGGCCTTCTCTGTAAAACACCATATGTGTGTCGTAGGTGAAGTACAGAAAAAGGGATCCTTCTTGGAAGTTAGGGCTCCGGTTTTACTTACATGCGACGCGGGGAGCAGTCTAGGATAATCGGCTATGATGGCCAGCAAGGTACCGTCGCAGCTCAACTGATAGAACGTTCTGTCGATGAGCTCCACAAATGTGTCCGGATCTTCTTCGAGTCCGGGGTCGAGGGCCCGGTCAGGGTCCTCTGGTTGTGGAGACGGGCTGTGGACCTCCCTCACGGCTTTTCGCAGTTCCTGCTGTGAAACAACAAGGTAAATACTTGTGACAAATAATGCGGAAAGGACTGGAGTAGAAAGTAGCAGCTCACCCAGCTTGGGGGTTGTACATGGAGAATCCATCCCGTGGCTTAATACGGGCGAACTCCTCTTCTTCTCCTTTATACAAATCGGACAGTATCTTTGCTAGTGCGACGACGGAGTCTGGGCCTTTACGACCGTAGTGGGTGGCGTCGTCTTCTCCATTGAATTGCCACATGGGTTGTCCCCGATATTGAAGTGGCTGCACCCCTCGCATTATACACATGGACATAACCTCAGTTATTGTCAATCCTGATTTGGCCAACATATCTATCCGGCCCATCAGATAAAGGACTTCCCCGTTATCTTCCTCCTGGGAGCTCCGAGGGCGCCAGCTGCGGCGTTTCTTCAAAGGGGCGTTGTCGACTCAGGAAGGCCCATCCGAATAGGATCTGGAAGGGGGACGTCCTCCATATAAAACCATCCCGAAGGCCGGTCTTCGGATGTCTTCTTCGGTGTACCGGACAGGTATCCGGTACTGGCAATGCGCCATATTTCTGCTTCGCCCACTTGATATAGTGACCCCTTCTGTGTACGGGGCACGAGGCAGAATAGCCTCCGCCATAGCTCAAAATGAGCTTCGCAGCCCAGAAACAGCTCACAAAGGGCGACGTAGCCACCGATGTGTAGGATGGAAGCGGGGGTAAAGTTATGCAACTGGAAGCCGTAGAACTCCAGGAGCCCACGGAGGAACTGATGAATTGGGAATCCAAGTACCCTTAGTAAAAAAGGGACAAGGCATACCCGCTCCCCCTTGGATGGATTGGGGGAGCTCTCCGCTTGCTCCCCGCCATTATAGGTGGCGAGCCCGGCTCGAACGGGAACCATATACGCTGGAGGGAGAAATCCCTGGGTCTGTAACTCTACTAATTGGCTGTGAGGGACGGAACACCTCTTCCAATCGCCGGGCTTAGGGCTACGGGAGCGAGAGGAGGAGCTGCGATGGCCGGTCATGTTGGAATGGATTTTGCCAGGCGCGCTCCGATGGATACTCGCTGTGGGAGGATGGTGTGATCTGGATCTAAGAATCCCCGTCTCTTTAATAGACAGTTTACTCACATGGCCAGGGTGGCAAATGTAAAAATGCTCTGGCTTCTCGCATTCACTCGACACGTGGAAGATAGCCAAGGAGTGCAACATTTATGGGAAGCTGGACACTACTCAACAGGTACTCAGAATTTGGAGAAGAACCCGCCCTACAATGCCGAAGACAATCTGCGCGCCGGACTCATCGTCATTGAAGCCTGGTTCAGGGGCTACTGAGGGAGTCCTGGATTAGGGGGTCCTCGGACGGCCGGACAATATACTTTAGCCGGACTGTTGGACTATGAAGATACAAGATGGAAGACTTTGTCCCGTGTCCAGATGGGACTCTCCTTGGCGTGGAAGGCAAGCTTGGCAATACGGATATGTAGATCTCCTCCCTTGTAACCGACTCTGTGTAACCCTAGCCCCCTCCGGTTTCTATGTAAACCGGAGGGTTTAGTCCGTAGGACAACAATAATCATACCATAGGCTAGCTTCTAGGGTTTAGCCTCTACGATCTCGTGGTAGATCAACTCTTGTAATACTCATATCATCAAGATCAATCAAGCAGGAAGTAGGGTATTACCTCCATCGAGAGGGCCCGAACCTGGGTAAACATCGTGTCCCCCGCCTCCTGTTACCATCCGCCTTATACGCACAGTTCGGGACCCCCTACCCGAGATCCGCCGGTTTTGACACCGACAATAGGCGCGTGAAAGTCGGAGGGGACCTCGTGGAACCCTGTGGCATCAAGCTCGGCGACAATGTGCGGCTCCCAGCCCATCAATGCCACGGGGATGGGCGCTGGCGCAGTCGGGGCGACGGGAGCCAGAACGGGAGCGGGGACAGGCGCGGCGTCTTCCTGCAAGGCCAGTTCAAGCTCGTCCCAAAGCGGCTTATGTTCTTGAGACTCCGGCTGGGTGTCTTCCTCAGGAAACTGGGAGACTAAGGGCAGACCATCATGATGCGGCATGGCGTACGTTTAGGTCAGGCTGGTTGGAGGTAGACGAAAGGAGAATCGGAGAGGAAGAGAGAAGATTGTAGCAATACCGGGTAGTGCGGGGTTGATTTTAAACTGCGGTGCCAGCGACATTAAAAGTGGGAGCAGTTGGGACGAAGGTGGGCGGCGGAGCCTGGTCAAAGGGCTCGCCTCCCGGTGAGCCTGCATAGCGGTTTGCTCGCCGGCGCATCGGTCTGCTTGCACGCCTCCCGTCGACTCACACGCTTGCTCGGACGGCACCTGCCGATGAGAAGCGGGACTCGTAGCGGCACGTAAACGCCCGCGGTTTCAATAGTGAAAGCGTTCGCTTTAACGTGACAGATCTTTGTTCCAAAATACCTTGGCTCTTCATTTGTGCAACTTGTCATAAGCAGCTTGTCTCAAATTGAAGAAAAAAATTACGAAGTAATATTTCTGCCATATCACGTCACCATGCTCAGTTTCAAGAATTTATGGTCACTTTTGGATTTTCTGAAATTTAAGATCTAGGATTCGAAACAATATCATAACCTGCATCATGCAATAAATTTTCAAGCCATACCTCTGTCCTATTGTATTTCTTAAGAAAGGATTTTGTCAAACATTTTGCTTAGTTAGACTTCAGACAAGTTATCTATGCAGAGCAAAAGGATAATGCCTCCGTACCAGTGCATTGCCTAATATATTAACTCAAGTACTAGGCACGAACAAACGGGCTCAATTCTGTGCTCATCCTGGTGTAGTAGTAGTACTAGGCAATGCAGTTGACAGGACCTTGGCGAGCGGCGACCGAGGGAATTGAACCGTGCTCGGCACGGTAGGTAACGTTGTCTAGTTACTAAAGCATCCCTCCGTTGTTCATCGGTAGTCATTATGGACCGGGGACATGAGGGGAATTTCCTAGGGCTGGAATTCTGGCCGCCAGATATTTCGACTTGAAACGCGGAGGCTCGACTGGTTGGGGTTGCCTAATGTGCGTACCACGCACGCCACCAGAAGGACACGAGCCCGGTTTTTTTAGGATCAACACGAGCCAAGGTCTGGCTGGTACGCCGTTGGGTCCTACCATTCGAGAATACGAAAGGAACCTTTTAAATTGCCGAACGAATGTATGTGTATTACAATGCCGTATTTTCCTTGCAAATACTAATCTCAACGTGGTAATTGATTTATGACGAGTTGTTGAATTAGAGTGAGTTTGTGATATAGTGATCTCAATGTGGATTTCACATTTCATGGTATCTCTGGTAAGTCTTTCAATGCAAATTCAAATTTAAAAGATGAACAATATGGAGGTGAGGAAACTTTGTATGTATCAAGCATATGACCACACACACACACACACACAGACACACACACAGAGACACCCACACACGAACACAACAACCCAATAATTATAGTGCATCTATTTTTCCAAACCATGCATGTATGACACGAATTCAAAAATACTCCTTCTGTTCCTAAATATTAGTCTTTTAAAGATTTCAACAAGCGACTACATACGGAGCAAAATGAGTGAATCTACACTCTAAAATATGTCTATATACATCCGTATGTGCTAGTCCACTTGAAATCTCTAAAAAGACTAATATTTAGGAATGAAGGGAGTAAAATGTAAGACATGCATGGTCCTCAATTCAATATTTAAAACGAACATGAAACTGAAACATGAATACTAAGTCTAGTACTATAGTACATGCAAATGTTGTGTTTAATTAGGCGGAGCTATGATTGTCGGGGGTCACCCCCTCGACCTTAGATAAAATTGTGAAGCTTTGTTTAGGGTTGTTTAGATTATATTTGTCCCCACCCTCCCAACCACTGATTGGTTGTGCACCCCCACCCATCCTCCCCGGGAGAATATCATGTGCCCCCATACCTTAGATATGCTGATATGAGTTGCTTGGAGCTTGTAGATCTGAGATATAGCAGCTCACATGATGTCTTAACATTTTTAAAGGAAACCTTGATGAGTTTGAGAATTGCACACAATTTGTACAAAAACTACTCAGATGCCCTTGGATCCCATATCCAACGACCTCGAAGCTCGTATCACCGTAGCATCTAAGATGAAGGAGGACATCATATTCTCATGTATGGAAGAATATCATGTGCTACCACACCTTAGATGCTTTGGTGATACAAGCTCTTCGGAGCCGTTGGATTTGTGACCCAACACCTCCTCGGTGGTTCGAATGGTTTTTTGCAGAAAAGCCCCCAAAGAGTTTGGCCACTGCTTACAAGCACAAAGACTGCTCAGATGCCATTGGATCTCAGATCAAATGACCTCGAAGCTCGTATCACCGTAGCATCCAAGCTGCGAGAGCACCTTATGTTTTCTTGCACGGGAGAATATGAGGTGCTCCTGCACCATAGATTCTATGGTGATACGACTTCACGGAGATCTAACGACCCACAGTAGGAGGTTTGGATGTTTCTGCAATATACGGCTGAGAGAGTTTGGGAATTGCGCAAAAAGTACAAGTACTACGCATGTGCCATCTGATCACTGATCATATGACCTAGATGCTCATATCATCGTAGCGGGCAATTAAGCTACGGGGAGCACCTAATATGAGCAACGGGCAGCCGTTGGATCCAAGATGCAGCGGCACACATGAGGCCTGAATGTTTTATTTGCAAAAAAACCTTTGGAGAGTTTGGAAATTGCGCATAATTACAAAGACTACTCCCAAGCCATTGGATCACACTTCCAACGGTGTAAAAACTCGTATCACCATAGCATCTAAGCTGCGGGGTG
The DNA here is from genome assembly GCF_002575655.3 of Aegilops tauschii subsp. strangulata. Taxonomy (NCBI): domain Eukaryota; kingdom Viridiplantae; phylum Streptophyta; class Magnoliopsida; order Poales; family Poaceae; genus Aegilops; species Aegilops tauschii. Next base: position 148,316,925 of record NC_053035.3, on the reverse strand, counting down.
GATGTGATATTCTATGCCGCTCTCATTTTTGTTCGTAAACTTGCAAAATACGTGTAACTTGTGCCATTACTTGTCTAATCGCGCAAAGTGTTTTTTCAAAAAAACCATCCTACACTGAAAGATCGGAACAACACACGGGGGTCCCACTTGTCATTAATCAAATTTGGACCTAAAACTAACAAATATGAAAGACGAGATTCGAACTGGCAACCTGGACTACAAAGCGTATGTTGATAGCCTGAAACAACAACGGTTGTTGGCTTTGTTCCATAACTTGATTTTATACAGTATTACGTTGAGTAGAGTAGAGGGAGTGCCTCGTCAACACGTGCATGACCGTTGACTCACTTACTGGTGGGTCCTAGGTCTGTGATCTCTCTCTTCTCTCCATCGTCTAACCTTTGCACGGGCACACACGAAGAGCGGCGCTAGCTTGCCGTGGTGTTATTACAACTAAAAAACTTGGAAAATAGAAGAATCGCCTAGAACAAGAGACGTTGTAGCTGGTCGAGACGGAGCTAACCACACCTGTCCTCCTTGCCATGTTAGCATGATGAAGCTGTGTGGCTAGTGGGGTGTTTTCGACCGACTGGCTGGGTCCCGAGGTCGAACCATAGGTACTACGTCTGATACAGTAAATTTTTACACGCACATTTTCCTCTGTGCCGAGACATGGCACACCCTACCGCGTGGTTTCGGGGTCGTCCCGGGTGGTGCACGCATATATTCTTCCTGACGTGGGACGCCCTACCGCGCGTTTTCGCCGAAGCAAGTAAATGAGTCGTCAAATCACGAAAGACCACTTTTCCCGCCCAGTACATCAGTGAAGCACGGTGGCTAGCTACTTGGGCTAGTTCGACCGATTAGCTAGGCCGCCGCCACATTGGTTTTTTCACCCCTTTTTTATCTACTTGCCGGCAGGTAAATTTAATCCACTGCGGCGTTGCTCTAGTGTTTGAGTACGGCAGGATTTTTAATTTTTTGATTGACGGGAGCAGGCGCGGCAGGATTTTTAATTTTTTGATTGATGGGAGCAGGCGCGGAAGCAATTAGTCACGATGACTCCGCCTATAAAACCCACTGCTCCCTGATGTGAGAAGTCATCGACTGGTGTTTTACCATGGTGAAAAGCAAAAGATTCCCCGCTCCTCGGCTGGCTCCCTCCGCCTTCCCATAGATTGCATTGCCTTCTAGTCGTTTCGCCCCCTGCATCACCAACGTCGTGCGCCTCGAGAAGCAGAGGGACTTCAGTGGTTTTTAGGCACCCTCTGCATAAGCATGTCCATGTCTCGGTGCAACATGACCGTTGGATCAAACTCAGATGGTGCAGATCAGTCACTGTAGCACAAAGCGTGTGGGTGTGTTTGGTTGCATTCTCATCACAATATACTCCTCTGTCTAGGTGTGTAAGTCACCTTACAAAAACCAAATAATCCCAAAACACTTAGGCACGGTACATTAACTCCCTCCCTGTTTCTTGTTTTGTGACATATCAACCAATAAGAGACGTGGGCCGTGCATGCTTTCCATGACTTGAGACTAATAAACATGACATGCAGTGGTTAGTTCATTGCATGCAATGCTATTAATTAGCAAAAAGACATTAAGTTTTCTCATTTTCCTCTCCGCCTTGGTCGCAGTGCACAACGTAAGATCACTTACACACCTAGACGAATGGAGTAGTTGTTTCCTCTTCGTGTATTTGTGTTAACCTACTAGTGTGGAATCATGCACCCTTCATGCACTCTACCAAACACCCAAAAGTGGGTCGAGAAGGGAACTTTTGCCCCCATCCCGTGCACCCTTGATACACCCTGCCTAACACTATTCGTGCTTCATATGGTTCATGTTTCGTGGAGTACTGTAGCACCGTACTCTCCGTGCGCTGTAGACCTAGTTTTGTTAACATTGATCTCACCATTCATTCTCAACCGGACAGTCGAGAAAGCGATACTATGTTACTACATTACTGTTCATATAGTTGACATGCGCACAACATCATTTGTTGTCATCATATCTTACTACACTAGCAACAAGATTATGTAGTACTGACGTATGAACCACTTCACATGCCTGGTAGTAGGAGCACTGTGTATATTCAAGTGGCTGCCGTGTTTCGCCCAGCTCCGTCGTAAGAGTGGAAACGCTTGCTGTAATCATTTTTTTCTTTAGAAAAATAGTGGACACGCTCTACCGTGCGGATCCTCCTCCAGCCATGCACTAAATTACTCACTTTCGCCGACGTGTGGGACATCCAGCATTGGGGTCCACCAGCCATGCAATAAATTACTCCGTAGTAGAGTGACGGTAGACTACCCTGATCGAAGCGCCGCAGTAATGACCAATGAGCCGTCAAATCACAAAACCCCCTCCTTTCCAGCAGTAAGTTGGACGGACAAAGCAACCATCATTTCACTCTTCTCTCTCAGCTTCCTCTCTACCCAACTCGCTTCTCCCGTATCTTGTTCCTCATTTCTTCAAGAAAACCCCGACCTGCTTCTGCCATTGTTCTTCTCTCCCAAAGAAGGAAAGGTGAGCGCATCAATGGTGTTGATTCTGGCCAAGGCCCGGTCTTGCAACCCCGAGACTGATCCTATAACTCCCTCTCTTTTCTTCTTTTGGGTTTGTGATTATAGTTTCTTTTCTTTTATTTCTATTTGGCAGTTTCTTGATGGACGCTGGAGCACCGGCCGAAGTGATGTCTATAGCTCTGGCCAGAACTGTCGAGGCTCATGGTACGAAGAAGCGCAAGCACCCCGCTGAGACTACCGCAGACAAGCTCAAAGTCGTCGCCCTGTCCAAGCCCCCCTCTCCGGGATCCCTCATTAAGCAAGTCCAGGTAATATCTCTTCTTGACGATCTTTTTCTCGATCTTGATCATGTTTTCTCATCTAACACGCAGTACTAGTACTAGTAGTACAACTTTCTGGGTGATCTTGCATGTGATTTTTGTGTGCCAAATGACGGTTCTAAATTCCTCTTTTGACCAAAACATGCGAGAGGTTGACACTGATTTCTTATAGATTACTTTCAACTACTCCCCCTGTCCCATATTTCTTGTCTTAGATTTGTCTAGATACGAATGTATCTAATACTAAAATGTGACTTGATACATCCGTATCTAGACAAATCTACGACAAGAATTTTGGGATGGAGGGAGTACTTTATGAACATCAATGCTACCTTTGAAGAGGGTATATTTGCCTTAGTAACTTGTGTTATGGATATTGCAAGTAACCCCTCTGCTCTCATGCCTTTGAAGACATGTTCTAGTGTCTTTGTTCACTCATTTCTGTGCGTATATGTAGTCATATATGGAGTATAATATCAAAAATCATCTTATATTTCTGAACAGAGGTAGTACTAAAATATGGTTTCTATTTGAATTAGAACCAGGTCCGCGGTGGAGATGAAGTTCTCAAAGTCATGTCGTGTGAATTGGAAGACCTGAGGATGAGTTCTAGTGCTAAACTATCCAGCTTCTGTGTCCTTGTCGCCACGTGCCCTGAACTAGTTTTTCCTGTAGCATTGTTGTCAGGCGTGTTCTCGAGGTTGTACTTGACCACACCAATTTCCTGGCTGTGCCTTCGATTACGAAGGGTGTGGTTCTTGTAAAGCTTCCCAACAAATCTGATGCGGCCTGTCTTCATGATCATGTTTATGAGTGGAAAGACCACTCTGTTAGGTTCTCCTAGGTTGACGAGATGGTGATGGTGCATGTAGACATCTCTCGCGAAGTCCATGGCCTAGTCAGTTATGCGGGGTTCATCCCGTAGGTCGGTGGCAAGAAATAGTCTGCAGAGTTTAATTAGTGCAACTTTGCTTGTCTGTAGTATGTACTATTGTTCAGTACTTGATTTGTGTTTGTGAACCCTGTATTGTTTATTAGTACTGCCGCTTTTGGTGTGTGGTCAGTCCTGAGAACGGTCTATGTTAATGTCTGTCCACTCAATTCAGTCTGTATATTTTGAAGTATCCACATCATCGTTTTTGTGAGGACAGTTTATCAATTATGGTTACACTCCAATATCTGTATGCATTGCAGGGTTTATCGCACCATCCAGGATTTCCAGTCCCATGGATGTTCGGTCTATACGATTTGTCACGACCTTTGGACTGTCCTGCTTGTGGGAGTAGGTGGGGCCCCTGCATGCCACCCGTAGTTGGAAGATCAATCTTCTGTTTAGTACTTCAACATAGTGATTTCCTGGTAAGGATTCACTCGTGTCACATCAAGTAAATCTTATTGATTTACTCTCTAAATCTTATTGATTTAATGTCATGTTTTCTTTCTTTTCCTGCAATTTTATGATGCAGGTTTTGCCATGTGACATTCATCACAGAATAAACCGTTTGGTTTGCTCTACGATGGCTATATTTGTAGGTTTCACTTCTTATGTCGTGTTAGTAACGAAGGCACTGTCCATCACTTAAATTACTGGAAAAAATTGGATCAGTCTGTTGTCTGAGTACAAGCTGAATCCCTATGATGAACTGCAGTTTGGTTTAACAAAAATGCCACAATTAGTCCTTCTCACGTTTAAAAGAAATGAAGAAAAATTGGATCACGGTCATGAAGCCTAGTCAAGTTAGAAAGCTGATCATAGCAGACCGGACACGATCGTCGCTGTCTCGCACATTGGTACCACCTTCAGCAATGGATTGAGCACCGGCAGTTGCTCTAGCACTGACAGCGGCAGCAGCTCAGTCTAATCCAACAGAGGATTGGGTACCGACCGTGTCAGCGGATCAGGCTGATCTACCGGAGGATCGGGCATCGACACCGGCACCAGCTCTACAAGGAGCACCATCTCCGGCAGCAGCAGCGGCTTCGGCACCTGCACCAACACTTGCACTTGCATCTGCTCCGGCCCGTGCAACGACAACCGAACGAGCAGTTGCACCAGCAATAGACTGGGCTGCAGTTCGCAATTCATATACCAAAGTCCTTACACAAACCGACATGTCTACCTTCTTGGTAAGCATTGGCCGCCCAAGTGTTTCGTTCTTTTTTCTTTCCATTTTGTTTCGCATGATTCACTGTGTTGATCTAACTATTTGGGTATGTCTTCTTGTTTGCAAACAGAGAATTCCTAGAGAAACGAGGGAGTCATTCAACAATCCGGGCGATCGCGGCCAAGTTTCTCTTACCATGCGCAGCCTTGGTGTGAATGAACCTGCTCAATATACCTTAAGTACAAAGGATGGTCGCATGATGATTGATGCTAAAGGATGGTCAAGGTTCAAATCTAAATCATATCTTGCGGTAGGGGATTATCTCAAAATCAAACTTTCTCGGCAAGGAGAGCTGGTCCAAATCAACTTTGAAATTCTTCAGTAGCAGCACGCAACTGCCGAACTGATCTATCCTACGAGAGATTTTGATGTAATAATCTAGCATGGTGAAACAAGTGTCCTGTGTGTATAAGTAATACGACAGTATTATTTATCACATGGTATATCGTTGATAGAATTGCAACTCTCATTGCTGGTTAGGAACTGTCGTTCGATTTCATTCCAACAGCTGCCGTGCTTTATTCAATTTTGTGTATTCGCCTTGGGACAGCATCTAAAACCAGCGCCGTACCTATCGCTTGCAATATGAAAAGCGCTGAGGTAGAACACATGGCCCCCCAAACATGCAGGGTGGGCCTGGGGCCCAAAGTCCAGAACCGTGAGCCTGTCTCAGTATTATATTCTGAGCTGAACCCCCATAATGCCGGTGCATTGCACGTAACATCAAGAAGCATTTGTATGAGTATTTTATCTTGTGAGAGAAAAGGATGAACGAGGGAAGGCCTTATTTGCAAATGTGGAGAGGTGTGTGGGTACCTTTTTGCAAAATTGCCATAGTTTCCTTCCTATCCGTCAGATATAAATCGGACGGCCTATATTGCAGGATGGCAGGCACACCATCATCACCAACTCGTCTATACCGTGTTAAAAACAACTCTTCTTTTTATAATTATATATGTTATATATATTCCCCTTGATTTTTCTTATGTATAAAGTTGTGATATAAAAGATTTGTATATTTCTTTACAGAGGGAGTATCTCTCTGTCAAAAATATATTTTTGTGTAACTAGTTACTCCTGTCTTTCTACTTCCTTTCGTTGATATGTGGGGCATCCGGCAACAGGGTCCACGTGCCATATGCACAAATTAGAGTGCACAACTGCACAGTAGACACATCCCAGTCGTAGCGCCGCTGTAATGCCCAATGAGTCGTCAAATCACAAACCCCCCCTTCCAGCTTTAGCAGTAAGTTGGACGAACGAAGCGGCAATATTTCACTGGGCCTGAATCCCCTTCTCCCTTGTCTGCTTGTTCAGAGAAAACCCCCTCTCGGCGATTGCATAGGGTTTTCTCATGGAGAACCAGGTACAAATTCTTCATCCATCCCCGATAAATCCAAGTCCCTTGGTCGCGGATAATCCTAGGATGGCAGCCGCCGCCGTTGATGCATTTTTCTTCCTATTGAATCTAGTGTGTTTCATTTGCAGTGCCCAAAGTGCGAGGATCCTACAGGTTTCTGCGCCCTCGGCGAGACGCCACACTTGTTCCTTCTCATCCTAACACAGGATTTTAAAACGCGCACAATATGTTCCTAGAATCCTCTTTTCTATCCGGGAGGGTGGGGTTTTTTTGAACATGTTGTCGACTAATTTGGAAATTTGGATTGCTATATTTGGATAAAAGGTACTACCAGTACGATGGTCAACACTGACGTGAAGGAGGAAGTTATTTCTTGATTTGGACAGGGAATACATTGTGTTCTCATATTATTTTTCCTGCAGTGCATTATTTGCTCTGACAGAACACATGTACTCAAGATGCTCGGCCTTGCCATAACTGAATACACAAGTTTAATGGTCACAGTGAAGACAAGCCATGGATATAAGTTCCGAGTTGGGTTCATGAACCAAGAAGATAGCTGCTTTCTTTATGGCCGAACTAGGATAAACTTTGTCAAGTGTTACAGACTGAAAGTTGGCGCACGAATGTTGATGGAAATAGCAGAACCTGGTCTCATCTTCACTGTGATCTTCCACCCCGACGTTGTTCCAATTGTTCATCCATGTTAGTTTTGCATCTGGTTCTTGCTTGTTGCATCGATTACTTCTAAATCCACCTATTCTGTCTAACTAATCACAATTTAACTTTAGAAGTAGCAACGAATCTCTCACGAAGATGCTACTTCTAACTAATATTTTCTTATAATTGGTGGCACGTGTAGGTTTTTTCAGAGTTAAGCAGGCTGCTTGTTTGTTATTCTGTAACAACTCGGCTGTTACTGATGGCATTGAAGTTGACTGGGACGACATCCACAAGTTCCTATACTTTATTGATCGTCTTGAGGTCCTTGTGGGGTGTTTCAATGGTGGAAGGCCACGTGGGATATGTGTGCCACTGCTGCACACGTTGAACAGGTCCAACTGTGTCGAGAAACTTATGGTACGAGCAGTTTTCTATTATATATGTTGTTCATAAACTATTGCTTCTACACAGTTTTATAGTTGTGATCTTGAAACAGAAACTGCCCAGTTCTATTGTTCCTATACAGATGCCTGACCATGGTCGGGTCAGACTTGCGCTTGGTCACAACATGATGTTTATATCGACCTACTCCATTCCCCTTGGAGATGAAAAGGTACTTATTCATGGGTGGTCTCAAATAATGAAGGCACGTCCATCTTGGAGAATAGGACAGAAGATTATGTTCCTGCTTTTCCATGGCTCTAAAGCGAATATCCTGTTTATTGACCACAATGCGAGATGAAGCCGCTTTCAGAAGGTTGTGGATGCGCGGGGTAGCACCTGGGCCTTGTCCTGGGGCTTGGCAGCCTCACCCTTGGTTAACTGTAAGCAAAGTAGCACTGTTCGAGGCGTGCTTTGTACGGTTGAACCTGTATAAGTACTCATACTGCTTTCAGCTATGGTGGTTAAGTGCCCCTACTGGTTTCAGTTAAGGTTGTTAAGTACTCCTGCTACTTTTACAGTCTGTCGTCTTTCTTCAGTCCTGTCTTCCTCCAGCGGCCAAAACCAAACCAGCGCCGGCAGGGCCGCCTGCTTCCGCCTCCCACGGCTGGCTGCGCCTCAGCACACGCATCGCCGCCCCACCGTCTCCTAAATCGTTAACGCCGATGTCCGAGGCCTCGCCGTCGTCCTCCGCGCGCTTTGGTGCGCTCGCCGCGGTGCCGCCCTCTCGCGTTGTCAACATGGTCAACAAACAACAGGAATCGGCAGAAGTACGTGGAGAGGATGATAGTACGGGCCCACCATGTCGGCGTATGGAAAAATAAAATGCTTCCTCCTAGTGTTTTCCTGACATCTGGGACCCACAACATTGTGAGCGTATATAGTCAATAGACAAGAGAACAGCACAAGATCGACTGACACCTGGGACGTAGCTGCTCGAGCAGTATTTTTTTTGTTATTGTTGAGACGGAGCTGGGATTGAACTGGGCTGTGGCCCAACTAGCCCAGGCTTATATTTTATGTTCACCATGTGACCAGCCCAGCTATTTTTTCTTTGTGAAAATGAGCCCAGTTTATTTTTTCTGAAGAATACCCAATCCAGGCCTATTTATTTTTCTATGCCCTGATGGGCTGCAACTCTTTCAAGACGCCTACAAATCTTGAAAGTAATATGAAATTGGTTATAAATATAAAAACTGATGACAAATTGGCAATTACTTTATAATTTCTGAATTTTTTCACATTTTTAGATTCCTATTTCACTGGGCATTAACCTAATTCAAATCTAATTATTCTACCGTACTAGTCTAGAAATAATAAACCACGGGAGTATAAGAAAAAGAAAAATATCTTTATAAGGTAGAGAAAAGACGATTTAGGAGAGGAGACAACTTCCAAAAGTCCCGCCGGGGAGAAGAAATAATTTTTCTTAAGTGAATCTAGTCAAACCAAAATATTGATTTAACCCGAATCGGATGATTTTTGGAGGCTTTATGAATCTATATTTATAGGTGGACAAGAGGTTTAGCGGTCAAACGCTAGGTAATGTGGGACTAAACGTATACCAAAAGAGGAGAAAAGAAAGAGAAAGGCACCGTATGGGCCTTTTAGTTCGGCCGGCCACGCGTGCACAGTGCGGGCTGCGGTGCGCGTTTTTTTTTTAAATAATATTTTTTTCCTCTCCAAGCATAACCGAAAAAATAAAATAAAAATAGTTATAGGCCTGTCTGCTGACTATATTGCGCCCATGCGCGACGGATAGTTATAGGCCGCACACGCAGTTTGTTTTCTTATAGAAATAGAAAAGAAAAAACTGAATAAAGAAAATAAAAATAAAATTTATATAGGCATATTATATATCGAAATTTTCAGAAAAAGATTTTCTACAAAATGATCATTTTTCTTGCGTCAAATAAAATCCACAATAATTTAAATAAAGCAAACAGTGCGACTGTTGCAATAAAACCGCAATACAAATCATTTAAAAATACCGAAATGATTTCTAATTTATTTCTCTCCAATTTTCTAATGTAGGGAATCATTTTACCCTATTTTCCATATATTTTATTTTTGGAGAAAAATAATTTGAATAATATCCAAATAACTCCAAATTGAAAATACTTTTCAAAGGGACTTTAAATTTGATTCTTTGAAACTTCCAACTCATATTTCATATGTTTTGAAGAAGTCATTTTATCTTCTCTCGTGAAAATCATTGAGTTGTTTAAAGTTTCTGAATTTGAAATAGTTCCAAATGGAATTCAAATATTTCCGAAACCCTTTTCATTTATTTAAATGGAAGAAGTCATACCATCTTCACTCCAGGGTTTTGTGATGAAAAGTATTTGAATTCACGGAGGTCATAAATTCAAAATGAAAGTTTGGGAAAGTCCTTTTATTCCCTCTCATTTAACTTTCAAAAAGTTTCAAATTTCACTCAATTTCACACAAGCAACCACACCACAATCAAACAATCAATCAAAACTATTTATTTAATATAACATTCCAAAATTTAGAATTTTGGGATGTTACAATTTCTCCGATTTGGATTCGAGCTTATCAGGTTGAAGCTTTTTCACATAAGCATCGCAGCCCCAAACTTTAAGAAACGACAACTTGGGTTTCTTGCCAAACCACAGTTCTATGGTGTCGTCTCAACGGATTTAGATGGTGCCCTATTGAACATGAATGCAGCTGTCTCTAATGCATAACCCCAAAACGATAGTGGTAAATCGGTAAGAGACATCATAGATCGCACCATATCTAACAAAGTACGGTTATGACGTTTGGACACACCATTACGCTGTGGTGTTCCAGGTGGCGTGAGTTGCGAAACTATTCCACATTGTTTCAAATGAAGACCAAACTCGTAACTCAAATATTCGTCTCCGCGATCAGATCGTAGAAACTTTGTTTTCCTGTTACGATGATTTTCCAGTTCACTCTGAAATTCTTTAAACTTTTTCAATCATTTCAGACTTTATGTTTCATCAAGTAGATATACCCATATCTCCTCAAATCATCTGTGAAGGTCAGAAAATAATGATACCCGCCGCGAGCACCAACACTCATCGGACCGCATACATCAGTATGTATTATTTACAACAAGTATGTTGCTCGCTCCATTGTTCCTGAGAACGGAGTCTTAGTCATCTTGCCCATGAGGCATGGTTCGCAAGCATCAAGTGATTCATAATCAAGTGATTCCAAAAGCCCATCAGCATGGAGTTTCTTCATGCGCTTTACACCAATATGACCTAAATGGAAGCGCCACAAATAAGTTGCATTATCATTATTAACTTTGAATCTTTTGGCTTAAATATTATGAATATGTGTATCACTATGATCGATATTCAATAAACCATTTATATTGAGTGTATGACCATAGAAGGTTTTATTCATTTAAATAGAACAACAATTATTCTTTGACTTAAATGAATAACCGTATTGCAATAAACATGATCCAATCATATTCATGCTCAACGCAAACACCAAATAATATTTATTTTAGGTTCAAAACTAATCCCGAAGGTAAAGGGAGTGTACGATGGTGATCTTATCAACCTTGGAATCACTTCCAACACACATCATCACCTCACCCTTAACTAGTCTTTGTTTATTTTGCAACTCCCGTTTCGAGTTACTACTCTTAGCAACTGAACTAGCATCAAATACCGAGGGGTTGCTATAAACACTAGTAAAGTACACATCAATAACATGTATATCCAATATACCTTTTACTTTGCCATCCTTCTTATCCACCAAGTATCTAGGGCAGTTTCACTTCCAGTGACCATTTCCTTTGTAGTAGAAGCACTCAGTTTCAGACTTGGGTCTAGCTTTGGGTTTCTTCACGGGAGTGACAACTTGCTTGTCATTCTTCTTGAAGTTCCCTTTCTATCCCTTTGTCCTTTACTTGAAACTAGTGGTCTTGTTAACCATCAAGACTTGATGTTATTTCTTGATTCCTACCTTCGCCGATTTCAGCATCGCGAAGAGCTCGGGAATTACTTTCGTCATCCCTTACATATTATAGTTCATCACGAAGTTCTAGTAACTTGGTGATAGTGACTAGAGAACTTTGTCAATTACTATCTTATCTGGAAGATTAACTCCCACTTGATTCAAGCAATTTTAGTACTCAGACATTCTGAGCAGATGCTCACTGGTTGAGCTATGATCCTCCATCTTGTAGGGAAAGTACTGTCAGAGGTCTCATAACAACGAAATCTCAAAGGGAAAAACTCAATTCATCACAACAAGATAGAGAGGGGAAAACACCATATGATCCGACTATATTAACAAAGCCCGTGATACATCAAGATCGTGACGTCTCAAGAACACGAGAGAGAGAGAGAGATTAAACACATAGCTACTGGTACAAACCCTCAGCCCTGAGGGTGGACTACTCCCTCCTCATTGTGGTCGCCGTCGGGATGATGAAGATGGACACCGGTGATGATTTCCCCCTCCAACAGGGTGCCAGAACGGGGTCTAGATTGGTTTTCGGTGGCTATAGAGCCTTGCTACGGCGAAACTTCAGATCTAGGTTAACCCTGAGGGTTTTCGAAATATTTTGGAATTTATAGGCTAAAAAGGGGGTGTGGGAGGCCACCAAGGTGGGCACAAACCACCTGGGAGCGCCTGGGCCCCCAGGCACGCCCTGGTGGGTTGTGCCCCCCTCGGGGCACCCCCCAGGTGCTTCTCGAGCCCATTAGTGGTCTTCTGGTCCAGAAAAAATCCATAGGTTCACGGTGTTTGGACTCCGTTTGATATTGATTTCCTACGATGTAAAAAACAAGCAAAAAACAGCAACTGGCACTTGGTACTATGTCAATAGGTTAGTCCCCAAAAATGATATAAAATGACTATAAAACATCGAAGAATGATAATATAACAACATGGAACAATAAAAAATTATAGATACGTTGGAGACGTATCAGTTGCCTATGATCTCGGCAAGTGTGGCGGTGCAGACGACCGTGATGGTGTGCTCCTGGAATACTGCTTGAGCTTCTTGGCGGCAAAGTACATGCCGTAGCACATCATCTGGTAGTGGGGGTAGTTCTGCTTGGAGGCGGACAACACCTCACTGAGGTAGTAGACGGGCCTCTGGACCGGCTGTGCCTTGCTGTCTTCTAGGCGCTCGACCACGATCCCGGTACTGACCACCCGGCTGGTTGCGGCGATGTAGAGGAACATGAGTTCCTTAGCAGCCGGAGTGGCCAGGACAGGCGGCATGGTCAGCATCCGCTTGAGCTGGAGGAAGGCCTCGTCCGCCTGGTCAGTCCACTCAAAGCAGGTGGTCTTCTTCCTTAGTTGGTACAAGGGGAGGGCCTTTTCGCCAAGCCGACTGATTAACCGGCTGAGAGATGCCAAGCACCCGGTGAACCTCTGGACGTCCCGTAGCCGGGACGGCCTTTGCATCTGCTCAATGGCCTTGATCTTCATGGGGTTGCACTCAATGCCGCGTTCAGAGGCAAGGAAACCAAGGAGCTAGCCGGCTGGTACTCCGAAGACACACTTCTCTTGGTTGAGCTTGATTTGGAAATGGCACACATTGTCGAAGGTCTCCTTGAGGTCCTCTACAAGGGTGTCGCGCTTCTCCTTCTTCACCATGATATCGTCTACATAGACGTGGGCATTTCTGCCGAGTTGCTTCATGCAAGACTTCTCCCATGTCCGCAGGAACAAACGTAACTACTCACAAAGCATATTCATGTTCGTAATCAAAGGAGTATTAATATGCATAAAGGATCTAAACATATGATCTTCCACCAAATAAACCAACTAGCATCAACTACAAGGAGTAATCAACACTACTAGCAACCTACAGGTACCAATCCCAGACTTAGAGACAAGAATTGGATACAAGAGATGAACTAGGGTTTGAGAGGAGATGGTGCTGGTGAAGATGTTGATGGAGATTGCCCTCTCCCGATGAGAGGAGCGTTGGTGATGATGATGGCGATGATTTCCCCCTTCCGGAGGGAAGTGTCCCCGGCAGAACAGCTCTGCCGGAGCCCTAGATTAGTTCCGCCAAGGTTCCGCCTCGTGGCGGCGGAGTCTCGTCCCGAAAGCTTGCTTCTGATTTTTCTTCGGACGAAAGACTTCATATAGCAGAAGATGGCCACCGGAGGGCCAACAGGGGGCCCACGAGGCAGGGGGCGCGCCCCCACCCTTGTGGCCAGGGTGTGGTCCCCCTCTGGTATTTCTTCCGCTCAGTATTTTTTATTATTTCCAAAAATAACTTTCGTGGAGTTTCAAGACTTTTGGAGTTGTACAGAATAGGTCTCTAATATTTGCTCCTTTTCCAGCCCGGACTTCCAGCTACCGGCATTCTCCCTCCTTATGTAAACCTTGTAAAATAAGAGAGAATAGGCATAAGTATTGTGACATAATCTGTAATAACAGCCCATAATGCAATAAATATTGATATAAAAGCATGATGCAAAATGGACGTATCAACTCCCCCAAGCTTAGACCTCGCTTGTCCTCAAGCGGAAGACGATAACGATAAATATGTCCACATGTTTAGAGGTAGAGGTGTCGATAAAATAAAATACGGACATGAGGGCATCATGATTATTGTCATAACTGCAACATATATGGATATTATCATATGATCTCTTATGCTCAAGTAATAATCTATTCATAATGCAAAGTATGAATCAGAAACTTTATTGAGAACTAACAAACTATAATCTCAGTCATTGAAGCAATTGCTATTTATCATAACATCAGAAAGAGTCTATGTCAGAGGTTTTTAGCAAGTCCACATACTCAACTATCATTTAGTCTTTCACAATTGCTAACACTCACGCAATACTTGTGGTTACGGAGTTTTAATCGGACACAAAGAAAGATAGGGGCTTATAGTTTCGCCTCCCAACCTTTTACCTCAAGGGTAATGTCAACAATAATTGCTCATGCTAACCTACATCCAATTAGATATATATATATATATATATATATATATATATATATATATATCAAGATCTTTCCAACATCCTGTGCTTGCCAAGGGATAAAATGTAAAAAAGAAAGGTGAAGATCACCATGACTCTTGCATAAGGTAGAAGATAAAAGTAAAAGATAGGCCCTTTGCAGAGGGAAGCAGAGGTTGCCATGCGCTTTCAGGGTTGGATGCACAAAATCTTAATGTGAAAGAACGTCACTTTATATTGCCACTTGTGATATAGACCTTTATTATGCAGTCCGTCGCTTTTATTTCTTCCACATCACAAGATCGTATAAAGCTTATTTCCTCCACACCAATCAATCATACATATTTAGAGAGCAATTTTTATTGCTTGCACCAATGACAACTTACTTGAAGGATCTTACTCAATCCATAGGTAGATATGGTGGACTCTCATGGAAAAACTGGGTTTAAGGGTTTTTGGAAGCACAAGTAGTATCTCTGCTTGGTGCAAAGAATTTGGCTAGCATGAGGGGGGAAGGCAAGCTCAACATGTTGGATGATCCATGACAATATACTTTATCTCAGATATAAGAAAACATAACCCATTATGTTGTCTTCCTTGTCCAACATCAACTCTTTAGCATGTCATATTTTAATGAGTGCTCCCAATCATAAAAGATTTCCAAGATAGTATATTTATATGTGAAACCTCTCTTTCTTTATTACTTCCTATTAATTGCAACGATGACCAAAGCTATGTTTGTCAACACTCAACAATTTTTAATCATCATACTCTTTCTATGTGAAGTCATTACTCTCCATAAAATCAAATATTATCTCTTTGTTTCTTTTTGTTCTTTTCTCCCCTTTTTTATTTTTTTATTCACTCAAGATCATAGCAAGATAATCAAGCCCTTGACTCAACACTAATCTTTATTATATAGCTCACGGACTCGATTACATAAAGGGATCATAAATAAAACTCAAAACTACATCATACCAAAACTTTATTCTACTAGATCAAGATACTACTAAAAGGATCGAACTAAGAAAAATGGTAAAGATAGGAGTGTGATGGTGATACGATACCGCGGCACCTCCCCCAAGCTTGGCAGTTGCCAAGGGGAGTGCCCATACCCATGTGATTATGTCTCCTTTGGTGGTGAAGGGATTGTTGATGATGTAGGCTTGTCGTCCATCTTCCAAGGCATAGGCTCACCATCATAGAAGGATGATCGAGTCTCCGGGATCCTTAAATTTGCAGCCAAACTCATCCTCTTGAATCTATATTCATACTCACAGTTTTGGTTTTGCAGGTCATAGATTTGGGCTTGGAGGTGCTCAATTTTCTCGTAGACCTTGAAGATGGCCTCCCGAATGTCCTTGGCATCCAGCTTGTGGTTGTTGGTGAACTCCGTGATCATTATGTGATTGGAGTCAAGTCCATGCTCCACCATCTCCTGGCACTTGAAAACTTGTTGCTCCATTGCTTCAAGCCTTGTCTCCACCCTTCCGGACCTCTGTGGTCCCTCAACATCGCGGATGTGCAGCAACCCATCACGCATCTCAATGGTTTGAGGGTGTTGCAGAACCTCCGCGAGGTAGGGGTTGATGACCTTCTCGAAGAACTTGTCCTTGGGGGCGCTTGGAGATGTCATGATGATCTAGATCTGTCAGAGAAACAGCTCGAAACGAAAACAGAGGATATTTGCGTGATACAGGAGTCAAAACCTTCGGGAGATTATATAATGAATTTTCACTGACCAAAATACGTATCGTGCAAGAAAACGGAGTCCGGAGAGCACACGAGGTGCCCACGAGGCAGGGGGCGCGCCTAGGGGGTAGGGCGCGCCCTCCACCCTCGTGGAGCCCTCGTGTCCTTCCCGGACTGCTACTTATTTTTCTATTTTTCTAAATATTCCAAAACGGAGAAAAATTACCATTAGAACTGTTTTGGAGTCGGTTTACTTACGTACCACATACCTATTCCTTTTCTGAGTCTGAAATGTTCTGGAAGGTGTCCCTTATGTATTCCTCCGGGGTTACGATTTCAATAACATTGGTTTCAACATTTATGGGATTACCTGAGATATAGTGTTTGATTCTCTGACCGTTCACCACCTTCGAATTTGTGCCTTCGAAGTTGTTGATTTTTATTGCACCGGAACGATAGACCTCCTCGATAACATAAGGACCTTCCCATTAGGGAGAAGTTTCCCTGCAAAAAAATCTTAAACGAGAGTTGTATAGCAATACATAATCACCTACATTAAACTCACGCTTTTGTATCCTTTTGTCATGGCATCTTTTAACTTTTTCTTTAAACAATTTGGCATTCTCATAGGCTTGGGTTCTCCATTCATCAAGTGAGCTAATGTCAAATAACCTCTTCTCACCGGCAAGTTTGAAATCATAATTGAGATCTTTAATAGCCCAATAAGCCTTATGTTCTAGTTCGAGAGGTAAGTGGGATGGTTTTCCATAAACCATTTTATATGGAGACATACCCATAGGATTTTTATATGCAGTTCTATAGGCCCATAATGCATCATCAAGTTTCTTGGACCAATTCTTTCTAGATCTATTAACAGTGTTTTGCAAAATTAATTTGAGTTATCTGTTATTCAATTCTACTTGGCCACTAGATTATGGATGATAAGGGGATGCAATTCTATGATTAACATCATACATAGCAAGCATTTTACGGAAAGCACCATGAATAAAATGTGAACCACCATCAGTCATTAAATATCTAGGGACTCCAAACCTCGGAAAAATAACTTCTTTAAGCATCTTAATAGAGGTGTTATGATCAGCACTACTAGTTGGAATAGCTTCTACCCACTTAGTAACGTAATCAACAACAACTAAAATATGTGTATATCCATTAGAGGCCGGAAATCCATATAATCAAAGCCCCAAACATCGAATGGTTCAATAACAAGTCAATAATTCATAGGAATTTCTTGACGTCTACTAATATTACCAATTCTTTGACATTCATCACAAGATAAGACAAACTTACGGGCATCCTTGAAGAGAGTAGGCCAATAAAAACCGGATTGCAATACCTTATGTGCAGTTCTATCTCCAGCGTGGTGTCCTCCATAAGCTTTGGAGTGACACTTGCGTAGGATATGTTCCTGTTCATGCTCAGGTACACAACGTCTAATAGCACCATCTACTCCTTATTTATAAAGATGTGGGTCATCCCAAAAGTAATGTCTCAAATCATAGAAAAACTTTTTCTTTTGCTGGTATGTGAAACTAGGTGGTATAAATTTAGCAACAATGTAATTAGCATAATCAGCATACCATGGAGTAGTTCGAGAAGCGTTTATGACATTTAATTGTTCATCAGGAAAGCTATCATCAATAGGTAGTGGGTCATCAAGCACATTTTCTAACCTAGACAAGTTGTCTGCAACGGGGTTCTCAGCTCCCTTTCTATCAATAATATGCAAATCAAATTCTTGTAGCAAGAGAACCCATCTAATAAGTCTAGGTTTAGCATCTTTCTTTTCCATAAGATATTTAATAGCAGCATGATCAGTGTGAATAGTTACTTTAGAATCAACAATATAAGGTCTGAACTTATCACAAGCAAATACAACTGCTAAGAATTCTTTTTCAGTAGTAGCATAATTTCTGTGAGCATTGTCTAGAGTTTTACTAGCATATTGAATAACATTTAATTTCTTATCAACTCTTTGCCCTAGAACAGCACCTACAGCATAATCACTAGCATCACACATAATTTCAAAAGGTAAATTCCAATCAGGTGGTTGAACGATGGGTGCAGAGATCAATGCTTTCTTAAGTATTTCAAATGCTTCTACGCAATCATCATCAAAGACAAATGGTATATCTTTTTGTAATAAATTAGTCAGAGGCCGAGAAATTTTTGAGAAGCCCTTAATGAACCTCCTATAAAAACCGGCATGACCAAGGGAACTTCTTATACCTTTGATGTCCTTGGGACATGGCATCTTTTCAATAGCATCAACCTTGGCTTTATCAACTTCAATACCTCTTTTAGAAATTTTATGCCCCAAGACAATACCTTCATTAACCATAAAGTGGCACTTTTCCCAATTCAAGACAAGATTAGTTTCTTCACAACTCTGCAAAACTCGATCTAGGTTTCTCAAGCAATCATCAAAAGAGGATCCATAAACGGAGAAATCATCCATGAAAACCTCACATATCTTTTCACAAAAGTCAGAGAATATAGCCATCATGCATCCTTGGAAGGTAGCAGGTGCATTACATAAACCAAAAGGCATATGTCTATAAGCAAAAATACCGAAAGGGCAAGTAAAAGTGGTCTTTGATTGATCATCGGCTGACACATGTATTTGAGAGAAACCAGAAAAACCATCTAGTAAGCAAAAATGTGTATGTTTGGATAATCTTTCTAGCATTTGATCAATAAAAGGTAAGGGGTAATGATCTTTTTTAGTAGCTTTATTTAGTTTGCGGAAATCAATTACCATCCTATAACCAATAATAATTCTTTGCGGAATCAATTCATCTTTATCATTAGGAACGACAGTAATACCTCCCTTCTTAGGGACACAATGGACAGGACTTACCCACTAACTATCAGCAACGGGATAAATTATACGTGCCTCAAGGAGCTTTAGTATTTCCTTTCTTACCACTTCTTTCATCTTAGGATTCAGCCGTCGTTGGTGATCACGAACTGGTTCGGCATCTTTCTCCAAATTTATTTTGTGTTGGCATAGAGTGGGGCTAATGCCCTTAAGATCATCAAGAGTATATCCAATAGCAGCGCAGTGCTTCTTCAGAGTATTCAATAATTTTTCTTCCTCCTTTTCTGAAAGGTTAGCACTAATAATAACAGGATATATCTTCTTTTCATCAAGATAAGCATATTTAAGAGTATCAGGCAATGGTTTAAGCTCAAACACGGGATCACCCTTGGGTGGAGGGGGATCCCCTAGGATTTCAACAGGCAAATTGAGTTTCAGGATGGGTTCCTGTTTAAATAATACTTCATCTATTTCCCTTCTTTCATTCATAAACATATCATTTTCATGGTCTAGCAAATATTGTTCTAAAGGATCACTAGGAGGTACGGCAATAGAAGCAAGACCAATAATTTCATCCTTACTAGGCAATTCCTCTTCACGGTGTTGTCTCCGAAATTCAGAGAAATTAAACTCATGAGACATATCACCCAAACCAATAGTAACGACATCCTTTTTGCAGTCTATCTGAGCATTAACAGTTTTCAAGAAGGGTCTACCAAATATAATGGGGCAAAAGCTATCTTGTGGGGAACCAAGAACAAGAAAATCAGCAGGATATTTAGTTTTCCCACACAAGACTTCAACGTCTCTAACAATTCCCATTGGTGAAATAGTATCTCTATTGGCAAGTTTAATCGTGACATCAATATCTTCTAACTCGGCCGGTGCAATATCATGCATAATTTCTTTGTATAAGTCAATAGGTATTGCACTAGCACTAGCACCCATATCACACAAGCCATGATAACAATGATCTCCTATTTTAACAGAAATAACAGGCATGCCTACCATAGGTCTATGTTTATCTTTAGCACAAGGTTTAGCAATTCTAGCAGCTTCATCACAAAAATAAATAACATGCCCATCAATATTATCAGCCAATAGATCTTTAACAATAGCAATATTAGGTTCAACTTTAACCTACTCAGGAGGTGTATTAGTTCTAATATTGCTTTTACGAACCACATTTGAAGCTTTAGCATGATCTTTTATCCTAACAGGAAAAGGTGGTTTCTCAACATAAGCAGTAGGAACAATAGGATCATTATAAGTGATAGTCTTTTCTTCAACTTTAATAGGTGCAGCTACTTTTACTTCTATGGGAGGATGATATTTAAACCACTTCTCCTGAGGGAGATCAACATGAGCAGCAAAAGATTCACAGAAAGAAGCTACTATGTCAGAGTCAAGTCCATATTTAGTGCTAAATTTACGGAAAACATCGGTATCCATAAAAGATTTAACACAATCAAACTTAGGTGTCATACCTGACTCCTTACCTTCGTCGAGATCCCATTCTTCAGAGTTGCATTTAATTCTTTCCAATAAATCCCATTTGAATTCAATAGTCTTCATCATAAAAGAGCCGGGACAAGAAGTATCGAGCATGGTGCGATTGTTATCAGAAAGTCGAGCATAAGAATTTTGAATAATTATTTCTCTTGGGAGCTCATGATTGGGGCATGAATATAACATTGCTTTAAGCCTCCCCCAACCTTGAGCGATGCTTTCTCCTTCGCAAGGCCAAAAATTATATATATAATTGCGATCACGATGAACAAGATGCATAGGATAAAACTTCTGATGAAATTCCAATTTCAATCGTTTGTAGTTCCCTGATCCCATATCATCACATAGCCTATACCATGTCAATGGATCTCCCTTCAAAGATAAAGGGAAGACCTTCTTCTTAATAACATCATCGGGCACACCTGCAAGCTTAAATAATCCACAAACTTCATCCACATATATTAGGTGCTCATCAGGATGCATTGTTCCATCTCCTGCAAAAGGATTAGCTAGCAGTTTTTCTATCATACCCGAAGGAATCTCAAAGTAGACATTTTCATTTTCAGTAGGTTTAGTAGGTTGAGGAGCAACTCTTTGCTCTACTGGTCGGGGTGAAGATACCCCGAACAAGCCCCTCAGAGGATTACATTCCATAGTAACAAGTGACAGTAAATTTCAGCACACTATATAAAATTTTCCTTACCAAATTCCACCTACCAAAGGCGCTTCACTCCCCGGCAATGGCGCCAGAAAAGAGTCTTGATGACCCACAAGTATAGGGTATCTATCGTAGTCCTTTCGATAAGTAAGAGTGTCGAACCCAATGAGGAGCAGAAGGAAATGATAAGCGGTTTTCAGCAAGGTATTCTCTGCAAGCACTGAAATTAGAGGTAACAGATAGTTTTGTGATAAGATAATTTGTAACAAGCAACAAGTAACAAAAGTAAATAAAGTGCAGCAAGGTGGACCAATCCTTTTTGTAGCAAAGGACAAGCCTGGACAAACTCTTATATAGAGAAAAGCGCTCCCGAGGACACATGGGAATTATCGTCAAGCTAGTTTTCATCACGTTCATATGATTCGCGTTCAGTAGTTTGATAATTTGATATGTGGGTCGACCGGTGCTTGGTGCTGTCCTTACTTGGAAAAGCATCCCACTTATGATTAACCCCTATTGCAAGCATCCGCAACTACAAAAGAAGTATTAAGGTAAACCTAACCAGAGCATGAAACATATGGATCCAAATCAGCCCCTTACGAAGCAACGCATAAACTAGGGTTTAAGCTTCTGTCACTCTAGCAACCCATCTTCTACTTATTACTTCCCAATGCCTTCCTCTAGGACCAAATAATGGTGAAGTGTCATGTAGTCGACGTTCACATAACACCACTAGAGGAGAGACAACATACATCTCATCAAAATATCGAAGGAATACCAAATTCACATGACTACTAATAGCAAGACTTCTCCCATGTCCTCAGGAACAAACGTAACTACTCACAAAGCATATTCATGTTCATAATCAAAGGAGTATTAATATGCATAAAGGATCTGAACATATGATCTTCCACCAAATAAACCAACTAGCATCAACTACAAGGAGTAATCAACACTACTAGCAACCAACAGGTACCAATCCTAGACTTAGAGAAAAGAATTGGATACAAGAGATGAACTAGGGTTTGAGAGGAGATGGTGCTGGTGAAGATGTTGATGGAGATTGCCCTCTCCCGATGAGAGGAGCGTTGGTGATGACGATGGCGATGATTTCCCCCTTCCGGAGGGAAGTGTCCCCGGCAGAACAGCTCTGCCGGAGCCCTAGATTGGTTCTGCCAAGGTTCCGCCTCGTGGCGGCGGAATCTCATCCCGAAAGCTTGCTTCTGATTTTTCTTCGGATGAAAGACTTCATATAGCAGAAGATGGCCACCGGAGGGCCAACAGGGGGTCCATGAGGCAGGGGGCGCGCCCCCCACCCTCGTGGCCAGGGTGTGGGCCCCCTCTGGTATTTCTTCCGCTCAGTATTTTTTATTATTTCCAAAAATAACTTTCGTGGAGTTTCAGGACTTTTGCAGTTGTGCAGAATAGGTCTCTAATATTTGCTCCTTTTTCCAGCCCAGACTTCCAGCTGCCGGTATTCTCCCTCCTTATGTAAACATGGTAAAATAAGAGAGAATAGGCATAAGTATTGTGACATAATGTGTAATAACAGACCATAATGCAATAAATGTTGATATAAAAGCATGATGCAAAATGGAAGTATCATCGCGGTAGAGGATGTTGATGCTGCTGCCGCCGTCTATCAGGATCCGGGAGAAGCGGCAAGCCCGCCTCTCCGTTGAGAAGGTGGAGTCCAGCACCATGGCGTAAGCACTGGGCGATGGCATCACGTCCGGGTGGTCTTCACGGCTCCAGCTGATGGGCCTCTCGGACCAGTTCTTGAACTGGGGAACCTCTGAGGCAACAAATTCATCTCACGGTGGTGCTGGCGCCGGCTATGCTTGTCGTCGGCTTCACTGGTGAGGACGACGTAGGTGGCGTTGGCATCTGGGAACTCATCTTGAGCATGCCGACTGGCCGGGGAGCCGGCACCGGGGGAGGCGACAGCACCGGGCCGACTGGAGGAGGCGGCAGGCCCTCGCCCTCTGTTATCCGGGTGAGCCAGTTGCACTTCCGAGTGGTGTGGTTAGATGGCTTCGCACCGCTGTCGAACTTGCACGGGGCGTCAAGGGCTTGCTCGAAGGAGAAAGCGGGCAGCCAGGCGGCCTTGCCACCCTTCTAACGCTTGGGGCCGGGCTGCCACTCCGGCTGCTGGTCTTTGACTGTCGCCACTTGCCGGATGCTGGAAGTCGGCTGCTGAGCCTTGCGCTTGTTGTCGTTCGGCTGCTGGCGCCGATTGGAGTCACCAGCCGGCGTATGAGGAGCCGGCTGGAGCACCTTCCCGGTCGCGTCAACCCGGATCTCCGACTTCATGGAGGAGTCGGCAGTGGCATACTTGTCCGCCACGATCAGGAGCTCGTCCAGGGTAGCCGGCTCGTCGCACAAGAGCTTGTGCTTGAGCAGAGTGCCTTCTCTGCACCCGGCAGTGAAGTACTCGATGGCCTGCACCTCGTGCACCCCTTCGCAGGAGTTGCGCAACTCGGCCCAGCGCGTCAGGTAGTCGCAAGTGGACTCAGACGGACCCTGAACGCACATGGAGAGCTGGCGGGGCTTGGGGGACCGCTTGTAGTTGCCGGTGAAGTTGCTGATGAAGACCTCAGCGAAGTCTAGCCAGCTGTTGACACTATACGGCTTGAGGCTGTTCAGCCATGTCTGGGCCGTGCCCTGGAGCATGAGCGGAACATACTTCACGGCAACACGCTTGTTGTCGTTCGCTATGCTCACAGCTGTGGAGTAGCCGACCAACTAGTCCTCCGGCTTCATGGAGCCGTTGTACTTGGGAGTATCTTGAGGGAGCGAGAACCCTTTGGGGAAGGGCTCATCGTGAATGTGGGGGCCGAAGCAGGCCAGGCCGATTGCATCCTCTTCTTCTACGGCCAGGGACCTAGCAAGCCGCTCGATCCGAAGGCGCACGATGTACTCTCCGACTCCCTCACGGGGGCCCAGCCGGCCTTCGAGAGTCGGATGATCCACAGGCGGCGGTGAGGCACGCCTCTCCCTGCGAGGGGGAGGCAGACGCTCATCCTGCCGGTCCTCTACTCGTGGGCGGCCATGCTGGTCGCGCACAATCATGAGGCGGGTATGCCAACTGCAGCTAGCGGCCGACTCCTGGTCTCGCTGATCACGAGCACAACTTGTTGGGGACCGGGAGGTCGCTCCATGCTCACGGCGGGGGGGGGGGGGGCTGGTTTTCGGCTTGCTTGCCGGATTCCATCACGCGGCTGCCCGCGTCCTGCTACGCGGCTGCTGTGTCGAGGAGATCCTGGAGGCTCGCCATCTGGCTGCGATGCTCGTCGCCCTCTAGGTTGTCCAATTCTTCTGCCGTCAGCTGGGCGGCGCGCAGGTTCTCCATCGGGGTAGCGTAGACTGGGCATCCAACTCCTAGCATGTTGGCGATAGCCGTGCCGTGTTGCCGTACCGTGCCTGCTCAGCTAGGTTCGCTAGCAGCTGGCGTGCCGCCCGTGATGCGAGCGATCTCGCGCTGGCGGCCTTCAGCTCGGCGCCTCATGGCCGACAGCTTGTTGGCGCTCTCGAGGAATGAGACGCGGAATGCTTCCAGCGTCGCCCCGTCGGCATTGGCTGCGATGGCGGTGGCGAGGCCTTATAAGGCGGCTCGCGGCGGGTCCTGGGGCCGCTCCAACGGAGTCCCCGCTGCGGCCGGTGACCATCACCTCTGTGATGATGCCGACGTCGGTGCTGCCG
Organism: Aegilops tauschii subsp. strangulata; assembly: GCF_002575655.3. NCBI lineage: Eukaryota > Viridiplantae > Streptophyta > Magnoliopsida > Poales > Poaceae > Aegilops > Aegilops tauschii. The sequence goes on along the minus strand of NC_053035.3, from coordinate 148,292,095 downwards.
ACGGCAGGAGGGAGCGGGTCGTCGATGATCACCACGTTGCCAGGGAAGGCATCAGTGGAAACCGCGTCAGAGTCGATGAGCATCTCGACGGGCTCAATGAAGGGGTCGGTGGAGCCGACGGATTCCAAGTCGAAGGCCAGCTCGTTGGCGATGCAGAGCTAGCCGAGGAGGTTGACGAGGTAGCTCACGGAGCTGGCCGCTCCCGCATCGGGCGCGGACTCTGTGACGCCCCTGATTCAACCATACACTAATGATACACGCAAACATGTATGATCAAGATCGGGGACTCACGGGAAGATATCACAACACAACTCTAAAATAAAATAAGTCATACAAGCATCACAATACAAGCCAGGGGCCTCGAGGACTCAAATACAAGTGCTCGATCATAAACGAGTCAGCGGAAGCAACAATATCTGAGTACAGACATAAGTTAAACAAGTTGCCATAAGATGGCTAGCACAAACTGGGATACAGATCGAAAGAGGCGCAGGCCTCCTGCCTGGGACCCTCCTAAACTACTCCTGGTCGTCGGCAGTGGCCTGCACGTAGTAGTAGGCACCCTCGGTGTAGTAGGAGTCGTCGAAGGTGGCGTCTAACTCCTGGGCTCCAGCATCTAGTTGTGACAACTGAGAAGAATGAAAAGGGGGAAAAGAGGGAGAAAAGCAACCATGAGTACTCATCCAAAGTACTCGCAAGCAAGGATCTACACTACATATGCATGGGTATCTGTGTAAAGGGGCAATATCGGTGGATTGAACTGCAGAATGCCAGAATAAGAGGGGGATAGCTAGTCCTGTCGAAGACTACGCTTCTGGCAGCCTCCATCTTGCAGCATGTAGAAGAGAGTAGATGGTAAGTTCACCAAGTAGCATCGTATAGCATAATCCTACCCGGCGATCCCTCCTCGTCGCCCTATGAGAGAGTGATCACCGGGTTGTATCTGGCACTTGAAAGGGTGTGTTTTATTAAGTATCCGGATCTAGTTGTCATAAGGTCAAGGTACAACTCTGGGTCGTCCTGTTACCAAGGATCACGACTATTCGAATAAATAAACTGCCCTGCAGGGGTGCACCACATTACCCAACACGCTCAATCCCCTTTGGACGGACACACTTTCCTGGGTCATGCCCGGCCTCAGAAGATCAACACGTCGCAGCCCCACCTAGGCTCAACAGAGAGGTCGGCATGTCGGTCTAAATCCTATGCGCGCAGGGGTCTGGGCCCATCGCCCATTACACACCTGCACGTTGCGTACGCGACCGGTGAGTAGACCTAGCCTCCCTTATACAAGAGCAGGCATTCCAGTCCAACCTGGCGCGCGCCGCTCAGTCGCTGACGTCAAGAAGGCTTCGGCTAATACCACGACGTCGAGTGCCCATCTGTTCCCGCGTAGTATGTTAGTGCGTATAGGCCAGTGGCCAGACTCATATCAAATACCAAGATCTCGTTAAGCGTGTTAATTGAAGTATCCGCAAATGCCGACCAGGGCCAGGCCCACCTGTCTCCTAGGTGGTCTCAACCTGCCCTGCCGCTCCACCACAAAGTAGCAGTCGGGGGCCGTGGGGAACCCAGGCCCACCACTACCGGGATGGAACCACCTGTCCTTTTAGCCCCCACATTGGAATCACTTGCGGGTACTGTATGAACCGACCCGACTTTAGTCACCACATGTATCATATAATATGTATGTAAGTATATACCCGTGATCACCTCCCAAGTGATCACGGCCCGGTAGTATAGCATGGCAGACGGACAAGAATGTAGGGCCACTGATGGAATACTAGCATCCTATACTAAGCATTTAGGATTGCAGGTAAGGGTAACAACTGTAGCAACAATGACAGGCTATGCAGCAGAATAGGATTAACCGAAAGCAGAACATGCTACACAACTCTATTGCAAGCAGTAGAGAGAAGGAATATGCGATATCGGGTTGATCAAGGGGGGGGGGGGCTTGCCTGGTTGCTCTAGCAAGAAGGAGGGTACTGGGTAGCAGCGGCGTCGGTCTCATAGTCTACCGGAGAGAAGAGGGGGAACAAACAATGAATACAATGCAAACGGATGCATATCGATGCATGACATGACAAGTAGCGGTGCCAGGTGTGCCCTAACGCGGTAGGAGGTGATACCGGCGAAGGGGGAAACATCCGAGAAAGTATCCCCGGTGTTTCACATTTTTGGACAAATGAACCAGAGGGGAAAAGTTGCGTGTTCTCTATGCTAGGGATGTGTTGCACACGAACGGGCTACGTATCCGGATTCGTCTCGTTGTTCTGAGCAACTTTCATGTACAAAGTATTTTCATCCGAGTTACAGATTATTTTATATTAATTTTTAAGGATTTAATATCATTTTAAAATTAACAGAATTAATTTAATTAGAAAATGTAATTATGATATCAGCGTGATGTCAGGGTGATGTCAGCAGTCAACTAGATAGTTGACTTGGTCAAACTGACGTGTGGGTCCTACTGTCATTGTCTAAGACTAACTAGGCAGGTTTAATTTATTTAGTTAATTGATTAGTTTAATTAAACAAAATTAATGAAGTTAATTAATTCTTTAATTAATTAATTAATTAATATTTTTATTATAATATTTTTTAAATTCCTCTTTTTCTTTTTGTTCTAACAGTACAGCGGCGTGGGCCCCATTCATCATAGATAGGGGGTCTTAGCGGGCGCGGGCTCGCGCGACTGGACCCGGGCGCGACCGTAACCCGAACGTCGGCCAGCGTGCAGGGGCAGCACGACGTGGGGAAGTCGTTGGCGAGAGGCAACGGCGGGGCGAATGGCGGGCGAGCACGCACGACCACGGGAAGGAGGCGGGCGGCGGAGCCAGGCCGTGGATGACGGCAGCGGTCGCTGGCCACGGAAGCAGCGGCTGGGTGTGTGCGGCGATGGGCAGGGTCAGCAACAGCAGAGCAGCAGTGGGCAGCAGGAGGGGTCGGCGTTGAGCGGGCGGATGCGGTGTCGGCTGGAGGTGGTGGCGCGGCCGGGCCGGTGCGGGGCCGCACGGCGATGCGGCGGCGGAACGGCGCGGACGCATGGCGAGCGGCGCCCGCAGCGGGGCGCAACAGCAGGGCTGCACAGCAGAGCGGGACGCAGAGGGAGCCGAGCGTTGGGCGTGCACGGGACGGCGCGAGGGGCCGAGCGGGCGCGTCTGAGCGCGGTGGGGTGGTGCGCGGTGGACGGCCAACGGGCACGCGGCGCGGGCGCGAACGGTGCATGGTCGACGCGGCCGTGGAGGCGCAGGGGGAAAAGGGGAGGCGTGGCGCTTGACCGATGGTTGTAGGGAAATGGCAGTGGGCGCGGGGAGGAAGACGGGGACGAGGCGACGAGGCCGGGCGCGGTTCGGTGACGGAGAGGACGACGGCGATGGCGTCCGGCGATGTGGTTCCTCCGGCGACGGCGGCAGGGTTCGAGCCCGACCCCGATTGGATCGGGGGAGAGGGAGAGTGGGGGACGAGTGGGGGAGGTGGGCAGGAGTGGATCGGCTAGGGTTAGGTCTCGGGGAGTGGGGGCTTAAGTAGTGGGGTGAGGGGGCCGGCCTGGTAGCATAGCTGGGCCAAGGCTCAGCAAAAGGGGGGGCTTCTTCTGCTTAAATTTGTTTTACTTTCCTTTTCTCTTTCCTTTTATTTTTTAATTTTCGTTTTTTCCTTTTATTTTAGTTTTAGTAAAATATGCACTTAGGGTCTAAATTAGTATTTCAACTTAGTCCATGGTCACAAAAATTCTAGTCCTCAAATAAATTAGTTGGACATTTTATTAATTACAAAAGGTATTCAAATAATAGTTTTTGGTGCTGTTTTATTCATCTTATAGTATTTAAACATTTTATAAAGGTGTGGTTTCTCCACCATAATTACCTATGCAATATTTGGTTCACTCCGAACATTTTAGTTTTAATATTCGAAAACTTTTATTGTTTGCATGAGTTTGGATTTGAATTACAATCGGTTTCAAACTAACGCGAGATTAGCAATAGTAATCGAAGTGACGTGGCATCGTTAACAGGGAATTACTGTAGCTTAATTATCCGGGCGTCACAGGCTCGTTGGAGAGGCTGATCCCGCTGATGATATCAGTGAGACAACTCGCGGAGCAAGCTGCTTGAGCGTCGCGAAGCACACTAACGCAAACGCCATCAGGCATGCCGGGCTGGCTGATCAAGCCGACCACGGCGTGCTCGCCGGAAAGGAAGAGGGTTCCCGTCCAGAACATGTCTTCGACCGACGGTGCACTATGCCCCACGGTGGGCGCCAAATGTCGGGGTAATCTAGCGACATATGCCAGGGGTGGCTTATCATGGATGGGGACTTGAGTACGTCATGAGGCCCTGCAAGCGGGAGTGAGCGAGATATCGAACGCCTATGAGTCATACCTAGGTTCGGGGCTCTCCGTGGAGATAACACCCCTAGTCCTGCTCTGTGGGGTCTCCGCATCATGACTAATGTCAATAGGTGGCTACAAGGTTGCTCCTTGAGCTGTTCGGCTAGAGGAGGAAGAAGGGTAAGGCTAGCTCTTCTGCCTCTCTAGCTATGGGTGTGTGTGTGTTTGCATGGGTGCTGAACCCTTTGCATGGGTGAGCCTGGGGGGTTTATATAGGCCTACCCCCTAGGGGTATAATGGTAATACGGTCGGGTGTAGGACCCAGACGTCAGTGCCTTGGGGCGCCGGGTTCTTCGCCGGCTGCTGGGGCCCGCCGCCGGGTGGGTCCCGCCGGCTGCCATGAACCCAGCCAACAGGTAGGTCCGCCCGCCTGCGGGCCATGCTGACTGCCTTTTGCCGTATCCTCGCCCCTAATGACGAAGGCGTTGTCCGGAGACTCATGGCTACAGTCCCGCTGCCTCGCAGGCGCTTACTGTAGCCATACTCCATCTCATCAGATTAATGGCGCGCAGACTTCAAGGGGAGGGAGGGCCACCTGCTAGAGGTCGGCTAGCCCTCGAGGTGCGCCATCTTCTAGTTGCTCACGGACACGTAGGGCCCGCCGCCTGTGAGTCGTACCGACCGCCCATCGTGGGAGCATGGCCCTAGCTGACGTATGCCGCGTCATGAGCAGCGTGGCCACAGTGCCGTGTCGGGCGAGGGGTGTCCGCTTGGTATGTCCGCACTGTGGCCACATCCCTTCGGGATTCGGGGGGAGCAGGTGGTCCTGTAGCTACACCCTGTCTCGTTGTAAAAAATGGGTGCAAACTTTGAGGGAAGGCAGGGCCGCCTTCTACGCGCCGGCTCCCTGAGGCCACCTCCTGAGAACGCGCCGTCTTCTGGCAGCCGGCCTCCTGGACCAGCCGGCCCAAGGAGCCGGCAGTAAGTCCGGAAGGTGCGAGGGCTTTGCTAGCCCCGATGTCTTGAAGTGTTATGCGGTGCTGACGAGGCTACCTGTGGTCAATCCCTCTGACACAACACCAACATCTGATGATGAGAGCCACGTCGAACGTTGCATCGCATCTGCCGGCAGTCACCAAGGGCCACGTGGCAACGCCGCATCGCAAAGGGGAGGTTGTGTTGCATCACCGACAACTCACGATGACCGCCGCGTCACAACACCAGCAACAACGTTAAGTGATGCATCGCACCCGCCGGCAGCCACCAACGGTCGCGTGCCAGTGCAACTTTCACGAGTGTTGCATACCAGCCGGCGGTGGCGCCGACAAGCGCCGCATCGCAACACCAGCGCCGAGGACCGTTGCGTCGCAGCACGGCAACACCGACGTGTGGTCTTTGTGCAGCCATGGCGAACAGTGAGATGTACGGGGATGAGAAAAAGGGAATTGACATTGGTGGAAAAATCGAGCAGATCTTGTTAGCGATGGAGGGTGAGGAGACAAGGCTGGCAGGTGGGCGGGCCCCACCAAGACGTGTGGTTTCCGCAGCACGCGGTTGATGCGAGCAGAAAATCATCAGGTTTAGAATAACGTTTTCCTTTTTGAAGTCAATGATTACAAATTTTCAAAAAAATTATGTAAATTTTTTGTAGTAAACATATATGTTTATAATATTTGGAAGAATAAACAAAAGTATGAAAAAAGCAAAAAAGCAAAATAGAGAATCTAAAAAAAATGAAAAGAAAGGAGGCAGTGGCCTTCCGCGTGGTGACCCGACCCATTTAGTTAAGCGCTTGGTTCTGCGCGCTAGTTGGACCGGGCCATTTGCGAGCTCCTTCAGACGAGAGCTGAATCTATCTCACATGAAGCGAGACACAGTCCCAGGACCACCCCCCCTATAGGGCGCCTTCAACGCCAGTTGGGGAACCCAGCGCACACTGCGTCGGTTGCATGGGCTTGGCCCAGCAACACTCGCTGGTTACCACATGCTTGCTCGCTAGCCGCCGCTCGATCGCTGACTCCCGCTCAATGGCTGATTCAATAACTTGTTTTTTTTCTCTCAGAAAATTGCTGCAGTACATACTAACTTTTATAGAGAAAAAAATACCGGCTTCCTACAATATGTACTGTTGTTCTTAGGAAAAAGTGGTTGGTCGTTATTGACTGTTGACTTTTACATAAGAGTTCACAAAAAATCATAAAACCAATTCAAGGAAATTTCATCGAATTTAACAAAAGTTCATCAAATTTGAAAAAGGCTCATCACATTTGAAAAAGTTTCATCTAATTTGGAAAAATTTCATCGAATTTGAAAACCGTTCAGTGAATTAGAAAAAAAAGGTTCATCAACTTTAAAAAACGTTCATTAGAAAAAAAAGTTCATCAACTTTAAAAAATGTTCATCGAATTAGAAAAAAAGTTCATTGATTTTGGAAAAAGTTCATCGGTTTTGTGAAACGTTCATGGAATTTGAAAAAAGGCTCATCGATTTTGAAAAAACTTCATGCATTTGAGCAAAGAAAAGGAATAGAAAAATTAAAAAGAAAATAAATATATTAGAAAAAGAAAGAAAAAAGTAACACCGGTCCAGACAAAACCAAATCGAAAAAAAGAAAAAAACCGGCTGGGAACCAAGGCTCCGGCTGAACTGAAGAAAAAATAAAAGGAAGAAACAAAGTAAATGATGACAAAGCGTTAGTTTTTTTTGCATGGTAATATGTGTTGCATTTATATCATAAAGATCATAGTACAAGTCACGTACATCCCGACATGGCAAATCTGAACAAATAGCAGAACGCTAGCCATTGCACAAAGGAATCAGCCAAGAAGTAAAATTACAAACAAGACTGAAGAAACCTCTGAGCTTGACAGCAACGCTCGTCACCTACCTCTGGCACCACCGTAGCAACCACCAAAGGAAAAAATAACGGATCACCTCCACACACGAGCTCGACGCGGCTCCATCACTGGTATGCAGCTTTGCGAACCTCTAAGGTGGCTCGCCAAAGGTGAAACCATTACCGTTGAACGAGTAAGACCAGGGCAACACCCCAGACACGCCATCGAACTCCAGATCTGGCATCCCTACACGACTAAGACTTCGGAGGAGAAAACCATACCTGCCATCCACAAACCACGAACCCGGATCCACCATCTTCCAGATGCCGCCGATGCCGACCATAATCTGGGTCCGCTCCTGGACTATCTCCCAAGCTCCGCGCCGGCGCTGGAGCAAAGGCCGTTGCAACGGCGGAGCCTGAGGACACTGGTCCAGCACGAGGATGCCACCACCACGCCATCCTTACTTGAATAGACTGATTTCCAAATCCATCCCCAACAATAGGACCAATCAGCTTGTCGGAGTAGGATCTGAAGAAACTTTATTCAGCATCGTCAACGCCGTCGGCGAAGCCTAGACGATGAACAACCTAAAAACTTAAACTACGACAGTAAAAGTGATCCAGACGTGTGGATCCAGCGACCCCTCTCACCACCGACGACCGAGGTTGTCAGTGGAGGGGAGCCACCGGAGGACGGCGGCGGAGGAACTCCCGGGCGATTAGGCGCTGGCGAGATCGCCTTTCTTTCGAGGGAAGGAAAGAACGATACGATTTTTCTGCCTTGTATGACAAAGTGCTAGCTATCCTTCCTTGGTATAACATGTCAAGAGTTCGAACCCCTCGGCCGCACCATTGTTTCTGAAAATTAACAGAAGGAAGGTAAAAACGCCAGTCCATAACCCGCGCAGCGGGCAATTTATAGGAAACACACATAGTCACGCCGTGGATCCTATTTGGCGCGTAGGTTTTTTTAGAAATACTTGTAACTTTATTCATACTCATAATAATTCCAGGTACGCTGATTTGGACCTAAGATAGAAAAAAACAAAGTAACTACTATGACTAAGAATTACAAAGAAATACCTTAGAAACACTTACTTCACGGTATCAATCTCTGCTCGAAGAATACTCCAAAGAATATGGTAAATAGACTCCAATTGGACTGGAGCAACGAGCTGTCACTATATCACCCGCACGAACCTTGCCATTAATGATTTTTGAGAGCGCCTTGAGTCGTTCATCCAAAAAGATGGGAAACCTTGATCGATGAACATACTTGGGCCGGGGATGACCCCCTAGAAGTGGAGACCGTTGAATCACTATTCATCATTGTGTCGATGAAAGATTTCGCCTCGACAAAAGACCAGACCAACAAAAAAGCTTGACCAGCAAAATAAACTCATCAGATCTGAATAATCGGATTTCAAGGGCAAAAAACTCTCTAACCTCGTGGCACTGCCAAAAGAATGAGAGGAAATTTATTCTCACAAAACAATGATGATCACTAGACGTTGACGAAGAACATAGATGTTTTGAAGATCCGAGGCCCCCTACCTCTCAGCGCCAAGATGGCAACAGGAGAGGAGGGGACCTAAATTTCTCAGATGCCAACGGCGACGATGGCACGAGAAAACCCTAGCAGATGGCCCAATAGCGACAGCGCGCTTACGCCTCGCATCCCTGCTGCGTAGATGTGGGCCGACCCAACTAGCTCAATTCCGGTCTTGACAAGGTTCTACAACCTGAACCTTCTCAAACCCTTTTTTCATGTTATTTCTTTCAGTTTTTTCTCCGTTTCGTTTTCCTTTTTTCTTTCCTTTTCCTTTTCTTATTTATTTTCTTTTCCAAATTCATGATCATTTTCTGAGATGTGAGAACTTTTTTTCAAATTGGTGAACATTTTCTGATATTTGAACTATTTTCAAATCGGGGGTGAACATAATTCTAAATTTATTCATTGAATTCAAAAAATGTGCATCATATTTCAAAATTGTTCATGAATTTTAGAAAAATGTTCATCAAATTCATAAAATGTTCTGGAATTCAAAATTTGTTTATTAAATGAAAAACAATTCATTGAATTTATATTTTGTTCATGAAATACGAAAAATGTTAATCTAATTCTAATAATGTTCATAAAAATATCAAAATTTTGTCCATCAAAACTGAAAAAAGTTTTCACAATTTTTTTTATTTTTTGTTGAGCAAAATTCATATAATTTTTTTAAATATTCAATATTTTTTTCATCAAAATTCAGGAGAAGTTCATAAAATTTTATTATCTCATGAAAATTCAAACAATGTTCATGTTTTTGAATTTGAGAATTTTTGTTTCTGAATTCGTGAACATTTTTTGAAATTCTAAACTTTTTTATAAATCCAGAAGTTTTTATAAAGAAGCAAAAAGCAAAAACCCAAATAAAATAGAAAAATACAAAAAAATAAATGAAATAAACGAGGGAGCCCCGCCATGCCGGCAGCCGGTCCAAGTTTGAGCGTGGGTGGAGCTAGGGGTGCGTGCTACAACTTTTCCGAGCGCCCACGCGCGTAATAGCAGCTCTCGAGTTGCGCCCGATGCGTTCTCCCACGTATTGCTTTCCTCGCCTGGGCCGGCATGTCATCTTTAGCTGTTTCAAGTTTACTAGTTCATGAAACAGGAGATCAGGCAATTGACGAAAAAAAACTGCCAACCCGATCGGCACCTTCCTGGGCGCCTCGTAGATGGTTCGGTGACTCGAGACAGACTGCAAGAAACTGGAATGGAAAGAGAATATTATATCTATGGGTAGAAAGGAGATCCTACTCAAAGCAATTATTCAATCCATTCTAGTTTTTGCTATGGTTGTTTTTAAAATTCCAAAGAAAGTGTGCAAGGCGATAATGGATGCATTGTGTGCTTTTTGGTGGGGGGGGGGGCTAGTGAAGAGTAGAAAAGGACGCACTGGTTTGCATGGCGGAGGATGTGCCTTCAAAAAATAAAGGACCGATGTGATTCAGAGACTTATACCCCTTCAATCTTGCTATGTTTGCAAAGTAGAGTTGGAGGCTACTAACCATCCCGATACCTTGTGCGCACAAGTACTTAGATCGGAATATTACCTATATGGAAATTTAATCAATGCAGGCCCCAAGAATGGCTCATCTTTTACATGGTAGTATTGTTGCGGGCCTCCAAACATTCAAGAGAGGTCATATTTGGCGAGAGGGCATGGGTGCTAAGATAAATATTTGGACGGATCATTGGATCCCTCAAGGACTTTCAAGGAAGTTAATCACACCCCAGGGTTCGAGGAGATGCCCTCTTTCTTATTACCTCATATACTCTTTGATGTAACACTTCCACTTATTGAATAAACTGCCACAAGGCTTTTCCCTAAAAAAAAGCCTCACAAGAAACCAGAACTAGGGATTGGCATGTAAAGGAAAACTAGGGATTGGGGGATCGCTGATTGGGGCATCAAGAGGTACTGTGTTGGGTAGCGAAGACTGACACAACGGTCATCGGCACCCGCATACGGTAGGCAACAACCAAGCCCAAATGTCCAATGCATGATGGCAGCGTGCATACGCTCTACAACTTCACGACAACGACATCAACAAACATTTTTAGCATCTTCTCAATTTTCTGACTTTCCAAATAGTCAATTCAGAATAGAGGATAATATATACTCCTTAATGTATTAATTGATCTATTGTATAATTAATAATTCAATTGTATTTAGCAAGAATTTGTATGGATAGTTGGCAAAGAAGAGTGCGAGCAGTGAATTTTATGTGTTTAAATAATCATCTCTCAATTCCAAAATGGCAATTGTAGACATAAATTGTGACTGCCATTATTCTTGCAATGTAACTAAATTATTTGACATGTTGACTCTACAAAAAATAACGTATAGTCTTAGTGTCATCAATGTGAACTTTTGTGTTGTATATTGTTGCGTTTCCAAATTTTTTTTACTCTGCATACCCAGAACAAAAATCCTGGCTCCGCCACTGCACGGGGATCTCCAATCTATCTGAGGTGCGTAGGTGCCTTGCACCAGATGGCTTTCCTCGGGGGTCAATGACGGGTGGGCCACTGATACGTCTCCAATGTATCTATAATTTTTGATTGTTCCATGCTATTATATTATCTGTTTTGGATGTTTTATATGCATTAATATGCTATTTCATATTATATTTGGGACTAACCTATTAACTTAGAGCCGAGTGTCTGTTCCTGTTTTTTCCTTGTTTTTGAGTTTCGCAGAAAAGGCATACCAAACGGAGTCCAAACGGAATGAAACCTTCGCGATGATTTTTCTTGGACCAGAAGACACACCAGAGACTTGGAGATCAAGTCAGAAGAGCCACGAGGCGGCCACAAGGACGGAGGGCGCGCCCAGGGGTAGGGGCGCCCCCACCCTTTTGGGCCCCTCGTGACTCCCCTGACCTAATTCCTTCGCCTATATATTCACATATATTCCCAAAACACCAGAGGCATCCACAAAAACACTTTTCCACCGCTGCCATGTTTTGGGAGATCTATCCAATGTAATACCATTTTGCGGTGTGTTTGCCGAGATCCGATGAATTGTGGATTTATGATTAGCTTATCTTTGAATATTATTTGAATCTCCTCTGAATTGTTTTATGCATGATTTGATATCTTTGTAATTCTCTTCAAACTAACAGTTCGGTTTGGCCAACTAGATTGGTTTTTCTTGCAATGGGAGAAGTGCTTAGCTTTGGGTTCAATCTTGTGGTGTCCTTTCCCAGTGACAGTAGGGGCAGCAAGGCACGTATTGTATTATTGCCATTGAGGTTAAAAATATGGGGTTTTCATCATATTGCTTGAGTTAATTCCTCTACATCATGTCATCTTACTTAATGTGTTACTCTGTTCTTCATGAACTTAATAATCTAGATGCAGGCAGGAGTCAGTTGATGTGTGGAGTAATAGTAGTAGATGCAGAATTGTTTTTTTCTACTTGACACACACATGATGCCTATATTCATGATCTTTGCCTTAGATATCGTCATAACTTTGCGCTTTTCTATCAATTTCTCGGCAGTAATTTGTTCACCCACCTTGTTATTTGCTATCTTGAGAGAAGCCTCTAGTGAAACCTATGGCCCCCGGGTCTATTTTCCATCATACAAGATTCTGATCTACAATATTAGTTTTTGATCTACTATTTTTGCAATCTTTTACTTTCCGATCTATAAACCCGAAATACCAAAAATATTTACTTTACCGTTTATCTATCTCTATCAGATCTCACTTTTGCAAGTAACCATGAAGGGATTGACGACCCCTTTATCGCGTTGGGTGCAAATTGTTTGATTGTTTGTGCAGGTACTGGTGATTTGCGCGTTGTTTCCTACTGGATTGATACCTTGGTTCTCTAACTGAGGGAAATACTTATCTCTACATTGCTGCATCACCCTTTCCTCTTCAAGGGAAAAACGAACACAAGCTCAAGAAGTAGCAGGAAGAATTTCTGGCACCGTTGCCGGGGAGATCTACGCCAAGTCAAGACATAGCAAGTACTCATCATAAACTGTCACCTCTTGCATTACATTATTTTCCACTTGCCTCTCATTTTCCTCTCACACACTTCCAAAATGATTTTCGAAAAGATTTGCCCTTTTCTTCGCCTTTCTTGCGTTCGTCTTTTCGTTTGACTTTATGTCTTACTTGGCTCGTTTGCTTGTTTGGTTAGAATAATTGTGTATTTAACTATTTATTGAAAATAAAAAACCAAAGAGTTTATGGAACCTCATCCACTTGCTAATCTTTAAGAGATCCAATTATGATGAACCAATTGCTAGTGAGTTTTGTGCACTAGATTCTTTATGAAGTTGTCGGTGCAACAAACCCTGGGTATGTTGCCCAGACTGTGCACAGGCACGGGATCGAGATTACAGCACCAAGTCATGCCAGAGTACAAGAAACCAAGATCTTCGAAGGAACAAAAAGCAGATCAACAGGACCTAGACCAAGCCAGAGAAGCAAGATACCGCCAGGAGAAAAGCCTCCCTTGCCGGGCAGGTGAGATCGGCGAGGGCAGGGTCATCCCCGGAAGAAAACGACCAAGACGTCCCGGCAGGGCCTGCCAGGACTCGCGGAGGCAAAGCCACCTCACCCAACTACTCCGCCACAACCCACGTTGTCAATCAGTGCGGTGTCAAGCCGCAAAGTGATTAAGTGGCAGCCGTTCGCCACAAGGCAACCTCTTTCTACAAGAGATGCCTAAGAACGACACCTGTCCTGCGATGTGTCGAGCGAGCAGGTGTGAAGCTGGCAAAGCAGCCCGACAAGGCTTGCCGGGCAAGCGACAATGTGACATTGAGCTGCGCATTTAATGCACCCTGTCAGCCTGCAGGGGTAGGTATGATACACTGTTTTCTATCTTATCAATACATAATGACTACTTTGCAATTGCGGTGACCCCTTAATCTATAAAAGGAGGCCCATGGCAACCATAGAAAGGGTTAGAATGTTGGATACCCACACATTCATACGCGCGTAGTCACTGTCACCCTAGCCAACCTTGCCGGACAGGTGTACTGCGTTCTACCACCATTCTTCCACCATCAATCCACCAAAGTAGGAGTAGGGTTTTACGCCTCACGGCGGCCCGAACGTGGGTAAAATTGCCCGCGTGATCTCTGCCGTGCTGCCCCACGTTCTTCTGCTCTTTGTGCAATGTGACATCCCCCCTGCCGAACCAGCAAGGGGCCTTTGGTCCCATAGGTGGCCGTGGTTTCCCACGACATCTTTGGCATGCTAGGTAGGGGGATCACTTGTGCGAACCTGAATGCTTGTGCAGTGCGTCATATTCATCGCCATCATCATCTTCGACGACGCCTTCGACCATGGCGCCCAAGAAGAAATCCGGTGCCTCGGCTCACCCGTCCACCTCGAAGGCCCCCGCCGCCCACAGCCACCAATGCTACAGGGGATGCGGAGCCACGCGAGGACGTGGATGCTGCTGGGGACGTGGTCGGAGCAGGCGGCACCGTCACCACTTCCCCCGCGGCCGAAGCAGGAGCAGGAGACACTGGAGGAGAGCAGCATCAGTAACACCCCGCTGGCCATGCTCCATAAGGTATGGGTGAAGGGGTTACTCCGTCCACACACTTCCTCTCGCCAACGGGCACAGCCGCAACAATGGTGCTCGGTCCGAGGCGAATCGCCACCCTCCGGCCGCCCCCGCCGCGGGAGCGACCGCAGTGTGTGCACCTCCCCCAGGATGGGTCGACCAAGTCGCTATGCCCTGCGAAGCCGTTGGCCCTCAAGCGCCTTCGCTACGCCACCATGCCATCCAGGTGGCCACCCCGTAACAGCGGGGACGTGGTACGGTCGCTGTTGGCACCGTCAGGAGCCGAGCGACCGTGCGATCTACATCGTCATCACCCATAGTACTGCTATGGAGGCCATGGCGTGGGCTCAGTTGCTGCTAAGGTTTCCGCCAGCGGCCGAGCAGATGGACGAATGGCGTGCCACCATCCAGAGTCTGCTCACACCAAGGATGGGGCTCGTAGCCAGCTGGCCTGCCACGTCCTCCCCAGGCGACGACCACAGCTCATGCTGCTGGCCGTACGGAAGGGGCCACCCCCATGGTGCAGTCCCTGCCACGGCAGCCAGCGTGAGCACCGCAGAATCAAGAACCCGATGACGTCTCGATGGCCTCTTCCGACCCTCAAGCACGTCCAGGCCGACAGCGAGCCCCGGAGGACAGGAGAAGGGGATACGTGCGCATCATCGTTGAACGATGCCGCGACGACCACTGCCGGACCGATGGGTGCGATGGCCCCGATGTTAACGAGCCTGCGCTCGGTATTGGCGGGAGCCTACCTTTCGAGGTTGGGTACCCTGCCTTTACTCGTGAGCTCCGGCAAGTCCACTAGGCGTTCGTTCGCACGTTCAAGCCAGAGATACCCAAGATGTATGGCGAGAGGCTAAACCCGGCAAAGTTTCTGAGCATCTACACCATCGTTGTTTAGGTTGCTGGGGGAAGAGATGAGAAGGTGTTTGCCAATTACTTCCCTTTGGCTCTCAAGTCCAATGTGAGGTCTTGGCTAATGCACCTGCCGTTGAACTCCATTTCGTCGTGGGCTGACCAGTGCCATGAGTTCATTGGCGCCTTCACCGGCGGCCATCAAGAGCCAGGCAGGCCCAGCGACTTCCAGATTCTCCAACAGAAAGAAGGAGAGACCCTCCGGAAGTATTTGCAGAGATTCAGCAAGATCCACAGGAACATCCCAAATATCCATCCAGCAGCTGCCTTCCAATCCAATGTGCGCAACCATAGGATCCATTCCAAGATGAACATGCGGTTTCCCAAGACTGTGAAGGATCTTTACACGTTGGTGGATAAGTGTGCTCAGATGGAGGTGGGAAGGAAGCTGCTCGGAGAGGAGGATTGCATCAATGTCGACTCAGAGGATGATGACGAATCCACCAGTCAGAAGAAGAGCAAGAAGCGCAGTAAGAAACGCAAGGATAAGGCAGTGATGTCTATCGAAGGATTGGGTACAGCTGGTACCGACAAGAAGGCTAAGGCCGAAGTCCCTGGCAAGGTAGCTGCCGTGTGCGCCGACTGTCGGGAAGCTGCGGCTGCCGAGAAGGCCGGGAAAGGCGATGGGTCGTACTGCAAGATTCATCGGACCAAGGGCCACGACCTTCAAGAGTGTTATCAGGTTGAGCAGCTTGTTAAGAGGCAGAGAGCAGAATATGAGAAGCGTGAGAAGGAAAAGGGTCAGAATGTCGCTAGCGGTAAGGGCCGAGGTGGTGAAGCAAATCGCCCCGGCAAACCCTTCCGGAACCAAGGAAAACCTGCTAGGGGTTGAGAGAAGGAAACCTGTGATGATGAGAGTGATGGAGGGGATGAAGAGGAAACGAGTGAGCAGGAGTTTCAGAAGGCTACTGACGCCCTGTGCATTGACGGGGGTGCATCTCTGGATGCCTCTCACCGCCAACTCAAACGGTGGGCACGTGAGGTCAATGCCATAGAACCAGCACCAGGGGACCGGAAACCACTCAAATGGTCACACATTCCCATCATCTTTGACGAAGAGGATCATCCTGACCATACCACTACGGTAGGATGTTTTCCATTGTTGGTCTCTCCAACAATTCGCAACCTCAAGGTCAGAAAAATGTCGGTGGACGGCGGGGCCGGGTTGAATCTGATTTCCCCGGCAGTCATCAGCAAACTTCAGATAGCGGAGGAAGAATTGAAGGCCACCGGCACATTTCAAGGAGTTAATCTCGGCAGGAGTCATCCAAAGGGAAAATCACGCTGCCGGTGACATTTGGGGGAGAGCCGAACTATCAGACTGAGAAGATTGTGTTTGATGTGGTCGACCTCCCTTTGCCGTATAATGGGATCCTTGGACGCCCAGCCCTGGCTAAATTCATGCCGGCATCCCACTATGTCTACAACACCTTGAAGATGCCTGGGCTGATAGGAGTCATTTCCATCCCATCAGATGAGAAGGACACAATCATTTGCGTGGACAAGATGTACCGAGACGCAGTCGCGGCAGAGGCAGCGGCAGCAGCAGTTCCCGCCAAGGAGGACAGAGGAAAGAAGAAGGATAGCAATGACGCTGCAAAGGAATCAGGGAAGCGTACCTCCTTGGAGTACGCTGCGCCTGTTGATGACTTGCCAGAGAGTTCCAACAACAAAAGATCCAAGGTCACTGCACCCCAAGTGAAGAAGGTCCCGGCAGGGCTGGCTGGCGTTGATGGTACTTTCACGATTAGCGCCACCCTCGATGACAAATAGGAAAGAGTGCTCGTTGTCTTCCTGTGGGCGAATGTCGATGTGTTTGCCTGGAAACCATCTGATATCCCTGGTGTTCCCAGGGAGGTAATCGAGCACCACCTTGCTGTCTGCCCACATGCCCGACCTGTCAAGCAGAAAGTCCGGAAGCAGGCCTTGGAGAGGCAGCAGTTTATTACGGAGGAGATAAAGAAGCTTGAAGGAGATGGTTTGGTCAGGGGAGTGCTACATCCAACATGGTTAGCGAATCCAGTGGTTCTTCAGAAGGCTAACTGGAAGTGGAGGCTTTGCATAGATTTCACACATCTCAACAAGGCTTGCCCGAAGGACCCATTTCCCCTGCCGTGCATCGATCAGATTGTGGATTCCACTTCAGGCTGCGATTTGCTTTCCTTTCTGGATGCGTATTCTAGATATCATCAAATCTTCATGTCCAAAGAAGACGAAGAGAAGACATCGTTCATCACCCATGTGGTACTTACTGTTTTATCCGCATGCCATTCAGATTAAAGAGTGTAGGTGTACTTTTGCAAGGGCAGTCCAGATTGGTTTCGAGCCACAGCTGCACAGAAACATTGAAGCTTATATGGATGTTATTGTGGTCAAGACCAAGGACAGAGCAACCCTTATCCAGGATTTAGAGGAGACATTTGCCAATCTGCGCAAGATCAACTTGAAGCTCAACCCGGAGAAGTGTGTGTTTGGCGTCCCCTCCGGCAAGCTACTGTGGTTCTTCGTGTCCCATCGGGGAATCAAAGCCAACCCCAACAAGATTAAAGCTATCGAGCAGATCCAAGCGCGAAGGACAGTCAAGGATGTGAGGCGCCTGACAAGGTGCGGTGCCACGCTAAGCAGATTCATTTCCAAGTAAGCCGAGCGTGCCCTGCCATTCTTAGAAATCCTGAAGAAGGCAGGACCCATGAAGTGAACCCCAGAAACAGACGCAACTTTACAAGAGTTGAAGACCTACTTGTCCTCTGTGCCCACCTTGGTTGCTCCCAAACCACAAGAACCGTTGCTGCTATACCTGGCGGCAACCAACCAAGTGGTCAGTGCAGCCTTGGTGGCACAGAGGGAAGTGGACAAACTAGAGAGCGAGCAAGGACCGACAGAGCCAGAGAAGGATCAGGAGAGAAATGAGCACAGCAGCGAGAGCGACCACAAGGAGACGGCAAGGAAGAAAGTGGTGCAGCGCCTAGTGTACTTCGTCAGTTCCTTGCTACAAGGGCTAGATCGAGGTACTCTGGCGTGCAAAAGTTGATCTTTGGTCTCATCATGGCCTCAAGGAAACTGTGCCACTACTTCCAAGCCCGTGAGATCATGGTTGTCACTCACTTCCCGCTGCAAAGGATACTCGGAAACCTTGAGGCTACCGGTAGAATAGTGGAGTGGGCTTTGGAGTTATCCAATTTTGGCCCGAAGCTTGAGAGCACATCAACAATCCAGAGCAGGGCATTGATAGAGTTTATTGTAGAATGGACGCCAACCCATGACGAGGAAGTGCCAAAATAGTCATCCCCGGCAAGGAGGCGCCCCAAGAATGGATTATGTATTTCGATGGTGCCTTTTCCCTACAAGGTGCATGGGCTGGCGTGCTTCGCGTTGCCCCCTCTCGGGAGCACTTTAAATATGTCATCCAGATGCATTTTGCCCGGGAAGAGGTGACTAACAATACAACAGAGTATGAAGGGCTCCTTGCCGGGCTCAGGATTGCCGCGGAATTGGGAATTAAGAAGCTGATCATTTGGGGAGACTCACAGCTTGCGGTGAGACAAGTCAACAAGGATTATCAAAGCCCATTGATGGAGGCATACGTTGAGGAAGTAAGAAGATTGGAGGAGCGCTTTGTCGGATTACAAACAAAGCACGTACCCCATGCGGAAAACAACATAGCTGATAATCTGTCAAAGTGTGCTGCGCAGAAGCTTCCTATGGAACCAGGGGCTTTTGTTCTCCATCTTACTCAGCCCTCCGTATCCCCAGCAACAATGGCCCAGAAAAGGAGAAAGATGGACTCCGGTAAGCCTCTCCCGGTAGAGCCTTCCGCTCCTGGTAGGGACCCTACCGGAAACAACTCCTCACCACCTGCCAGACCGCACCCTCCAGCTGGGCTCATGGCCCCCGCGAACGAGGAATGTGCCCCCGCAGTTGAGGAGGTGCCGCTAGTCCTCATTGCCGAGCCCCATGCTCCAACTTGGGCAAGGCACATAGTGCACTTTCTCCAAACCGGATAACTTCCCGGTGACCAAGATGAAGCTGAAAGAGTAACTCGGAGGGCTAGTATGTATCAGTTTGTCAATGACACTCTGTACGGAAGGAGGCCCAATGGTGTGAAATTGAAGTGCATCTGCTGGGAAGAAGGAAAGGAACTGCTGGCTGAGATACACAAAGGCATGTGCAGCTCCCACATTGGATCAAGGGCATTGGTTGGGAAAGCATTCCCGCAAGGATTCTATTGGCCCACGGCCCTCCAAGATGCGGTTGAGCTAGTACAGAGATGTGAAGCATGCCAGTTCCATTCCAAGAATATCAACCTGCCTGCCCAAGCCCTTCAGACAATCCCTTTATCATGACCATTTTCGGTCTGGGGGCTCGATATCCTTGGCCCTTTCTTCCGAGCCGGGGGCTTTGAATTCTTGTTCATTGCTATCGACAAGTTTACAAAGTGGCCGGAAGTGACTGCCGTGAGAAAGGTGACTGCTCAGTCAGCTATCAAGTTCTTGAAAGAATTGGTGTGTCGTTTTGGTCCTGGCAAGGATCATTACCGACAACGGCACCCAGTTCACGAGCCGCGCCTTCATGCAATATGTTCATACCCTCGGAAGCAAGATCTCATTTGCCTCTAACGCACATCCCAGAAGCAATGGACAAGCTGAGAGGGCGAACGCTGAAGTGCTGCGGGGACTCAAGACAAGAACCTTTGATACGCTGCAAAAGCACGGCAGGCGGTGGATCGATGAGCTTCCGGTAGTTCTATGGTCCCTCAGAACGACACCATATCGAGCTACCGGGCAGACTCCCTTCTCCCTAGTCTAAGGGGCAGAAGCAGTTATCCCCACAGAACTCATTAACGGATCGTCTCGAGTGCTTGCCTACAATGAAGTAGCACAAGATCAGCACTGGCATGAGGATGCTGTGCTACTCGAGGAGAACCGTCTCCGGGCTGCTATGCGTGCTGCATGCTATCAGCAGGCCCTGCGTCACTACCAAAGCTGCAGGGTCCATGGCCGGTGTTTTGAGGAAGGCGACCTTGTCCTTAGGCGCATTCAGTCTGCCAAGGGAAGGCCCTTACCAGGTAGTACGAGTCACCAGACCTGGCGCAGTTTGTTTGGAGACCGGAGATGACATTAAATTGCAAAACTCATGGAATATTGAGCATCTCCACAAGTTCTACCCGTAAGGCGCGGCTATCAGGCCCTGCCCGGCAGGCACCCTTTTATACAGGTCTTGCCTCAGTTGCATGTTACCCCTTGTACAAAGCCAGGCAATGATCCTAAGCATTAGAGAAATAAATGAAGCGTTGGGGAGCCCCCAACCAAGTTGCATGCATGCATGAGCATTCCAAGAGCATTGCATAAGCATTTTCATATGCATATAGATAGGATCGCATCTTGCATCATTCCCATCTGCATGAAGCTGCAGGTTCCTGCCGTGAACTTGGCCTCTACAAGGAGTTGGGAAGATGGACCAACACTATGATCCCCGACAAGCCAAACAGATAAGTTCCACCTCCTGTCCATAAGTGTTCTGTAAGCAAAAACTTGCGCATAAGAAAACCTCGCCGCTCTTTGAAACTTAGGTGCTCCCATCCTTGACTCGAATGTTGCTTCGGTCAGGATGGTCGCAGTGGCCTTTGGTGAAAAGAGGTTGGTGGGGGGCTGGTCCCTTTATGTTTTGCCTGGTAGGCTCAGTTCTCCGGCAAGAAAAATCAAAAGGGTACCGGCAGGATAGCCTGCCGGGGAAGACTCGTTTATTTAACTAAAGAGGCATCCCACCTCTGCATGGACATATACATGCGCGAGTTCCCGGCAAGGTTCATCTTTTTCATTAATATGCTGATATTACAAGTACGAACTTTACAGAATACAAACATGGACTCGAGAGATTACATTATTTGAATTAAAATTTGGCAAGTGCCGGCAAGTTTAAGATTGAAAAAAGATAAGTGCTCCGTGATGCCTTTGCCCTTGTCCATCTCCTTCAGGAAGAGGTCGAGGAGGCCAGGGGTGTACGCGGCTGGGATTCGGTGCCTCCCCAGGATCAAGATGACGCCGCTCCCCAGCGAGGAGGAAGAAACCGGAGGGCAGGCATGGATGGTGACGCTGCCGGAGGACCAGATGGGGGACATGGAGTCACCGGCAAACACGACTCATCGGAACGGTCGTCCCCATTTTTGATGCATCGTGGGTTGCCGCCGCCGTCCACATCACTACCACCCGAAGACCTCAGCTCGGCAGCCACATCGGGCACCATGCTCCCTGAGTCAGCCCACAGAGAGCATGGTCGTCCCCGACAGCCCTGACGTCAGAAACCCCGCACGTTCCGAAGACGTGTATGGGAGCAAACAGCCCTCCTGCGCGGCAAGAGGACAATGCCCAGGGGGAGTCAGATTCACCTTTGCGAGCGGCGAACACCTTTCATGACTCCTTCCCTGTGTCGTGAAGGGAAGAAGAATGGGGAGCGACCGACTACCGCAAGCCATGCCCGCCACGGGCCTCAACACGGCGTCGCTCGCGTCCCCTCCCACTAGAGTCATGGCTACGGGCGACCCGGTGACGAGCCCACCAAAGTTGCCACCTCTGGCGTAGTCGCCGCCCCGCCCGAGTACTCCCCTCGGATCCACATGAAACCTCAAATTAGGGCCCGGGGCCTGGCCCCAAGCTCTACTCTTTGACATAACCAGCAGGAAGTAGAAAACAGAGGAGGGGGAGCGCAAGGGTGAATGAGCGACCGCCCTCCCTTCGCCCCTCCTTTTATAGGCGGGCCGGAGAGGGGAGCCGCTCCCTCAACGAGCGACCGCCATCCTCCTCCACCAATCCGAGAAGGTTGAGCCCTCGCCTTGATGCTCTCCTATGCCACGCGCCTCCGTTATCTACCCTGCGTGATGCATGCAGCATACGTCGCTCAGGATAAGAGCGTGGTGGGAAGAGTGAATTAAAGTTTCTACCCCGTGCGTTAAAGTCATTCACGGGCCATTACAAAGGGCGGCCCCACCACTGTTGGCTTTACACGACGCGCGGGGAAGCCGAAAATTGACCCAGAATCCAAATTAATGAAGAAGCAAAGAAGACCCCAAGAGACCAGCCTCTTCCGCGCCCCGGCCTATGCACTCATTAAGCCCTAACCCGACGACGCTCGGCAGTGCGTTCGGGGCAGGCCCGGGGGCTTCTGTCGGTCCAACAAACCCTAGGTCTGCTGCCCAGACTGCGCACAAGCACGGGAACGAGATTACGGCACCAAGCCATGCCAGAGTACAAGAAACCAAGATCTTCGAAGGAACAACAAGCAGATCAAGAGGACCAAGACCAGGCCAGAGAAGCAAGATACCACCAGGAGAAAAGCCTCCCTTGCTGGGCAGGTGAGCTCGGCGAGGGAAGGGGCACCCAGGAGGAAAACGACTAAGACGTCCCAGCAGGGCCTGCCGGGACTCGCGGAGGCAAAGCCACCTCACCCAACTACTCCGCCACAACCCATGTTGTCAATCAGTGCGGTGTCAAGCCACGAAGTGATTAAGTGGCAGCCATTCGCCACATGGCAACCTCTTTCTACAAGAGATGCCTAAGAACGACAAACGTCCTGCGACATGTCGAGCGAGCAGGTGTGAAGCTGGCAAAGTAGCCCGGCAAGGTTCACTGGGCAAGCGACGATGTGACGTTGAGCGGCGCATTTAATGCACCCTATCAGACTGCAGGGTTAGGTATGATAGCACTCTTTGCTATCTTATCAGTGCATAATGACTACTTTGCCATTGTGGTGACCCCTTAACTTATAAAAGGAGGCCCATGGCAATCATAGAAAGGGTTAGAAAGTTGGATACGCACACATTCATACGCGCGTAGCCACTGTCGCCCTATGCAACCCTGCCGGGCAGGTGTACTACGTTCCACCACCATTCTTCCACCATCAATCCACCAAAGCAGGAGTAGGGTTTTACGCCTCACGGCGCGCCAAACCTGGGTAAAATTGCCCGCGTGATCTCTGCCATGCTGCCCCACGCTCTTCTGCTCTTTGTGCAACATGACATCCCCCCTGCCAAACCAGCAAGGGGCTTTTGGTCCCATAGGTGGCCGTGGTTTCCCACGACAGAAGTTTTGCTTGAAATTCGTGAATCTGAAAAATTGTGATGAAGAAATTTATGAAGTGATTCACGATAGCTCCTTGAATAAAAAGCCTAATTGCAATGGTTTTAATATAAATTCTATTAATGTCAACTGTGTTATGATATGCAAAACCCTAAGCTTGGGGATGCTAGTTTTGCTATGTCCACTACTTGTTGCAATGATCATGATTGGGGTGATTATTCTTCCTATAATCTTGAAAATTTATTTAAGCCCCATGATGAATATGAGATTGATAATAATGTTTGCAATAATACTGAAAGTGGGTTTGGAAGAGTATAAACTTTAGATCCCACATATTTGGATAATGTTCAATATGAAGTTTTTGATAGAAGTGGGTTCGGAGAGGTCATGACTTTATTTTATGATAATCCCACTATTTCGGAAGAGTGTCAACTTTGCATGCATGTGGATCATGAAGAGAAAATTTTATGTAATAACTATATTGTTGAATTTGATTATGATCCTACATATAATTATTATGAGAGAGGAAAATATGGTTGTAGAAATTTTAATGTCAATAAATTACCTCTCATTATGTTGAGATTGCTGTTGTTTCTTTCGTCTTCCTTACATATGCTAGTTTTTGGTTGTCTTGATAATTTGTTCGCTTATAAAATCCCTATGAATAGGAAGCATGTTAGACTTAAACTTGTTTGTCACATGTTTCATGATGCTCTCTTCGTGTTTCATTGCTATCTTTCACGTGAGCATCATTGAAATATCAATGCCTAGCTAAAAGGCTTTAAGGAAAAGCGCTTGTTGGGAGACAACCGAATATTTTGAGTTCCTGTTTTTGAATAAATAATTCATCTAGCCTCTGGTTAGATGTGGTTTTGTGTTTTAGTTTGTGCCAAGTAAGACCTTTAGGATGGCTTACGATGACAGTTGATTTGATCTTGCTGAAAAATAGAAACTTTTGCGCTCAGGGAAACAATTCTCATTTTTAACAGAAGCGTGATAAAATACTAATTCCTTTTGCACAAGATTCATAAACAAATTTCTTAGGTTGTTCTATTTTTTCAGAACTTTTGGAGTTACATAAGTATTCGAGAGTTACATATTACTACAGACTGTTCTGTTTTTGACAGATTCTGTTTTCTATGTGTTGATTGCTTATTTTGACGATTCTATGGGTAGTGTCGGGGGGTATGAACCATGGAAAAGTTGGAATACAGTATATATTAAACCAATATAAATAAAGAATGAGTTAACAATAGTAACAATAGTACCGAAAGTGGTGATTTATTTTCTTATACTAACGGAGCTTATGAGATTTTCTGTTGAGTTTTGTGTTGTGAAGTTTTCAAGTTTTGGGTAAGGATTTGATGGACTATGAAATAAGGAGTGGCAAGAGCCTAATCTTGGGGATGTCTAAGGCACCCCAAGGTAATATTCAAGTACAATCAAGAGCCTAAGCCTGGGGATGCCCTAGTAGGCATCCCCTCTTTCGTCTTCGTCTATCGGTAACTTTACTTGAGGCTATATTTTTTTTCACCACATGATATGTGTTTTGCTTGGAGCGTCTTGTATGATTTGAGTCTTTTCCTTTTAGTTTGCCACAATCATCCTTTCTGTACACACCTTTTGGGAGGGACACGCATGAATCGTGATTTGTTAGAATACTCTATGTGCTTCACTTATATCTTTTGAGCTAGGCAATTTTGCTCTAGTGTTTCACTTATATCTTTTTAGAGAACGCCGGTGGTTTTATTTTATAGAAATTATTGAACTTTCATGCTTCACTTATATTATTTTCAGAGTCTCTAAACAGCATGGTAATTTGCTTTGGTTATAAATTTAGTACTAATATGATAGGCATCCAAGAGGGATATAATAAAAACTTTCATATAAAGTGCATTGAATACTATGAGAAGTTTGATTCCTTATGATTGTTTTGAGATATAGAGATGGTGATATTAGAGTCATGCTAGTGAGTAATTGTGAATTTGATAAATATTTGTGTTAAGGTTTCTGAGTCCCGTAGCATGCACGTATGGTGAACCGTTATGTAACGAAGTTGGAGCATGAAGTATTTTTTGATTGTCTTCCTTATGAGTAGCGGTCAGGGTCGAGTGATGGTATTTTCCTACCAATCTACCCCCCTAGGAGAATGCACGTAGTACTTTGTTTCGATGACTAATAGATTTTTGCAATAAGTATGTGAGTTATTTATGACTAATGTTGAGTCCATGGATTATACACACTCTCAACCGTCCACCATTGCTAGCCACTCTAGTGCTGCAGAACTTTCGCCGGTACCATACACCCACCATATACCTTCCTCAAAACAACCACCATACCCTACCTATTATGGCATTTCCATAGCCATTCCGAGATATTTTGCCATGCAACTTTCCACCATTCTATTTATTATGACACACTTCATCAATGTCATATTGATTTGCATGATCATGTAGTTGACATCGTATTTGTGGCAAAGCCACCTCTCATCATTTTTTATACATGTTGCTCTTGAGTCATTGCACATCTCGGTACACCGCCGGAGGCATTCATATAGAGTCATATTATGTTCTAGTATCGAGTTGTAATTTTTGAGTTGTAAGTAAATAAAAGTGTGATGATCTTCATTATTAGAGCATTGTCCCATGGGAGGAAAAAAAAGAGGAGGCCAAAAAAAAGAGAAGGCCCCCAAAAAGGAAAAATGAGAGAAAAAGAGTGAAGTGGCAATGTTACTATCCTTTTCCACACTTGTGCTTCAAAGTACCACCATGGTCTTCATGATAGAACATGATTTGAATATTCCAATGATGGGCTTCCTCAAATAGCCCTAGGTCTTCATGTGCAAGCAAGTTGGGTGCACACCCACTTAATTTTCTTTTAGAGCTTTCATAAACTTATAGCTCTAGTGCATCCGTTGCATGGCAATCCCTACTGACTCACATTGATATCTATTGATGGGCATCTCCATAGCCCGTTGATACGCCTAGTTGATGTGAGACTATCTCCCTCTTGTTGTCTTCTCCACAACCACATTGTATTCCACCTATAGTGCTATGTCCATGGCTCACGCTCATGTATTGCGTGAAAGTTGAAAAACTTTGAGAACGTCAAAAGTATGAAACAATTGCTTGGCTTTTCATCGGGGTTGTACATGATTTGAATATTTTGTGTGATGAAGATGGAGCATAGCCAGACTATATGATTTTGTAGGCATAAGCTTTCTTTGGCCATGTTATTTTGAGAAGACATAATTGCGTTGTTAGTATGCCTGAAGTATTATTGTTTTTATGTTAATATTAAAGTTTTGTTTTGAATGTTATGGATCTTAAATTCATGCCACAATAAAGAGAATTACATGGATAAATATGTTAGGTAGCATTCCACATCAAAAATTCTGTTTTTATCATTTACCTACTCGGGGACGAGCAGGAATTAAGCTTGGGGATGCTTGTACGTCTCCATGCTATTATATTATCTGTTCTGGATGTTTTATATGCATTAGTATGCTATTTTATATTATTTTTGGGACTAACCTATTAACCTAGAGCCCAGTGCCAGTTCCCTTTTTTCCTTGTTTTTGAGTTTCGCAGAAGAGGAATACCAAACGGAGTCCAAACGGAATGAAACCTTCACGATGATTTTTCTTGGACCAGAAGACACACCAGAGACTTGGAGATCAAGTCGGAAGAGCCTCGAGGAAGCCACAAGGACGGAGGGTGCACCCAGGGGGTAGGGCGCGCCCCACCCTTGTGGCCCCCTCGTGACTCCCCTAACCTAATTCCTCCGCCTATGTATTCACATATATTCCCAAACCACCAGAGGCATCCACAAAAACACTTTTCCACCGCTGCAATCTTTTGAACCCATGAGATCCCATCTAGGGACCTTTTCCGGCACCCTACCGGAGGGGGATTCGATCACGGAGGGCTTCTACATCAACTCTATTGCCCTTCCGATGAAGTGTGAGTAGTTTACCTCAGACCTACGGGTCCATAGCTAGTAGCTAGATGACTTCTTCTCTCTCATTGATTCTCAATACCATGTTCTCCTCGATGTTCTTGGAGATCTATCCGACGTAATACTTTTTTGCGGTGTGTTTGCTGAGATCCGATGAATTGTGGATTTATGATCAGCTTATCTATGAATATTATTTGAATCTCCTCTGAATTCTTTTATGCATGATTTGATATCTTTGTAATTCTCTTCGAACTATCGGTTTGTTTTGGCCAACTAGATTGGTTTTTCTTGCAATGGGAGAAGTGCTTAGCTTTGTGTTCAATCTTGCGGTGTCCTTTCCAAGTGACAGTAGGGGCAGCAAGACACGTACTGTATTGTTGCCATCGAGGATAAAAATATGGGGTTTTAATCATATTGCTTGAGTTAATTCCTCTACATCATGTCATCTTACTTAATGCGTTACTCTGTTCTTTATGAACTTAATACTCTAGATGCAGGCAGGAGTCGGTCAAAGTAATAGTAGCAGATGTAGAATCGTTTCGGTCTACTTGACACGGACATGAT
This sequence comes from Aegilops tauschii subsp. strangulata, assembly GCF_002575655.3. Taxonomy (NCBI): domain Eukaryota; kingdom Viridiplantae; phylum Streptophyta; class Magnoliopsida; order Poales; family Poaceae; genus Aegilops; species Aegilops tauschii. Next base: position 148,264,324 of record NC_053035.3, on the reverse strand, counting down.
GCCTATATTCATGATCATTGCCTTACATATCATCACAACTTTGCGCTTTTCAATCAATTGCTCGGCAATAATTTGTTCACCCATCGTATTATTTGTTATCTTGAGAGAAGCCTCTAGTGAAACCTATGGCCCCCGGGTCTATTTTCTGTCATACAAGTTTCCGATCTACAATATTAGTTTCCAATCTACTATTTTTGCAATCTTTTACTTTCTGATCTATAAACCCAAAATACCAAAAATATGTACTTACAGTTTATCTATCTCTATCAGATCTCACTTTTTTCAAGTAACCGTGAAGGGATTGATAACGCCTTTATCGCGTTGGGTGCAAGTTGTTTGATTGTTTGTGCAGTATTGGTGATTTGTGCGTTGTCTCCTACTAGATTGATACCTTGGTTCTCTAACTGAGGGAAATACTTATCCCTACTTTGCTGCATCACCCTTTCCTCTTCAAGGGAAAAACAAACGCAAGCTCAAGAAGTAGCAGCTACGAGCGCGTCCGGGCCACCATAATGTGATGTTTTCGATCACACAAACGTGCGCTCTCTCGTGCGATGTCCTGTGCATGCTGGGCCAGCCGGGTCTGCCCTATCAGCGTGTTCACCCCCATCCAAGATTATTTCGTCGTGCTAGTGATAACGCACAAGTATAGGGGATCACAACAGTTTTCGAGGGTAGAGTATTCAACCCAAATTTATTGATTCGACACAAGGGGAGCCAAAGAGTATTTGCATGTATTAGCAGCTGAGTTGTCAATTCAACCACACCTGGAGATTAATTATCTGCGGCAAGGTGATCAGTAGCAAAGTAGTTTGATAGTTTTGATAGTAGTAGCAACAGCAATAGTAACAGTGACAATGATAGCAATGATTTTATAGCAAGTGTAATAGTAACAATAACAGTAGTAACTTAGCAAGAACAATATAAGAGAAAATCGTAGGCATTGGATCGGTGGATTCGTTGGATGATATTCATCATATAACAGTCATAACCTAGGGCGATACAGCACCAGCTCCAGTTCATAAATATAATGTAGGCATGTTTTCCATAAATAGTCATACATGCTTATGGAAAGAACTTGCATGACATCTTTTATCGTACCCTCCCGTGGCAGCGGGGTCCATATGGAAACTAAGGGATATTAAAGCCTCCTTTTAATAGAGAACCAGAACAAAGCATTAACACATAGTGAATACATGAACTCCTCAAACTACGGTCATACCGGAAAGTATCCCGACTACTGTCAGTCCGGGGTTTACGGATCATAAGACGTAATAGGTGAATACAACTCTCAAGATCGGATCTAGAACATAGATATAATGGTGATAACACAAATGGTTCAGATCTGAAAGCATGGCAAAGTCATATCAACATCAATCTCAGAACATAGTGGATACTAGGGATCAAGCCCTAACAAATCTAACTCGATTACATGATGAATCTCATCCAACTCCTCACCGACCCGTGAGCCCATGAAGGAATTACTCACTCCCGATGGAGAGAATCATGGAATTTGCGATGAAGGAGGGTTGGTAATGATGAAGATCGAAGATCCCCCTCTCCGGAGCCCAAAACGGACTCCAGATGTGGCCTCCCGATGAAGAACAAGAGGTGGCGGCTGCTCCGTATCATGAAACGAGATAATTCTTCCTCCTTGGTTTTTTTCTGAAAAAATAGGATTTTATAGCTTTGGAATCAGGGTCTGCGGGGCCACCAGGTGGGCACAACCCACCTGGGCGCGCCTGGGGGAGGGGGGCGCCTTGGTGGGTTGTGCTCACCCTGCCCCCCCCCCTTCGGTAGTTCTCGGCTCTAGTATTTTTATTTTATTGTATAAAAGTTCTCCAAAAAGTTCTGTTCCAATCCAAGAACTTTTATTTCTGCACAAAAACAACACCATGGTAGTTCTGCTGAAAATAGCGTCAGTCCGGGTTAGTTTCATTTAAATCATGCAAATTAGAGTCCAAAACAAGACGAAAAGCGTTAGGAAAAGTAGATACGACAGAGACGTATCAGCCAGACAGGTGCGGCCGTGCATGCAGCCTGGCGCGGGTATGGCATGCGCCTACCGGATAGGTCTGGGCATTGTGAGAGGTTTGGCTGGTCGACATTGTTTGCATGCGTCCGGGTCAATGTGTTTAATGCCTAGGTTATGTGTGGCACTTTCACGTGAGCTTTTCCTGCCCAGATCCTTCCATTGCAGGCCCTGGCCGGTTGGCGCTTGTGGGGCGCTTTTCCGGGCTAGCACGTTGGTCTTACGCGGATGTAGAGGGGCTTTGCCTACCCGGTTTCTTATAATTGTGGAGCTCATCGGATGGTGTGTTTTAGAATGCTTGCCTGGTTTCGGACACCGCAATAACATTTGTTCATTTTCTTTCCCTTAATCGCGGATCGGTTTGCTTGGTTCCGTTTTGCCTTCGTCGCTCCGGGTCAGTGTCGAGTTGCTGCTCGGTGATGTTTCTCGTGGATCTTCTTGGTCACCTCACCCGTTTTGTTTCGGATGTGTTATTTTGGGTGGGAAGCTCATCTGGGTATGGACAGTAGCATGCGTCTTGATCATGCACCGATGCTTCGGGTGGGATGCTCATCTTGGTAAGGCCAATGGCATGCCGGTCAATCATGAGCCAAGCAACATGATTGTATGGGTCCACCAGCCAGTGAGGTGGGCCGACAGTGCGTATGATGGGCCGTGTAACATCGGTTGGTTCCCTATCATTTATTACCCACCCACTCCGTGGGTTCCCACAGGTGTCTTCATGGTATCTTATGACGGTGTGTCTTGGTCCCGTATGTCAGTGCATGCATGGGTATTTTTTCGGTTGGTTCGTTCGATGTCTTCGCAGCTGGTGGTGGTTATTTTTCTAATGCGGCACTCTCCTTCGTCCCCACTCTTCTTTGTCCCCGCCATTGCACATAAAGAAATGCCCGCGAGGCTCCTCTCGCTTCGCTACCCTCGATTGGAGTTGTTTTTTTAGCTTTGTCATCGGTCGTCCAGCAAATTACCTAAGCTTCATGCATCGTTTCTTTCTCTGTCGTGCGAGCTCTCGTATGCGCACTCACCGTCTATTGTCTTTCTCTTTGTAAGCGAGTTTCTTTCCGTCGTACGGTTCCTCTTGGTCATTTTCTTGCCATGATGCTCTCCTTCGTCCTTGCCCTAGCACGTCTAATGAAGTACGGAGTTTACTTTGGCTTTGCTCAGCTGCAATGAAAGTGGTTCTGTGAGCCTTATCGTCAACTGTACAACCACCTATTGAGGTTTGTGCATCATTTTCTTCTTTGTTGGCAAGCTCTGGTGTTCACACTCACTGTCGATTGTCTTTCTCTTTTCCCCTGCAGCCATCGTGGATTTCTTCCCGTCATTCGGCTGCAACCATTTTTGGATCCTTGCTCTTCGGCGTGAGCTCTCTCTTTGGTCCTTCGCGTGTGGTCCGTTTCATGGAATGGAATTGGCCTAATCATTGTTTTTTGGTGGGTTTGCTTGATTCGTGGCACCTAGAGGATTTGGTGTTGTTGCTGTTCAATCTGGCTGGCCAACTATCCTGGTGAATGGCATCGATGTCGTCAAGGTTTGCTCGCTTGGTTTCTTTATGGATGTTTGCCGATATATTCATTTGTGACACGATTTGCTTTGCCAGCGATTTCTTGCGCTTGTGACTTTACCGTTGCTTCGCAAGGTACCCTTGATGTGTACGATGAGAGTGCCTTGACATTGCAGCCTATCACCTTTTTGCCGCATCTGTGGTGATGCCTTGCTCGGCTGCTAGACTATCCTAGTCGGGATTGCCGGGTAGCTTTCATGCGTTGATGCTGGGGAGCTGGACAGTCATGGTTTTCGGGTGCAATGTGTCGGCCAATTTCGACGTGTTGTCGGTTGTCAGTGAGGAAGGAGATGTGGAGAGTGATTCTCGGTCGTTGGTAAGCATCTAACTACCTGGTCCTAGAATTACGGGACAATGCATGTAGTAATTAATTTTCCAATGTCTCAATATTAAAGGGATGACTTGCTGGACAGTATGAAATTCTTATAGATCTACTCGACCCCGAATATTTCTCTAAGATTCTAGACCCTTCACCGCCCATGCTCTTATATTCTTCCATGCTCCGAGAGAACAAAATTTTGGTATTAAACTATGTCTTTTATCTTAGTAGTTAGTACCCTATTTAGACTCACTCTTGACATGCTTATCGACCAGACATGCGTCCTCCTAGACAAGCAATTGAAGGAGCGGTAGAAGGGTGCTGGCCGGGGAAACACCAGAGTAAGCCTATGCTCCAATCCTAAATTTGTGAAGCGTATTAGGCTAAAAAGTTTCTGTGCAATGAACTAGTGTAGGGACATATTGCTGAGAGAAAATGCTCACTCCAGGCAAAGTGGAAGGCTACTGAAAGTGTTGCAGACCAGTTGTCACAGCCCTAGCTTAGCCTTTGCTTGTCCTTGCATGATCATCATGTCATCATGTTAAATTTTCTCAGAAAGTTGAAATGGGGATGACAGAAACCCCCAGCACCACTTAAACCAACTAGGGTTACTAAATACTTTTTCAATGAACCTGAAATGCCCTTCTAAAATGTTCATCATCTTTGCCTTGGTCTAGAACCTGTGTCAAAAATGGTTCACATTTTTCTAGGGCAACATTGGGTCACTGAATTAAATCATACTCTATTTGCATTTGGGCATTTAAATGCTATATAATATTTGAAATGCTCAAATAATCATAAACTAAAATGTTTGCTGTTGGTTATATTCCAAACAGTGGCATTGAGCAGTTTCATGATTTTTGGATTTGTTTAAGTATTTTTAGTAAAGCCCTAAAGACTACAGAATAATAGAAAACAGAAACTAAAATAGGAAAAGCAGAGAGAGAGAAGATACCTACCTGGCACCCACCAAACCCACCTGGCCGGCCCAGCTGGCCAGCCCAGCCACCTGGCCCCTCCCCTGTCGTCTTCCTCCTACCAGGAGGACGGAGGCGCGTGCCCGCCCCGTGCCGGCCACCTCCTTCCTCCCTGCTTGCCTGGCGCCTCCCCGGTGCGCCTGACGACGCCACAGAGACGCCACGGAACCCCCTGACCCCTCTCACCCTTCCCCGTGGCCCTCTCCCCTCTGCCCCTCTCTCTTACCCGCGCCGAGCACAGCCGTCGCCGCCGACGAGCACCGCCGTGGCCACAGCCACTGCCTCGCCTCGTCGTTGTGCTCAGAGGCTCCGCCTCGACCCCCTGCAGCGTCGTCCCCGACATCGTCTTCAACCTCTGGCCGCCAGCGAACTCTTCGGGGATTCGAGAACTCAAGTCTCTCCCCGGCCTCGCCGTTGCCTCTGCTGGATTCGCCGTGAGCCCCTGCCTCTTCCCCTCTCTCCCCGTGCTCGTCCGCGCCTTCTAGCCACCGTTGCCATCAGAGCCGACAGCTCCTCGCCCTGGTCATGTCGCCACCGCGACTACGGCCGTGCAAGCACGCGTTCGAGCCCACCGCTGCACTCAGAGCACTCCTAGGAGCCGAGCACACCCAGCAGATCTTCACGCCGTGCTCCGTAGCCCCGTTTCAGTGCACGCCCGAACTCCGGCGGCCGCAAAAGAGCTCGCTGCCGTTGACTCCCCCCCCCACTCGAACCACGGCCACCCACAGATGCGCCTCGCTTCCCTCTTTCAAATGCGCCCTTCTGCGCGTCAAACGGTGGCCTGTAGGCGAAACCCGAGCCACTCCAGTGCGCCTCCGCCGCGTTTTGGTCGCCACCGGCGTAACTCCGGCGAGGGTGACGTGGCAGATTAGTTAGGGGGCTAATGACGCACTTAGTCAACACCTAGTGACACTGACAGCAGGGCCCCACTGACTAATTAAACTTAGATTAGTTTCTGCTTAGTATTATCTAATCACAGTGGCCCCATGCGTCAGCATTAACCATGCTGACGTGGCCATTGACTGGGTCCACATGTCAGTGACCCTAACTAGCACCGTGACACCGACCAGTGGGACCCACTGGTCAGGTTTGACCTGGACCCGCCCCTGTTGACTTTCTGACATCACCCTGACGTCAGACTGACGCAGTAATTACTTTCTGGAATTTTGAAATAAATCAGAAATGATTTATTATTTTCGGAAAATACCCAAAACTTCTAAAAATCATATAAAATCAACCGTAGCTCAGAATGAAATAATTTATATATGAAAAATGATCAAAAAAATATGAAGAATCTGTTTATGCTATATCCATGCATGTTTGAGCAAGTTAACATCACTGTTTAGGACAAACTAAGTGAATGGCATTTGAATATTAACATATGGGGTTTGAATTTGAACCTAGGGTTCAAACCAACTTCATTTAATATGGTTGCTAGTTGCATTTGTTCAATCAACAGGATATTGCGATGTCATGAGCATGCATCATATTGTTGCATTGCATTGATTGTGTTTCTTCCTTGTTTGCCGGTATTGTCCCCTCTTAGTGAACGTGGTTCCGACGATGAGTTCGATGACACCGATGAGGAGCTATTACTATCTTCAGAAGTGCCAGGCAAGAAAAACCCCCTTGTTCATTCTGATACAATCCCACTCTCTCGCTCCTGCTCTCTTTTACTGCATTAGGACAACATCGATTCAACTGTTACATGCTGCGGTAGCTGAACCCCTTTTCCTCTGCATGACCTGTCATTGCCACAATAAATAGATGAAACCCACTAGCATGAGTAGGAGTTGTTTGAGCCCTGATGTGCCTACTCATTCATGCTTGTTTGTCATGCCTGCTACTGCTTAGAGTTGAGTTGGGTCTGATTCATCGGGAATGAATTGGAATGGTGATGAACATGTCCTACTGTGTGTGAGCTAAGTGTGTGAACACGATTTGGTAAAGGTAGCGGTGAGAGGCCATGTAGGAGTACATGGTGGGTTGTCTCACTGAAACCGTCCTCAGGAACTGAGTTCTGTGTTTGTGATCCATGAACAGCTACTACCACATGTTGGGCCCTAAAATATGACCCCGCTCGACTTATTAACCGCCCTTGTCCTCTGTCCAGGAGTTGCAACTAGTTTCTGGTGTTTGTAGGATATGTGTTCGAGGCCGTGCGTAGCGCTGACCCTAGGGGTGGGCTATGATGCGGTAGATACACCGTGGCCCGGTGTACTGGGCGCCCGTTTGGTGTCTCGGGAACCCTGCACACATCGTTTGGGGCTATGAGCGAAACCCCAGCCGGATCTCCTCGCGGATGGAACCCGAATAGGAGATAAACCTGGACTAGAGGCTTGTGTGGTTAGTTAGGTCGTGGTCTACACGCACATCGGCTTTCGCTTGAAGTCTGCCGAGCACATGTCGTGTGCAGACGCTAAGTGGTGGAAACATGTGTGAAGAAGTACACCCCTGCAAGGTTATAAATGATCTATTCGAATAGCCGCGTCCATGGTAAAGGACTTTTGGGTTGCCTGTACAGTTCATAGACAAGTGAAAGTGGATACTCTAAAACTCGCAAGATAAGCGTGAGTACTATGGATGGCCTTCTCGTAGGGAGACGGGAGCGGATCCATTGTGGTGTATTGATATGGTGAATATGTGGACTCGTGTGCGCCACCTCAAAAGAGTTACTTGCAGTCATAGTTTAGGATAGCCACTGAGTCAAAGCTGGCTTGCTGCAGTCAAACTCCACCACCCCCTTTGTTGATACTGATGCATATGTAGCTAGTTCTGATGTAAGTCTTGCTGGGTACATTTGTACTCACGTTTGCCTATTTTATGTTTTGTAGAGAGACGTCAGTCTCGCTAGTAGTTTCGTGTGGACTTCGACGTTTAGCTTGATACCTCAGCTACGATCTTGTGCCCTCGGCAGGATCTGGTAGATAGTCAGTCTTCTCAGCCTTTTTCATTTGTAGATGTCTGTACTTAGACATGTTAAGCTTCCGCATGTGCTTTGACTTGTATGCTTTGAATGTTGGGTTATGAGACCCATGTTTGTAATATCTCGCTCCTCGGAGCCTAATGAATAAATACTTTGAGTCGTAGAGTTATCCTGTGATGCCATGCTGTATTTACACATATCGAGCATATTGTGTGTATGATTGAAATGCTTGGTATGTGTGGAATCCGACAACCTAGTTGTTTATCCTTGGTAGCCTCTCTTATGGGGAAATGTAGTCTTGTGCTTCCATAAGCCATAGTAGTCCGCTACAGCCCGGTTCACCGGAGTCCTGCTAGCCTAGCACTACTGCTCCGGAACACTTGACTGGCCGGCATGTGATTCACTTCGTTCCTGTGTCTGTCCATTCGGGGAAATGTCACGCGGTGACATCCGGAGTCCTGCCTAGCCTGCTATAGCCCGGTTCACCGAAGTCCTGTTAGCCTAGTGCTACAGCCCGGATTCGCACGCTGCTGACCGACATGCTCGATGTTGATTCATGTATGCCTGTACCCGTAAGTTAGTGCCACTTTGGGTTCGCGAGTAGTCATGTCGGCCCGGGTTCTCTGTCATATGGATGCTAGCGACACTATCATATACATGAGCCAAAAGGCGCAAATGGTCCCGGGCCATGGTAAGGCGACACCCGTGGGAATACCGTGGGTGAGGCCGCAAAGTGATATGAGGTGTTACCGGCTAGATAGATGTGACTTGGAATCGGGGTCCTGACACCAGCCTCCACCGAAGAAAGTTTCTGTTGAGAAAGTTATTGAAGAGGAATCTGATCATGAGGCTCCTGACAATGTTGTCCGAGATGAGGAAGTCGAAAAAGATATGTCCTCTCCTCCTTTTGAGCCCACTGCTCCAGTCGATGAGGATTTCCCTCCATAATGTTCATCGGAAGATGTTCCTCTGACCCCCCCCCCCCCACCCCACAAATTATGCTGAAGAAAATCCTTCCAAGGCCGTGACTAAAGAAGGTGAAATTCCTCAATCCGAGCCTAGTGATCCACAAAAAGAAACCGCTGAAACATCCAATACTTCCGATCCTCAAGTGAGGGAACACACGTTAGATGAGAAATTTGAACCAAGTGGATCTCCTTCAAGAGTTGTTCTTGAGAAGGAAGAAAAAGAAGATGCCCAACAATCTGCTCAACCAGAGATAACAAAGGAGGCCCGAGCACCTGGAACCATTGCACAGGGAAATGAAATGGCCCTTGTGCCCCATCTGAAGAGAACGCTTTGGTATGAGGAAATTCTAAGAAGGCTAAAGTGCCCCTTCTTGAAAATGTTTCTAAGGAGATTGTTTGTCCATGCAATTCCATGCAGAATGAAGAAGTTGCTCATTCTTCCCAGGCTCCACCGTCACAGTCAAAACCACAATCTCCGAAAGGAATGTTGGGCATGTTATCTACGGCGATGAATATCTCGCGCTGGAAGAAGAGCTAGCTCATCCAAATCCAAGAGACTACATTCCAATCTTCTCGGAAGGTGATGGTGTCAAAGGTTCAACATTCAACAGAGAATTGCACTAGGCAAAGCTTGCATTCTTCCAGACCATTCATTATGATGGAGAGCGCACTTCACCGTATTTTTGATTTTGGACACATGTGCAAGCAGTCTTTTACTCTTGGATTATATACAAGAGCCATCGGATATTTCGTGACAAATATCTCGATGTTGGTTGCTTCCATCAAATTCTTCAAGAGGTTGATGACTTTAGTTTGTTGAAAATCTTCGCGTTCCAGCATCCATGGAATCAATAATGTATTCTCTTATTTTATGCAACATTATATATCTCTGGAGATTGAATGGATAGCTACATGGATCATGGAGTGGATAACCGAAGAACATCACTTCAAGTGCGCTACTGTGGACTTCTTGGATCTTCTACATTTTCTCGATTCGAAAACAAAGGCTACCAGACACGATTGCATTTCATCAACATGGTCAGTGATGCTGAATTTCATTTTGCCTTGGACGCTGAGAAAGCTGGTGGTCATCTCTCCTATGGCTCACCAAAGGCCGGAACTTATCTTTCAGCAATTAGACACTTTATCATATGTTGGCATATACAATCTGTCCTCTGACCGGATTAGATGATTTGGGATCCTTCAACGACGTGCTGAAAAATGCTATTTTTGCTATTTACTGGTAAATATGTTTTCGACATTGAAGACTTACTCATCCGTATTCTGGCTGACTACTCTGATGCCATATAAGTCCCCCCATGTTGATGCAATTTGTCTCTCGAGACAGAATCGGGTGTCACACTCTCACGGCACGCCCTCGACACAACAATTGCGAAGTTTCTCCTCCTTCGGGGTGCGGTGCAGCAACGGGCACTTGGGCCGTTGCCTGACACGTTCCCCTGGTGGCTCGTGGATGATGGTCGCTACTCAATTAGATTAGCCTACGTTGCTACATTCCTTTGGTGGGAGCTTTGCATCTTCTGTCAATGGGTTGTGGAGTTCGTGGGCGCCTATGGACGTCAAAGTTCACCTTTGTCTCGTCCAGAAGGATATACTCTTGATGGCCGACAGGCTTGCTTGGCGACGGTTGCAACACCCTCCTTGTTGAAATCTTTGCGATCCGGTGGCAGAGGACCTTCGCCCTATGATGCTCCCTCTTTCTCCCGTGAAGTATGGTAATATCTCCTCCAGCCCTTTAGGCCACACAAACACAGGTTAGCTCCGATGAACGACAACCAACTGGACTGGTGTAGAGGGTTGCCACGACGGTTTTAGGGCACCTCCTTCACAAGATTCATCCCTCATTGCGACTAGGTTATGGGTCATCTGGTTGGACAAAAAAAACCGGGTATTCAAGAGGGTTTGTTCATCTCCAGTGGTAGTAGCGGCGAGTGCAGAGCCCATTGTGTGGAAGCTACCTCGCCGCAACGGAGTTTACAGATGCAAATTTAGAACCTAAAGTGTACCCTCTAACCCTCAATAATCAAATGATCTAAATTTTCAAAAGTGAGGTGAATTCTAATATAGTTTGTTTAGTTTAAGTTAGGAGGGTAAGAGGGTACCCAGCCGGGAGGTTCCAAATTTGCATCTCTAGTGGAGTCCAGGGCAAACAATTTTGTGTGCAATTCGCGGATGGTATTTTTTTAGAGAAAATGCCAGAGCCCGACTTTATAAATAAAGCCACCAGGCAGAGTCATAACAAACCACACGAGCCAACAACACATCATGACCAGAGTATCAACGGCAACCAAATCAAGCTAAATTATTACGTACATGGCTCCCAGGCCAGTATACCACGCGTAGGCCGGAGACTCAAAAACAGCGAAATCAGGGCCAACAACTCCTAACTGCCGGCTTGAGCTCGAGAAAGGGAGGTAGCAGTAGCCCGAAACTTGGACATCATGACATCAAAAGCATCCCGGTCCTCCTCCTTAGTCAATAGTCTCCACTGCTGCAAGAATATGCATGTTTTAAATAAGCAATTAACAGGTTTAACAGGAAATACATGTTCAATGATAAACTTGCTCCTAGTCGTCCAAAGAGTCCAGCACACCGCTGCCAATCCCACCCAGAACAATCTTCTCTGGGCCCCAACCAGGTTAGAGGCCGGAAGACGTAGGTCTGAGAAGGAAGTGGGTCTTCAAGAAACATGCAGCCACGATCTGATACAACACAAAAAGAGCTTAGCCAAAACATAGTTGAAGAAGATATGAGTCGTGTCCTCTCGCTGACCGCATATAGGGCGCAACAGTCAGAACCAGGCCCATTACGTTTGCGGATCTGGTCACCAGCCGGCAACCGCCCACGGGAAGCCTGCCATAAGAAAATCTTGATCTTTGGAGGAATGCGGGCCCTCCATATCCACTTGAATTTGGAAGTGTTCGATCCAGAAATCAGCTTGCGGTATAGGGATTTAACAGAGAACCGACCAGACGAGGAGTGGGGCCAAGCCACCGAGTCCTCCTCCTGGTTGTAACGATCGGACACTTTGCAATCCTAAAACATTATCCTTAATGCAATGATACACAACACTCGTGCATGTTCTTGAAAAAAATAGTATAGGTTGGGTGCAGCTTGGGCATTGATAAACCAATCAAGTATATGATAATTATGCGTTTGCTTGTCTGGAACTGGCGTCTACTTTAAGCCAATCATGGATTACATGGACAAACGGATGAATGGATCAAATAATTTGAATTATCTAGCTAGCTATGTTAGGGTGTACAGGTTGAATGATTAGTTGGTAGATGAAGTTTCTTCACAGGTAAGCGTGTAGCACATGCCAGAGAGTATAGTAGACTATACTAAAAGCGAAGTGAAATGTGAATTAATGAATGCCTTTGTACAGCCAAAGCATATATAATCCTTGCCGCCTAGTGGTTAAAACAGCAGGTATAAGATCCCCGCAAAAAAGAAACACAGCAGGTATAAGAAATTGCATTGTGTTGAATTTGTAACAACAGACTAGTCTAGGGGAGTAATAAAGATTGACGGTACATGCGCGCGACAAGTGTGTGTTAACTGAGGCTTAGCTCGCCAAGATCTCAAAAGCAGTGAGGAGCAAAAGCAGGAAGGAGCTTTCAGCTAAAGCGGCTTTCAGCTAAAGTACAATCTATCGATACACTCTACACGAAAAAGTCGCCAAATGTTGGTTCATTCATGTACCTGCACTTGCTTTCACATCCATGTCTCCTCTGACATGATCAGAAAGTAAAATCATTACATATATGCTTCTCACCTGCACTTCAACACTAAGTAACATTCCCTATCTTCATACTTGAGCGACATGCATAGTAACTGTACCTGTGAAAACAACGAACGAACTTAGTACAACTCGCTGGCACGAGGTTCGAAATTCTGACCTATCATCGCAGTCCGGATAGCTAGCAGATGAAAGACATCTATAAAGTTTCTTTGGTGTGGCCATTTAACTATGCTAATTAATATCTAATCATCCATAAGAATATGTTCTTCGTCCTTCACTATGATAAGATGTTTTGAATATTTCAATATGAATTACATATGAACTGAAATTAGTGAACAAACACACCAAAACTTATCTATATACATTAATTTAGAAAAATGTTAGAATATTTTATAATAGTGAACAGAGCGGGTATTTTTATATCAGTTGCTTAATTAATGGAGACAATCTATTCAAATTTAGTACGCATTACATGTTTTGTGGCCTTTATCAAGACATTTGGATGTAGATGCTGAGTAGATGAGTTTAATAATGCCGCGAGAGTGATCGCTTCATGTTTTTTTTTTCATTTTGATATGTTCTAGTCCCGGCTGGATGAAGCTATACATGTAGATGTACTGATGGTTCCTACGTGCTGGAATGGTGCTAAGAGATGACAAGGGTGCAATCATTCTCTCTTCGTGCATGCAGCTATTTTTTTTTTGTCAAGAAGCATTTGAAGCCGAATTATGTGCATGCATGAAAGGTTTATCTTTCTCCATCCAGATAAGTGAGCTACAGTGAAGATTGAGATGGATTCAATTGTGGTAGTAAAATTGATTCAGGTCTCGGAGGTTGACAGATCGGTCTACTCATCCATGATAAAGGAAATTAGATATCCTGTCTATTCGTGAAAGTTGTATTACTCACATGTAAAACATAGTCAAAATAAGATTAGGGATAGCCTAACTAAATTTGCTCGCCTTGAGGGTAGAACCTTGACTTGGTTATGCTCTAGCTCTCTCGATGCCTTGAAGCTTGCTGCGATTGATTGTATGGATTTTGGAGATGAGTAATACATTATTTTCACGTGCAAAAAAAAAGGAAGAAGATATACTCTGGTCCCAAACTTGAACTCCTTAATTATCGAATGAGGCAAGTCTTTTGTCATTGTTTAGAAAGGGAAAAAAAAAGAGGAAAACACATTCTAGCTATACAATATTTAATCTGATCGACACGTCCATGCTTTTCCTGACAGGACTAACTGAATGGGACAGAGGATTATGGAGTGATTAGGGTGTTCTAATCTACGTACATGTGGAGGAGATACCCATAGGCACGTCTCCAAATCAATTAATTAACTAGTGTAGCAGTACTGTGTACTTCAAAAGGAAGCGGCTTGTGTTGTGCCCTGCGCGTAAACATCATGCAATATTCCCTTGTTCGCGTGCATGTTACGTCCGATCTAGGGTTCGGACATTTCAGGACTCGCCACGTACGGTAGAGGGTCATGATGTTAGACCGTAGCTGCGAAACTTCGCCGCCAAGCCATGCATACGTCTCTTTTATTGCCGACGGCCTCCTCTCGATCATCATTGGGAGTTGTTTGTTTGAGGAAAGGTCCGCGGCTTCCCCCATCAAGGGCGAAGGAGTGCTTGACTCACAGTAATCACGTCCTGAACGTTTGGGAATAGGCCAGGCTGGTCGGGCCGAGAACAGGAGCGGTGGCCGGTGAGCGCCATGAACCACATGTTGTCCTCGAACAAAAATAAAGAGTTTTTCCACATAAATCTAATTATTTTTAACCGTTTTGTTTTTGATTCAGCGGTCCTGATGCGGTAGTACTATACCCATTCTTTTCCAGTAATATATTCAGGTGTCATGGGCATTTTTAGGAGTTGACTATTATAAATCTCAAGCCAGTTTTCCCAAAACTACAGCCCTATTCCATGACGAACCAGCACCAAACGGTATCGTAAACTTCGCTGTATTGCTTAGTGTCTTTTACACTTTCTTTTCTTGAAAAAAAAGATGACCCTTGATCTCTACATCAACCGATGCACACAACTATATTCTATTTATTATACCAAAAATAAAAAGTGTTTATTCCTCACAGCAGAAGAAACACAGGGTCGGAACTTGAGTACGGACAAGAACCAAAGTTGCCTAAGAGGCAGAAGAAATAAGCAATCGTCCACCCTGCAGTCTTAGACTGCCAACCGGAATCACAAATCTAGTGATCGTCGTGATTTTAACTCAGAGTCATGTAGTATCTACCACTATTTTTCCATCAGGAGCCTGGTAGTTGAGGACCTCATCTGTACATGCACCTATCATATAGTCACGTACATCTGGAGTTGTTTTGGTATCTGTGAGCCATCTAGACTCAGAAAGTACATTGCCAAGCGCACTAAGACTAATAAGACTTATGGTTAAGATATGATTAAGTGGTGAGGTTGTACCAAGCATAGCAATGTAAACTAACTATTCCTACATTTACTAGAATAAGATGAGACCAACCTACACAAAAGGGATCGCAAACTAGTTGATCAAGAAGTGATGGTGAACACTCGCCTATGATTCATTCATGACCCCACCGTGTCCTCTTCTTGCTTGCTGTCACCGTACACACACGTTTGAGCAAGTTTTATTTAGTAGTTGAAGTTGTTTACGTCTTGCATTATAATTTTCCAAGTTGTCAATAACCGCGGACATGACTTTCCGAAAGATTTAACTATGCATGGGTGCTTCTAACTTCCCTTTGTAAGTTCTGCATGCATGACCCGTTCCTCGAAGTTCAGAGCCAGTGAGAACCAAACGTGTAAACACGATACATTCAAGGAGTTCAGAAGTAACAAGTTCCTCGAGCTAATGCCAAACTAATCCAGAAGATCTCCTGGCGTGTCGACATCCGGATCAAAGACGAACGTATCTCTAGACACAGTCCCAGCCGAATGGGCTATGGTTACGGTTAGACAAACCTGGATTTTCCCGTGGTGTCGTCACAACTTTTCTCGGGTGTTGGCGCAAGTTGTTTATTAAAGATTTCTCGGATGTCGTCACACCCTATGCAAGTTTTATGTTGGCAAACTTTAGTGCCAATGTTGGGCCGTCTGGAAGAGTTCACTAGTACAGCCGACCACTATTCACACGGTTTGTACCACAATCACACACATGTTCCACAACCGTGTGCTTGAGTGGGTTGGTGATGAAGGAGTCGATTGTTGATGGTAAAAAATCATGTGCGCTGATCTCATTAACCATGGCCGGTACCCTCAAATCATGTGTGATATGTTAGATAATCGCAGACGACTGCCAATGATAAACTGTGTGTGATGAAGTACGGATGGCAAGCAGTTATGTAACAGAAAATATATGCGATCTTTAAGCTCATCACACACATTTTCCCGGAAGAAATCGCTGAAGATAGCGCAAGTGATCCAACACGATTTATTTTTACAAATCGTGTGGGCATCTTTGTTCCTCATAGACTGCTTCTCAAATTTGATCATATGCTATCTTGCATTATTGCACACAATTATTTTAATGATGACCATGTAATATATCTTTTTGAGTTCACGCGGTTGTTTTATATTTACCCGTGGGCTTTGTTTTCTACATCGCATACGGTTGCTGACACTGAAATTATGTTCAAAAATGAGTTATGGCATATGGCTAAGAACATATAACCGAATTTGCACTTAATCATATAATTTAAAATGTGATTGTGAAGCAACTTCAACACATTACTACATTAGGAACATGGTTTCTGTAAACTACATCATATAAGTAACTATAAATCGAATTTCATATCTCACGTACCTTAATATGGGCTATGTGTTGCAAATCTTTCTTGTTTTCGATGGGCCTCGAGTTCTCTCCTAAAATCTTGGTGTACTTGGCAAAAGCAATAGAAAAGAAGATGGACAGTTGTGTAATCAATTATAATATGAGAGATGGGTAGGGGTTACGAAACAAAATTGCTAATAGCTTCCCAAGAATTCTTGAATGAATGTCAAATCCAGAGGTTTGGGATAGTTCTTGAGAGAATCAAGGTAGGAGGCTCTGCCAAGCTTTGGTACAATCACGATCAAGATCCAGTGGTCACTACAAGAAGAAATAACTTCATTAGAAATATGTGTTTAACAGAGAGAAGTAATGTAGATGTGTGATGAACTTATTGTTCGAAGTATGGGTGCGGCAAGAAATGTGCGAATTGTTGGTTATGAAGCATATTGGCGACATGTTCGAAGGCAAAGTTCTTCTGCAAATCAATACAAAAATTCAATGTAAAAACCAGGTCAAATAAACCCACCATTTTGAACCTTGCTTTGTACTAAGTCACCATTAGTGTGAGACAACAAAGGAATCAACCTTTATCATTTAAAGGAATTTTGACATAAAATGATGAGGACTATACTTACAAGACACAACATCTCATAAGATTCACATCAAGAGGTTTGAAGCTGAAGAGTAAGAAAACAAATCTTCATAGCCTACAATGAAGGAACCCAGGCCTGTTCCAAATTGATTCCGAAAGTGCACTTCAAAGCCTTGTTTGTTCAGAAATTCTTTTAATTTCTTAAGGCACTAGTTCTAGAACGACGTGCAATTCGTGCCTGCCTTCTTCATGTCTTTTCATAGAAGGAATTCCACTCCATGCTTGTACTGACGTGCCATTTCAATAGGATTACCGTCCAAGTACACATTTAACTCATCCTTATCTAGAGTATGCAGATCCTCATTCGCTGTTTTCTGTATAGTAAACATATCATATTGCAAATCCTTATCTAAGTCAATTTTCACCTCAACATTGATCTTATTCTTCCACCTTCTTTTTTTGGCGTCTCCTTCCCTCCTTGGGCTTCTCTTACAGCTGTATGGGCGTCGTAGCCTTACGAGCCCATGTCATAATGTGGTTAGGGGTTATTGTCTCTGCAGTCTAAATAGGCATCGCCAAGCGTCATATTTTGTGGGAAATGTAGTTCATTTGATTGGCGGCGTGGGGGTGGGGGGTGGGAGGTGGTAGGATCGAGCTGCTGATAAAGATGAAAGGCCAGTTCGTGCACTCGCTTATCAGCGTCCCCTGTTCGGAGGTGCTGGTCAGCGGGCAAGGTTGGTTCGTGTAGTGGCTGATCAGCAGCCCATGGCTGCTACTTGTAAGCTGCGTTGGTATTTTCCCCAAAGAGGAAGGGCAGAGCAGTATAGTAGAGATAGGTATTTCCCTCAGTGAGAACCAAGGTTATCGAACCAATAGGAGAACCACGCAAATTCTCGTCTTCAACACCTACACACACAAAAGCAAATAATTGCACCCAACGAGGGCAAGAGGGTTGTCAATCCCCTTGAACTCATTACTTGAAAGGATTAATTCTGATAGTGATAGATAGATAAAAAGAAAATTAAAATAAAAAGGTATTTTTGGTTTTTATAATATGATAAAAGTAGACCGGGAGGACATAGTTTTCACTAGAGCTCCTCTCTCGAACACATTGAATACGGTGCCTAAACAAATTACTGTTGGGCAATTGATAGAAAAGCAGATAGTTATGACATTATTCATGGAAATGATCACACATATAGGCATCACGTCCGTGACAAGTAGACCGACTCCTGCCTGCATCTACTACTATTACTCCACCAGTCGACCGCTATCCAACATGCATCTATGGTATGAAGTTCATGACAAATAGAGCAACACCTTAAACAAGATGACATGATGTACAAAAAGTAAACTCAAGCAATATGAATAACCCCCATCGTTTTACCCTTCATTCATGGCAAGAATACAATACGTGCCTCACTACCCCTTCTATCACGAGGTGAGGACACGCAAGATTGAACCCATTACAAAGCACCTCTCCCACAGAAAATAAATCAATCTACTTGGCCAAACAAAATAGATAGATCAGGGAGAAATACAAAGCTATCATAATCATGCATAATAGAGTTCAAGAAAGACTCAATTACTTTCAATGAATAATCTGACCAAACACCCACAATTCATCGGATCCCAACAAACACACCACAAAAGAAGATTACATCGGATAGAACTCCAAGAAGATCGAGAAAACACTGTATTGAAGATCAAAGAGAGAGAAGAAACCATCTAGCTACTAGCTATGGACGCATAGGTCTATGGTGAACTACTCACGCATCATCGGAAGGGCAGCAAGGTTGATGTAGAGGCCCTTCGTGATCGATTCCCCCTCCGGCAGAGTACCGGAATATGCCTCCCGATGGGATCGCGGAATAATAGAAGGTTGTAGCATTCGAAAATGTGTTTGGGGTTGCTCTGTGTTAGTTTCCCGATATTTGAGAATTTATAGGAGTGGAATTACGCTAGAAAGAGCCATGGTTGCCTTGCCATCTCCTCGCCTCGTGTCTGGTCTCCTCTCAAAGCTTGTAGGGTCTCTTTTGTCCACAAAAATCTTCAAAAAGTTTCATAGCGTTTGGACTCCGTTTGGTACTGATTTTCTGGAAAACCAATAACAACCAGAAGATGGCAACTGGCACTAGGCACAGGGTTAATAGGTTAGTTCCCAGAAATGATATAAATAGCATAAAAATGCATATAAAGTATCCAAGATTGATAATATAGGGGCATGAAACAATTAAAAATTGTAGATACATTGGAGACGCATCAACATCCTCAAGCTTAATTCCTGCTCGTCGTCGAGTAGGTAAATGATAAAAGAATTTTTTATGTTGAATGCTACCTAACATGTGTATCATGTAAGCTCTTTACTATATAATTGATGAGAAATGATGAAGTAACAATACCAACATAATAATATCCATGAATATAAGAAACATAATAATTAATTTTTCAAAATATAAGATCCTTAATGAATGTTATCCCCACTCATTTTATCATGTTAGCACGGCATGACTCCACCTTCACCGCGTAAATATAAATCATAAGAACCCTCGTGTCAAACCAGGCAATTGGATCATACTTCTAACGCGCTTCAGTTTTTTCAACCCCAAGCAATACATGAGCATGAGCCATGGATATAGCACTATAGGTGGAATAAAATGCGGTGATAGAGATTAATAAGGTAAGTCAAAAAGGAAGAAATTCTTGCATCGACGCGGCTAATTAATCAATGGGTTATGGAGATGCCCATCAATCGATATCAATGCGAGGAGTAGGGATTGCCATGCAATGGATGCACTAAGAGCTATAACTGTATGAAAGCTCAACGGAAACTAAGTGGGTGTGCCTCCAACTTGCTTGCTCATGAAGACCTCGGGCATTTGAGGAAGCCCATCATCGAAATATACAAGCCAAGTTCTATAATTAAAAATTCCCACTAGTATATGAAAGTGACAACTCAGGAGACTCTCTATATGAAGAACATGGTGCTACTCTGAAGCGCACGTGTGGAAAATGATAGTAACATTCACTACTGGAATCAGCTAATTTTCCATCTGTCGGCTCTTTGCCGTCTGCTAGCTGACGGCAAAGAAGCTCTTTGCCATCAGCTACCCAAAAGCAGACGGCAAAGAAACGGCAGACGACAAAGAAGCTCTTTGCCATCTGTGAGCTCTTTGCCGTCAGCCAGCAGACGGCAAAGAATCTTTGCCGTCCGCTGGCAGACGGCAAAGAATCTTTGCCGTCCGCTGGCAGACGGCAAAGAGTGAGGTGGCCCCCACCCCCCGCCCGTTTGGAAAAAACTTAACGGCCCACCTCTTTGCCGTCCGCCAGCAGACGGCAAAGAGGCAAAAAGGGCGGACGGCAAAGATAGGCGGACGGCAAAGAGGGCACTACCTAACGGCCCCCGCCCGTTACTCACTTCTTCTCTCCTCACCGTTCTCTCCTCCCACCCCCCCGCCGCCGCCGCCGCCCGCCCCGCCCCGGCCCCCCGCCGCCCCGGCCCGACCTCCACCGCACCCTCGCCGCCTCGACCTCCACCGCACCCTCGCCGCCTCTTCCACATCGCCCCGCCCACACCAGCCCGTGCCGCCGCCGCCGACCCCGTCCGGCGTAGCCGGCCTCCCCGCCGCCCCGCACCCCTCCCCAACCTCCATCCGGCCCCGCCGCTCCTTCCACGTCGGCCAGCCGCGCCGCGGCTGTCCAAGCCCCGTACCGCCGCGCCCGTCCCCGCCCCCGACGCCCGACCAACCGCCGCTGCCGCTGCAGCCGCGGGTCGACCGCCCCCCGAGGAGCGCCGCCCATCGCTGCCCCTCCCCTCCCCATCGCTGCGCCGCCTTGCTGCCGCCCCGTCGCCGCCCCCCACGGTGAGCCCCTGCCGCCCCCCTGTGTCCTATTTTTTTTTCTGTTTTTTTGTTTTTCTTTTCTGTTTAGATAAGGTTTTTTAGTTTAAGTTTTTTCAGTTTAGAATTAATTAGTTTAGGTTATTTAGTTTAATTAGTTTAGGTTTAATTAGTTTAAATAGTTTAGTTTTAATTAGTTTAGGTTTTTAGTTTAGGTTTAGGTTATATAGTTAGCTAGATTAGATTAATTAGATTGGATTATATTAGACTAGTGTTAGGTTTTAGTTAAATAGTCATAATTAAAGGAAGTGAAAAAAGATGAAAAAAGAAGACGAAAAGTAGAATAAGTAGAAGGGGGAAGAAGAAGAGGAGGAGGAGGAGGAGGAGGAAGGAGGAGGAGAAAGAAGAAGAAGAAGAAGAAGAAGAAGAAGAAGAAGAAGAAGAAAAGAAGTAGAAGACGGGGGATGAGAAGAAGTAGAAGAATGAGAAGAAGTAGAAGTAGTAGAAGAATGAGAAGACCCCCTGACCCCCCAACCCCGACACCACACCCCGACACTCGACCCCGACTCCACCCCGACACCCGACCCCCTAACCCCCAGACCCCGACACGACACCCCGACCCCGAAACAGCACCCCGACCCCGACACGGCACCCCGACACCGACACGACACCCCGACCCCCGACACGACACCCCCGACACCCCGACCCCGAGACCCCGACCCCGACCCCGACCCCGACCCCGACCCCGACACCCCGACCCCGAGCCTGACCCGACACCCTGACCCCGACACCGACACGGCACCCCGACCCCGACCCGGCACCCCGACCCTAGACCCCGACCCCGAGACCCCGACCCCGACACGGCACCCCGACACCGACACGACACCCCGACCCCCGACACCTCCCGAAAAGGTGTTCTTTGGCCTTCCAGAGGCCGACGGGGTCATATATTTGTGAATTATTAGTTAGGTCATATATTTTTCGATTTTGTTATGAAAAACATCATATATAATTGTGTTGATCGGGTAGTTTTAAATGTGCAGTTGTTTCATCGCTGCGAGGTTTGGTGTTCGACGACCTCGCCGGGCGTTTGACGAGCTCTGCCCCTTCGTTCGTGGGTGAGCACAAATGACATGTCCTCCTCCCCCATTAATTATTTGATCTATTCCGATGAAACTTGATAGCTAGCTATATATGTGTCTTGAATCATCAGTATGCGTAACCAATATGTGTCTCCCGTTCGAAAGCGTCATAGTTATAAATATGCATGCATTTGCATATTTATAACCTTGATTCTTTCGAATTGTCCAACGCTATCCATGGACAGCCTGAGTATGTTTAGATTGGGTTCGTTTTCCCATATGCTTTGCTCCGGATCCGACGCATAAATTTCGTCAGTGCCTCCCCTGTTGTTCTCCGGGTGCACATCCTCTCTGTTTATTGCAGAGACGTGTATCAGGAGAACAGCGGGGAGGTGCTGCCGAAATTTTGCGTAGGATTCGGAGCATAGCATGGGAAAATGAACCCAATCTAAACATACTCGGGTGGGATTAGGACCTATCATTACCTATTAGAGTGTAGGTTGCATGGACGTAATAAAATTGACAAACTAGATCAACTGATGAATATATACATGCTGAAATTTATATATATATATATATATATATATATATATATATATATATATATATATATATTTGTTGTGTGTCTAGTAGCTCTGAAAGTCAAGATGAGTGATCGTGCGTGGATGTACACCGGTCACACTGGTCAGAACAAATGGAGCACTGAATGGTTCACAAAAACCAAGGGGTTTGTGCGAGCCGCATTTGCAAATGGCCAGAGGAAAACCTGGTGCCCCTGTTTACGGTGCGACAATTGGGAAAAGAGGACAGAGGCTGAAATGGGCAAACACCTGCAGAAGAGTGGTTTTACGCCCGATTATACGGTGTGGACATTTCATGGTGAGTCTGCCCAACGTGACCAAGCTGAGGTGGATCGTCGTCGCACCGACGAGCATGGTACCGGGATGGAAAACATGGTGCAAGACTTTGATGATGCTCGGGATTCGGACGAGGAGATGGAGGAATCTGCAAAGGCCATCAATGAAATGTTGGAGTCTTCAAAACGTCCGCTCCATGAGCACACTGAGCTTTGTCAGTTGGATGCCATCTCACAAGTAATGGCTCTGAAGGCTCAGTTCAACTTGGGCAGAGAATGCTACGATGCAATGATGACAGTATTTGGACGCTTTCTACCCAAAGGCCATGTAATGCCTGCAAACCTGTACCAGTCGGACAAAATCCTCCGTGCACTGAAGATGCCCTATGATAAGATACATGCCTGTGAGAAAGGATGTGTCTTGTTTAGGCTTGACTATGCGGACTTGAACTATTGTCCCATTTGCAAGTCTTCCAGGTATGTTGTGGTAGACAACGGTATGGGTGAGAAGACACAGACCAAAATCCCCGTTAGTGTTCTTCGGTATATGCCAATCGTACCAAGACTTCAACGTCTTTTCATGGTCGAAGAGACGGCCAGACAGATGATATGGCACAAAACGGGCAAAAGAACCGAACTAGATGCAGATGGGAATCTGATGATTGTACACACATCGGATGGTGTTGCGTGGAAAAAGTTTGATGAATTACATGGTGACAAAGCGGCAGATCCGAGGCATCCTCGAGTCGGCATCAGCACGGATGGGTTCAGTGTGTTTGGTATGACGGCAGCCCAATACAGTTGTTGGCCTGTATTTGTCTTTCCACTCAATCTCCCCCCCCCCCGAACAGATTATGCAAAGAAAGAACATTTTCCTGACGTTGATAATTCCAGGGCCCAACTATCCGGGGAAAAAATATGAATGTGTACATGCAACCGCTTAAGGACGAATTGCAAGAAGCCTGGGATAATGGGTTCAAGACATACGATGCCTATAGCAAACGGAACTTCATAATGCGTGTCTGGTACATGTACTCGACGCATGACTTGCCGGCGTATGCGCTATTCGTTGGCTGGTGTGTGCATGGAAGGTTCCCGTGCCCCACATGCAAGGGAGCTCTTGAGTTTCGTTGACTTCAGGCCGGTCGCAAGTTTTCTTGCTTCGACATGCATAGACAGTTCCTGAATCCTCGCCATAAGTTCAGGAAAGACAAGAAGAACTTCATCAGAGGTAGAGTTGTCAAAAACTTTGCACCACCTGCATTGACAGGCCAACAGACCCTGGATCAGTTAAACGCTCTCGAGCCAGATCCAGAGCGTCCAGGGTACTTCAAGGGGTATAATTCTAAGCACGCCTGGACTCACAAAACATGCTTATGGGATCTGCCTTACTTCAAAGACCTCCTTTGCCCACACAACATCGACGTGATGCACACTGAGAAGAATATCGCCGAGGCACTTTTTGGTACATTGTTCGGCATAGATGGGAAGTCAAAGGATAATACTAAGGCTAGAGTCGATCTGGAGGCGCTATGTGATAGGCCGTTACAAAACATGAAAGAACCGAAAGGAAAGCAGAACTGGACGAAGCCAAAGGCATGGTTCAATCTTGGAAGGCCAGCTATGAGGGAAATTATCTTGTGGGTGAAAATGCAGTTGATGTTCCCCGATGGGTATGCAGTGAATCTACAGAGGGGAGCTAGTCTTGATAAATTGAAGATATTTGGTATCAAGAGTCATGATTGGCACATATGGATTGAGCGGGTAATGCCGGTGATGTTGCATGGCTACATCCCTGAGGATGAATGGCTAGTACTGGCAGAACTCAGCTATTTCTTCCGTGTTCTTTGTGCGAAAGAACTATCGCCTGGCGTGCTAGAAGAAATGGAAGAGTTGGCGCCGGAGTTGATCTGCAAGTTAGAGAAGATCTTTCCAGCAGGCTTCTTTAATCCAATGCAACATTTGATTTTGCATCTCCCGACCGAGGCAAGATTGGGGGGGCCCGTGCAAAATCGTTGGTGCTACCCAACCGAGAGGATGCAGAAGACGCTTCGACAAAAATGTAAAAATAAACGTAGAATTGAAGCATCGATGGCTGAGGCATTCATCACTGAGGAGGCGGCAAACTTCGTGACAGCACACTACGAAGCCAAAAATCTTCATTTGCATAATCCGAAGCCTTGGTACAATGCTGATGACCCTAAAAAGGGTGGATCCAACCTCAGCCTATTCAAAGGGAATCTCGCACCAGCCAGTGTTTCAAATCCAGTATCTTTGGATAACGAACAATGGCGGACCATTTCGTTGTATATCTTCAACAACCTGATAGAAGTGCGGCCGTACATCGAGTAAGTTCTCATTACATAATTTCACAACTTCTATTTCCTTTGAACTGCTCTTATTCCTGGATATTTCATACAGTCGATACGTCGCCTTATTCTCGTATGGAGCGGTGATCCAAAAGGATTCCGTCGAAGAGTATGAGCTTCTCGCAAAGCAAGGAGGCTGCTATCCCGGTTTCATCTCTTGGTTCAAACAAACGGTAATTTCTATTAGACTTGTAGGCTAATTTGTAGGCGGCTATCCCGGTTTCATTCGCTAATTTGTGCGTAATGCAACAATCCTTTCATATTAAACTTGTAGGCTAATTCAGAGTCTATGGACGGCGAATTGAGACAAGTCGCTAATGGTTTTGACTATAAGGTCCGTTCATTTGACAAATACGACATCAACGGGTATCGCTTTCGTACCTATGGCAAAGAGCTATCTATGGCCGACCGAAAGTCTACAAATTGTTGTGTATCTGCTATCGGCGAAGGAGGTACCGAGTATTATGGGAGAGTTGAAGCAATTTATGAACTTCTATTCTATGGTGAAAACCCACCGAATGTCGTAGTCTTCAAATGTTATTGGTTTCAGCCGAAGGAGACTAGAAGGACTCATGAACATATAGGGCTAGTTGAAATCAACCAAAGCACCCATTTAGATGTTCCTGATGTCTATATTACGGCTCAACAGGCGACCCAAGTATTCTATCTACCGTGGGCCTGCCAAACTAATCCAAATCTGAAAGGTTGGGATGTCGTTTATGAAGTGCCGCCACGTGCTAGACTATCTCCCCCAAAGGAAGAGGATTATGAACCTCACATTAACCCAGACACATATGAAGGAGAATTCTTCCAAGAGACACGTCTTTCCAAAAAGCGTTTCAAGAACCGCTATACTTCACCCCAAAACATTGAAGTAGACAGCGACAGTGAATCCGACATCACCCCAGAGGAGGAACAAGAAGAGCCGGAACAAGAAGAGGTTACTGCTGCGGATGACCTGTCATTGCTTGACCGATTACGTCAAGGTGGCCTTCCACATGTTGATGCCACTCAGCCCTATGAGCCCGTCATTGATTATAGTGATGATGATGATTATGCATTTATTGATGATACTGATCGAGATTATTAGTAGTGTCAGGTATTAATTTTTTTAATGTTGTACTTGATGATGATACACTTAAGTGATACACATATTATTATTCATGTCGGTCTTTTTTTTATGTTGTACTAATTTCGTTTACTGTTTGTCATGGCAGGTGTTGAAAGATGGTGGGCGCTGGTCGGGAGCGCGCCAAGGCCCCTTCTTCGTCGGCGCGTGGTCTGAGGTCTTCGATTCCAGACGCACCTCTCCGCCGAGCGTTGCTGGACAGTATGTCCACACCGCCGGGCCCTTCTTCATCGACCGCGGTGCCCAGCAGGGGACGAGGTAGGAAGAGAGGAGGTGGGGCACGTGGTCGCGGGAGAGGAGGTAGGGTGACTGCTACGGCGCCTTCCTCGCCGCCACCCCCAGCTGTTTCACCCGAGCACGTGACTGCTAGGGTGGACTTGTCCGAGGAGGAGGCTACACAGACTCCGGTCCACGGGTCTTGTGCCCACGAGCCTCGGGTCGACTGGCCTTCGGCCCACGAGAGTTCGGCCCACGAGACCCCGGAGGAGCACACGTCCGGATGGGGTACCTGGCCGGATCAGCCCGAGGAGCCGAGTGGCCATGCTGATGATGGCGGGGAGCCGACTGATCTTGAGGAGGAGGGTGGCACCGTCTACCAGCGTGGTGCTACACGGCTCCCGTCCGTGCCGGCGACCCGCGAGCAGAGGTGGTTGATTTTCCCTGATGGGGAGAGGTACGTAAGTGCATTTAATATTTTTGTACCTTCTGCATTCACGTTTCTTGAAATAACTAATGCGTTGGCCTTGTCATGCTGCAGGGGTTGGGACCACCATCATAGTGTCCGCCGGCCCAACTCCGTCCTTGGAGTTCTTTGCCGGCAAAACTTCCCGGGGTTTGTCACGTTGTCTGGTGAGGGTAGGCTTCCAGAGCTTGGATTGAGCTGGGAGCACTACGTGGCTGCCCCGGCCCCGCCGGATGAGATTATCGACGGTGTCGTGTGCGACACGAGGGCAGACATGGTGATCAGAAAGTTCTGGGTAATTTCTCCTTTACACATTTAAAAATCTTCAACTAGCTAGTTATTAATTGTACTAATCAATATTGTCTCATTTGATTGCAGACATTCTACAGGTGTGAGGAGGGATACGAGGAGGACGCGGCACATGTTATCGAGAACGTCTGCAAGCGCCTACTCCAGAACTTACGGCACGAGGCTCGGGTGCAGGCTGTTCGAGACTACTACGCCTTGCGTGGTATCAAGAAGACCAAGCCGGCGTGCCGCGATAAGTTCCTGAGTAAGGAGCAGTACATGAAGGTAATTCGTAAGGCCTTCTACTTAAGTTCCTTCATTTAGTAATTCTTAGCCGTAGCGCTCAAGTTTCTATTTGCTAACTTAGGCGCCTCCGAGATGGTGTGCGGATCGGATGGATTGTTGGGAGGTGTTGGTCGATGAGTGGTGCTCAAAAGAATGGCTAGCCCTCCACAACGAGGCCAAGGACAAACGTGCCCAAATGGAAGGTGTGCCACACCATCAAGGCAGCTCCAACTTATATCAGTTCGGGCGCAACTGGGTATGTGGTTTGCTTCATGATTCATGCAATTCATTCATCATGCTAGCTTGAGCCCTTTAATTACTAATTTTCATTGTTTCTCTCTTTGAGGCACGCTACAATAAGGCGGATAAGGTGCCAGAGGTGTACGACCTGTATGCCATGGCCCACACTGCCTCTTTCAAGAAAGTCAAGGCTTTCTCTCAGTATGACCTCGATGGCGCAAATAACTTCACCAGCATCTCCTCCCACAACAAGCTCGTGAGATATAGAGATGAGGGGAAGGCGAGGAAAGGGGAGGACTTTAACCTGAGCCAGGGTCCCATTGATCCAGAGCTGGTGATGATATCTGGTGGCGGGAGGTCCCATGGCTCCATAGCCATTGGAGATGGACTTATCCGTTGTCCTAGCACTCTCCCGGAGATCAAGGCGCGACAGTCGAGCTCCGCTCCTGAGATAAGGCCTCGTGAACGGCCAGTGCAACTCGCCATCAAGGTTAGTGATACGTACTCAGTTATCTTTCTCCATTACATTGTGTGCGCTTCCATCAATGATTACAAATGGCCATGTGAGTGGTGTTGCGGGCTGCTATACAGACTGGGAGAGATAGAACGGAGAAACTTCTGGCGGAGGCGGCGGAGAGGCAGCGGGAGATGGAGGAGAGGACGAGAAAGATGATGGAGGAGGAGAGGGCACGGAATGACATGCAGGCAAGGGCCATGTACGAGCTCCTTGTGGTAAGTTTCTTCTGCAGATTACTTGCTAGTCTTAACATTTGAGTCTCATTACTAACTAGTATGACTCTGTTGTGAAAAGCAAATGTGCAGTCTGTGTGCGAGAAGTTCGGTCAGCCCGCTCCGCCGATGCCAGTGATTGCTCCTGGGAGCACGGTGAGTTTAATTTGAATGGACATTACTTGCTAGTCTTAACATTTGAGTGTCATAATGCTAACGAGACATTGGAAATGATCTTTGGTGCAGCTTAACTCCAGAAACGCATCGCACAATCCTTCTCCAGGTAGCGGCACTAGCCACCCCGCTCCTACACCTCCCTGATCACGGTAAGTTTCTCTACTGTTTTGCTTAACAAATGCATAAAGACCTAGACTTAGCTTTATTTCCTCCAATATGCTTACCATACTGACCTAGAGTTAGCTTCTTTTCCTCCAAAATGACCCATTTTACCTAGGTTAGCTTATAAATGATGCAGTTCATCCAAGTTAGCTAAAAAATGACCCATTTTACCTAGATTAGCTCCTAAATGATCCATTTTACCTACGTTAGCTTTAAAATGGCCCATTTCACGTAGGTTAATTCCAAAATGACCCATCTTACCTAGGTTATCTCATAAACGATCCATTTCAACTAATTTAGCTCATAAATGTTCCATTTGACCTAAGTGAGCTAAAAACGATCCATTTCACCTAAATTAGCTCTTAAATGATCCATTTCACCTAAGTTAGCTCAAAAAGATCCATTTCAACTAAATTAGCTCATAAATGATCCATTTCAACAAAGTTAGCTCAAAAAGATCCATTTCAACTAAATTAGCTCATAAATGATCCATTTCAACAAAGTTAGCTCAAAAACGATCCATTTCAACTAAGTTAGCTCATAAATGATCCATTTGACCTAAGTGAGCTAAAAAACAATCCATTTCACCTTAGTTACCTCAAAAACGATCCATTTGACCTTAGTTAGCTCATAAACCACCCATTTCAACTTAGTTAGCTCATATATGATCCATTTCACGTAAGTTAGCCCATAAATGACATACTCTTCTTGTTCTAGTCTTCTTCTTGTTCTAGTCACCTATTTCTAACTTTCTTATTTTTCATTTTGCAGATTTCATTCACTTGACGAAAGCTTGCATAGATGGAGTGCTCCTTATCCCTTTCTCTGTTTCTTTTGTATCGTTGAACTATGCATGTATCTTGCTAGTTGGATGAACTATGCTATGTATGATGGAACTTGGTAGTTGGATGGAACATATGTGATGGAACTATGTATGATGGAACTCTGCATGTTGGATATCTATGTGATGGAACTATGTCATATATATCATATATATCTTATATGTTTGCTGTGAAATATATCTGTATATGTCATATATATTTGTGATGAAAATTGTTGGATTTAATAAAAAACAGAAAAAGAGCCAATATGCAGGCTCTTTGCCGTCTGCCACCGACGGCAACGGGCTCTTTGCCGTCTGCCGCGGACGGCAAAGAGGCCACGTGGCATCCAGCTGTGCTTCCTGGGAGCTGATCAATTTGGTCAATTTGCCTACAGTGGCAGATGGCAAAGAGTAAAAGAGTTTGCCGTCAGCGGCGGACGGCAAAGGCCTGCCACGTCGTGACGTGTAGATGACATCATACGGCAGACGACAAAGACACCCGAAAGTTTGCCCTCCGCTAGCGGACGGCAAAGGCACTAGAAAATTTGCCGTCCGCTGGTGGTCGGCAAAGGCCTGCCGTTAGCCACTTAACGGACTGACAGCACAATTTTTGCCGTCCGCTCTCTTTGCCGTCCGCTGCAGACGGCAAAGGGGCTTTGCCGTCAGCCGCCAGGAAGCAGACGGCAAAGTAGCTGTTTACCATAGCCTACTTTGCCGGAGCCTTTTGCCGTCCGCGGCTGACGGCAAAGGCCTTTGCCGTCCGCCGTTCGTGCCTTTGCCGTCCGCCGTGGCAGACGGCAAAATAGCTGTTTCCTGTAGTGATTGCCCCTTCACTTTTTCTCTCATTTCTTTGTTGGCTCTTTTGACCTTTTTTTAATATATCGTCCGAAGTCTCATCCCGACTTGTGGGGGAATCATAGTCTCCATCACCCTTTCCTCACTGGGATAATGCTCTAATAATGATGATCATCACACTTTTTTTACTTACAACTCGATAAAACTGAAAAATATGATGCTATATGAATGCCTCTGGCAGTGTACCAGGATGTGCAACAATCTAGCATAACATGTATAATAATGATGAACGGTGGCTGAGCCACACATATCATATCATCTCTATATGATCATGCAAAGCAATATGATGATGAACACACCAGTCATGTGACGGAATGGTGGAAGTTGCATGGAAATATATCTCATAATGGCTATGGAAATGCCATAATAGGTAGGTATGGTGGCTGTTTTGGGGAAGATATAAGGAGGATTATGTGTGATAGAGCGTATCATACCATGGGGTATGGATGCACATGCGAAGTTTGCACCAACTCTCGAGGTGAGAAAGGGCAATGCACAGTACCAAAGAGGATAGCAAATTGCAGAAAGGTAGGAGGGCGTAATCCATGGACTCACATTAGTTATAAAGAACTCACGTACTTATTGTGAAAGCCTATTGGCCCTTGAAGCAAAGTACTACTCGCATACCCCTAGGAAATTGGTTGGTAGGAGTTAACCATCGCGCGCATCCGATTATAACAGCACGCAAGGATTTCAATCAGAAATACAAATGCTCAAACCTCCCCACCATGCCATTTACAACACTTAGATTAGAAGTTAATAACAAGCTTTAATACCTATATTTCTACTAACCAATGATCATGAACCAATATCCTTTCATATTACGACATCAATACCATTAAACCTTACATTTCATATTTAGTGATCTACATGCACTACAAAAAAAAGACACATCCGTGACATTTTGGGCCGAACGAATTTTTTCTGTCATGCTTATGACACTTCGATGACGATAATTGTGACGAAACCCGGTATCATCATAGATGTGGTGGGCTCCTACTTCTATGACAAAAAATCATGACAGAAAATGGGCTTTTTCGTCCTGGGCGGGCCGGAGATGCAGCTGCTTGACATTCTTTGGGCCGTCCATGACGGAAAAAACCGTGGTAGAAGCGGGGGCGAGGAATATATCCGGGAGTTCCCGGTTACGGTGGGTGGTCGGGGGTCGAGCGATGCGCATTTCTCTTGTACCCGTACGTGCGTGGGTCCGAGGCATTGGGCTCTAACTGAACCTGAGCGAGGCGTTTGCCTACTGAACCCGAGCGATTGCAGTACAGGCTACGCGTTACTGAACCTGAGCTATCGATCGATGGCTATTAACTGAACCAGATCGAGTGGTTCCTTCACTACTGCTGCTAACTAAAGACGGCCGAACCCTGCTGCCTCCTTCCCTTGATGAACAGTGAGCGTTGTTGGGGGGGTTTGGATGAACAGTTCCCGGTGGGGGGTTAGATGAACAGGACCCCGAGGTAGTAGAGGCCGTTGCCGTTGGATGAACAGGACCTCGATCGAGCCGGATGGGGGGCTGGATGAACAGGACCCCGTGGAGGGCTGGATGAACAATAGTCCGTGGAGGGGTGGTCGAAGAGGACCCCATAGAGAGGGCTGGTTGAACAGTAGCCGGTGGAGGAGCGATGGAGGCTGGATGAACATGAGCCCATGGATGAACAATCGCAGGTGGAGGTTGGAGGAGGTCGACGCTGGATGAACAGTAGCCCGTGGAGGCAGTCGAAGGTGGAGATGAATAGTATCCCATGGAGTCCCGTTTTGCGGTACGCCACACCCCTCCTGACGAATAGGACCCCCATTTCCACTGTAGCGCTCCAACATGCACAAGTCTGTTTCCTTTGTTTTGCAGTACGCCACACCCCTCCCGATCAACAGGATCCCGTTTCGACCGTGGCCGGTCGAACACAAGGCCGTTTCCTCCGTTCTGCAGTACGCCAGGCCTCGTTTCGATCGGCTGTTCCATCCAAGCCGGTTGGCTCCCGATGAACACGACGCATTCCGTTGCCTCCCGATGAACACGAGATGACGCAGTTTCTCCATTCTGACCCAGCCATGTACACGAGCCTTGGCCGTACGTATGCGCGAGTAGGCGTTCGAGACCCCGCCCATATATACGTACGTGGCCGTATTTACTTTCTTGCACCCTGGCGTTGTACGTACGTGTACACGATATTAACGGGACTGCGTAACATGCTACGTGCGCGCCTCTACTATGACATTTTTGCACCTCTACTGCGACACGTGCGTGCCTCTACTACGACACGTGCCCTTCCTTAAATAGCCATGATTCATCGCTGCAGCCTGTAGACAGGCCGATCGATCAGTATGTACGTACACGTTCGCGACCAGAATGACAACACTACGTACGCTTCGACCAGGTGGGTCCCGACTGTCAGGCACTTCCTTGCCTGCGAAGATGTAGCTGGTGGGTCCCAACAGTCAGGGGGCGAATCATTTTTTTGCCCGTAATATGGGCACACTTCCTTGCGTGCGAAGATGTAGCTGGTGGGTCCCAGCAGTTAGGGGGAAACTTTTTTTTCGCAAAATACGGTGGCCTGTCGGGTGGGTCCCTGCTGTTAGGTGGAGGAATCGTTATTTTTTGCGTAATAAGGAGGCACTTCCTTGCTGCGGCCGTGGACCCAGGTGCCAGCCTCTCCACGTAGAGTACTCTTCCGATGGAAGTCGTTCGTTGACCACATTGACCACACCGCGCCGTGA
Source organism: Aegilops tauschii subsp. strangulata (assembly GCF_002575655.3). Taxonomy (NCBI): domain Eukaryota; kingdom Viridiplantae; phylum Streptophyta; class Magnoliopsida; order Poales; family Poaceae; genus Aegilops; species Aegilops tauschii. Next base: position 148,231,169 of record NC_053035.3, on the reverse strand, counting down.
GCACCAAGGTGGTGGACGACAGCGACGCTAGGAAGGGGACGACGCGGAGCCGGGGAAGACGCGGTAGTGGATGCCCATGCGGAAAGGAGTACGAGGGTTCATGGTTCGGTTGCGGTGTGAGGCTGGCGTCACCGCAGAATAACAGGGGGTGTGGGTGAGTAGAGGGATGGCCTGGTCAGCGGTGGGAGTAGTAGGGGGCGGTGAGGCCTCCGCGGCAGCACAGCTGGCCACGGGAGGCAGGAGCAGGCAGCACGACCGGCACTTCTTTGGGCGGCCGGAGCAAGAAGACCAGAGGTTGAAGAAGCACTACGGCCGTTGGATGGACATCGTACGGTCACTGGAGCTAGAATCGTTCATATTGACAAAGTTGACAAAGCCCTCCGTCCGCGTCAACTTAGTAGGCCCACAAGTCAGCCTCCCATGTGGTGGGTCCCAGCTAGCAGGGGGAGTATTCATTTTTTTGTGCGTAATAAGGAAGCACTTCCTTGCGTGCGAAGATATAGTTGGTGGGTCCGAGCTGTCAGCGGCGTGAATGTTTTTTCGCAAAATACAGAGGCCCTTCCGGTGGGTCCCAGATGTCAGGTGGAGGAATCATTATTTTGTGCATAATAAGGAGGCATTTCCATGTGTGTGGCCGTGGACCTAGCTGTCAGACTCTTCACGTACAGTCCACTTCCAATGGATGTCGTCCGTTGACCACGTTGACCACGCCGCGCCGAGAGCACCTGGGTGGTGGACGACGGCGAGGCATACAAAGGGAACGACACGGAGCCAGGGAAGACGCGGCTGTGGATGCCCACGCTGAGGGGAGTACGAGTGCTGAATGGTCGGCTGCGGGGTGAGGCTGACGTCGCTGGAAAATAACAGGATGTGCGGGTGGGTAGAGGGATGGCCTGGCGGCAGCACAACCGGCTGTGGGAGGAGGGAGCAGGCAGTCCTGCTGGCGCTTGTTTGGGTGGCTAGAGCAGGAAGATCAGAGATTGAAGAAGCACGGTGGCCGTTCGATGGACATCCAATAATCACTGCTCTGTGTTGACTAAGTTGACAATGCTTTGCATACGCGTCAAATTTTATTTAGGACATCATCATCATGAACCTAGTAGGCCCAGAAGTCAGCCTCCAAATCTGTGGAAAACAGCGTACAACACATTAGCCATTATTTTCAATAATTTACAGCCAGTTTGCTAATTCTTAAGGATATTTTGAAGCCCATATTCTTTTTATTATAATTACAGACCATATATTCTGGGCACTGCTAAAAAATTCAACGAAAATTTCCATATTTCGATGGGGTCCGAACTCTTTTAATCATGAAATTTCGAGTCACGTTAAAAATAATTTTAAAAAAAATTTGTATCAAAATAAAATTCAAAAAAAATTCTCCACCAAAAAATGAATGAAATTTAAAATATTTACTAGCAAGATGACCGTGCGTTGCACGAAACATGAATATGCATTTGTATGAGTAGTTTATCTTGTGGGAGAAAAGGATGAACGAGGGAAGGCCTTATCCGCAAATGTGGAGAGGAGTGTAGGTAAATTGTCATAGTTTCCTTGCTATCCGTTAGATATAGATCGGATGGCCTATATTGCAAGATGGAAGGCACACCATCATCACCAACTCTGCTTTTTATAAGAGTAGAGAAATCCAGAAAGAACGATATTTTAATGTAATTGCCGGTTGGCTTTGGTTTAAAAATTTACAACCCATTACTTACAACTTATAGACCATTTTCTGGGGAAGCCCATTTCTTACTACTTACATATCCCTCCTCGTCTTGAAAGATTTATTGCCTGGCAGGGCTGAGAAAAGCAAGTAGGCCTCGGTTGTGTATTCTCCAAAACAAAAGAACTGCGCTAGCCATTTTCAGAAAGAAAAAAAGATATCAACTGTGCTCGTCATGTGCTTAAATAAAAGCGTAAGCGTGGGCTAGACGGGCCACAGCCCCCGCACAGTGCGTAGTTGAGCTCCGTCTCTAAAAATAAAAAACAATTGGGCGAGCTGCTGCGTCCCTGGTGTTATTCGCTTGTTGTGTAATTTTCTCGTTTATTGACTACATTGACAATGGCGTGGGACCTACTGTAGTTGTCAAATAATTTGGAGGAAGTATTTTTTTGGCTTGTAGAAGTAATAATGAGGCACCTTCTTGCGTAATGCAATGACCCTAGCGGGTCCCTATTGTTAGCCTCTCCACGTACATTCATCTCCTGATTCCTCTCGGTTGTTGACCATGTTGACAACGCCAGACGGCGGCGGGCACAGCGGCGAACCAAGGCGGAGAACGACGACGAGGCCTCGGACATGAACGAACCGGTGCAGTGGAAGGTGCGGCAGTGTGGTTGCAGGCGGAGGGTAGTACGAGGGTAACAACATGGAACTGAAGCTTACAAAAAGAAGAAAAAGCCCAAGGATTAATTGTTCATCAAATTTAGACAAGACCCAGATTGAACATGGCAATAACATCTAACCCAACCACTCTTTTTCGCAGTCACAAACAAATGGATCGGTCTGATCCATAAAATCAACATCCTGTGCAAAAAAATCATTGGGGGATGACTACAAGTTGTTGTAAATAGAAGCCGAGCACGTTCAGAAGCCCATTTGTCCACCTGAAACTTCTTTTTTGCTGTTCAACATGTCCGTCCGTGAGAAATCTCTTTACGAAAAACTTAAGCCTCATGGACAATAGTAACCTCGCATTCAACAGGAAGAATGTGACAAAGCTTCTGTTTGCCTGGTTGGATGCATATCAATCCATCGTTATTGTCCTCAAACGAATGTCATGAGAACTAAGAAAATCCTGGTGCTTATTACTCCACCGATTGGTTATACGTTTTTCTCCATGTGGTAGCATTGCCTAAGTAGACATGAAGATTGGAAACAGTTAAGGTCTGAAAGAAGAGTATGTCGAAAGAGCGACAGCTGAACGGTTAATTCTAGTACAATATATACGGGCTTGCAATGTGCATGAAATCATCACCTTTATATATAAATTCTCCAGAGATCGAAAGCATCGCAACAAGCCAATAATTATGTTCAAATCAAAACTAAACATTACGATAGATAAGATCTTGACAGAATCCAGCAGCATTGATAGGCTATCCATGGACTAACTCTTCATTGAGCATATAACATAATATTAGTACCCAAAGTGTACTCCAAGATGATATAAAACTTATGCGCACAAATGAAAAATGCGGCTTATGATTACAAATGTGCAGATGATAATATGGTACCTGAAAAAGTGAGGAGCCAAACACCAACTTCCTGTGATCATTAAACGGATCACGAATTACACCCAAGGTCTTCAGTTTGGGCGCAGAGACGACAATTATTTGCGAAGGTTTATAACAATCATCAAGGAGCAACCTTTGAAGTGAAGGGGCATCTTCGATGATGAGTTGTTGTCCTTCAAAACAAATTCCAATGGTTTTAAGGTGAGGCGACTTTATTTGGGGACAACTGATAGGGATTTCTATTCCCAAAACAATCAGCAAGCGCTCCAGGGCAGGGCAACTGGAGTGAATGATGCTGTGCAGTGAGGCCTCGGACAGATAAACCACCACAAGCGAAAGTTTTTTTAGCAGTGGGAGTCGAAGCATTTGTACCAGGTCGTGTGGTAGATGGCACCGGGCGAAGGTGGCGGTGTGGAGAGAGGAGGAAAACTGCGAGATGGACAATGGTGGTGTGGGCAGAAATTCTTGGTGTGTTTGTGGTACGAAACTTTCGTGGTAATGGTAGAACTCAAACTGCTGGTGTTTTCCGAATTCAGGGGATGTCAGCCAAGCTTCCACTGTGCAGGGTATGGACAACAAGCAGCGTGTCGAGATACAGAGGCGTTGAACAGGGCCCTGCTGGTGAGAGGAGACGATGGCTCTGAGGAGATCAAATTCAGGAAGGACAGAAATCTGACGACAGTCAAGATTGAGGGGCGCGGTGCGCCTTATCAAGCGCTATCGAGTTGAGAGGACACGTGTGCGGCAGCAATCCTTGGTGGGGAGAAGCGAGATGATCTCCTCGAGGATGACGTCATCACTGATGCGGTCCACAGGAGATTCTACCAGTTCGTCAGATCCGGGTGGGGGGGGGGGCTCGCCGCTTCTCCCCGCGCTGCCGGGTGCGGGATCTACAACCGGCGTCGCTGCTGGCGGGAGCGTCATCTTCTTGGCGCTGGGGCCAGACGACTCCATTTTCCTTGCGGGTGTCATGTCAAGCTCACGGGTTTGAGTAGAGTAGCTAGAGACAAGCCTAGTGGCAGTGCGTGTGGGGAAGAAGGAGGGCTGGGGTTTTCTATACGAGTGCAAGAAGAGGAGCATGCGTTTTCTGTACGAGTGAGGAAGAAGGTGAGCGGGGGTTTTCTAGATGAGTGAGGAAGATGGGGAGCGGGGGGAATTGGGGCGAGTCGGAAGTGGGAGAGCGAGCTGCAGTATAAGTGGAAGCGAGGATGAAGGAGGGTTTTTCTGGGATCGCCCCCTCTTCAAGAAATATGGGCTTCTCCTCACAAAAAAAACAAATGGGCTGTAAGATGGATAGGCTTTTGTATTGGCCAAGTCAACTGCCCGCGTTTCGTACTGGAGGGCCTTGTGCTAGAGGCAGCCCGAGACACTCTCCAGCTTATTGCCCATTCGAAAGAAAAAAAGAGAGCCTCCAGCTTATGGCTACTCATCGGTAACCTTTTCAACTTGGCATCCACCAAATTAGAGGATGCGGTACTGGATGCAGACACTCACACTGGTCGCGTGGCGCGGCAAAGTGAGGTGTCAAATAATAGGCCTACAATATACTTACTAGATTGTGAAGGTTCACAGGCTAGTCAACATTCACATTAAACTAAGCTTCAGAAGATATGGTATGCATACTAACATTCAGAAGAACAAAAGTTTAGCATGTTTATGCATCTCAATGATTCACCATACTATAACCAATACAAAGCTGTGAGATGGTGTGGAAATAAAGAAAATCAGTTGATGCTTCTCTGAGCAAAGGGCCTCCCTGCGCACGCATTAATTTCCAGGGCATGCTTGTTTCTTCTCAATGTTGCGAGAACATTGAGCATGTTGGCAACTCCACAGCTAGCTAGCTGCCTCATCTTGCAATTGATGCTGACACATTTGCAACAAACACATGAGGCAATAGAGATGAAGCAACATGAGTCCATATTGTGCAGTTCCCCTGAAATCGTCTTCATTTTCTTGAATCTGAAAAGATAGGAAAACAATAGCTATACTTAAACAGTGTTGCAAAACAGTAGCACATATCAATAGCTCGGCATGACAAAACACGATCACCTGGACGAAGGGGATACTGACCTGCTTGAGGAAGATTATATATAATTTCATAAGTACTTAGTTGATTTCCACCTTCGCTGCACTGCTTGTTTGCTCCTCCACACATGACAGGATCGTTTCGCACTGCAATCAGCAAGTCAACGTATGAATAAGCTTATTTCATCTTGCGGTGGTCATTGTAATGTGCAGAGCCCAAGATCTTTTACTCCCACACATTGACTGAAATGTGCAGTTTGGCTGTTCCAGCTGGAATCCTCAAGCAGTTAGAGAGAATTCAGAGGCAATGTTTGTGGAGAAAGAATAGAGATGAACCTGCCCCCTCCCTTGCTGCTTGGGAGCTCATTTGTAGGCCAAAAAACAGGGGTGGTCTTGGTATTCTAAATCTAGGGGTACAAAATGTTGCCTTGCTCCTCAAACATGCTAGTAACTTCCTCAATAAAAATGATATTCCTTGGGTATCTCTCATTTGGGACTCTTACTACCATGGAATGGTGCCTCAAGGAACATCTACTTGTGGCTCTTTCTGGTGGAAGGATATTTGGAAGGTTATGCTGAGTTTTAGAGAGTGTTCTTGGGTTGAGGTTAATGATGGTGACACTGCTCTGTTCTGTTCAGATAACTGGAATATTGGTGATGAGGTCTCTCCTCTTCAATCAAGATTTCCTAGGTTATTTTCTTATGTTAAGGACCCATGGATTACAGTCAAGGAGTTCTTCAGTTCTCAGGATATTGTACAGCATTTTCATCTCCCCCTGTCTGCTCAGGCTTTTGGAGAGTTGGGCATGATTCAATCTATGATGGGTTCTCATAGCAGAGTATCTGGCTCTAAGGATGTGTGGTTTTGGCAGAACTCTTCCAAGCAGTATAGACCCAAGATGTTTTACTCCCACACATTTCAGTCTGAAACCTTTAACCCTCTGCTCTGTTGGATATGGAAATCATCCTGTACCTCTCAAGATTAAGGTGTTTGCTTGGATGCTCATCATGGACAGGCTGAATACAAAGGATATGGTCGAAAGATGGCATTGGCACATGGAGGATGATGTGCATTGCAGACTCTGCCCCCTGCAGGTTTGAGAGACCAGGGATCATCTTTTCTTGAACTGCAATTTCAGTGTTCGTGTCTGGGATTACCTGCAAATTGATTGGCCTGCAGGGAACTCTATGTCTGATGTGGCTATGCAGGCTAGGAATGATTTTGACAAGCCTTTTTTCTCTGAAGTGGTGTTCACTGCATGTTGGAACATTTGGATCATTCGAAATGCCAAGGTTTTCAGAAATGAGAGGGCCAGATTTTATAAATGGCGTGCTGCTTTTAGGCATGATATCTCCTTGTTGCAATATAGGATTAAATCTGCCTACAAGGATGACCTTCTCAAGTGGATCTCTTTCCTTCCCCCTTAAGGCTTAGTGTAGTAAGGCTTTTATGCCCCCGTCCTCTCCTTTTAGTTTAGATTCTTTTTCTAGATTACTCCTTGTAATCAGCTTTTGTATCTTTGTTACTTTGTTTAATAAAGTTTTTGATATGTTGTGGGGGTTTTCCCCACAGTTCCCAGTCAAAAAAAAAACTTGTCTGGCAACACATACTTAAAGTACTCAAGTTCCTTAGCGAGTGACTGTATCTCATGAGTCTGCTGAACAACAGAGCGCTCATCAGTCATCTTGTAGTCACAGAATTGCTCCATGACGTACAACTCGTTGCCAGCGCCCAAGGCCCCAAACGTGGCCTCGAGCGCAGCCCACATGTCTTTGCCGCTGTCGAACGACATATATGAATCCACAATGGAATCGTCAAGAACACTCAGCAGGGCGGCTTTGAAGAGGGTATCCATGTTCTCAAAAGCTTCCTGCTGTGTAGCATTAAGATCGCCCTCAGGCTTACCCTTAGTGGCATCATAGCAGTACATGATCTGAAACCAATATACTGCTCTTGTGCGCCACCTTTTATATTGCACCCCCTTAAAAGTAGGCAGCTTCAAAAGCAGAGCAAAACCACTCGGAGTAAATTGCCTATAATCAGGATTTTGGATTGGATTGTTGAATATATGAGCAATTTACTATGAGATTGAATCCGAATCAACAGTAAATAGATCATGACGACAATTGCAAAGATCAAAGTAGTGATGCGGGAGCAGAACCGTTGTGGTTGATGTTGTCACTCATGTCGTTGATGAAGAGGTTACCGAGGTCGGGGAAGAAGGTTGTCGTTGAGGAAGTCCTCGCTGGCAGCAGTCACTGGTGTGTGCTCCCCAAAAACCTGATCGCCCCTCTCCCGTATAGGATTACGAAAGGCGGGTTTTGGAGGACTGTTGTCCCTTCTTGCGGTGCACGCCGGAAGGAGAGCTGGAGAAGAATTGTGTGGCGGCGCTAAGTCTGGAACGGTGCGAAACCATATGATACAACGGTGGCTAGGGTAGAGCCTGTCAGGTTGGTCGTGCGAGTAAGACCAAGTATAATAGTAGGCCTTTGGCCCAAACCCCACGTCCAAGTCAATAATAGCCCCACTATCGAAAAGAATCAGAAACAGCTGAGTTATTAAGGCGTCCGTTAATTATTAATTAATGACTTCATAAATTTTCCGACCAACAAAAATATAGACCACATGCATAGCTTTTGTCCTTGGACTCATTCTCGAAGAGCGCGCGTGTAGGTTTCCTATTATCATGCTCATGCAAATGCTAGAATATATCACATTACAAAGTGATGCAACTCACACTCACCTAGCAGTATGGGAATAAACTTTAGTCCCACTCACACCACACTTAGAGCATGGTTAATAGTATAGCCAACATCTAGCAGGCTATTAGGTTGACACATCATCTGGAACCAACCTAATAGCTTGCTAGTACAATAGTTAGTCCCTTTAGTATAATACTATATCATTAATAATGGCCCCACCTTTTGTCGCACAAAGTATGTTGGAGCTCCTGCTACAACCGGCTACAAGTTTACAACCCGCTTCTCTTCTCTCTCCTTCTACTAAGCACAAATAATATATTTAAATCCTTATAGCCAGCTTATTGTCGGTGTCAAAACCGGCGGATCTCGGGTAGGGGGTCCCGAACTGTGCGTCTAAGGTCGATGGTAACAGGAGACAGGGGACACGATGTTTACCCAGGTTCGGGCCCTCTCTATGGAGGTAATACCCTACTTCCTGTTTGATTGATCTTGATGAATATGAGTATTACAAGAGTTGATCTACCACAAGATCGGAATGGCTAAAACCCTAGAAGTCTAGCCTATATGATTGTGATTGCCTCTACAGACTAAACCCTCCGGTTTATATAGACACCAGAGGGGACTAGGGTTCTACAAAGTCGGTTACAAAGAAAGGAATATTCATATCCGAACGCCAAGCTTACCAGCCACGCCAAGGAGAGTCCAAATCCGGATATGGGAGAGAGTCTTCTGTCTTGTATCTTCACGGCCCATCAGTCCGGCCCATGTCCAACAGGCCGGACGCCCGAGGACCCCTTAATCCAGGACTCCCTCAGTAGCCCTTGAACCAGGATTTAATGACGAGGTGTCCAGCGCGCAGATCGTCTTCGGCATTGCAAGTCGGGTTCCTTCTCCGAATACCCCAAAGCATCCTTCGAACACAAAAAACATGTCCGGTTCTACAAAACAAGTACCACACACAACCGCAGAGAGTATAATATTTCACAAGTCCAATCTAGTGACAACTTTTGTAGCCGTCCCTGCCCGGTCATTATTTTGAAGCGTTTTTAGCCACCCGCTCCATGTTTCAACATGCGGTTTTATTGGCACGCCTTGTCGAAGCAGAGATCGTGTGCCCTTATTGTGGGATTCTCATCAATATGGGCGTCCATTGGCATGATCCCTTGGGAATAGGCAGGCTTTAAGGCCTATGAGGAGGCGTTTAATATTCATCGCCTTTATAAAGGGGCACAGACCCGTCTTTCTCCTCTATGCCTACCTTTTCCTCAACCTTTCCAAGCTCAAGTTCCAGCACCCAGATTTCAACTTAATTGCTCCGAGCCTCCTAGTCATGTACGGACCCAGCCCTCAAGGCCGATGGGTGGCCTCCTCTGTAATACAGGAGGATATCGCGAAGCTCCGAGCGGCAAGATACCTGACCGCGGAAATCCTCCACAGGCTCCCTACTAAAGGGCAGGTTATTCCTACTTCCAGATCCGGTGAGAGGGTTGTATTCATCTCCCACTTCCTCCGGGGGCTAGGGTTCGCTCTCCATCCCTTCGTTCGCGGACTCATGTTCTATTACGGGCTAGATTTTCATGATCTAGCTCCGGACTCCTTTCTTCACATCTCAGCGTTCATTGTCATGTGTGAGGCATTTGTCCGCATTCCCTGACACTTCGGCTTATGGCTCAAGACCTTTAATGTGAAGCCGAAGGTAATCGAGGGGAAGCAAGCGGAGTGTGGTGGTGCTACGGTGAGCAAGCTCACCAATACTCCTTGGCCAAAAGGCTCTTTCACGTAAACTTCCAACCTATGGCAGCAGGAGTGGTTTTACATCACTGAACCCCGTGGTACCAAGTGGGCAGGTACACCTGCGTTCCGATCTGGCCCTCCATTACGTCTCGCATCATGGATTAATAAGGGGCTGGATTGGGGATCAATTAACAAAGTGCAGATGCTACAAAGCCACATCCGGAGCCTCCTCGAAAAGGACACTGGCCTCATCAATGTAATCCAGGTACTGCTAGTCCGCTGGGTCCTGTCGTGCCAGTGACAGCCCCTCCGCATGTGGGAGTTCAATCTGGAAGGACCACAGACCCTTCAGCACTTCTTCGGCATGACACACAGAGGAATGTAGAAGTTATTCTTCGGGACACGAAACAGTGGCCGGATACCACCGAGGACATCGGCCTCGACTACAACCATCCGGATACCTCGGCAAGCACTCGACTCCCGAACACAGCTTAGTTAAATATCTCGTAATAATATACTGAGAAAACAATCTTCGAATAGGGCTGGATAAAGAAGGCGGAACGAATTAGGTATTCGGCTCCTCTTCCCGAAGACTCAGCTGATCCCGTGTTAACAAGGATGCTGGCCCCGGCGCCATATCAAGTGCCGGCGAAGGAGGACAAGGAGGATATCAAGAAGGCAAAAGGTGGCCTCCATTCTAAAGGTACACCAGACACTATGTCCGGGGAGATTGGAAACCCCTCTTCCGAAGTCAAAAGAGAAGGAGAAGCTGACATCCCTTCTCCCCATGGGAAGAAAAGGACTGCCTGTCGGTGGGAAACGACACCTATGGGATCACAAGAATCCCTACTACGGTTGCCGGGGCGCGGGGTCGTGAGAAGAGCAGGATTAACAGTCAACACAAGGATCATTTACCCAGGTTCGGGCCGCGAGGATGCGTAATACCCTAGTCCTGCATTGGTGGATGTATTGAGTGTTCCTGAGCTAGCTACGGGGTGCAACTTGCCCAAAAGAGCCAAATCCCTATCCAGTACGCCATGGGCCTCCTTTTATAGTCGAAAGGGGCTGCCACAGTGGCACACAGGAGGTGGAAAGGTATATAGTGCTGCGAGCTTATCGCCCGTGTTACAGGACAAGACGCATTTAATCCGTAGCTTAGGTGTCCCTTAACTTTATCAGGGACTGGAACGAGGCCCAACCCGTCCGTTGCCGCCTCGCCTTGCTTCGACACGCGCCAGGCCAGCAATGCATGCAGCGCCATGTAGGCAGGCAGGCAGCTGAGGTGGCGTGGTGGTAGGGTCTTCACGAAGATCTGCATGCCACCACGCAGGTGCTTGCTGAGTTGGCGTAGAGGCCGCCCGTCGCCACGCAGGTGCCTGCCCAGCTGGTTGAGCTAGCATCTGCTTGGGGACGGCGGTGGAGTCTTGGTCGACGCGGGCCTGGCTGTGGCCCCGCTGATGCCCTCGGCAAGGGCCTTGCCGGGGGCCTGGCAACGGTCTTGCCGTGGCGTTGAAGTCGTCCCCGGCAAACGCCTTGCGGTTGTCCTCGGCAAGGATCCCGCCGAGGGTCGCCGTCTTCTAGTTCTCATCTGATCTCACATATTTATGATCTTGACAAAATCTGCATGCCACCACGGAGGTGCCTCCCGAGCCCTAGTTCCAATGTAGATGATGGCGACGCTTGGAACCTTTCGGCTCAAGGGTTGCTCACTCTGTTGGCGTTGGGCAAGTTGCCCCGGCAAGGCTCTTGCCTGGGCCGCGGAGGCCCCCCCGGCAAGGATCTTGCCGGGGGGTCCACCTCGCCCTCTTGCCCTTGGGTGTTTCTGGTCTTGGCGTTGCCTTGTGCTTCGGCATCTCTCCGGCTTCCCACCTTTGCCCTACCTAGTGTGGCTATGGCGCGCGGCTCCGACTGCCCGTGCACAAGTAAAGGGGCACAAAGGTGTGCCCCTACTTTTGTACACCGACATGGGCCCCCGGGCCTGGGCCACACATAAGCGCGACACGTTTGTTGGGCCAGGCCCAGAACGGTGCGCGGGCAGGCGGGGCGGATTTCCACCACAGTAACTCTTCGTCCGCTGTGCTTCCCCACGACCCGCGTTGAACGCGCGATGTCGGGGGGGGGGGGTCGTGCGTGATGTGGGTGGCATGCGTGGGGCGGTTCCTGCATGCATGCATCACATCGGAGTTAATGGGAAAGGAGTCGGCCCGTGCCTTCCCCGTAAAATGGAATAACCGCGGGCGCGCTGCTCACTTTACCCCCTCCCTTCATGCGTCTTCTCTAATCTCAGAGCCGCCACCCCCTTTCTCCTTCCTTCCTAAGCTTTCGCCTTTGCTCACCATCGCTGCGTCTCCACCGTCTTCTGTCTCTTGCTCCCCCCAGCCACCATGGCATCCAAATCCACCAAAGGCAAGGGAGTGGCCATGGACGCCGGAGCGACGGAGCCGCCGGAGACTGCGTTGGCGGCGCAGCGGACGCAACTCGCCTAATTCACCTCGACGGTCGACGTGTACGAGCTCCGAGAGGCCTTCAAACCCCTGTGGGGGGTGAAGATGGGGGGAGAGATGACGGGGCATCTAGCCACGCGCGTCATCCCGGCCAATTGCGCCGAGGCCGCCCCAAATTGGTACCCTTTCTTTGTCGACTACTTCTCCTACGGGCTCTGTCCCCCCTTCTCCGGTTTCTTCAATGACGTCATGCACACCTACGGCTTCCACCTTTTGGATTTTCTCCGAATGCCGTGGCGTGCATGGCTCTTTTTGCGCACCTCTATGAGGGCTTCGCCGGCGTGCATCCCAACACGGCGCTCTTCCACCACTACTTCTTCCCTCGGATCCAACCGGGGGGCGCCATTTCCGGTTGTGTCGCCTGGATCCTACGGGCCAAGGGGGCATACCTGGAGGGCGCCATGAAGGAGAGGTGGGAAGAATGGCGGGGCCGGTGGTGCTGGATTGAAGAGAAGGACCCGCCGAACTTTTACCGTGTCCGCGATGTGCCGCCGGTTCCCCGGGGCGACTGGAGCGACGTTGATGCCGATGATGTGAAGCTTACGGTCGCCACCACCAGGATTCTTCGCCTTACCGAGGCCGGGCTCACCCTTGAGATGATCGGGGCGGATTTCATCCATTGCCGAATCGCTCCGCTGCATAACAAGGGGAGGCCGGCCTGGCTCTTCACGAACGCCGCCGACATCATGAGGCCTCGCCCCGGCCTCGACCACAACTTCATGTTGATGGGTCACGCTCACTTCTCCAGCGGCTCTTCTAGCTCGACGTGAACCGCGACGGCAAGGTCGAGCGGACCGGCAAGGCCGCGAGGGCCGTCGCGAAGGCCGGCAAGGTCGCCAAGGGGCCCTTGTTCAAGCTGCCGGCAGGAGTGGTCCCGCTGAGCAACAACTCGCGCCGGACCGACATCATCGCCATGATGCCGGACTTCAACGCGCATGGCCTTGACCCGAGCTGGGTCGAGCCGGAGGAAAATCAACTGCAGGAGTTCTTCGACACCTTGCATAAGGGGTACGTCACCGCGGAGCCGCGGCTCGTCCAGGACACCGCCTAGGCGGAGCTGGACTACATTGCTGTCAGGGCGATGGAGGTGAAGCTTGCCGAGGAGGCCGGCAGCGCCGGTGGCGTGGAGGACAAGGCCGCGGCGGAAGCAGAGGAGAAGGAGCTCGCCTAGTGGGCGGAGTCTGCTGGGGGCTCCTCTCGTCGAGGAGGTAGTCGACGAGTCATCGTCGGAGGAGGAGGCCGAGGCTGTTGACCCTCCGGCCATGGGGAGGGGGCGAGTCTTGCGGCGGGCCACCTCCGGCGAGCCGGTCCGGCCCATCAAGGCCGCGCAGCGGCCAAAGTCTCCGGAGGAGTCCGCGCGCCAGACGATGGCCGCAGCGGCGAAGAAGGTGGTGAGGGCCGCGGTAGCGAAGAAGAAAGCAACTGCCTCCTCTTCATCCAAGCGCGTCCAGACACCACCCTCCTCCCCTCCTGCGGCAGACGTTGACGTGGAGGTCACCTTTGACTTCGGGTCCCTCAGCCCAAGGAGGAAGAGGAAGGCAACAGAGGAGGACGTCGATGACGAGTAAGTATCTTGTTCCTTTTTGTCATCTCCATCTCCTTAATCTGTGCCACTTGTCTGGACTTGTTTTCACCTTGGCAGGGATGTGGAGACGCTGGCCTAGAGGGTGAAGAGGGCCAAGGCCTCGGCGGGTGGCCAGCCCCCGGTGGGTAGTTCGAGAGCGCCACTGGTGGTGTTGAGCAGCCCGGACAGCAGCCCCCGGCCCAGCTCCCAGCGTATGTTCATCACTCACCCCTTGTCAACATGTGTTGGGGGCACGATCTCTTGGTGCTGACCTTGCCGTGGTCGCAGGAGGAGGATAGCAGCAGGAGGAGCCACAAAGGGCTACCCCCAACACGCCGCCCGCATCGACCACGCCGCCCCGAGGGGCATCCTCGGCAAGGCGCCAAGCACCGGGCCCACGCACATGGAGGAGGAGGAGGAGAACTCGGGCACCGGTGGCTTCGCCTCAGTGCCAAATGTTGGCGGGGAGGGGACCTCAACTTCCCAGCCCGGCACTGGTAAGCCGCTCGCCTTTCGTCCCTGTTCTTTTTCTTTTCTTGCTGACTCTTGGTCTTGGCTTTGTCTCATCCCCTTCTTGGTGTCTAGACCGTCCATCGGCGGACCAGGAGGACATAGACGCTGTCACCGAGGACGTCGCCAAGGACGCCACGACAGAGGCCGAGAAGATCGCTGCCGAGGAGTCTGCCATGGGTGCTGCTGAAGACGCCGCTAAGGGGCCTGCCGGGGAGCCCGGCAAGGGGCCTGCCGGGGAAGCGGGCAAGGCCGCCACAGCGGAGGAGGTGGTCGATGACCAACCTTCCTCCTCTGCTTCCTCCGGCTCCGGCAGGTATCTGAGGGTGACCGATGACCTCTTCGTCCACCTTCCGGGGGCGTCCAGCTCCAGGGCGCCCATAGAGGGAGAGGTGTTCGACGAAGAGGTGCTTGCCGCCGCCGGGCTCGAGGTCATCGATGAGCCGAGCACAGGTGGCGACGGCTCTCAGGAGGAGCGGCTTCTCCAGTCCATGGGCGCCAACTTCCGAAAGCTCCAGGCGCTCCACCGCGCCCGCCTGGACAAGGCCAAGTCCAGGATGGCAACGGTGAACAAGGCGGAGGCGGACCTCAAGGTGCACGTCGCCGAGGTGCAGACTTGGTTCCGCCAAGCTAGCGAAAAGCTGAAGGCCACCCAGGGCAAGCTGGCCAAGCGCGACATCGAGCTCACCATGAAGCTGGCCGACATCAAGAAGGCCCAGGAGACGGCGGAGAGCTTGGCCGCCACAGCCGAGGCCGCTCGGACCCAGCACCAGGCCGCGCTAAACTCCCAGGAGGAAGACCTTGCTGCGCGTGAGGAGAAGCTTGCCGCAATGCTCTGCGGCAAGGATGAAGAGGTGGAAAAGCTCATCGTGCAGCGGACCCAGGAGCTGGAGCAGAGGCACAGAGAGGCGCTCGATGCCTAAGCTCTGGTTCACGCCGGCAAGGTGAGGGAGCTGGAGGTGGCGCAGGACGAGCTGAAGAAGCAGGCCCTGGAGCTGGCGGGGGAGAGGGACGCGGCCAAGGGCGCCTTGGCTGACGCGCATGCCGCAGTCCTCGGCAAGGCCGAGCTGCTCTCCACGGCCAACAACTCCATCCGGGACCTGAAGCTGAAGCTGGAAGGCCTTGAGGGGATGCTCTCGGAGGCCAAGGCCCGGGAGGGGACCCTGGCCAAGGAGCAGGAGACCGAGAAGCAGCTGCGGAAGAACGAGGCCGCCAACCACCAGGAGTCCGTGGAGGGTGTGAACCGCTGGATCGGCCGTCTCGTGGACGTTGCTGGCAGGATCTCCTCACAGCTGGCTACCATGGGGATGCTGAATGTGAGGTACCGTCAGGACCCCGATTCCAAGTCACATTGATCTAGCCGGTAACACCTCATATCACTTTGCGGCCTCACGCACGGTATTCCCACGGGTGTCGCCTTACCATGGCCCGGGACCATTTGCACCTTTCAGCTCACGTACATGATAGTGTCGCTAGCATCCATATGACAGAGAACCAGGGCCGACATGACTAGTTGTGAACCCAAAGTGGCACTAACTTACGGGGACAGGCATACATGAATCATCATCGAACATGTCGGTCAGCAGCGTGCGAATCCGGGCTGTAGCACTGGGCTAACAGGACTCCGGTGAACTGGGCTGTAGCAGGCTAGGCAGGATGTCACCGCGTGACATTTCCCCGAATGGACAGACACAGGAACGAAGTGAATCACATGCCGGCCAGTCAAGTGTTCTGGAGCAGTAGAGCTGGGCTAGCAGGACTCCGGTGAACCGGGCTGTAGCGGACTACTATGGCTCATGGAAGCACAAGACTACATTTCCCCGTAAGAGAGGCTACCAAGGATAAACAACTAGGTTGTCGGATCCCACACATACCAAGCATTTCAATCATACACACAATATGCTCGATATGTGTAAATACAACATGGCGTCACAACAAAACTCTACGACTCAAAGTATTTATTCAATAGGCTCCGAGGAGTGAGATATTACAAACATGGGTCTCATGACCCAACATTCAGAGCATACAAGTCAAAGCACATGCGGAAGCTTAACATGTCTGAGTATAGACATCAACAAATGAAAAGGCTGAGAAGCCTGACTATCTACCAGATCCTGCCGAAGGCACAAGATCGTAGCTGAGGTATCTAGCTAAACATCGAAGTCCACACGGAACTACAAGCGAGACCGACGTCTCTCTGCAAAACATAAAATAGGCAAACGTGTGTACAAATGTACCCAACAAGACTTACATTAGAACTAGCTACATATGCATCAGTATCAACAAAGGGGGTGATGGAGTTTGACTGCAGCAAGCCAGCTTTGACTCGGTGGCTATCTTGTACTACAACTGCAAGTAACTCTTTTGAGGTGGCGCACACGAGTCCACATATTCACCATATTAATACGCCACTATGGATCCGCTCCCGTCTCCCTGCGAGAAGGCCATCCATGGCACTCATGCTTATCATGCGCATTTTAGAGTATCCACTTTCACTTGTCTATGAACTGTATAGGCAACCCACAAGTCCTTTACCGCGTATGCGGCTATTCGAATAGATCAGTTATAACCCTGCAGGGGTGTACTTCTTCACACATGTTTCCACCACTTAGCGTCTGCACACGACATCTGCTCGGCAGACTTCAAGCGAAAGCCGACGTGGGTGTAGACCACGACCTAACTAACCACACAAGTCTCTAGTCCAGGTTTATCGCCTATTCGGCTTCCATCCGCGAGGAGATCCGGCCGGGGTTTCGCTCACAGCCCCAAATGATGTGTGCAGGGTTCCTGAGACAGCAAACGGGCGCCCGGTACACCGTGCCACATGCCTACCGCATCACAGCCCACCCCGCGGGTCAGTGCTGCGCACGGCCTCCAGCATACTACAAACACCAGAAACTACTTGCAACTCCTCGACAGAGGACAAGGGCGGTTAATAAGTCGAGCGGGGTCATATTTCAGGGCCCAACATGTGGTAGTAGCTGTTCATGGATCACAAACACATAACTCAGTTCCTGAGGACGGTTTCAATGAGACAACCCATCATGTACTCCTACATGGCCTCTCACCACTAGCTTTACCAAATCGTGTTCACACACTTAGCTCTCAATAGTAGAACATGTTCACACACCTCCAATTCATCCCCGATGAATCAGACCTGACTCAACTCTAAGCAGTAGCAGGCATGACAACAAGCATGAATGAGTAGGCACATCAGGGCTCAAACAACTCCTACTCATGCTAGTGGGTTTCATCTATTTACTGTGGCAATGACAGGTCATGCAGAGGAAAAGGGGTTCAGCTACCGCAGCATGTAACAGTTGAATCGATGTTGTCCTAATGAAGTAAAGAGAGCAGGAGTGAGAGAGTGGGATTGTATCGGAATGAACAAGGGTTTTTTTGCTTGCCTGATGGAGTGGTAGTAGGATACTGCACTTCAGTCGGATATTCGTGGGTATCCTCGGAGGCAGAACCTACCACGAAAGACACATCGGAACACAATCATCACATGGCAATATGCAACAATATGATGCATGCTATGACATGGTAATATGGGTGTGTTTTGGCTAATGCATTCTAAAACAGGTTGGTTTGAGTCCATTTGAATCAAAGATTCAAATGAAAGCCCATGATATGAAGTCATAGTAATGCATTAGCTTGTTTCACTTAAACATCAAGGTTAAAATGTTCTGACATGCATGAAACCATTACAGATGGAAAGAGTGGATTTTTCTGATCAGTTTTCATATATAAATCTTTGCATTTGGAGTTACAGATTAATTTCTATGAATTTTAGAAGTTTTGGTTATTTTTCTGAAATAAATAAATCATTTAAGATTTATTTAAATTCCAGAAATGGATTACTTGCGTCAGCATGACGTCGGTGTGACGTCAGCAAGTCAACTGGGTCGGCCAGGTCAAACCTGACCTCTGGGGCCCGCTGGTCAGTGACTCTGTTAACTAACTGAGTTAATTAGTGCTGAACTAGCCCTAACTAAACTGTCAGCAGTGCGGGGCCCACATGCCAGTGGCCCATCTAGTTAACTAAGTTAATTAACACTAATGAAACCTAACACTAATTAAACAGGGGCCTGGGCCCACACGTCAGGACCCAGGGGAGGTTAAACCGGGGTCAACCCGGGTCAGCGGGGTCAAACCCACCGGCGACTCGACGCCGGCGAGGCCAGACGCGGTGGAGGGCGTCGGAATCGAGCCACAGGGCATCAATTTGGGCGCGGCTTGTTGTGTTCGAACGAGCGGAGTGGCGCGCGTCGAACGGTGGCGGTGGGAGGTGCTCGGGTGGCCGGAGCTGACGGCGGCGAGCTCTTTTGCGATCACCGGAGTTCGGGCATCAACGAAACCGACGATGCAGGGCATGGCAGGAGCCACGGATGGGCGCCTTAGGCTCGTGGGGGTGCTGTGAGTTCAGTGGTGAGCTTGGATGCGTGCTTGCAGGGTCGTAGCCGCAGTGGCGACATGGCCGGCGGCGAGGAGCTATTGGATCCGATGGGCACGGTGTTTAGGAGGCGCTGACGAGCACGAGGAGAGAGGGGAAAGGGGCAGGGGCTCACGGCGATTCCAGCAGAGGTAACGGCGAGACCGGGGACGGGCTGGAGCTCGCGAATCCCCAGTGAGGTAGCCGGCGGCCAGAGGTTGAAGACAAGGTCGGGGACGATGCTGCAGGGCATTCCGGCGGGGCGTGGCTCGGTGGGGAGGAAGAGGGGGTCGAGGCGAAGCTTCTGAGCGCATCGGCGAGGCGAGGCAGTGGCTGTGGCCACGACAACAGCGAGCGGCGGTGACGATGGCTCTCTGGTGCGTGCGAGAGGAGAGCCAGAGGAGGGAGAGGAGCTCGGGATGAGTGAGAGAGGTTCAGGGGGTGCGTGGCGTCGCGAGGGATGTCCAGGGCGATGGGTGGGCCAGCCAGGCAAGGTGGAGGTGGCCGCACGGTGGTGCGCTCGCGTCGGGCACGCACCCGTCCTCCTGGCAAGGAGGAAGACGATAGGAGGAGGCCAGTGGGCTGGGCCAGTTGGCTGGGCTGCTAGCTGGACCGGCCAGGTGAGCTGTGCTGGTGAGGCCAGGTAAGTCTCTCTCTCTTTTTAATTTCTGTTTTCTATTTCTTCTGTAACTTTAGGGCTTTAATTAATATACTAAAACTAACTCAAAAATCATGAAACTGCTCAAAGCCACTGTTTGGAATATATCCAACAGTAAACATTTCAGTTTATGATTATTTGGACATTTAAAATGTATTATAGCATTTAAATGTCCAAATGCAAATAACATATGATTTAATCCAGTGACCTTATGATGTCCTAGAAAAGTGTGCACCATTTTTGCCAGAGGTTCTAAACCAAGGCCAAGATGATGAACATTTTAGAAGGGCATTTCAGGTTCATTGAAAAAGATTTTAGTAAACCCTAGATACCCAAAAAAATTTATTGGATTTTTCAAACTTTTAATTTTTATTTGAGGAGGGTATTTAAATTTTCTTCTAAAGAACCACCCTCTCAAAAATTTTCTTTTATGGCAAGTGTTCTATTTGGATTCACCCAAGACTTGATTTTGGTCTTGGAGGTTTTTCCTTTTATTTGGACTCAAAACCAAATGCTTTTCACTTGGGAAATTCCTTTTGAAAAATCTTTTAAATAGCCCCATGGCATTTTGAAGTGATCTTTTGCCCTTTCAAAAATCCCTCTTGCCATGACCCAAGTGGAAATCCCCTCCCAAGGGCCTCTTCTCATCTTTGGATCATGTTCTACTCCAAATCCAGCAAGTTGAACCTCTCCATGTATTTGTTTCCATTTAAATTCTTATCAAATATATTTTTGCCTTCTACTTTGATCCTTGGAGGCTTTCAAAGGAGCTACCAATTCTTATCAAAAATCTGAGAAAATTCAGGCAGCCTCTGGGTGCATTGAGTGGTCACCTCACCAAGTCCCAGCTCCAGAAAAAAATTTCTTCATGCCAAATCATTCTGCCGAACACCTGCAGAGCATTGTCGAAATCATGTTCAGGAAAGTTCAGAGAACAGTTTCAGAGCTACTGTCGTTTTCTTCAGAGCCCGACGTCGATCTCGCCAGTGCCGCGGTGGCGCCTTGCTCCCCGTCCCCTCCCCCTTGTCCTCTGCACCGCACGAGTGCCTGGATGCTTGCGGACGTCGGCGAAGAGCTGGAGGAGGTGCGCCGCCCCGTGACCGACGCCAGCGGCGGCTTTGCGGCCGCCAGAGAGAGGCGCAGCGCAGACGGCGCCACCCAGCGCCGCCCAAGCCACCGGAGATCGCCGCGTGGCCATCCACTCCCCCGTGCGCGCTGCCACCCTCGTCGTGAACTGCTAGGCGCGGTGCGCGCTCTCTGCCGCCGCCGTGACCGTACGGCCCCCCGTCGAGGACCAGCGCCATTACGCCAAGCCCGACCCAGTTTAGCAGTGGAACGGCACCAGTAAACCTCCCTGATGCTGCCTGGCCACTCAAACCCCCTCCTCAACCACTGCCTCGCCGTAATCGCTCATCGGAGATTTCCCGTTCACGGCCATCCCCCTCAAATCGCCTATAAATAGAGGCCCCGAGCTCGAACTCGAACCCACACCATCTCTCCACTCCATCTAGAACGCGCCAAGCCACTGGAAGAGCCCCGGGGGAGCCTTCTTCCCCAGCCACGGCCGCCGCAACCCGCCACGGGATCCAGCTCGATTCGCTCCCGTGCGTGCACCTCCACCCTTCAACTTTTGCCAGTAGCTTCCCTATGCATCCACTCTCCTGACCCGCGCTTCAATTCGGAGTTCGCAGCACTCACCGGAGTTCTCCACCATCACCCGAGCCGCCGTCCGCCGGAGAAAGTGTCGCCGTCGACGTGGTGCTCTCCATCGGTCGAGTCCACTACCCACCGACGCGGAAGGACACTCCGATCTCCCTGTCTCGCCGTGGTTCGACGCCGGCGACCACCGCAGTCTTCGGGCGCCGGCGAACTTTTTAAACCTGACATGTGGACCCCCCTTGTCAGCCTCTATTCTCTTCTCCCTCGAAACGTTTTCTGTTGGCGCCTTTGGGCAGAGTACGTTTTCTCTGTGGGCTTGCGCGTTTCTTTCCGAAGCGTTTTCTGTTTTCTCAGTTAAACCCCTGGAACTTTTCTGTTTCATTACAGATGAGTCCCTGGACAGAAACCCTTATAACTTTTTTAATAAAAAGTGATTTTTGAGTGATTCTTTTTCTGACAATCTTATAATTTTGTCTAGTTTTTTATGGGATTTATTTGGAAATTTTTTGGAACAACTTTTATGCACGCGTTGGTTTTCACGTTAGTTTGCTTCTTCGCTATACCGTAGGTTCCGGAAGAGGTGACGGAGCCGCGAACGTCGCCGAGCTAGACTCCGACTACTCCGAACCAGGCAAGCATGTTTGAACCTTTGATATGATAGGTGTTTTGCATGTTTGCGTGAGAGGTTGTGCGTGGCATATGAGTATCGGTGAGTACCTCGTTGCTTGTGAGGCAACTACCCGCGTGTTCCAAAGTTGCGATGATCTCTGATGAGAGATGGCCTAATCATGTGGTGACATGGAGGGCAGCAAGGTGGTATTGTTGTAGCATGCCAGCCTTGTGTCATCGGACAAATTCCGACGTTAACGTGTGCGGAGTCACGTTATCGTTCTCCCCCCTTCCGTGCTACCACTGGTTTTCTGCCAGAATGCGGTTTAGTAAGTTGGTAACCTCTTTCCTTGTACACACCAAACAGAGGGGCCGGGATGATGGTTCCATGGCCCTGGATTAAAGCCAGTCATCCGGTCAGGGGGCATGGGTGTTTCCGGTTGGGACCGAGAGGGGGGCACCCCTTAGAGCGCGCGTATAGAAATTTGATCCCATGCTACGCGAGGTTGTAGCCTCCCCGTCTCAAGGTTTTTCTTGAACGTTGCCGAGGGTGATTCCTGGCTTCGGATTGTTGAATGGGTGTGTACTGGTTAGATGTGTTTCTTCCAAAACACCGTAAACGGAACTAGTCCCCGTGACTACTGAAATCCGTTGGCTGTGGTTAAAGTACAAACTCTGCAGAGTCAAATCCTTCCGAGTCATCGTATCCATGGTCAAGTATCGTGATCAGTGTATCCATATCTATGTCAAGTCCTCGTGGTTTGTTCTTCTTTCCGGTAAGTGAGCATGAGTAGTAGACTTAACTGAACGTTACTCCTGTGGATGGACTAACCCTGTTGTTTATCTCATGCCTGATTATTCTCTGGATATGATTTAAATTCTTGAGCTAATAAGATGTTAAGTTATGAAGCCCTTTATGTGATGTTGCTCAGACGTCCGACTGTGGCATGTTTGTCTTTTATTCCCAATATAAGTCCTTTTTGTGATGTCGCTCAGACGTCCGACTGTGGCATGCACTATCTTTTATTTCCTTTTATAAGCCCTTTATGTGGTGTCGCCCTGACGCCCGACTGCGGCATTATTATTCTTGCAGTTTCCTCTCGAGGAGTCATTCAGACCCTCGTTTGGCACCGGTATTACTATTCTTGCAGTTTCCTCTCGAGGAGTCATTCAGACCCTCGTTTGGCACCGGTATTACTATTCTTGCAGTTTCCTCTCGAGGAGTCATTCAGACCCTCGTTTGGCACCCAGTATTTATTTTGGGATCTCGGGAGGACTACCGCCCGACTTCTCTGTTATTTCCCCATGAAATATTGCCTCTATGCCTGAACGCACTTGTTATTCTATTCTTATGCTTCATGTTTACATTTGTTATATCTTATGTCCGAACTGTCTTTCGAGTACTTTCATAGTACTCACCTGGCTTGTTGATTTGCCCAGATGTTGACGAAGGCGATCTCTTGGATGAAGAATTCGATAGTGAGTCCGACGCCTAGAGGAATCCCAGTCAGTCCTCTTCGATCCTGGATATTGGTCACTTGTATTATAAACGCTTCCGCCACCCGCAATAAACCTCCTCGAGCTTCACCCCGACGCTCGAAGAGCTGTAGTTTGCAGGAGTCATATCACCCGCTCCGCTGTGATATTTCCACCACCGTTGTTATCGTGAGTTAGTAGTTATGCCACCCTATCCGCCGTTATGTCTTTTCGGCGTGCATGTAATAAATTGTTGAGCAGTCCCCGCTCAACCTTGTATTATATTCAGTACTCCTGGTATTTTTCTTCTGTGACCACGATAATGTCTACCAGTGTGAAGGAATTCTTCTCTACTGGTCCGTAAAAGGGATTGGTCTCTCAATAAATATTTTATTGAAAAACCGGTCGTGACAAGCTTGGTATCAGAGCCAGGCTAACTGTAGGAAGCCACTAGGTGCGATCGCTAATCGGTTATTAGCGTCTTTTGTGCTTTTTTGGCATTTTGCAATTGTAGCTATTTTCTGTTGGTCATCATAAATTTATGACATGACTACTCAGAATTTTTGCCTACTTTTGTAGATGGCTGACAGCAACTGTGAGACTCGAGTGTTCACGAAAGTGCCCGAGGGGTTTGTCAAACTCCTCGTCTCCATCGCCAAGCTCGCGATCGGGCCAGCGACTCGTCCGGAGTTCACGCTTTATCAGCACAAGCTCAGCGACGACGTGTCTATGCACCAGGCCGTGGTGCAATTCAATGGAGGACGTTCTGCATCTCGCCACTTCCATTTTGTGGGAAGGGCCATGCCTACGGAGAGGCATGCCATGCAGATGGCTGCCCGTGAGGCGATAGCTCGCCTTCGGGACATCCTTCCTATGATGAAGACTCGTCGCTACCGCTACCTCCCATGCCATGTGCCATATACTTGTCACTATGCATTCGCCTGCCATCGGGGAGAACGAGATGAAGCCATCGAGATGGTTGTTGAGTACCTCAAAGCTCTGGAGGAATCCTTCGACAACCTCGTGGACAATCTTGCGGCTGCCCGCATGGACTTAGTCCGGGGCGGTCCTGCCAGCAGGAAGGAGCTTCTCCACACGGCGCCGCCTCTGACATTCGTCTCGTCTTCAGCCTCTTATGCACCTGCCATTTTGGCCACTGCTCGCCGTCTGCCTACCACTGAGGAGTTCGACCGAGTCATCGCTCCTACTCCAGTCAGAGCTGCACCGCCTGCCGCACCCGCTCTGCCGCCTGTCGCCCCCGCACCATCACCGCAGCGCAGTGTTACGCGCCAGGAACCTGCTAGAGAGGAGGTGGAGGTTGAATCTCCTGCACCGCTGAGTCTTGCCCTCGGCAAGGGAAAGGACATCGTCACCATCTCCGACTGAGAGTGCCGAGTAGCCACGCGTTTTGTCTGCTTGTATGATGTGTTTTATCTGTACGCTAGTTTGTATTAGTGTGTTTGCTGCTTTCCGGAGGAGGACGCTAGTCTAAATAACATGTCAGGATTGTGTACGCACATCCTGAGTGCTGTATCGTGTGTTTGCTTTTCGCGTGTAAGTCATATGCTAAGCAGTTCTTCTCCGTGCAAAATCGTTTATGTTTTCTTGAAAACCTTGAGGTCTTTTAAATTGTTGCCTTTGCAAGATTTTCCTTGTGCCACACAGTTCTTCTCATCAGTTTTGCAAAATAATACCCCCAGACTGGAAAAATGTCTCGTCCGTGAAGTCGCTCCATGCCCAATCAACCAGAAGAAGTTTATGGGACACAGACTAGCAACAATTTCACTCAGGGCCAGTCCAGCCAACAAGACAGCGAAGCAGCCCTGTCTCAAGTATGCCGTCTCTTCGAACAAAGCCAGCAACAGCACCAAGAGATGACGAATCACGTCATCAATATGGGAAACCACCGTGAACCCTATCAACCACATTCCAAGTTATCTGAGTTACAGAAGACTCGCCCTTCAACTTTTGCTCACACTGATAGGCCACTGGAAGCCGATGACTGGCTTCGTGATATCGAGAGGAAGCTGATTATTGCTCAGTGCTCAGATAATGAGAAGGTGCTTTATGCACCACACTACCTTACTGGAGCAGCTGCAGCATGGTGGGAGAACTTCTTACACATGCATCCCAGTGAACACAACATCACCTGGGAAGAGTTCAAGGAAGCCTTTCGTGGGGCACACATCCCCAGGAGCATCATGAAAATCAAGAAGAGAGAATTTGACGATCTCAAGCAAAGAGGCATGTCGGTGACAGAATACAACGGTCAGTTTACCCAGCTATCTCGTTATGCCTACGACGAGCATATGACTGAGAACAAGAAGGTGGAAAAATTCCTGGACGGTCTGGCACCAGCCCTAAGATGCCAGCTGGTGGTACACACTTTCCCGGATTTTAAAACTCTGGCTGACAAGGCCATCACCTTGGAGAATGAGCGCCGTAGCCTGGAAGATATCCGTAAGCGGAAAAGGGACAAGACGACCCTCGCTCGCAACAACCGAAGCAAGACTGAGGTTCCAAGGACAGGAGCAAGGAAATCCACGACTACTGATCTAAGGCCCGTCAGGCAGTTCCATGCCAGGGACAAGGAGTTCACGTACCATCCAGGGGTCACATGCTATGCTTGTGGAGAAGAAGGGCACTATGCTAAACAGTGCCCAAAGCCGAGGAACTCAGCCCCCAAGCCGAACAATGGTGGAAACAATCCAGCCCCCAAGCGCAACAATTTCAATCCCAACAACAACCACAAGAAGGGTCACCTGAACCATGTGACCAGGGAAGAAGCGCAGAATGCCCCAGACATCGTGCTCGGTACGTTCCCTGTCAACACAGTACCTGCCACGGTTTTGTTTGATTCTGGAGCTTCCCATTCGTTCGTTTCGAAGAGTTTTGTTTTGCAACATGGTTTTCCGATACTTCCCTTGGAAAAATCTATGATCATCAAGTCCCTCGGAAATAAGCAAATCGCTCAGAGTTACTGCCAAGGAGTAATCATTGAGTTCGAAGGACTACAGTTCCAAGCAAATCTCATCGTGTTGGAAAATAAAGGACTGGATGTCATTTTAGGGATGGACTGGTTAACCACCAACAAAGGATTCATTGACTGTTTCAATCGGACCGTGGTTCTCACTCACCATCACGGCAAGATAATAAAGGTTACAGCTCAAGAAAGGCCACGGTCACGGCAACCAAAATTGAACAAAATGGACATTTCAGAACTGAGAAAGGTTCCAGTGGTATGCGAGTTTCCTGACATATTTCCTAAAGAACTACCAGGCATGCCACCAGACCGAGAGATAGAATTCAGCATCGAACTAGCACCTGGCACCGCTCCCATCTATAAGAAACCTTATAGAATGGCACCCTCAGAATTGGTGGAGTTGAAGAAGTAGATAAAGGAATTATTGGACAAAGGATTTATTCGAGCCAGCTCCTCACCATGGGGTTCGCCAGTTTTATTCGCCAAGAAAAAGGATGGGACACTAAGACTGTGTATAGACTATCGAGCCCTCAATATGGTCACCATCAAAAACAAATATCCGATGCCACGGATAAATGATTTGTTTGACCAGCTCGCACAAGCCAAGGTGTTCTCAAAAATTGATTTGAGATCGGGATATCATCAACTGAAAGTACGGACAGAGGATATCCCTAAAACAGCATTCACCTCCAGATACGGATTATATGAATTCACAGTGATGCCTTTTGGTCTAACAAACGCCCCCGCATATTTCGTCCACCTCATGAACAAAGTGTTCATGAAATTCATGGACAAATTTGTTGTGGTGTTCATCGACGACATTCTGGTATACTCAAGGACACCAGAAGAGCATGCCGAGCATCTCAGGATTGTTTTGGGAGAATTAAGGAAACATCAGTTGTACGCCAAATTTAGCAAGTGTGAGTTTTGGCTAAGGCAGGTTGGTTTCCTAGGCCATATATTGAACCAAGAAGGCGTGGCCGTAGACCCAGAAAAAGTCAAGGCCATACTTGGCTGGAAGCCACCCGCCAACGTTACAGATGTGCGGAGTTTCCTAGGAATGGCCGGATATTACAGAAGATTTATTGAAGGATTCTCCACTGTGGCAAAACCAATAACACAGTTGCTCAAGAAAGACAAGAAATTTGTATGGACGGAAGCATGCGAGAGAAGCTTCCAAGAACTTAAGAAGAAGCTAACAACCGCACCGGTATTAACCGTGCCAGACATACACAAGAGTTTTGAAGTATATTGTGACGCGTCCCGAAAAGGCCTCGGATGTGTACTAATGCAGGATGGCAAAGTTGTCGCGTATGCCTCCAGGCAGCTGCGAAAACATGAAGAAAATTACCCAACACATGACTTGGAGCTAGCAGCAGTCATACATGCACTTAAGGAGTGGAGGCACTTTCTGTTAGGAAATCGCTGTGAAATATATACGGACAATAAGAGCCTCAAATATATTTTCACACAGCCAGAGCTAAATTTACGCCAACGACGCTGGTTGGAATTGGTCAAGGACTATGATGTCGGCATTCACTACCATCCAGGGAAAGCAAATGTAGTAGCTGATGCCCTTAGTCGAAACCCTAGCCCAGACAACGACGGTCCGCAAAACTTGAGGCCTGAGTTTCAGCAAGAGTTCGCTAGGCTCAACATGGTGATAGTCTCTGAGGGCACTGTATCAAATCTGGAGATACAACCCACCCTAGTGGAACAAATTAAGAAGGCTCAATAGGGACATCCCAGCATCGAAGGTATAAAGAAGAAAATGAACCTGGGTAAGGCTTCAGAGTTCGTTCATGACAATGAAGGAATATTATGGTACGGAGACAGACTTTGCGTACCTAACATTGAGGAACTCAAGCAACAAATCCTAACCGAAAGCCACACCGCTCCATACTCAATCCATCCTGGAGGAACCAAAATGTACAAATTCATTCAGGAAAGATTTTGGTGGCACGGTATGAAAAGGGATATAGCCGCATTTATTGCTTGTTGCGATTCATGTCAGCGCATCAAGGCCGAGCATCAAAAGCCAGCAGGGCTACTCCAGCCAAACAGGATACCGGAGTGGAAATGGGATGAAATAGGAATGGACTTCATCGTCGGACTACCCCGATCACAATGCGGAAATGACGCCATATGGGTCATCACAGACCGACTAACCAAGGTTGCTCATTTCATTCCCGTGAAGACTACCTACTCCACACAAAGGCTGGCCAAACTTTATCTCTCCCGTATAGTTTGTTTGCATGGAGTCCCAAAGACTATAATATCCGACCGAGGCACACAATTTGTCTCCAAATTTTGGGATCACTTACAACAAGCTCTGGGCACGCAACTAGCATTCAGTACAGCGTACCACCCTTAGACAGATGGACAAACGGAACGAGTAAACCAAATCCTAGAAGATATGCTAAGAGCCTGTGTGCTCACCTATGGATCCAGTTGGGAAGATAGTCTGCCGTACGCCGAATTTGCTTACAACAATAGTTACCAAGCCAGCTTACAAATGGCACCCTTTGAAGCATTGTACGGACGGAGATGTCGTACCCCACTAAATTGGTCAGAAACAGGTGACAGTCATATCTTCGGCCCAGACATGCTCAAGGAGGCCGAGGAGAAAGTTAAGCAGATCAGGGACAGACTCAAGACAGCGCAGCGCCGACAAAAGAGCTACTACGATCAAAAACATCGTGAGGTCAGCTTTGAACCCGGTGATTTCGTATATCTGCGAGTGTCTCCTATGAGGGGCCTGCAACGGTTCAAAATTAAGGGGAAGCTAGCCCCGAGGTTTATTGGACCCTTCTGTATAGTTGCACGAAGAGGCACAGTAGCCTACCAGCTAGATCTGCCCAAGGAACTATCAGACGTCCACGACGTGTTTCACGTCTCACAGTTGAGGAAATGTGTGAACAACCTGGAGAAACATGTATCTCATGAGAGCATTGATGTGCAACCAGACCTCACCTACAGAGAGCGGTCAGTAAAGATATTAGAAGAGTCTGAAAGGAGGACCCGTCAGAAAACAACTAAATTTTTCAAAGTCCAGTGGAGCAATCACACCGAGGATGAAGCTACATGGAAAAGGGAAGAATTCCTTCAGGCGGAATACCCATATCTATTTGAGGATCAGCAGAAATCTCGAGGACGAGATTTTTCCTAAGGGGGTAGGTGTTGTGACACCCAAAATTTTTTATTGGATTTTTCAAACTTTTAATTTTTATTTGAGGAGGGTATTTAAATTTTCTTCGAAAGAACCACCCTCTCAAAAATTTTCTTTTATGGCAAGTGTTCTATTTGGATTCACCCAAGATTTGATTTTGGTCTTGGAGGTTTTTCCTTTTATTTGGACTCAAAACCAAATGCTTTTCACTTGGGAAATTCCTTTTGAAAAATCTTTTAAATAGCCCCATGGCATTTTGAAGTGATCTTTTGCCCTTTCAAAAATCCCTCTTGCCATGACCCAAGTGGAAATCCCCTCCCAAGGGCCTCTTCTCATCTTTGGATCATGTTCTACTCCAAATCCAGCAAGTTGAACCTCTCCATGTATTTGTTTCCATTTAAATTCTTATCAAATATATTTCTGCCTTCTACTTTGATCCTTGGAGGCTTTCAAAGGAGCTACCAATTCTACTTTGAATTTTGCCTCCAAACCAATTTCCCTAGCTAGTCCCTTGAACCCTCAACCAGGATACAAGAAGATCCACTGGTCCCCAGTTCAAATTTTTCAAACTATTCTTACTGCAAGTTTGGACCAGATTTGTCAAATTTGATGAAATTCATTTGAAATCTCCTCCCAAAAATCTGAGAAAATTCAGGCAGCCTCTGGGTGCATTGAGTGGTCACCTCACCAAGTCCCAGCTGCAGAAAAAAAAATTCTTCATGCCAAATCATTCTGTCGAACACCTGCAGAGCATTGTCAAAATCATGTTCAGGAAAGTTCAGAGAACAGTTTCAGAGCTACTGTCGTTTTCTTCAGAGCCCGACGTCGATCTCGCCAGTGCCGCGGTGGCGCCTTGCTCCCCGTCCCCTCCCCCTTGTCCTCTGCACCGCACGAGCGCCTGGATGCTTGCGGACATCGGCGACGAGCTGGAGGAGGTGCGCCGCCCCGTGACCGACGCCAGCGGCGGCTTTGCGGCCGCCAGAGAGAGGCACAGCGCAGACGGCGCCACCCAGCGCCGCCCAAGCCACCGGAGATCGCCGCGTGGCCATCCACTCCCCCGTGCGCGCTGCCACCCTCGTCGTGAACTGCTAGGCGCAGAGCACGCTCTCTGCCGCAGCCATGCCCGTACGGCCACCCCGTCGAGGACCAGCGCCATTACGCCAAGCCCGACCCAGTTTAGCAGTGGAACGGCACCAGTAAACCTCCCTGATGCTGCCTGGCCACTCAAACCCCCTGCTCAACCACTGCCTCGCCGTAATCGCTCGCCGGAGATTTCCCGTTCACGGCCATCCCCTCAAATCGCCTATAAATAGAGGCCCCGAGCTCGAACTCGAACCCACACCATCTCTGCACTCCATCTAGACCGCGCCAAGCCACTGGAAGAGCCCCGGGGGAGCCTTCTTCCCCAGCCCCGGCCGCCGCGACCCGCCACGGGATCCAGCTCGATTCGCTCCCGTGTGTGCACCTCCACCCTTCAACTCTTGCCAGTAGCTTCCCTACGCATCCACTCTCCTGACCCGCGCTTCAATTCGGAGTTTGCAGCACTCACCGGAGTTCTCCACCATCACCCGAGCCGCCGTCCGCCGGAGAAAGTTTCGACGTCGACGTGGTGCTCTCCGTCGGTCGAGTCCACCACCCACCGACGCGGAAGGACACGCTGAAGCTCTTGGTACACTTCGATCTCCCTGTCTCGCCGTGGTTCGACGCCGGCGACCACCGCAGTCTTCGGGCGCCGGCGAACTTTTTAAACCTGACATGTGGACCCCCCTGTCAGCCTCTATTCTCTTCTCCCTCGAAATGTTTTTTGTTGGCGCCTTCGGGCAGAGTACGTTTTCTCTGTGGGCTTGCGCGTTTCTTTCCGAAGCGTTTTCTGTTTTCTCAGTTAAACCCCTGGAACTTTTCTGTTTCATTACAGATGAGTCCCTGGACAGAAACCCTTATAACTTTTTAATAAAAAGTGATTTTTGAGTGATTCTTTTTCTGACAATCTTATAATTTTGTCTAGTTTTTTATGGGATTTATTTGGAAAAATTTTGGAACAACTTTTATGCACGCGTTGGTTTTCACGTTAGTTTGCTTCTTCGCTATACCGTAGGTTCCGGAAGAGGTGACGGAGCCGCGAACTTCGCCGAGCTAGACTCCGACTTCTCCGAACCAGGCAAGCATGTTTGAAACTTTGATATGATAGGTGTTTTGCATGTTTGCGTGAGAGGTTGTGCGTGGCATATGAGTATCGGTGAGTACCTCGTTGCTTGTGAGGCAACTACCCGCGTGTTCCAAAGTTGCGATGATCTCTGGTGAGAGATGGCCTAATCATGTGGTGACATGGAGGGCAGCAAGGTGGTACTGTTGTAGCATGCCAGCCTTGTGTCATCGGACAAATTCCGACGTTAACGTGTATGGAGTCACGTTATCGTTCTCCCCCCCTTCCGTGCTACCACTGGTTTTCTGCCAGAATGCGGTTTAGTAAGTTGGTAACCTCTTTCCTTGTACACACCAAACAGAGGGGCCGGGATGATGGTTCCATGGCCCTGGATTAAAGCCAGTCATCCGGTCAGGGGGCATGGGTGTTTCCGGTTGGGACCGAGAGGGGGCACCCCTTAGAGCGCGCGTATAGAAATTTGATCCCATGCTACGCGAGGTTGTAGCCTCCCCGTCTCAAGGTTTTTCTTGAACGTTGCCAAGGGTGATTCCTAGCTTCGGATTGTTGAATGGGTGTGTACTGGTTAGATGTGTTTCTTCCAAAACACCGTAAGCGGAACTAGTCCCCGTGACTACTGAAATCCGTTGGCTGTGGTTAAAGTACAAACTCTGCAGAGTCAAATCCTTCCGAGTCATCGTATCCATGGTCAAGTATCGTGATCAGTGTATCCATATCTATGTCAAGTCCTCGTGGTTTGTTCTTCTTTCCGGTAAGTGAGCATGAGTAGTAGACTTAACTGAACGTTAGTCCTGTGGATGGACTAACCCTGTTGTTTATCTCATGCCTGATTATTCTCTGGATATGATTTAAATTCTTGAGCTAATAAGATGTTAAGTTATGAAGCCCTTTATGTGGTGTCGCTCAGACGTCCGACTGTGGCATGTTTGTCTTTTATTCCCAATATAAGTCCTTTATGTGATGTCGCTCAGACGTCCGACTGTGGCATGCACTATCTTTTATTTCCTTTTATAAGCCCTTTATGTGGTGTCGCCCTGACGCCCGACTGCGGCATTATTATTCTTGCAGTTTCCTCTCGAGGAGTCATTCAGACCCTCGTTTGGCACCGGTATTACTATTCTTGCAGTTTCCTCTCGAGGAGTCATTCAGACCCTCATTTGGCACCGGTATTACAATTCTTGCAGTTTCCTCTCGAGGAGTCATTCAGACCCTCGTTTGGCACCCAGTATTTATTTTGGGATCTCGAGAGGACTACCGCCCGACTTCTCTGTTATTTCCCCATGCAATATTGCCTCTATGCCTGAACGCACTTGTTATTCTATTCTTATGCTTCATGTTTACATTTGTTATATCTTATGTCCGAACTGTCTTGCGAGTACTTTCATAGTACTCACCTGGCTTGTTGATTTGGCCAGATGTTGACGAAGGCGATCTCTTGGATGAAGAATTCGATAGTGAGTCTGACGCCTAGAGGAATCCCAGTCAGTCCTGTGCGATCCTGGATATTGGTCAGTTGTATTATAAACGCTTCCACCACCCGCAATAAACCTCCTCGAGCTTCACCCCGATGCTCGAAGAGCTGTAGTTTGCAGGAGTCATATCACCCGCTCCGCTGTGATATTTCCACCACCGTTGTTATCGTGAGTTAGTAGTTATGCCACCCTATCCGCCGTTATGTCTTTTCGGCGTGCATGTAATAAATTGTTGAGCAGTCCCCGCTCAACCTTGTATTATATTCAGTACTCCTGGTATTTTTCTTCTGTGACCACGATAATGTCTACCAGTGTGAAGGAATTCTTCTCTACTGGTCCGTAAAAGGGATTGGTCTCTTAATAAATATTTTATTGAAAAACCGGTCGTGACATGGGGTTTCTGTCATCCCCATTTCAAGTTTCTGGAAATTTAAACATGATGCAGTCACTCTAATGCATGCACTGACTAGGGTTGTGACAGGTATCCCCCAGAGCGCAGCGGGACTACCAACGCCAAGCTGACCCTATTCTTCGAGGGCGTCCTCGAGGCCCTGGAGCAGTTCCACTCCAACAGGGCGGCTTTACTGGCCGACGAGAACCGAAGGCTCTGCCGGGGTGCCATGACCAAGGTCCTCACCAAGGTGGCGTACTGGAATCCCACCCTTGACTTCGACGCCGCGCTGGAGAGCTTGCCGGACGGTACTGACCTCGCGCTGCTCAAGGAGCGTATCGAGCCCATCATCAGCCTCATCGACGGAATTCAAAGGGTGGAGGGCCAGCGCCGGGATTAGGCACCCCGTTTCTTATCGCCGCTGCAGGTTCATGACCAAGACAATTTCTATCTTTAGTTAGAACCGCAGCAACAATTTGATGTAATATAACTCTGTAGTACTTTTGATATGATGCATGTTATTTTCCTGTTCGATTTTCCTTTGTATGTCCACCCTACGTTAACTGTGTAAGCTTGCCGGTGCGTAAACCCAGGGTGGCGTCTTGAGGACGGATCTCCATTGGCCTGCCGGGTGTGCTTGCTGCCGGGCGAACCACTTTACCGGCCTTAACGCGGCCGCTCGAACTGTCGAGCTTGACACGAGTCAGAATCGAGAGCGTTGCCAATTGCGGAAGGCTACCCCGCCACACTCGACGCGACCGCTTGAGCTGTTGAGTGGACTCGAAACAGAAAAAAGGCGTTGCCAATTGCGGGTGGCCCCTTTGCATGCAGGTTCTCCACACAAAGAACGAGATCTCCGAGGGGAATAACTTTATACAAAAAGGAAATATTTAAAGTTTCGCATGACTTAGCTTTCTTGTCGCCGAACTGGCGCCCTTCGCGTATGCAGGCGGTGCCATCCTCTTAGCCGTCTTCTTCTTTGGAAGACGCGGCCACGAAGAACTGCTAGGCCAACTGCTAGACCAGATTCTCACAAGCATGCCGCCCCCTACCTGGCGCGCCAAAGATGTCAGTGGGACACGACACCTATGGGATCACAAGAATCCCTACTACGGTTCCCGGGGCGCGGGGTCGTGAGAAGAGCAGGATTAACGGTCAACACAATGATCGTTTACCCAGGTTCGGGCTGCGAGGATGCGTAATACCCTAGTCCTGCTTTGGTGGATGTATTGAGTGTTCTTGAGCTAGCTACGGGGTGCAACTTGCCCAAAAGAGCCGAATCCCTCTCCAGTACGCCATGGGCCTCCTTTTATAGTCGAAAGGGGCTGCCACAGTGGCACACAGGAGGTGGAAAGGTATACAGTGCTGCGAGCTTATCGCCCGTGTTACAGGACAAGGCGCATTTAATGCGTAGCTTATGTGTCCCTTAGCTTTATCGGGGACGGGAACGAGGCCCGTCCTGTACGTTGCCGCCTCGCCTTGCTTCGACACGCGCCCAGGCCAGCGATGCATGCGCCGCCATGTAGGCAGGCAGGCAGCTGAGGTGGCGCCGTGGTAGGGTCTTCACGAAGATCTGCATGCCACCACGTAGGTGCTTGCTGAGTTGGCGTAGAGGCAGCCCGTCGCCACGCAGGTGCCTGCCCAGCTGGTTGAGCTAGCAACTGCTTGGGGACGGCGGTGGAGTCTTGGTTGACGGGGGCCTGGCTGTGGCCCCGCTGACGCCCTCGGCAAGGGCATTGCCGGGGGCCCGGCAAGGGTCTTGCTGTGGCGTTGCAGTCGTCCCCGGCAAGGCGCTTGCCGGGGGTCTTGCGGTTCTCCTCGGCAAGGATCCCGCCGAGGGTCGCCGTCTTCTGGTTCTGATCTGATCTCACATATTTAGGATCTTGAAAAAGATCTGCATGCCACCACGGAGGTGCCTCCTGAGCCCTAGTTCCAACGTAGTTGATGGCGATGCTTGGAACCTTTGGGCTCAAGGGTGGCTCACTTTGTTGGTGTTGGGCAAGTTGCCCCGGCAAGGCTCTTGGTGGGGCCGCGGAGGCCGCCCCGGCAAGGATCTTGCCGGGGGGGTCCACCTCGCCCTCTTGTCCTTGGGTGTTTCTGCTCTTGGCGTTGCCTTGTGCTTCGGCTTCTCTCCGGCTTCCCTCCTTTGCCCTACCTAGTGTGGCCATGGCGCGCGGCTCCGACTGCCCCTGCACAAGTAAAGGGGTACAAAGGTGTGCCCCTACTTTTGTACACCGACACCACCTCCAAAGATTTGGAGGTAAAGGCTCCTAAGCGAGGGAAGATGTCCCTGTCAGGCGGTTCGGGTTCGGAAGACGACGTTGTCGCGTAGTTCCTCCGTAAGGATAAGCCCTTAGCCAAATCGTAAGTGAACAAGGGTGTCCTAAATATATCCCGTTCCTTTCCGGTTACAAGGGTAACATCTAAAATATATGTTTGCAGTCCGGCATGCAGTCTTCCTCAACAGTCCTGCTCCTCGGGGGATCTTCTTCCGAAGATGATGGAAAGCGAGACGCCTCCACAGACCTGCTCGCCCAATAGGGCGGACGATGTCGAGGTGTCGTCCTGGAGGATCTCTCCCGATCAACAAGTCGTGCGAGGGACGATGAAGACCGTGCTCAAAGGTGATACTTCGGTAGTCGAGGGTCCGGGGCGTGCGGCCCCTTCGGGGACCAACAATAAAGGCCCCGGACTATATGGTTTACAGCCGGAGACGATTCTAGGGTCGAGTAAACATATCCCTTCGAAGGGGGTCCGTACTCCCGCAGCCGCTTCTAGGAATTCGGAGGTGCCGGATACATTGATGGACATGTTGCAACATGCGTCCATCTTATAGGAACATCGTACCTTAATGGGTATGGTAGTTGAGAGGATTCTGTCCGTGAGAAGCGGATTGAGTGAAACCTTGATGGGCCTGCTAAGAGGCTTCGAGGTATGCAATGTAATATCTTTAATAGCACTCTATGTGCAAAATGCACATGTGTATAGATAGTAGCCCCCGAGACTCTGGTTGGCGTCCAAAGGGAGGCGATCAGAGGATCAAAAAAAGATATGCCCAGGAAATAATCTAATTAATTAGAACACATGTTGTTACATCCATGGCGACTGCCCATGCTATAGAGGTTGCAGGTCCGAAGAAAAAACTTGATGTGGCAGATGACGACATCACGCTTATTAACAGGCGGCTCGACGAGGCGCAAGGTATGTTTTGGGGCAGTCAGTATATGTATGCATAATAATATGAGCACGAAGCTGAGCATTGTATACTAAGATATGCATAACTGCAGATAGTGCTACCACGGTTGAGACCCTTCGGACTGAGCTCGCCCGGGCTGAGGAGCAAGCCAGGATGAGTACTGCGGCTGCCAAGAAGGCAGCTGCTGAGTTAAAGGCCGAACAGGCTGCTGATACGTCTCCAACGTATCAATAATTTTTTATTCTTCCATGCTATATTATATTCTGTTTTGGATGTTTAATGGGCTTTATTATAAACTTTTATATTATTTTGGGACTAACCTATTAACCGGAGGCCTAGCCCAAATTGCTGTTTTTTTTCCTATTTCAGTGTTTCATAGAAAAGGAATATCAAACTGAGTCCAAACGGAATGAAACCTTCGGGAACGTGATTTTCGGAACAAACGTGATCCAGACGACTTGGAGTCTACGTAAAGCAATCAACGAGGAGAGCACGAGGCAGGGGGGCGTGCCTACCCCCTGGGCGCGCCCTCCACCCTCGTGGGGCCCACGTTGCTCCACCGACATACTTCTTCCTCCTATATATACCTACGTACCCCCAAACCATGAGACAAGGAGCCAAAACCCTATTTCCACCGCTGCAACCTTCTGTACCCGTGAGATCCCATCTTGGGGCCTTTTCTGGCGCTCCGCCGGAGGGGGCATTGATCACGGAAAGCTTGTACATCAACACCATAGCCTCTCCGGTGATGTGTCAGTAGTTTACCTCAGACCTTCGGGTCCATAGTTATTAGCTAGATGGCTTCTTCTA
Organism: Aegilops tauschii subsp. strangulata; assembly: GCF_002575655.3. Lineage (NCBI taxonomy): Eukaryota > Viridiplantae > Streptophyta > Magnoliopsida > Poales > Poaceae > Aegilops > Aegilops tauschii. Next base: position 148,193,870 of record NC_053035.3, on the reverse strand, counting down.
TCTCTTTGTATCTCAATACAAAGTTCTCCTTGATTTTCTTGGAGATCTATTCGATGTAATCTTCTTTTGCGGTGTGTTTGTCGAGATCCGATGAATTGTGGGTTTATGATCAAGTTTATCTATGAACAATATTTGAATCTCCTCTGAATTCTTTTATGTATGATTGGTTATCTTTTCAAGTCTCTTCGAATTATCAGTTTGGTTTGTCCTACTAGATTGATCTTTCTTGCAATGGGAGAAGTGCTTAGCTTTGGGTTCAATCTTGCGGTGTCCTTTCCCAGTGACAGCAGGGGCAGCAAGGCACTTATCGTATTGTTGCCATCGAGGATAAAAAGATGGGGTTTATATCATATTGCATGAGTTTATCCCTCTACATCATGTCATCTTACTTAAAGCATTACTCTATTCTTGTGAACTTAATACTCTAGATGCATGGTGGATAGCGGTCGATGTGTGGAGTAATAGTAGTAGATGCAGAATCGTTTCGATCTACTTGTCGCGGACATGATGCCTATATACATGATCATACCTAGATATTCTCATAACTATGCTCAATTCTATCAATTGCTCGACAGTAATTCGTTTACCCACCGTAATACTTATGCTCTTGAGAGAAGCCACTAGTGAAACCTATGGCCCCGGGGTCTATTTTCCATCATATTAATCCTCCAACACTTAGCTATTTTTATTACCGTTTATTTTGCTTTGCATCTTTATCATAAAAATACCAAAAATATTATCTTATCATATCTATCAGATCTCACTCTCGTAAGTGACCGTGAAGGGATTGACAACCCCTTTATCGCGTTGGTTGTGATGTTCTTATTTGTTTGTGTAGGTGCGTGGGACTTGAGCGTGATCACCTACTGGATTGATACCTTGGTTCTCAAAAACTGAGGGAAATACTTACGCTACTTTACTGCATCACGCTTTCCTGTTCAAGGGAAAACCAACGCAGTGCTTAAGAGGTAGCAGCTGCTCGGCGCCAGTGCGAGGAGAGAATATCTACCATGGCGCACGAGCTAAAGGATGTCGTTGTCCGATGCAAATTCCTCGAAAAGGATAACAAAGCCAGAACAGCCGATCTTGACAAGGCCTTACAAGAGGCAAGAGAAGCACGGTCCGAGTCTGGAGCGGCTCGGGAGGAGATCCGGCAAGCTGGGGAGTTACCGGCCGGTATGCCCTTCTTATTACAGGCTAAATTCGGCGATCCAATGTAAGCCCCGCTTAATCAAATCTGGAGTTCTCCAGACGCATTCTTGGACTTGCCGAAGAGTGTCTCCGATGCGGCGCAGTTTTTCCAAGCGCACGAAGGACATGCAATGGAGAAGCTTTTCTGGTTGCAATTCAGCATGCCAAAGCGTCCGTTGTTGCTGAACAAATAGATGGCCCAGTGAGCCGAGCTCCACAAGATATCCAGATCTGCCATGAAGGATGTTGTGATCCGGCTGTGGCCGACTGAGCCAATTCCGAATAGTTATTTCGGTTTGGTGCAGCGACTTGTTGATGCGGTGCAGCGTATCGACGCCGTTAAGCGGTCCACGTGCATTGAAGGTGCACAGATGGCCTTTGCTCGCGTCAAGACGTACTGGGCGAAGATGAAGGCCACTGATATTGCAGCAAAGAGTCCACCCGGGGGCAAGGACCATCGCACGACGGAGCATTATTTTGAGGATGTCCTAGAGGGCGCCCGCTTGATAGAGGGCCAGTGCTTGAAGGATATGATATTCAAGTTAATGTACCGAAATTGTAAAAATGATATTATGATATATTATAGGCTATGTTTTCTATACTTTTGCCTGAAAGTTTTGGTTCCTCCTGTGCGGCCCTTTTTTGTATGATCTGAAAGTTTACCAGCCGTCGGCTTCGGCCCCCTCGCATATAATACGGGGGTGTTCGGAAAAGCATTTGTTCACCCTTGACCCAACGTCTTGGTCCATGAAGTAGGTGTCAATGCAACGAACTAGGCAATAGGACTATAGGGCTTTAACACATTCACTTACCTATAGGAATTTGACGGTGGGTCTACGATATAGCCCCTGGTTGTACGCGGTTATCCGAATACGGTGCGTTACATATGTGACCAGAAGAACGGTCCTTCGTGTAGTACGGAAGGAATCGCGAAAGATTCTGATAAGTCATCGAGTGGTTGGCCAGCTCTCGCCGCATCATGACAGTCAGTTTTTGGCTTTCTCTACTGAGGTGCTTGACCAGATGAACTAGAAACACAATCGCAGTAGTTCTCCCTTTACTACCCTAGCCGATAGGACGGAACGTAAGGTAGTAAGTACAGGAGCCGGTCAACCCAACTATTGACCAAATATATGATTCGGAGCTGATGCATATATGGCCAAACTCGTGACGCCGAAGTGTGCTATATAGCTGTTCGGACTTGTCGGCAACTCATATGTTGCCATATCAAGCCCCTGGCAATTTCTGCCGAGGTGCGCGCGTGAAACAAGCGAAGAAGCAAAATTCAGTTCTTAGAAAAAGCGAATACTGAATACGGATTATGTTCATTAGAATCTAATTGACACGTCAAATGCAATCTTGCAGATTATAACGCCACTACCCGGGCTAGTTGACATGCCGGGGGTCGAAGGCTGACGAAAAAGGCACTTTACAGGTTAGAAATAAAGAGTGCGGTCTACAAAAAATCATTTGGACCTCATGCCGCACGTCTGCACTGCCTTGTCTCCGTGAAAGGACTCCCTGGCAGTAATGGCCTTTGGCTATCTATATGAAGCCGAACTCAGAAAGAGTCCGTAAGATGACGAGGCTTTGAATCACCTGTGGTAAAAGATAAAAATAGTTAGAAAAAAGGCTATGGGAGTGCGGACCGCATTGTTGGCCTGTCCGTATTGTGCCTCCGCCGATGACCAGGGTATTTTAAGTGCATAATTATGTATGTGCGGTACAAACTTCGCGGCTATATGAGGCGAACGACGGAGGCCGAACTGCTGATCCAGCTCTGAGATTGATCAGTCCTGTTTAATAGGGACCGGCATCTTGATGGCCGATGAGATACGTGGCTTGATGAGGCCGCTTTGTACTTCGGCGGCGGTAGCCGTTGTCGGATTTGGGGTTCCAGCAAAACCCTTAAGGTTCGAACTCTAGGGTGTGCGTGAAGTTCTTTCCCTCCTACCGATCCACGCCCTAGCTCGCTAAGATCTCGCGGACGAAGTAGACGAACTAGCAACACAAAGACACAAGATTTATACTGGTTCGGGCCACCATTGTGGTGTAATACCCTACTCCAGTGTGTGGTGGTGGATTGCCTCTTGGGCTGTTGAAGAACAGTACAAGGAGAAGAACAGCCTCCAGAGGTTGAGGTGTTCTTGTGCTTGATGAACTTGTGTGGGTGAGATGTCTCTGAATGAGTTGTTCCCTACGGTGGTGTCTAGCTGTCGGTGCGGAAAGACACCTATGGGATCACAAGAATCCCTACTACGGTTGCCGGGGCATAGGGTTGTGAGGAGAGCAGGATTAGTAATTAGCACAAGGATCGTTTACCCAGGTTCGGGCCGCGAGGATGCGTAAAACCCTAGTCCTGCTTTGGTGGTTGTATTTCAGAGAGTTCTTGAGCTCTCGAACTAGCTATGATGGATGCGTGGTTTCAAAGAGCCAAATCCTCCTCCAATATGCCATGGGCCTCCTTTTATAGTCGAAAGGGGCTTCCACAGTGGCACACAGGAGGTGGAAAGGCGCACAGTGTTGCGAGCTTATCGTTCGTATTACAGGACAAGACACATTTAATGCACCGCTGAGGTGTCCCCTAGCTTTGTCGGGGACGGGAGTGAGGCCCGCCCCGTCCATCGCTGCTCCTCCTCGCTTCGACACGCGCCCGAGCCAGCGACACATGCGGCGCCATGTAGGTAGGCATGCAGCTGAGGTGGCGCGGTGGCAGGGTCTTCACGAAGATCTGCATGCCGCCATGCAGGTGTGTGCTGAGTTGGCCCGGAAGCTGCATGTTGCCACGCAGGTGCCTGCCCAGCTGGTTGGGCTGGCAGGTGCATGCGATTGGCGGTGGAGACTTGGCCGGTGCGGGCCTGGCAGTGACCCCGCTGACGCCCTTGGTGAGGGCCTTGTCAGGTGGCCCGGCAAGGGTCTTGCCGTGGCTTGCTGTTGTCCCCGGCAAGGATCTTGCCGGGGGTCTTGTTGCTCCCCTCGGCAAGGATCTTGCCAAGGATCGTTGTCTTTTAATCCTCATCTGATCTTGGATATTCCTTGTATTCACAAAGATCTGCATGCCACCATGGAGGTGCCTCCCGAGCCCTGGCCCAACATGGTTGATGGCGTTGGAGACCGTGGGCTCAAGGGTGGTGCGCTCCGCTGGTGTTGGACGAGCCGCCCCGGCAAGGGTCTTGTCCGGGCCGCTGAGGCTGCCCCCAGCAAGGATCTTGATGGGTGAACCTGCTTCGCCTCTCTACTTCTTTGTGGTCTCGGCCTTGGCGTTGCTCTGGCTGTCTTGGGCTTCGGTTTTACCTCGGTTCACCTCCCCTGTGCTGCTTGGTGTGGCCGCGGGCGCGGCTCCGACTGTCCGTGCACAAGTAAAGGGGAACAAAGGTGCTCCCCTCCTTTTGTACACCGACAGGAGCTCCCGGGCCTGGGCCACACATAAGCGCGACATGTTGTTGGGCCAGGCCCAAAACGGTGCGCGGGCAGGCGGGACGGTTTTTACCATGGTAAAACTTTTTGCGCGCTGCGCGTCCCACGACCCGCGTTGAATGCGTGACGTGGAGGTGTGCGTGTGACGTGGGCAGCATGCGTGGGGCGGTTTCCACATGCATGCGTCATATTGCGATACAGGGGCGGCTCGCACCTTCCCCATGAAGAGGGAGAGGCGTAAAGGCGCGGCCCATTTACTGAGTGCGGCCGGGTCGCGGTCTTCAAGGCGTCCACACCCCACGATCAAGGGGTGGGAAGAGGTCGCTTCACCCGTCCCCTCGTTTCTGCACATTCGCCACGCGTCCTTCATGCGCCTGGGGTGGCAAGCGGTGGAGACGGGAAACCGGGCCCTTGCTGGTTGGGGCAGCGGGTCGGTCTCGATTCCCTGCGCCTCTGGTGGCTGGATTGGCCGAGCGGGGCGGCCGAGCCCCGACCCCGCCCCTTTATAAGGAGAGGGAAGGGGGGATGGCATCCCACATTCTTCAATCTTCTATCTCCTCCTGCTTCTGCTTCTTCCTCTCATCCGTCATGGAGAAAGGGAACCCCGGTCCCTCGACGGTGGCGGCGAGGGTCGCCTCTCGACAGCGCGTCCCTCCTCCTCCTGAGCCTGCGGTGGTGGAGCGGGCCGCGAGGGGAAGGGGGCGAGGCCATGGGCGAAGCCGCGGTAGAGGTCGTGGTGCTTGAGGAAGAGGAGGACGGGGCGGCGCACCGGCCTCGCCCCCGCCAATGATGCCTTTCCTAATGGAGGGTCACGTTGGAGACCAGCCCCGCGAGTTCTTTGTTAGGCTGCGCCGGCCTCCGCGTCGCCGTCTTCGTCTTCCCGCCCCGTTTGCTCGGGAGATGGAGCATGAACCACCCCAGACCCTCAGGTTGCACATGAGGGGCTGCGGGAATGGGGCACGCGGGTCAACGTCGACTTCGCGGCTCCTCGGGTCATGTACCACCGCCGTGGATGGAAGACGTTCGCTCGCATCCACATCTGACGGCGGGGCTCGTCCTCTACTTCAAATTAATGGAGGATGACCTGCTCTCCGTCAAGGTCTTCGGGGATCTTGGAACTCGCCTAAAGTGCTGCGTGGAGAGCTCCTCTAACGGAGATTCCGACGATGGAACCTCTTCCTCGAGCGAAAGTGACGAGGAGGACAGTGGGGCAGATGATGGGGACGAGTCCGACTAGGTGTCGGGCGCCCCGTGCCCGGGCGGGTGCGGCAGTAGCATCTGCACCTGGTCGCTCCTCCGGTGGAGTTTTGCCGGGGGAGGGGCCAGCTCCTTGAACTTCTCGGGGTCGTCTCCTTGGGCGGCTGGCATCGAGAGGCTGCGGAAGAGGAAGAGGGCGGGCGGCAAGGCCGTCAACTCGGAGTACACGGACACCGACGCCTTCGTTGGGTGTCCGGCGACCTGCCGCCTCGTCTTCCAGCTCCTTTCCCGGCACCGTCATCACCGGCCCACCCTTGGGTAGCCACCGAGGTGTTCTCTTGGTGCTTTCCGCTGCTCGTACCTCGCCTAGGCGCCCCTTTTGCCCTTTTGCCTTCTTGACCTGCCTCCTGAGGAGAGGGACAAGAAAGGGATGACGGGCATCTCTTCTCTTTTTTAGTTTGTAAGCCTTTGGGCCTTCGTTAAATTTAGAACTTGTAACCCCCTTGCTCATGTTTTTCATTCCGTACGAACTGTACCTGTGCGGGATGTTTTTAATGAAAAAGGGATGTTTGCCGGGTTTTTCGTTCGTGGGTGGCCCCCGCGACAAGGAGCGAATCCTTGTTACTATTTAAGATAAACGTTTTTCGCACGGCAACAGGCCTTGTCGTCCCCCTCACTTCACTCGACCATTCTCGCGTCGTTGGTGGAGGGAGGGATGAAGTGGGCTTAGGCTCCTCGTTCTATCTCCTTGCCACTGCGGCTACAACCAAATCCGGACCCAGGAGATAATCCTTAGGTATAGGAAAAAAGGGAGCACAGTAGCCTGGAGATAAAACAAGCTTTCACATGCCCCAGTTCCGTACCGAAATGCATGACAGAGGATGAAAGACTTATCCGGATCTGCAGCCCCCGGCGACCTTGTCTTGCCGCGGTTGGACCCTTGTACTTGCAGCCCCCGGCATCTTTAGTTTGCCGGGGCCAGGACGCCGATCCGTTCCCTTTCTTCCAAGTAGCTCAACAGAAGTTCTCATGTGCCCTGCGAAACAAAGAGTACAGAAAAAAACAGAGAGACGCGCACTCGACCTCTAGGCTAGGGGTTAGTCGCCGCTAAGCACTATCAACCCTAACCAAGGAAGAGACTCGACCTAGCATGCATGCTATAACTTAGGGCGCCAGCGCTTCATTTATTTGTACTCACGGTCTGCGCCTGGCTTTATACAAAGGGTTACATGCCTTGCCGGCAAGGCTTGTACAAAAGGTGGCTTGTCGGGGGGACCGGCAAGCTGCGCCTCATGGGTAAAACTTGCGAAGATGCTCGATGTTCCAGGAGTTGCTCACTGGAACAGCATCTTCGGTCTCCAGGCGGACTGCGCCAGGCCTGGTGACTCGTATTACCCGATAAGGGCCTTCCCACTTTGGCGTCAACTTGTTGGAATTCTTTGCCAACTGAACGCACCGAAGAACATGGTCGCCTTCCTCAAAGCTTTAGGCATGAACCTTGCGGCTATGGTAGCGGCGCAAGGCTTGCTGGTAGCGTGCTGTTGGGGGCTTTGAGTACTTGTACGTTGCAATCGACAAGTTCACAAAGTGGCCAGAGGTTGATCCGGGGGTGTGCCATGGAGGCAAAACATACCTTGCTGCCGAGGTCTTGCATATACTGCATGAAGGTGTGGCTTGTGAACTGTGTGCTGTTGTCGGTGATGATTCTGTTCGGCACACCAAAACGGCAGACTAGTCCCTTGAAGAACTTGACGGCTGACTGTGCTGTCACCTTCCTCACTGGCTCCACCTCTGGCCACTTTGTGAACTTGTCGATTGCAACGTACAAGTACTCAAAGCCCCCAACAGCACGGGGGAAAGGGCCCAATATGTCGAGCCCCCAGACCAAGGATGGCCAGGAGAGAGGGATCGTTTGAAGGGCTTTGAGCTGGTTGATGAAGCTTTTTTGAATGGAACTGACACGCTTCACACTTGGTTACTAGTGTCGTCGCATCCTGGAGGGCGGTGGGCCAGAAGAAACCTTGCCGGAACGCCTTGCCGGCAAGGGCCCTCGACCCTATGTGGGAGCCACATACGCCTCCATGTATCTCTGCCAACAGCTCCAGTCCTTCCTCCCGAAGGATGCACTTCAATTTCACACCGTTCAGCCTGCTCCTGTACAGGACGTCATCGACGAACTGGTATAGGGCAGACCGACGGGCTACTTTTTCCGCTTCTTCCTGCTCCTCAGGAAGTTCCCCTGTTTAGAGGAATCGGACAGTATGTTGCGCCCACGCCGGAGCCTAGGGTTCGAAGGTAAGGACCAAAGGCATTTCCTCTGCCATGGGCGCGGTTGTCTCCACGGCCAGGGCTTGACGCCCTGCCGGAGCCAGTTGCTCTTTGGCAGGCTCAGCGTCCACGGCAGCATCCTTGCCGGCAGCCCAGGGGCTCGGTAGGAAAGTACTTGCCGGGACCTAATTTCCTTCGCTTGTTCCGCCCCGTTGATGGTTCGACGGATGGCTGAGTCAACCGAAGCAAAAAGGTACCTGGTTCCACAGGTAGCTTGAATGCAGCACGCTTCGACAGGTAATCGGCGATGTCGTTCTCCGCTCGGGGAACGTGCTCCGCTCGGATACCGTCAAAGCGCTCCTCCAGCTTCCTCACTTCATCTACGTAGGCCTCCATCAATGGGCTCTTGTAATCCTTGTTGACTTGTCTGACGACAAGCTGCGAGTCACCCCTGACGATGAGCCTCTTCACCCCGAGGTCTGCCGCGATCCTGAGACCGGCAAGCAGCCCCTCGTACTCAGCAGTGTTGTTTGTGGACATCTCCCTGGGAAAGTGCATCTGGACCACGTACTTGAGGTGCTCTCCGGTGGGTGTGACAAGTAGCACACCGGCACCGGCACCTTGCAGCGAGAAAGCCCCGTCAAAGTACATGATCCAGTCGCAGTCCACTTCCTTGCCTGCGCGAGCGGTCTCTTGAATTTCTTCATCAGGTGTTGAGGTCCATTCTGCAATGAACTCCGCCAGGATTCTTCTCTGGATTGTTTAGGTACTTTCAAACTTCAACCCAAAGCTCGACAACTCCAAGGCCCATTCCACAATCCTTCCAGTTAAATATGGGTTGTGTAGTATCCGTTGTAATGGGAGGCGGGTGACGACAGTGATCTCGTGGGCTTGGAAGTAATGACGCAACTTTCTCGAGGCCATAAGGAGGCCGAAGAGAAATTTCTGCACACCGGAGTACCTCGACCTAGCCCCCTGCAAGAGGGAGCTGACAAAGTAAACCGGGTGCTGCATCATCTTCTTCTTCTGCATCACTTTGCTTGACTGTGCGGGCGTCGCCCTGATGGCGTCAGACTCTACCAGGGGCCTTGCCTTGCCGGCACCAGGTCTTGCCGGGGGAATCTTGGGCTCGCCGTCCGCTGGTTCTGTCATCGCCACTGCCTCCTCGTCGACCTCCCTCTGTGCCACTAGTGCGGCGCTGACCACTTGATTCGTTGCCGTTAGATACAGCAGTAACGGTTCTTGTGGTTTAGGCACAACCAGTATTGGCTTGGAGGGAAGGTATTTCTTCAGATCCTGCAATGCTAAGTCAAGTTTTGGGGTCCACTCCATCGGGCCTACCTTCTTCAAGATTTTGAAAAAGGGAAGGGCGCACTCGGCGGACGTGGAGATGAATCGGCTCATGGCGGCGACGCAGCCGGTGAGCCGACGCACGTCCTTGATCCACTTAGGCGCCTCAATCTGTTCAATAGCCTTGATCCTGTCTGGGTTTGCCTTGATCCCGCGCTGCGACACAAAGAATCCGAGAAGCTTGCTGGACGAAACGCCGAAGACACACTTCTCAGGGTTGAGCTTAAGGTTGATCTTGCACAGGTTGGCAAATGTCTCTTCCAGATCTTGCACAAGAGTTGCCCCGTCCTTGGTTTGACCACTATGTCATCCATGTATGCCTCCATATTTCTATGGAGTTGGGGTTCAAAACCAATTTGGACTTCTCTTGCAAACGTCGAGCCAGCACTCTTCAACCCGAAAGGCATCCGTAAAAAGCAATACGTGCCACATGGGGTGATGAATGATGTCTTCTCTTCATCCTCTTGTCATGAAGATTTGGTGGTAGCCCGAGTAGGCGTCGAGGAATGACAACAGACACACCCGGCCGTGGAGTCAACAATCTGGTCGATGCGCGGCAACGGGAAGGGGTCCTTAGGACAAGCCTTATTGATATCTGTGTAGTCAATACACAGCCTCCACTTCCCATTTGCCTTGGGCACCACTACTGGATTGGCCAACCACGTCGGGTGGAGCACTCCTCACACCAAACCTGCCGCTTCCAACTTCCTGATCTCTTATGTGATGAACTCCTGCCTCTCCAGAGCCTGCTTTCTGGCCTTGTGCTTGACCGGCCGCGCATGAGGACAGACAGCTAGGTGGTGCTCAATCACCTCCCTGGGAACACCAAGGATGTCGGATGCTTGCCACGCAAACACGTCGACATTCGCCCATAGTAAGGTGACGAGTGCGCCTTCCTATTTGCTGTCGAGGGTGGTGCCTATGGTGAAAGCCCCTCCCGCGCCATCCTCCCTGACGGACACCTTCTTGGTCTGCGGTGGCTCAGCTCTGGATTTCTTGCTCTTGCCGGTAGAGCTCTCTGGCACGTCCTCGACGATAGCACAACACTCCAAGGAGGTGCGCTTACTGGAGTGGGTGCAAGAGGTCATGTCGGGCTTCTTCTTCCCTCCCCCGGCTTTGGCGGCAGGAGCAAGTGCCCTGGCGGCAGCTGCTGCAACTGCTTCCCGGTAGAGTTGGTCGGCGCAAATCAGCGCGTCTTTCTTGTCGGAGGGGACGGAGATGATGGTCAATGGCCCGGGCATCTTTAGCATGTTGTAGGCATAGTGCGACGCCGCCATGAACTTTGCTAGTGCCAGGCGGCCGAGGATCCCGTTGTAGGGCAAGAGGATCTCGGCCACGTCGAAGACGATTGTCTCCGTCCTGTGGTTCAACTCCCCTCCAAACGTCATGGATAGCATGACCTTTCCCTTCGGCTAGCTCCTCCCTGGATTGACCCCTTGAAACGTGCCCGTTTCCTCGAGGTCTCCATCAGGGATTTGCAGCCTTTTGATCACGACGGGCGAGATCAAGTTCAGGCCGGCCCTGCCGTCGACCAACATCTTGTTCACCTTGAGGTTGCGTATCGTTGGCGAGACCAACAACGGCAAGCACCCGACCGCGGTTGTGCGGTCAGGGTGGTCCTGGGCGTCAAAGATGAGGGGCGTGCTGGACCACTTCAGCGGCTTCTGAGCGTCGAACGACGGCTCCTCTGCTGTAATCTCACGCGCCCACTGCTTGAGCTGGCGGTGAGAAGTGTGCAGCGAGGCGCCACCGTCGACGCACATGGCCTCTGTAGCCTTCTGGAACTCTTGCTCGCCGGACATATCGTCCTCGTCATGATCATCGTCTTCTTGTTTCTTGTCACGGCCCCGGGCGGGCCTTTCTTGCTGGTTGTTCTTGCCGGGGCGGCCTCCTTGGCCGCCACGCTTCTTGTCAGATCCCTCGGCACCGTCCTGGCCCTTCTCCTTGTCCCGCCTGTCATACTCGGCCTTTTTCTTTGCAGCAAGAAGCTCGACTTGCCGGCAGTTCTGGAGGTTGTGGCCTTTGGTGCGGTGGATCTTGCAGTACTGCTTGCCGGAACCCCCTGGTTTGTCGGCAGCTGCTAAGGCCCGGCAGGCGACGCACCCGGCGATCTCCTTGCCGGGGTCGTCTGCCTTGACCTTCTTGGCAGCGCCGGTGTCATCAGACCCTTCAACGGCAAGCACGGCCTTGCCTTGCGTTTCCTGTTGCGACGCCGGCTCTTCTTCGTCGGGGTGGCGGTGTCTTCATCAGTAGAGTCGGTATCCGCACCGGCGTCTTCGCCAGGGTACTTCCTTCCCTCTTCAGCCCGGGCGCACCTATCGGCCAGAACATAGAGTTCGGCCACATCCTTAACCTTGGTCATCGCCAGCTCTTCACGCATCTTGCGGCTGCACATGTTTTGATGGAACGCGTTGATCACAGCGGCGGGATGAACGTCGGGGATGTTGTACTGCACCCGGCTGAATCTCTGGATGTTCTTGCGCAGGGTTTCCCCTTCCTTCTGGGAATGATATGCATATCACTGGCCTGGCCATGAGCTTGGTGGCCTCCAGTGAATGCGCCAACGAACTCATGGCACAGATCCGACCAAGAAGAAATGGAATATGTCGGCAAGTGCATCAACCAAGACATAACATTGGGCTTCAGTGCCAACAGGAATTAATTGGCAAGCACCTTGTCGTCGCGAGCTCCGGCAGCCAGCATCGCGATGGTGTAGATGCTGAGGAACTCGGACGGATGGGTCTTGCCAGTGTACTTCTCGCCGACGTCAGGCTTGAACGTGCGGTGGGACGGCCACTGGAACTGCCGGAGCTCGCGGGTAAAGGCTGGGCAGCCCACCTCGTAAGGTAAGCCGCCGGACCCCCCCGGCGCTGGGTGGTCCATAGCGGGTCCCGCCCGCTTGTCCGACTGGTGGCGTGTATCAAGCCGGCGCCCGATAGTGGCTCAAGCATCTTCATGAGCTCGTTCTCGAAGAACTTGGCGCTGGTCGCGGTGGGTCCGCGGGTCGGACGACGCTATAGAGATGTTAACACAAGCGTCTTCACGACGAGCCGACGCCCGCGGCGGCTGGCGAGGAGGAGGAGAGTGCACCGTGACCGCAGCACCCCCGGTCCTCCTAGTGCTGGCATGTGGCGGCTCGGTGGAGCGCCGGCCCGAGGGTCCCGCCGGTCGCAGATCATCTTTGTTGGCGACGGCGACGAGGCTCCGGATGGTGGCCCTCCACTCGTCGAGCTTCTCCGCAGCAGGAGGGAAGTCAAGGAGCAACTGCGCGCGCCAAAGCTTCTGCTGGCGTGGGTGGCGGCGACAGCTGCGTGGACCATGGCACGCTTCGACTTCTAAGCACGCTAGAAGGAGCTCTATCACGACCCAGCGGCTGCGTGCTATTTTCGCCAGCACTTCGCGGGCATGCTGAACTCCTTCGTCCTGTGGACGACGCATAGGGCTCTTCCCACGGCGGTGTCCAGGTTCACCAGCGTGGTGACACTACTCGTCACGCACACCATGGGAAGAGCGCGCGGTGGTCGCCGGCGTAGGCATCTTGGAGGTTGTTGCGCCGCCCGTGGGTGGCACAACGACACTCCTGGAGAGCCCCGCGCCGCCTGCGGGGGGCCCAGCCCCATCTTTAGACTTGGTGACGTGCGGCCCGTCGCCTGGCGTGCGAACGGCGTCGCTCGCCTGGCTCTGACTGCCAGGGCGATGCTGGTGCTCGCGGGCCGCGGCTTGGGTTCTGTCTGTGACCGGGCCGCTGCTCGCCCATACTGGCACGGGCCGTTCGGCCCCCGACGAGCCGATCGCCATGGCCGTCTTCTTCTTGGGAGCAATGGCGATGAAGAAATGCTGGGCTAACTACTAGACCAGATTCTCACAATTGCGCCCCCTACCTGGTGCGCCAAAGATGTCGGTGCGAAACGACACCTATGGGATCACAAGAATCCCTACTACGGTTGCCGGGGTGCAGGGTTGTGAGGAGAGCAGGATTAGTAATCAGCACAAGGATCGTTTACCCAGGTTCGGGCTGTGAGGATGCGTAAAACCCTAGTCCTGCTTTGGTGGCTGTATTTCAGAGAGTTCTTGAGCTCTCGAACTAGCTATGGTGGATGCGTGGTTTCAAAGAGCCGAATCCCCCTCCAGTATGCCATGGGCCTCCTTTTATAATCGAAAGGGGCTGCCATAGTGGCACACAGGGGGTGGAAAGGCACACAGTGCTCCAAGCTTATCGTTCGTATTACAGGACAAGACGCATTTAATGCGCCGCTGAGGTGTCCCCTAGCTTTATCGGGGACGGGAGTGGGGCCCGTCCCGTCCGTCGCCGCTCCTCCTCGCTTCGACACGCGCCCTGGCCAGCGACGCATGCCGCGCCATCTAGGCAGGCAGTCAGCTGAGGTGGCGCGCTGGCAGGGTCTTCACGAAGATCTGCATGCCGCCATGCAGGTGTGTGCTGAGTTGGCTTGGAAGCTGCATGTTGCCACGCAGGTGCCTGCCCAGCTGGTTGGGCTGACAACTGCATGCGAACGGCGGTGGAGACTTGGGTGGTGTGGGCCTGGCAGTGGCCCCGCTGACGCCCTTGGTGAGGGCCTTGCCGGGTGGCCCGGCAAGGGTCTTGCCGTGGCGTGCTGTTGTCCCCGGCAAGGATCTTGCCGGGGGTCTTGTGGCTCTCCTCGGCAAGGATCTTGCAGAGGATCATTGTCTTTTAATCCTCATCTAATCTTGGATATTCCTTGTCTTCAAAAAGATCTGCATGCCTCCATGGAGGTGCCTCCTGAGCCCTGGACCAACGTGGTTCATGGTGTTGGAGACCGTGGGCTCAAGGGTGGTGCGCTCCGCTGGTGTTGGACGAGCTACCCCGGCAAGGGTCTTGCCGGGGGAACCTGCTTCGCCTCTCTACTTCTTTGTGGTCTCGGCCTTGGCGTTGCTCTGGCTGTCTTGGGCTTCGGTTTTACCTCGGTTCACCTCCCCTGTGCTTCTTGGTGTGGCCGCGGGCGCGGCTCCGACTGTCTGTGCACAAGTAAAGGGGTACACCGACACTAGCTCTACTTATATAGGCCCTGGTCCTCTCCCCAAATATTGAGCGGGAAGGGAGCCATCAATGGCGGGCAATTTGAAAGGGGACAACTAGTACAAGCTATCCTGACAAAAGTGGTCTTCGCCTGCAAAAGGGCTCTGGTGGTGACGCCGGCTTGGGCTCCATGGTGAGCTCCGTCTTGCCGTCCTGCGGGTCTTGGTCTCATTGCACCGATATGGAAACCTTTGCTTGATGCCTTGGTACTCCGCGCCTGCGCTTGCCTCCTTAGCACCAAAGAGGAAACAAGGACGCTGCGCGCGCTGGAGCCCGCCTGGTGTCGATCGTCATGGCTCACGTCATGAGAGCCTCGCGAGGTTCACCCAACCTTGATATCTCCGCTCCTCGCGAGGCAGCCTGGAGAGGCCGCTCCTGAGGAGGTCTTGCATCATCCGCCTTGCGAGGCTTGGCCCCTCGCGAGGGTCTTGAATGCCTTGTTGATGAAGATGGGCCATACAGGCCTGCTAGCGCAGCCACGCCGTGGGCCACAGGCAGGCAAGTCTGGGACCCCCGTTCCCAGAACGGCGACAGTTGCCCCAGGGCCCAAGGTGCGCTCGGGCTTGACTTCGAGGCAAAGCCAAGGGTCAAGCACGGAGTGCCGCGGGCCCCAAAAGCCTGCGGCCTTGGTCGACGCGTGGCCGTTGATTGGACGTGGGCGTCTCCACTTCCCCATGCTGCCTCGGCAACTGCTCGATTTGACAAGTCCCTGCGACATGCAAGGAAAACCATCATTACTTGTGATCATGGAGGGCGCCGGTTGGCCTCCTCTCGCCATAAATGGGGACGGGGGCGGAGCCCCCGTCGCACATCTCTTCCTTGCTTGCTTGCCTCTTTCCTCTTTGCTCCTCTGCTTGCAACAATGGCGCCATCGAAGAGGTTCTCCGCCGCGGAGAAGGGCAAGGACCCTCGGGAGGGACCCGGCTCCCTGGCGCCCAAGCAAGGACGTGGCCGTGCCGGCAAGCATGTCGCGATCCCCGCCGTGGCCCCTGGCTCTCGGGGTGGCGCCGCAGCGCGTGGCAAGAGTCGCCCTGGTCGCGGCAGTCCTGTTGACGAGAGGAGACGTGTCGTGGTTGCGCGACCTCCGCGACCGTGGTTCCATGCGTCTAAGGTGGTGCCGGAGTTCCTTGTCTAGTCGGAGGATCCGGCCCGCAGCTGGCTCCAGTTCCCCCGCTTCTTTGCCGGTGAGCTGCCGGCCTCCGGTCCAGGCAGGCTCTGGCTGCAGGCGGACGGTTGATGCAGCCGGGCTTCTTGGTTGGCGGTCGAGGTCTCCGTCGCGGGCAACATAGCTCTGGCCCGCGGTTGGCAGACGTTTGCCCGCGCGCGCAGCCTAGGCAGACGGTGCACCCTTCACTTCAAGTTCGACAGCGACACGACCCTCTTCGTGAGGCTGTTCGGGGAAAACGGTCGCTGCGCCGGATGCTGCCCCGAGGTGAACGACGGCGAGGAGGTGCTCGGCCTTGGCGATGGTCGGGATGGGGAAGAGGACGAACCCGTCGGCCGCGCCTCCTCGGCTATGGTGGCTCCTCCCTTGGCGACAGCTCCAGCAGCGGCAGCCTTCATCAGCCGCCACGCCGTCGTGCCCGCTTCGAAGGGGGTAGCGGGTCGTCTCGCCGCCGCGCATCGGTGAAGCGCGAAGAGGGGTCCGACTAGACCCGGGACGTTGCCAGGGCCCTACTCCCGCCGGCTGCTGCAGGGGCGAGCGCCGCTTTAGTTATGTTCCTCTTTTCCTTCCTGCATCGAAACAAAACCAGCATGGGCCCGGAGGGGCGTGTATCGAACTGTAACTTATTAACCGTTATGCTACACTTGTTGTTTCAGTGCTGCGTGGTTGTTTTGCGCAAAGATAACTTAGCTTGGTGCATTCGGGGCGCCATCCTCTTTATGAGGCGTTTATTTCCTCATGTCCATCTTGACCTTGTGGTCTGCAATTGCTCAGGAACTGCAGAAAATTCGTTAGGGAGTTTGGCAGGAGATTTTTCATTCACCCAAGCCTTGACCCGGTGCTTTGTATCACGGTACCCGTGGGGCACGGATTAAGAGAGATGCGCCAGCTTTCAGGCTCGAATGAGGGTGGCTCGTGAGAAGGCAGAGAGAAGAAAACCGCTCGTGAGGGCACCTTCCTAGCCCCCGCCGCAAAGTATGTGAGAGAGAGAGAACACGAGCGAACCAGAGCCGAAAAATGCGGCAAGAGGCGAGGGAATCGAATCAGCAAGGAACACCAAAGCAAACATCGATTAAGGAAAAATGAGCCAACTACGGAAAGCAAATGAAAAGCTGCGTCCGGCACCTAATCTAGTCTTCAAGTCTTCTCACCAGCGCGGAGCTAAGTGCTGCCACTAGGCGTGGGAGGGAGCCCCAAGGCCTGAGGCTGGCGCTCCTGAGACTCCGGGGCGTGTACAACCCCACTCATTATTACGTGAGAGTGTCACGGGCGGCGATTCTTCACAGGCACCGGGCCTTCTTCACAGGCTCTGGGCCTTTCTTCACAGGCTCTGGGCCTTGCTTCATGGGTAGAACTTCTGGAGGTGCTGAATGTTCCAGGCGTTTTGGATAGGTATCCCGTCCTGTGTCTCCAGGCGCGCGGCGCCAGGCCTGGAGACATGGACGACCCTGAACGGGCCCTCCCACATGGGTGAAAGCTTGTGCAACCCTTCCCTAGAGAGGACCTGCCTCAGGACGAGGTCGCCCACCTCGAGCGTCCTAGAGCAGATGCTGCGGCAGTGGTATCGCCGCAGCGCCTGTTGGTACCTTGCCGCCCTCAGCGCAGCTTCGCGATGACGCTCCTCCCCCAGCACGAGGTCCATCCCCCTGCATGGCGTCCTGCTGCGTTTCATCGAATGCTGGGACCCGTGCGGAGTGATGCTTAACCTCGTGAGGAAGGACTGCTTCAGCTCTGTAGACCAGGAAGAACGGGGTCTCGCCCATTGGCTTGGTGGCGGTCGTGCGGATTGACCACAGCACGGACTGGAGCTCGTCGTGCCAGCCCCTGCCACAGGCCTCGAGCTTCTTCTTGAAGGTCGTGGTCTTGAGGCCCCTCAGGATCTCCGCGTTGGCGCGTTCGGCCTGACCATTGCTCCTGCGGTGCGCCACCAAAGCGTAGCAGATCTGCGTTCCAAGGTTAGCACAGTAGGTTTTGAAGAGGTTACTAGTGAACTGCGAGCCGTTATCTGTGATGATGCGGTTGGGGACCCCGAAGCGGCTCACGAGGCCCTTGATGAACTTGACAGCAGAGCCAGCTAGGATGGTATGGACGGCTTCCACTTCTGCCCACTTGGTGAACTTGTCGGTGGCAACGTAGAGGTAGCGGTAGCCCCCGGGCGCTCGAGGGAACGGGCCTAGGATGTCCAGCCCCCAGACCGCGAACGACCACGTGAGCGGAATGGTTTGGAGGCCCTGAGCCGGCTGATGAATTTGCTTGGCGTGGAACTGGCAGGCTTCACAAGACTTCACCAGCTCAGCTGCGTCGTTGAGCGCAGTGGGCCAGTAGAACCCACTACGGAATACTTTGCCGACGAGGGTCCGTGATGACGAGTGGTGCCCGCAGTCCCCACCGTGTATGTCAGTTAGCAGCTCCTTCCCCAGGTCCCTGGAAATGCAGTGCAGGGAGACGTTGTTTTGCCGCTTCCTGTACAACTCACCATCCTGGATGCAGTACGCCATGGCTTGCCGAACCACACGCTCTGCATCCTCCTCATTCTTTGGCAGCGCCCCTTGTATCAGATATTCCTTGAATTCCTTGGTCCAGCACCCCTCCTGACGCTCGAGCGCCAAGAGCAAGCGAGCTCATGATGTCGGGCCACAGGCTGGGGCTCCTGAGGCAGGAGGCCGCGGGAGCTCCTCCCGAGGCTGAGCCGTGCTTGACAGTGGTGGTGTCGCCGATGGCTTGAAGAGCCGTTCCTCAAAGACACCGGGCTCTTGTGGCTGCCGCTTGGATGCTCTCCCGGCGATGTCGTCGGCTTCCTTGTTGGTACCCCGGGGCACGTGCTGCAGCTCTAGGCCCAAAAACTGCTTCTCCATCTTGTGCACCTCCGCGAGGTATGCCTCCATATGCTCGTCCTTTGGCTCATATACTTTGTTGGAGAAGTTGACGAGGAGCTGTGAGTCACCTCTAACGGTAAGGAGCTTCACCCCCAGAGCTGCCGCGGCCTTCAGGCCAGCTATGAGGCCTTCGTATTCCGCGATGTCATTGGAGACCTTCTCGCCATGCTGAAAGCAGAGCTGCACGGCGTAGTAGAGCTTATCCTGAGTGGGCGAGATGAGTATTGCTCCAGCCCCTATGCCCTCGTGCGCGGAGGCGCCATCGAAGTACATGACCCAACCGTCTGGTGCCTCACTTCCTGGCGAGGTGGACCGGTCTTCGCCTCCCTCAAGCGTCGGGACATCCGTCCATTCCGCCACAAAATTAGCGAGCGCGGCTACCTTCATGACCCTGGTAGTGCTGAACTCTAACTGGAATGCTTGCAGCTCGATGTTCCACTCGGCGACCCTCCCGGCAGAATTGGGGCTCCTGAGCACCCTCTCCAACGGGTAGGCTGAGACGACCTTGATGGGGTGGCCCTGGAAGTAGTGCCGCAGCTTGCGCGAGGCCACCAAGAGTGCGAGCAGGAGCTTCTGAGGCATGGGTTATCGTGCCCTTGCGTCCCGCAACACCGTGCTGACAAAGTACACCGGGTGCTCGACAAGGGCTGGCGTGTTGGTGAGGCTTGTGTCTTGCGGGGGCCCGAACGTCTCCTGAGGTGGTGGAGTGAAGGGTGCCTGGTCGCTTGCGGGGGTCTCTGTGACAACGTCCTGCCGAGCTTGGTCTTCCGTTGGTGCCACTGCGGCTCCTGCAGCGCCTTCCTGATCTTGCGTCATTTCAGCTGTAGCTTGGCGCGGCGCGCCCTTGGCTTGGTGCTCCTCCCGAACTGCCACCAGCGCTGCGCTGGCAGAGTACAGGCTGGCAGCCAGGTAGAGCACCAAGGGCTCGAGAGGCCGTGGCGCCACCATCGCCGGTGGGCTAGTTAGGTATCTCTTGAGGTCTTGGAAGGCTTGGTCGACCTCCGGGGTCCACTCAAACGGGCATTTCTTCGTCATTAGCTTGAAGAAGGGCAAGGCAGGTTCTCCTAGCTTGGAGATGAAGCGTCCCAATGCAGTCACCCGACCGGCCAGCTTCTGCATTTCGCTGAGGGTCTGCGGTGGGCTCATGTCTTCAATGGCTTTGATCTTCTCCGGGTTTGCCTCGATCCCTCTGTGGGACATGTGGAATCCCAGCAACTTGCCGGACGGGACACCGAACACACACTTCTCCGGGTGAAGCCGCAAGTTCACCTGGCGCAGGTTCTCAAAGGTCTCTTCCAGGTCTTGGATCAGGGTCTTCGCCTCCCGAGATTTCATCACAATGTCGTCGACGTAGGCCTTTGTGTTTCTTCCGAGCTGTCGCCCTAAGCCGATGTGCATCAGTCACTGAAAGGTTGCACCCACGTTGCGCAATCCAAAGGGCATGCAAGTGTAGCAGTACACCCCACACGGGGTCAGGAATGCTGTCTTCTCCATGTCTTCTACTGCCATCTTGATCTGGTGATATCCTGAGAACGCGTCCAGGAAGCACAGCAGGTCGCACTCGGCGGTGGAGTCGACGATTTGATCAATGTGTGGGAGCGGGAACGGATCTTGGGGGCAGGCTTTGTTGAAGTTGGTGAAGTCGACGCACATCCGTTCTTTCCCGCCTTTCTTTGGCACTATGACGGGGTTCGCCAGCCACTCGGGATACTGAACCTCGCGAATGGCACCCGCCGCCTCCAGCTTGCGGGTCTCTTGGACAATAAAGGCCTCCTTCTCTGTCGGCTGCCGTCCCGCCCGCTGCTTCACTGGGCGTACATTGGGGCATACCCTTAAATGATGCTGAATCACCTATCTCGAGACTCCTACCAGCTGATTGGGCTCCCACGCGAATATATCCTTGTTTGCGCGCAACTTCACCAATGCTTCCTCTTGACCTTGGTTGAGGCTGGGTCCTATGGTGAAGGTGGCTCCTGAGGACCCGTCCTCGTTGACCGGCACCTGCTTGGTTTCTGCCTTGTCTTGGGTGAACAGCTGCTTCTTCTTGGTAGGTGCGGCCTCCCTGGCCGCGGGGGTACCGGCGCCGGCGGGCTGTGCCGCCGCTGCGGTCTTGAAGGCGAGCTTGAGTGCCGTCACTGCCTCCTTGGTGTCCCCCTTGATGGTGAGGACACCTTTGCATCCAGGCATCTTCATGAGGTTATAGGCCGGATGAGTCACCGCCATGAACTGGGCCAAAGCTGGGTACCCGAGGATGGCGTTGTACGGGAGGCCGATGCGGGCGATGTCGAAGTCGACCAGCTCGGTGCGTAGTTGTCGCACGTGCGGAAGGTGACGGGAAGGCGGATCTGCCCCAGGGAGTGGTCAGCGCCGCCACCAACTCCTGAGAAAGGCTTGCTGAGGGTGAGCCGCTCGAGCGGCACGTGAAGGAGGCTGAAGGCTTCCACGGAGAGCAAGTTGAGGCCAGCACCGCCGTCGATGAGGGCTTGGTGACAGCCACATGGCAGATGGTGGGCGTGCAGAGCATTGGAAGCATGCCCGTGCCGGCGGTGGAGTCGGGGTGGTCTTCTGAGCTGAAGGTGAGGTCGGCCTCCGGCGCAGCCCAACCCGGTGGAGCCCCCGGGCGTTTGGAAGCGGCACCAATCTGGCGGAGGAACGGCTTGATGTGGCGATCTGAAGGCGGTGCTTGAGAGCCGCCCAGCAGGGCCGCAACTACGTGGTGCACCGGTACCGTATAGCGACCAGTGAAGAAGTCACAGAGTTCCCCCAGAGACGCCACCGTGGATCCGGGAAGGTTGAGCAGCCAGGCCCGTGGCTCGCCGGCGAGGGCCATGCGGAGCTAGTTGGCCATGACCTTCTCGCCGCCTCCGGCCTCGAGGACGGCCTCCCCGTACGCCAACAGGAAGGCTAATGGGTCCGTCGCGCCGTCGTAGCGCGGCGGCATCTCCGGCTTGAACTTGGCTGGCCACCGCACCCGCCGCAAGGCGGGGGCCAGGGCTCGGAGCCCCCTGGCCCCATCGTCAATGCCGGTCGTCGGAGGCGATCACGGGGCGGATGCCATGCGGGCGGAGCGCAGATCGTCAGAAGGGAAGCTATGGCGCACCCGTACCTGGCGCGCCAAATGTCGGATCTGGGGTTCCCGCAAAACCTTAAGGTTCAAACTCTGGGGTGCGCTCGAAGTTCTTTCCCTCCTACCGATCCACGCCCTAGCTCGCTAAGATCTCGCGGATGAACTAGACGAACTAGCAACACAAAGACACAAGATTTATACTGGTTCGGGCCACCGTTGTGGCGTAATATCCTACTCCAGTGTGTGGTGGTGGATTGCCTCTTGGGCTGATGAAGAACAGTACAAGGGGAAGAACAGCCTCTTGAGGTTGAGGTGTTCTTGTGCTTGACGAACTTGTGTGGGTGAGATGTCGCTTAATGAGTTATTCCCTATGGTGGTGGCTAGCTCTACTTATATAGGCCCTAGTCGTCTCCCCAAATATTGAGCGGGAAGGGAGCCAACAATGGCGGGCAATTTGAAAGGGAACAGCTAGTACAAGCTATCCTGAAAAAAGTGGTCTTCGCCTGCAAAAGGGCTCTAGTGGTGACGCCGTCTTGGGCTCCATGGTGACCTCCGTCTTGCCGTCCTGCTGGTCTTGGTCTCGTTGCACCGATATGGAAACCTTTGCTTGATGCCTCAGCACTCCGCGCCTGCGCTTGCCTCCTTAGCACCAAAGAGGAAACATGGACGTTGCGCGCGCTGGCACCTGCCTGGTGTCGATCGTCATGGCTCAAGTCATGAGAGCCTCGCGAGGTTCGCCCCGCCTTGATATCTCCACTCCTCGCGAGGCAGCCTGGAGAGGCCGCTCCAGAGGAGGTCTTGCGTCGTCCGCCTCGCGAGGGTCTTGAATGCCTTGTAAATGAAGATGGGCCGTACAGGCCCGCTAGCGCAGCCACGCTGTCGGCCGCGGGTAGGCAAGTCTGGGGACCCCCGTTCCCAGAACGCCGTCAGCCGTAGTATGCTCCTCTGTACGGAGGGAGCATTCTGTCTTTCCGTTTATCCTGAAGAAGCCACGTGGACCGGGCATCTTAAGCTTTAGATAGGCATAGTGTGGGATCGCATTAAAACGAGCAAAAGAGGTACGC
The DNA here is from genome assembly GCF_002575655.3 of Aegilops tauschii subsp. strangulata. Lineage (NCBI taxonomy): Eukaryota > Viridiplantae > Streptophyta > Magnoliopsida > Poales > Poaceae > Aegilops > Aegilops tauschii. The sequence continues at coordinate 148,171,219 of NC_053035.3, read as the reverse complement.
CCGAGCAGTGCATGGTAGCTACTGTCGAATGAGACAATATTGAAGGTCAAGCCTTCGCTTCAAAAGTTGTTCGACGAACCGAAAACGACTTCCAATGTAATTGAGCCCGTGCAGTGAGCTTCTATGCCGGGTAGTGCTCCCTTGAAGGTAGTTGTGGTGGGCTTGATTCTTGAAGGATCAATGCCCATTTTGCGGACAGTGTCTTGGTAGAGTAGATTAAGGCTACTGCCGCCGTCGTGAGATGTAACCCATCGATAATTGGGTCGAGGACCAGAGCTGCCGAACCTTCGTGACAGATACTGGCTGGGTGGTCCTTGCGATCAAAAGTGATCGGGCAGGCCGCCCATTAGCTAAATTTTGGGGCGGCCAGCTCTATGGCGTAGGCGTCTCGTAGTGTGCTCTTGCGCTCCCCTGTAGGGATGTGTGTCATGTATACCATGTTTACTGTTTTTACTTCGGGGGGAAATTCCTTCTGACCCCCGGTGTTCGGTTGGCAAGTCTCTTCGTCATTGTTGTCACTTGGCGGCCCCCTCCCCTTGTGTTCGGCATTAAGCTTGCTGGCTTGTTTAAAGACCCCACAACTTCTGTTGGTATGATTGGCTGGTTTATCGGGGGTGCCATGAATCTGGCAGGGCCGACCCAGTATCTTGTCTAAATTGGATGGTCTGTCTCTGTTTGCCTTGAATGGTTTTTTCTGTTGACCGGGTTTGGAGCCGCTGAATCCGGCGTTGACCGCCGTGTCTTGCGTTCCTTCATTATTATTTCGACGCTTGTGTTTATTGCGTCGTGGCTTGCCGTTGCCATCTCGAACTTCGGAGGTGCCCGGATCACTGGTGCTGTTGCTTCTACAAGCGCGCTGCTACCTCTTGAGCATGCGTTGGTTTTCCCTTGAAGAGGAAAGGGTGATGCAGCAAAGTAGCATAAGTATTTCCTTTGGTTTTTGAGAACCAAGGTATCAATCCAGTAGGAGACTACACGCAAATCCCTAGTACCTGCACAAACAAATAAGAGCCTTGAAACCAACACGATAAAGGGGTTGTCAATCCCTTCACGGCCACTTGCAAAAGTGAGATTTGATAAAGATAGTAAGATCAATATTTTGGTATTTGTATGGTATACATAAAGATTGCAAAATAAATAGTAAACTAGAATTGTAGATTGGAAATTTATATCATGTAAAGTAGAGTCGGGGGCCATAGGTTTCACTAGTGGCTTCTCTCAGATAGATAATCATGTTCATAAACCCAGAATTCATCGGATCTCGGCAAACACACCGCAAAAAGAGTTACATCGAATAGATCTCCAAGAGAATCGAGGAGAACTTTGTATTGAGATCCAAAGAGAGAGAAGAAGCCATCTAGCTAATAACTATGGACCTGAAGGTCTGTGGTAAACTACTCACACATCATCGGAAAGGCTATGGTGTTAATGTAGAAGCCCTCTGTGATCGAATCCCCCTCCGGCAGATCACCGAAAAAGGCCCCAAGATGGGATCTCATGGGTACAGAAGGTTGCGGTGGTGGAAATAGGGTTTCGTTGCTCTCCCCGAAGGTTTCAGGGTATAAGAGTATATATAGGGGAACGAAGTAGATCGGTGGAGCTACGAGGGGCCCACAAGTTTGGGGGGCGCGCCTACCCCCCTTGGGCGCTCCCTCCTACCTCGTGGCCGCCTTGTTGCTTCCTTGACGTCCACTCCAAGTCTCCTGGATTGCGTTTGTTCCAAAAACGGTCCTCACGAAGGTTTCATTCTGTTTGGATTCTGTTTGATATTTCTTTTCTGCGAAACACTGAAATAGGCAAAAAAACAGGAATTTGCACTAGGCTTTCGGTTAATAGGTTAGTCCCAAAAATAATATAAAAAGGTATATTAAAGCCCATTAAACATCCAAAATAGATAATATAATAGCATGGAACAATCGAAAATTATAGATACGTTGGAGACATATCACGAGTCAGCTGTCTTCTCCCGCGCAAAAGCGGGTCATCAGAGTGGTATGGGCTGCCATGGATTTTGGTTTTTCTTGACCGAGGTGGCGGGCGAGCCACTCATCTCGGACGCTATGTTTAAAGGCCGCGAGGGCTTCGGCGTCCGGACAATTGACAATTTGGTTCTTTTTAATGAAGAACCTAGTCCAGAGCTTCCTGGCTGACTCCCCGGGCTGCTGGATAATGTGACTTAGGTCATCGGCATCCGGAGGCTGGACATATGTACCTTGGAAGTTATTGCGGAAGGCGTCTTCCAAGTCTTCCCAGCTGCCAATGGAGTTTTCGGGTAGGCTGTTCAACCAGTGTCGAGCTGGTCCCTTGAGTTTAAGTGGGAGGTATTTGATGGCATGAAGATCATCACGGCGGGCCATATGAATATGGAGAAGAAAATCTTTGATCCATACCGCGGGGTCTGTTGTCCCATCATATGATTCGATGTTCACGGGTTTAAACCCTTCTGGGAATTCATGCTCCATTACTTCATCAGTGAAGCAAAGGGGGTGTGCGGCGCCTCTATATCGGGCCACGTCACGACGTAGCTCGGATGGAGTCCATCTGCGGTTTTTGGCCCGGGCGTGATTATGCTTGCCACGTCTGGCTTGCTAGCCGTCGTCGCGTGTCAGGGCACGCTCCCACGATCCGTAGATGGTCTGGTCTGTCCTGCTCTACTATCCAGGTCCTGCCGCAGTTCATAAGTATATCCCCGAGTTGTTTTATCTATGCCTTTACGGCGAGGTAGTATGGGCTGGTGTTCGGCTTGAGTTGCCGCTTTGTCCCGGCCACGTGGTGGTTGATCAGCCGCATTACGCACTGATGGTACGGGCTCAAGTGCCTCATCATCGAATTGAGGTAGCAATTTGCGCTTCGGGTAACTTTTGGTTGGGCACACGAGGCCGTTTTCCTTGGCTGCCAGGACATTAGTCCATCTATCGTTGAGCAGATCTTGATCAGCTTGAAGCTGCTACTGGTTCTTTTTCAGGCTCCTTGCAGTGGCTATTAGCTGGCGGTTAAAGCGCTCCTGCACGAGAGGTTCCTCAGGCATGATAAAATTCTCATTGCCGAGGCTCACCTCATCCTCGGGGAGCGGAAGATAATTACTCTCCTCCGTGTCTTCGTTTATGGCCTGTTCATCAGGGCTGACTCCCCCATCTTCCCATTCGTCCTATTCGGTGGTTGGCTCAACGGCGTCTTCATTGTCTTCGGTGTCGTCTAGAGTATTGTTTTCTCCTGTGCCGGTATTGCTGCCTTTTCAACGGCGTGACTTAGAGCGGCGGCGCTGTCGTCGGCGCTTTGGCTATATCTCAGGAGGTTTATCCTCGATTGGGTCTTCTTTGTCATTGTCATTAGCTTCTTTGGGTGTATCCACCATGTACACGTCATACAAAGAGGTGGCCGTCCAACGTCCGGTAAACGGCGGGTTTTGGGCCTCCTCTTCTCCGGCATCGTCGTCCATACCATCAATGTTTTCGGAGTCGTAATCGAGCATGTCTGTTAAGTCCTCGACAGTGTCTATAAAGTGGGTGGTGGGTGGGACGTAAAATTCCCCGTTCTCAGCCCTTATTCTGGGCTGGCATAGTTCGGACGTTGCTCCTCTGTAATGACAAGGGATCGCATTAAGTCCAGAGCTTTGCTTAAAGGCGAGGTTTGGCCCGAGAGAAGAGAGCCCGTGGAGTATGGCGAGAGGGGGACTCCTTCGCCGAACTCACACGATACTGACTCCGAGGATTCGGAGCCAGTGTACGGAGAAGGGTCCGGCTTCATGATGGTTGCCAGCGACACTACTTCCCTCGGCTCTCCCACAATGGGCCTAGTGGCCGCAGATAGTCCGTCGAGCTCAGGGAGCCCATCTTCGGACCTGGCGATATGCTCCGGATCTAAGGCCAGAGCGGAGGTTGGGGGCGCGAATCCTTGGAAGATCAAGTCTCCTTGGATATCAGCGACGTAGTCCAGATTTCCAAAACTAATCTGGTGAACTGGGGCGTAGCTGTCGATCTGCTCTAGATGGCCAAGTGAGTTGGCCCGCAGTGCGAAGTCGCCGAACACAAAGATCTGGCCGGGGAGGAAAACATCCCCCAGGGCAGCATTGTTGTAGATGATTGATGGAGCCATCAAACCTTCTGGTGATGACGCAGCGGAACTCTCAATGAAAGCACCAATGTCGGTGTCAAAACCGGCGGATCTCGGGTAGGAGGTCCCGAACTGTGCGTCTAAGGTCGATGGTAACAGGAGACAGGGGACACAATGTTTACCCAGGTTCGGGCCCTCTCTAGGAGGTAATTCCCTACTTCCTGCTTGATTGATCTTGATGAATATGAGTATTACAAGAGTTGATCTACCACGAGATCGTAATGGCTAAAAGCCTAGAAGTCTAGCCTATATGATTGTGATTGCCTCTATGGACTAAACCCTCCGGTTTATATAGACACCGGAGGGGACTAGGGTTGTACAAATTTGGTTACAGAGAAAGGAATCTTCATATCCGAACGCCAAGCTTGCCATCCACGCAAAGGAGAGTCCCATCCGGACACGGGAGAGAGTCTTCTATCTTGTATCTTCACGGCCCATCAGTCTGGCCCATGTCCAACAGGCCGGACGCCCGAGGACCCCTTAATCCAGGACTCCCTCACTTATGTCATCTAATATAGTACTTGCTCTGAAGTTACTCTCAACTGTGTAGTCTAAAATGCTGGGCATGCAGCGGGCGGTGCCCTCGGTCGGCGCGCCACTTCAACGGTGGAAGCAGTTAGAGGTCGCGTTGCCCTAACTTTCCATCAATGTGGAGCGGCGGGCTCAGCTACGCTGCGAGAGAAGCACACGCGGGAGGGGGAGGGGTTTTTGGTGGGCCAAGAAGGTGAGAAGCCAACTTGGGATCGGTCCGGACGGGGAAATATCATGTGCTCCCATACTCACTAGTTTCATGCATATGACACTAGTCTATGTTACTACTCCCTCCTTTCTAGTTTATAGGGATCAATTCGAAAATCTCACCAACCAAGGTAGATGATGAGTGGTGGAATACTTTCTGTAATTTGCAAAAGCACCCAATTAATGCTCTATTTTCCTCAAAAATTTATGTTTACCATTGTATTAATTGTAATTCATGCATGCATAAAGTACATGCATTGGTAATTTTTCTCTTAATACTTGCATGCAATTATTTAATGCACCTTGAAATCTAAACTTGTGATGGGGAACAACCAAATTGATCCTTATAAAATGGAAAAACTAAGATTTTGAGATAAGCCCTATAAACCGGAAAGGAGGGAGTAACATACTAATGTTATGATGGCTTCATTTATTAGCTTGTGACTCATCTTGTCTTAGGAAACGCTATGTTGCAGTAACATATTATGTTACCACTTCTCATTAACTACTTGCCACATAAGCAAAATTTTCTTGGAGTGCGCTAAGTTTCTCCCACTATAAGTAGTCGTACAAAGTGTGGGCTATGTAGAGGGCATAGTAAGCAAGCTTCTCATCGTTCTGCGAGTTGACATGACACATCAAAGTAGTAGTTTTTTTCAAAATGTACATCAAAGTACCTGTGTGGTAGTCTCCAAAAACGGCCGACCATATCCATGGCTACCATCCCATCTCGTGCTCCATCATGGAGTATGTGCATGATTCATGTGCCATTCAAGAAAAAAACTACGTACATTCCATTGAAGAAAAAAATTAAAAACAAACACGCCACCGCGTCATGTTCTAACTTTGATTCGTCCACGCGTGGTTCCCGACAATCCACTAAGTGAACAACTACCAAACGCATCGAATTATCATGTGAGCTGCCTCTTCATCCAGAAATGAGCTCCACCGTGTACCCGCGCGCGTGTGTTAGGGAATGAGGCACAGAGTACGTGCGTCCATGCGCGCAATTTTTCTCTTCGTGCACGTACTCCTTTTTTTGTGGGTGATTCGTGCACGTACTCGACCTACTTTGGTGACTATTGGTGAGTCTCACTTATCCCTATATCTCAGCATGTACATCTACATCTGCATCTACGTCTACAACATCTACATCTACATCTACCTCTACTATAGTACAACATGATTTAAACATGAGACCAGCCATTTTCTTGCATGACACACTACAAAAAAATACACTTCCATGATGATACGTGTTCGTCACAGTAGGTCACGTTTTCTGTCATGTATGTACATCCATGACAAATTTATGACGGAATCAACATAGTCATACCTGTGCTGTCGTGGAAGTGTTCCATGACATTACCAAAATTATCATCACGGAAGTGTCCACTTCCATGACGATAAATCGCATGTCATAGAAGTGCTTTCGTCAAGGGTGACCGACACGTGGCATCGACCGTAACGGCTCGCCGTTAAGCTATCGGGACCGGTTTTGGATCCGATAACCCGTTAACATCCCGGACCAATGGGGATTTTCCATGTGTAAAATTCTCATTGGCCGACGGAACCACGTGTCGGCTCCACGTTGGGAGAGATGTCATCCAATCATTGGACAGGAGGCGCCTATGATACGTCGACACGTGGCACGACCCAATAGAGGCCCATTCCGGTAAAAAGGCCGGCCCAGCTAAAGGCCCACCATTTTTCAGACAGTAGTGGGTTGGTCCGTTAATAGCCTGCCATGTTTTGGGTCAAACTGAGGCCCATAGCAGATCAGGCCCGTTCACAGCCTGCCGTGTTTTGGGGCAAATTACAACCCATATCGGATCAGGCCTGTTAACAGGCCACTGTACCTTTGGGCCAATTCTAAGACAGGTTTGTATTTCAGCCTGCTAAATGCCCGTTTACCAGTTCGGCCCGATAATAGTTTCGGCCTGTTAGCGGCCCGTGGAGTATCTGGGACGTTATCGGCCCAGTTTAACTTTAGGCCATTTAATGGCCCATGTAGAAACTGGGCTATTTCTTGTCCGAAGTAACTTTAGGCCTGTTAATGGCCCGTAGTCTTCGTGGATAAATTTCAGCCCAACTGGCCTATCGGCCTGTTAATGGCACGTGTAAGAGTTGGGCCTAATTACAGCCCGCGTTGAATCCGGCCTGCTTACAGCCCGTCTGATAATGGCCCGTGACACTTTTGGGCCTATGGCCCACGTGGATACCGGCCTGCTTAAAGCCCATAATTTTATTGGGCCAAACAGGCCTGAGATATATTGGCCTGTTAACTGCTCGTCCTATTTGGGCCCAACATGGGCCTTAGGAAGTTTCGGCCTGTATTGGCCCGTGAATTTTTCGGCTCAACGCTATCCCAATCTAAGATTTAGCCTGTTAAAAGCCCATGGTATTCTCTGGCCCAGCTGGCCAGAATTTTACTCGGCCTGTTAAAGGCGGGAAACTACTGTAGGTTTAGACCTGCTATTCGCCCAAGATGATTATAGGCGCACGTTTTGCCCATATTAGTAATGGGCCGGCCTGAAGACCGACAACACTGAGATCCACTGAACCTTCCGGCCTAAATTACAGCATACCGACCAAAGAATAAACCTTGACTATACAATAAAGAAATTACAGCATATTACATCAACTGGGAATCAAAGTTCGCTACCGGTGATAAGAAAGCGCAACATGACCTCAGATTACATACACTGGGAATGAAAGGTCGCCACCAGTGCATATAAACACGCCGACAAAAGAATATACAAAACTGAGAGCACTTCAGAAGGCACTAGGCCTGGCAAGGCTGGCTCCGCAAGCAGCCGAACAAGCTGGAGACCTCAGTTGTGTCAATGATAGATGCTTCATCCCTAGCTGTATGGCACCATAGTGCGCACGACAGTCCCCTGACATCTTCAATATATCTTTGACTTCAAGTTGGAGCTGAGCTGAAGCAAGCCTTTCCGCTTTAAGTTGAGACTGAAGAAGTCGAACAAATTGAGGCAGAGACTGCACAGAGGTTTTCTCACACCTGCTGGTGAGTAGCTTCAACTCACTGTCTTCATCAAGATAGGACCTTGGGGTCATCTCGCTCTCCTCAAGATGGTTTGGCTCACTATCTTTCCTAAAGTTCTACCTGGCATAAGAGATACGACTCTGAAAGAGAAACAAGGAGACACGTAACAGGTTTCACAATTATATAGGAAAATAAATGGATCTGTTTTGCATAAGGAACATGTTTTTACAACTAAAATTTAAAACTGGTAGTTGTTGCAAACATCCAATTAGATGTAAACAACAAAATAAACAGCAGTTGAGGAAATGATGCCTATCCAAATCTATACTAGAACAAAGTTTGAAAGCTTGAGAAGGATGAACTTACATTACATGTTAACACGGGCTGGACAAAGCCCTTCTCCATGTTGATGGAAGGATAATTCAATAAATTCCCCAAAGAAAATTCTTTATAAGCGTTGCCATTATTCTACATTTTGCAAAGAGTAAATATAGATCAAATAGAGGCCCATTCTAGTAAAAAGGCCGGCCCAGCTAAAGGCCCACCATTTTTTCAGACACTAGTGGGTTGGCCCGTTAACAGCCTGCCATGTTTTGGGTCAAACTGAGGCCCATAGCAGATCAGGCCCGTTCACAGCCTGCCGTGCTTTGGGGCAAATTACAACCCATATCGGATCAGGCCTGTTAACAGGCCATTGTACCTTTGGGCCCATTCTAAGATAGGTTTGTATTTCGGCCTGCTAAATGCCCGTTTACCAGTTCGGCCCGATAATAGTTTTGGCCTGTTAGCGCCCCGTGGAGTATCTGGGACGTTATCGGCCCAGTTTAACTTTAGGCCATTTAATGGCCCATGCAGAAACTAGGCTATTTCTTGTCCGAAGTAACTTTAGGCCTGTTAATGGCCCATAGTCTTCGTGGATAAATTTCAGCCCAACTGGCCTATCGGCCTGTTAATGGCCCGTGTAAGAGTTGGGCCTAATTACAGCCCGCGTTGAATCCGGCCTGCTTACAGCCCGTCTGATAATGGCCCGTGACACTTTTGGGCCTATGGCCCACGTGGATACCGGCCTGATTAAAGCCCATAATTTTATTGGGCCAAACAAGCCCGAGATATATTGGCCTGTTAAATGCTCGTCCTATTTGGGCCCAACATGTGCCTTAGGCAGTTTCGGCTTGTATTGGCCCGTGAATTTTTCGGCTCAACGCTATCCCAATCTAAGATTTAGCCTGTTAAAAGCCCATGGTATTCTCTGGCCCAGCTGGCCAGAATTTTACTCGGCCTGTTAAAGGCGGGAAACTACTATAGGTTTAGACCTGCTAATGGCCCAAGATGATTATAGGCGCACGTTTTGCCCATATTAGTAATGGGACAGCCTGAAGACCGACAACACTGAGATCCACTGAACCTTCCGGCCTAAATTACAGCATACCGACCAAAGAATAAACCTTGACTATACAATAAAGAAATTACAGCATATTACATCCACTGGGAATCAATGTTCGCTACCGGTGATAAGAAAGCGCAACATGACCTCAGATTACATACACTGGGCATAAAAGGTAGCCACCAGTGCATATAAACACGCCGACAAAAGAATATACAAAACTGAGAGCACTTCAGAAGGCACTAGGCCTGGCAAGGTCTGGCCCCGCAAGTAGCCGAACAAGCTGATGAGACCTCAGTTGTGTCAATGATAGATGCTTCATCCCTAGCTGTATGGCACCATAGTGTGCACGACAGTCCCCTGACATCTTCAATATATGTTTGACTTCAAGTTGGAGCTGAGCTGAAGCAAGCCTTTCCGCTTTAAGTTGATACTGAAAAGTCGAACAAATTGAGGCAGAGACTGCACAGAGGTTTTCTCACACCTGCTGGTGAGTAGCTTCAACTCACTGTCTTCATCAATATAGGACCTTGGGGTCATCTCGCTGTCCTCAAGATGGTTTGGCTCACTATCTTCCCTAAAGTTCTACCTGGCATAAGAGATACGACTCTGAAAGAGAAACAAGGAGACACGTAACAGGTTTCACAATTATATAAGAAAATAAATGGATCTGTTTTGCATAAGGAACATGTTTTTACAACTAAAATTTAAAACTGGTAGTTGTTGCAAACATCCAATTAGATGTAAACAACAAAATAAACAGCAGTTGAGGAAATGATGCCTATCCAAATCTATACTAGAACAAAGTTTGAAGGCTTGAGAAGGATGAACTTACATTACATGTTAACACGGGCTGGACAAAGCCCTTCTCCATGTTGATGGAAGGATAATTCAATAAATTCCCCAAAGAAAATTCTTTATAAGCGTTGCCATTATTCTACATTTTGCAAAGAGTAAATATAGATCAAATAGAGGCCCATTCCAGTAAAAAGGCCGGCCCAGCTAAAGGCCCACCATTTTTTCAGACACTAGTGGGTTGGCCCGTTCACAGCCTGCCATGTTTTGGGTCAAATTGAGGCCCATAGCAGATCAGGCCCGTTCACAGCCTGCCGTGTTTTGGGGCAAATTACAACCCATATCGGATCAGGCCTGTTAACAGGCCATTGTACCTTTGGGCCCATTCTAAGACAGGTTTGTATTTCGGCCTGCTAAATGCCCGTTTACCAGTTCGGCCCGATAATAGTTTTGGCCTGTTAGCGCCCCGTGGAGTATCTGGGACGTTATCGGCCCAGTTTAACTTTAGGCCATTTAATGGCCCATGCAGAAACTGGGCTATTTCTTGTCCAAAGTAACTTTAGGCCTGTTAATGGCCCATAGTCTTCGTGGATAAATTTCAGCCCAACTGGCCTATCGGCCTGTTAATGGCCCGTGTAAGAGTTGGGCCTAATTACAGCCCGCGTTGAATTCGGCCTGCTTACAGCCCGTCTGATAATGGCCCGTGACACTTTTGGGCCTATGGCCCACGTGGATACCGGCCTGCTTAAAGCCCATAATTTTATTGGGCCAAACAAGCCCGAGATATATTGGCCTGTTAAATGCTCGTCCTATTTGGGCCCAACATGTGCCTTAGGCAGTTTCGGCTTGTATTGGCCCGTGAATTTTTCGGCTCAACGCTATCCCAATCTAAGATTTAGCCTGTTAAAAGCCCATGGTATTCTCTGGCCCAGCTGGCCAGAATTTTACTCGGCCTGTTAAAGGCGGGAAACTACTATAGGTTTAGACCTGCTAATGGCCCAAGATGATTATAGGCGCACGTTTTGCCCATATTAGTAATGGGACAGCCTGAAGACCGACAACACTGAGATCCACTGAACCTTCCAGCCTAAATTACAGCATACCGACCAAAGAATAAACCTTGACTATACAATAAAGAAATTACAGCATATTACATCCACTGGGAATCAAAGTTCGCTACCGGTGATAAGAAAGCGCAACATGACCTCAGATTACATACACTGGGCATAAAAGGTAGCCACCAGTGCATATAAACACGCCGACAAAAGAATATACAAAACTGAGAGCACTTCAGAAGGCACTAGGCCTGGCAAGGTCTGGCCCCGCAAGTAGCCGAACAAGCTGATGAGACCTCAGTTGTGTCAATGATAGATGCTTCATCCCTAGCTGTATGGCACCATAGTGTGCACGACAGTCCCCTGACATCTTCAATATATGTTTGACTTCAAGTTGGAGCTGAGCTGAAGCAAGCCTTTCCGCTTTAAGTTGAGACTGAAGAAGTCGAACAAATTGAGGCAGAGACTGCACAGAGGTTTTCTCACACCTGCTGGTGAGTAGCTTCAACTCACTGTCTTCATCAATATAGGACCTTGGGGTCATCTCGCTGTCCTCAAGATGGTTTGGCTCACTATCTTCCCTAAAGTTCTACCTGGCATAAGAGATACGACTCTGAAAGAGAAACAAGGAGACACGTAACAGGTTTCACAATTATATAAGAAAATAAATGGATCTGTTTTGCATAAGGAACATGTTTTTACAACTAAAATTTAAAACTGGTAGTTGTTGCAAACATCCAATTAGATGTAAACAACAAAATAAACAGCAGTTGAGGAAATGATGCCTATCCAAATCTATACTAGAACAAAGTTTGAAGGCTTGAGAAGGATGAACTTACATTACATGTTAACACGGGCTGGACAAAGCCCTTCTCCATGTTGATGGAAGGATAATTCAATAAATTCCCCAAAGAAAATTCTTTATAAGCGTTGCCATTATTCTACATTTTGCAAAGAGTAAATATAGATCAAATAGAGGCCCATTCCAGTAAAAAGGCCGGCCCAGCTAAAGGCCCACCATTTTTTCAGACACTAGTGGGTTGGCCCGTTAACAACCTGCCATGTTTTGGGTCAAATTGAGGCCCATAGCAGATCAGGCCCGTTCACAGCCTGCCGTGTTTTGGGGCAAATTACAACCCATATCGGATCAGGCCTGTTAACAGGCCATTGTACCTTTGGGCCCATTCTAAGACAGGTTTGTATTTCGGCCTGCTAAATGCCCGTTTACCAGTTCGGCCCGATAATAGTTTTGGCCTGTTAGCGCCCCGTGGAGTATCTGGGACGTTATCGGCCCAGTTTAACTTTAGGCCATTTAATGGCCCATGCAGAAACTGGGCTATTTCTTGTCCAAAGTAACTTTAGGCCTGTTAATGGCCCATAGTCTTCGTGGATAAATTTCAGCCCAACTGGCCTATCGGCCTGTTAATGGCCCGTGTAAGAGTTGGGCCTAATTACAGCCCGCGTTGAATCCGGCCTGCTTACAGCCCGTCTGATAATGGCCCGTGACACTTTTGGGCCTATGGCCCACGTGGATACCGGCCTGCTTAAAGCCCATAATTTTATTGGGCCAAACAAGCCCGAGATATATTGGCCTGTTAAATGCTCGTCCTATTTGGGCCCAACATGTGCCTTAGGCAGTTTCGGCTTGTATTGGCCCGTGAATTTTTCGGCTCAACGCTATCCCAATCTAAGATTTAGCCTGTTAAAAGCCCATGGTATTCTCTGGCCCAGCTGGCCAGAATTTTACTCGGCCTGTTAAAGGCGGGAAACTACTATAGGTTTAGACCTGCTAATGGCCCAAGATGATTATAGGCGCACGTTTTGCCCATATTAGTAATGGGACAGCCTGAAGACCGACAACACTGAGATCCACTGAACCTTCCGGCCTAAATTACAGCATACCGACCAAAGAATAAACCTTGACTATACAATAAAGAAATTACAGCATATTACATCCACTGGGAATCAAAGTTCGCTACCGGTGATAAGAAAGCGCAACATGACCTCAGATTACATACACTGGGCATAAAAGGTAGCCACCAGTGCATATAAACACGCCGGCAAAAGAATATACAAAACTGAGAGCACTTCAGAAGGCACTAGGCCTGGCAAGGTCTGGCCCCGCAAGTAGCCGAACAAGCTGATGAGACCTCAGTTGTGTCAATGATAGATGCTTCATCCCTAGCTGTATGGCACCATAGTGTGCACGACAGTCCCCTGACATCTTCAATATATGTTTGACTTCAAGTTGGAGCTGAGCTGAAGCAAGCCTTTCCGCTTTAAGTTGAGACTGAAGAAGTCGAACAAATTGAGGCAGAGACTGCACAGAGGTTTTCTCACACCTGCTGGTGAGTAGCTTCAACTCACTGTCTTCATCAATATAGGACCTTGGGGTCATCTCGCTGTCCTCAAGATGGTTTGGCTCACTATCTTCCCTAAAGTTCTACCTGGCATAAGAGATACGACTCTGAAAGAGAAACAAGGAGACACGTAACAGGTTTCACAATTATATAAGAAAATAAATGGATCTGTTTTGCATAAGGAACATGTTTTTACAACTAAAATTTAAAACTGGTAGTTGTTGCAAACATCCAATTAGATGTAAACAACAAAATAAACAGCAGTTGAGGAAATGATGCCTATCCAAATCTATACTAGAACAAAGTTTGAAGGCTTGAGAAGGATGAACTTACATTACATGTTAACACGGGCTGGACAAAGCCCTTCTCCATGTTGATGGAAGGATAATTCAATAAATTCCCCAAAGAAAATTCTTTATAAGCGTTGCCATTATTCTACATTTTGCAAAGAGTAAATATAGATCAAATAGAGGCCCATTCCAGTAAAAAGGCCGGCCCAGCTAAAGGCCCACCATTTTTTCAGACACTAGTGGGTTGGCCCGTTAACAGCCTGCCATGTTTTGGGTCAAATTGAGGCCCATAGCAGATCAGGCCCGTTCACAGCCTGCCGTGTTTTGGGGCAAATTACAACCCATATCGGATCAGGCCTGTTAACAGGCCATTGTACCTTTGGGCCCATTCTAAGACAGGTTTGTATTTCGGCCTGCTAAATGCCCGTTTACCAGTTCGGCCCGATAATAGTTTTGGCCTGTTAGCGCCCCGTGGAGTATCTGGGACGTTATCGGCCCAGTTTAACTTTAGGCCATTTAATGGCCCATGCAGAAACTGGGCTATTTCTTGTCCGAAGTAACTTTAGGCCTGTTAATGGCCCATAGTCTTCGTGGATAAATTTCAGCCCAACTGGCCTATCGGCCTGTTAATGGCCCGTGTAAGAGTTGGGCCTAATTACAGCCCGCGTTGAATCCGGCCTGCTTACAGCCCGTCTGATAATGGCCCGTGACACTTTTGGGCCTATGGCCCACGTGGATACCGGCCTGCTTAAAGCCCATAATTTTATTGGGCCAAACAAGCCCGAGATATATTGGCCTGTTAAATGCTCGTCCTATTTGGGCCCAACATGTGCCTTAGGCAGTTTCGGCTTGTATTGGCCCGTGAATTTTTCGGCTCAACGCTATCCCAATCTAAGATTTAGCCTGTTAAAAGCCCATGGTATTCTCTGGCCCAGCTGGCCAGAATTTTACTCGGCCTGTTAAAGGCGGGAAACTACTATAGGTTTAGACCTGCTAATGGCCCAAGATGATTATAGGCGCACGTTTTGCCCATATTAGTAATGGGACAGCCTGAAGACCGACAACACTGAGATCCACTGAACCTTCCGGCCTAAATTACAGCATACCGACCAAAGAATAAACCTTGACTATACAATAAAGAAATTACAGCATATTACATCCACTGGGAATCAAAGTTCGCTACCGGTGATAAGAAAGCGCAACATGACCTCAGATTACATACACTGGGCATAAAAGGTAGCCACCAGTGCATATAAACACGCCGACAAAAGAATATACAAAACTGAGAGCACTTCAGAAGGCACTAGGCCTGGCAAGGTCTGGCCCCGCAAGTAGCCGAACAAGCTGATGAGACCTCAGTTGTGTCAATGATAGATGCTTCATCCCTAGTTGTATGGCACCATAGTGTGCACGACAGTCCCCTGACATCTTCAATATATGTTTGACTTCAAGTTGGAGCTGAGCTGAAGCAAGCCTTTCCGCTTTAAGTTGAGACTGAAGAAGTCGAACAAATTGAGGCAGAGACTGCACAGAGGTTTTCTCACACCTGCTGGTGAGTAGCTTCAACTCACTGTCTTCATCAATATAGGACCTTGGGGTCATCTCGCTGTCCTCAAGATGGTTTGGCTCACTATCTTCCCTAAAGTTCTACCTGGCATAAGAGATACGACTCTGAAAGAGAAACAAGGAGACACGTAACAGGTTTCACAATTATATAAGAAAATAAATGGATCTGTTTTGCATAAGGAACATGTTTTTACAACTAAAATTTAAAACTGGTAGTTGTTGCAAACATCCAATTAGATGTAAACAACAAAATAAACAGCAGTTGAGGAAATGATGCCTATCCAAATCTATACTAGAACAAAGTTTGAAGGCTTGAGAAGGATGAACTTACATTACATGTTAACACGGGCTGGACAAAGCCCTTCTCCATGTTGATGGAAGGATAATTCAATAAATTCCCCAAAGAAAATTCTTTATAAGCGTTGCCATTATTCTACATTTTGCAAAGAGTAAATATAGATCAAATAGAGGCCCTTTCCAGTAAAAAGGCCGGCCCAGCTAAAGGCCCACCATTTTTTCAGACACTAGTGGGTTGGCCCGTTAACAGCCTGCCATGTTTTGGGTCAAATTGAGGCCCATAGCAGATCAGGCCCGTTCACAGCCTGCCGTGTTTTGGGGCAAATTACAACCCATATCGGATCAGGCCTGTTAACAGGCCATTGTACCTTTGGGCCCATTCTAAGACAGGTTTGTATTTCGGCCTGCTAAATGCCCGTTTAAAAGTTCGGCCCGATAATAGTTTTGGCCTGTTAGCGCACCGTGGAGTATCTGGGACGTTATCGGCCCAGTTTAACTTTAGGCCATTTAATGGCCCATGCAGAAACTGGGCTATTTCTTGTCCGAAGTAACTTTAGGCCTGTTAATGGCCCATAGTCTTCGTGGATAAATTTCAGCCCAACTGGCCTATCGGCCTGTTAATGGCCCGTGTAAGAGTTGGGCCTAATTACAGCCCGCGTTGAATCCGGCCTGCTTACAGCCCGTCTGATAATGGCCCGTGACACTTTTGGGCCTATGGCCCACGTGGATACCGGCCTGCTTAAAGCCCATAATTTTATTGGGCCAAACAAGCCCGAGATATATTGGCCTGTTAAATGCTCGTCCTATTTGGGCCCAACATGTGCCTTAGGCAGTTTCGTCTTGTATTGGCCCGTGAATTTTTCGGCTCAACGCTATCCCAATCTAAGATTTAGCCTGTTAAAAGCCCATGGTATTCTGTGGCCCAGCTGGCCAGAATTTTACTCGGCCTGTTAAAGGCGGGAAACTACTATAGGTTTAGACCTGCTAATGGCCCAAGATGATTATAGGCGCACGTTTTGCCCATATTAGTAATGGGACAGCCTGAAGACCGACAACACTGAGATCCACTGAACCTTCCGGCCTAAATTACAGCATACCGACCAAAGAATAAACCTTGACTATACAATAAAGAAATTACAGCATATTACATCCACTGGGAATCAAAGTTCGCTACCGGTGATAAGAAAGCGCAACATGACCTCAGATTACATACACTGGGCATAAAAGGTAGCCACCAGTGCATATAAACACGCCGACAAAAGAATATACAAAACTGAGAGCACTTCAGAAGGCACTAGGCCTGGCAAGGTCTGGCCCCGCAAGTAGCCAAACAAGCTGATGAGACCTCAGTTGTGTCAATGATAGATGCTTCATCCCTAGCTGTATGGCACCATAGTGTGCACGACAGTCCCCTTACATCTTCAATATATGTTTGACTTCAAGTTGGAGCTGAGCTGAAGCAAGCCTTTCCGCTTTAAGTTGAGACTGAAGAAGTCGAACTAATTGAGGCAGAGACTGCACAGAGGTTTTCTCACACCTGCTGGTGAGTAGCTTCAACTCACTGTCTTCATCAATATAGGACCTTGGGGTCATCTCGCTGTCCTCAAGATGGTTTGGCTCACTATCTTCCCTAAAGTTCTACCTGGCATAAGAGATACGACTCTGAAAGAGAAACAAGGAGACACGTAACAGGTTTCACAATTATATAAGAAAATAAATGGATCTGTTTTGCATAAGGAACATGTTTTTAAAACTAAAATTTAAAACTGGTAGTTGTTGCAAACATCCAATTAGATGTAAACAACAAAATAAACAGAAGTTGAGGAAATGATGCCTATCCAAATCTATACTAGAACAAAGTTTGAAGGCTTGAGAAGGATGAACTTACATTACATGTTAACACGGGCTGGACAAAGCCCTTCTCCATGTTGATGGAAGGATAATTCAATAAATTCCCCAAAGAAAATTCTTTATAAGCGTTGCCATTATTCTACATTTTGCAAAGAGTAAATATAGATCAAATAGAGGCCCATTCCAGTAAAAAGGACGGCCCAGCTAAAGGCCCACCATTTTTTCAGACACTAGTGGGTTGGCCCGTTAACAGCCTGCCATGTTTTGGGTCAAATTGAGGCCCATAGCAGATAAGGCCTGTTCACAGCATGCCGTGTTTTGGGGCAAATTACAACCCATATCGGATCAGGCCTGTTAACAGGCCACTGTACCTTTGGGCCCATTCTAAGACAGGTTTGTATTTCAGCCTGCTAAATGTCCGTTTACCAGTTTGGCCCGATAATAGTTTTGGCCTGTTAGCGGCCCGTGGAGTATCTGGGATGTTATCGGCCCAGTTTAACTTTAGGCCATTTATTGGCCCATGGAGAAACTGGGCTATTTATTGTCCGAAGTAACTTTAGGCCTGTTAATGGCCCGTAGTCTTCATGGATAAATTTCAGCCCAACTGGCCTATCGGCCTGTTAATGGCCCGTGTAAGAGTTGGGCCTAATTATAGCCCGCGTTGAATCCGGCCTGCTTACAGCCAGTCTGATAATGGCCCGTGACACTTTTGGCCCTATGGCCCACGTGGATACCGGCCTGCTTAAAGCCCATAATTTTATTGGGCCAAACAGGCCCGAGATATATTGGCCTGTTAACTGCTCGTCCTATTTGGGCCCAACATGGGCCTTAGGCAGTTTCGGCCTGTATTGGCCCATGAATTTTTCGGGTCAACGCTATCCCAATCTAAGATTTAGCCTGTTAAAAGCCCATGGTATTCTTTGGCCCAGCTGGCCAGAATTTTACTCGGCCTGTTAAAGGCGGGAAACTACTATAAGTTTAGACCTGCTAATGGCCCAAGATGATTATAGGCGCATGTTTTGCCCATATTAGTAATTGGCCGGCCTGAAGACCGAAAACACTGAGATCCACTGAACCTTCTGGCCTAAATTATAGCATATCGACCAAAGAATAAACCTTGACTATACAATAAAGAAATTACAGCATATTACATCCACTGGGAATCAAAGTTCGCTACCGGTGATAAGAAAGCGCAACATGACCTCAGATTACATACACTGGGCATAAAAGGTCGCCACCAGTGCATATAAACACACCGACAAAAGAATATACAAAACTGAGAGCACTTCAGAAAGCACTAGGCGTGGCAAGGTCTGGCCCCGCAAGCAGCCGAACAAGCTGATGAGACCTTAGTTGTGTCAATGATAGATGCTTCATTCCTAGCTGTATGGCACCATAGTGCGCACGACAGTCCCCTGACATCTTCAATATATGTTTGACTTCAAGTTGGAGCTGAGCTGAAGCAAGCCTTTTCGCTTTAAGTTGAGACTGAAGAAGTCGAACTAATTGAGGCAGAGACTGCACAGAGGTTTTCTCACACCTGCTGGTGAGTAGCTTCAACTCACTGTCTTCATCAAGATAGGACCTTGGGGTCATCTCGCTGTCCTCAAGATGGTTTGGCTCACTATCTTCCCTAAAGTTCTACCTGGCATAAGAGATACGACTCTGAAAGAGAAACAAGGAGACACGTAACAGGTTTCACAATTATATAAGAAAATAAATGGATCTGTTTTGCATAAGGAACATGTTTTTAGAACTAAAATTTAAAACTGGTAGTTGTTGCAAACATCCAATTAGATGTAAACAACAAAATAAACGACAGTTGAGGAAATGATGCCTATCCAAATCTATACTAGAACAAAGTTTAAAGGCTTGAGAAGGATGAACTTACATTACATGTTAACACGGGCTGGACAAAGCCTTCTCCATGTTGATGGAAGGATAATTCAATAAATTCGCCAAAGAAAATTCTTTATAAGCGTTGCCATTATTCTACATTTTGCAAAGAGTAGATATAGATCAAATAGAGGCCCATTCCGGTAAAAAGGCTGGCCCAGCTAAAGGCCCACCATTTTTTCAGACACTAGTGGGTTGGCCCGTTAACAGCCTGCCATGTGTTGGGTCAAATTGAGGCCCATAGCAGATCAGGCCCGTTCACAGCTTGCCGTGTTTTGGGGCAAATTACAGCCCATATCGGATCAGGCCCGTTAACAGGCCACTGTACCTTTGGGCCCATTCTAAGACAGGTTTGTATTTCAGCCTGCTAAATGCCCGTTTACCAGTTCGGCCCGATAATAGTTTCGGCCTGTTAGCAGCCCGTGGAGTATCTGGGACGTTGTCGGCCCAGTTTAACTTTAGGCCATTTAATGGCCCATGCAGAAACTGGGCTATTTCTTGTCCGAAGTAACTTTAGGCCTCTTAATGGCCCATAGTCTTCGTGGATAAATTTTAGCCCAACTGGCCTATCAGCCTGTTAATGGCCCGTGTAAGAGTTGGGCCTAATTACAGCCCGCGTTGAATCCGGCCTGCATACAGCCCGTCTGATAATGGCCCGTAACACTTTTGGGCCTATGGCCCACGTGGATACCGGCCTGCTTAAAGCTCATAATTTTATTGGGCCAAACAGGCCCGAGATATATTGGCCAGTTAACTGCTCATCCTATTTGGGCCCAACATGGGCCTTAGGTAGTTTCGGCCTGTATTGGCCCGTGAATTTTTCGGCTCAATGTTATCCCAATCTAAGTTTTAGCCTGTTAAAAGCCCATGGTATTCTCTGGCCCAGCTGGCCAAAACTTTACTCAGCCTGTTAAAGGCGGGAAACTACTATCGGTTTAGACCTGCTAATGGCCCAAGATGATTATAGGCGCACGTTTTGCCCATATTTGTAACGGGCCGGCCTGAAGACCGACAACAGTGAGATCCACTTAACCTTCCGGCCTAAATTACAGCATACCAACCAAAGAATAAACCTTGACTATACAATAAAGAAATTACAGCATATCACATTCACTGGGAATCAAAGTTCGCTACCGGTGATAAGAAATCGCAACATGACCTCGGATTACATACACTGGGCATAAAAGGTCGCCACCAGTGCATATAAACGCGCCGACAAAAGAATATACAAAACTGAGAGCACTGCAGAAGGCACTATCCCTGGCAAGGTCGGGCCCCGCAAGCAGCCGACCAAGCTGATGAGACCTTAGTTGTGTCAATGATAGATGCTTCATCCCTAGCTGTATGGCACCATAGTGCGCACGACAGTCCCCTGACATCTTCAATATATCTTTGACTTCAAGTTGGAGCTGAGCTGAAGCAAGCCTTTCCGCTTTAAGTTGAGACTGAAGAAGTCGAACTGATTGAGGCAGAGACTGCACAGAGGTTGTCTCACACCTGCTGGTGAGTAGCTTCAACTCACTGTCTTCATCAAGATAGGACCTAGGGGTCAGCTCGCTGTCCTCAAGATGGTTTGCCTCACTATCTTCCCTAAAGTTCTGCCTGGCATAAGAGATACGACTCTGAAAGAGAAACAAGGAGACACGTAACAGGTTTCACAATTGTATAAGAAAATAAATGGATCTGTTTTGCATAAGGAACATGTTTTTACAACTAAAATTTAAATCTGAAAGTTGTTGCAAACATCCAATTAGATGTAAACAACAAAATATACAACAGTTGAGGAAATGATGCCTATCCAAATCTATACTAGAACAAAGTTTGAAGGCTTGAGAAGGATGAACTTACATTACATGTTAACATGGGCTGGACAAAGCCCTTCTCCATGTTGATGGAAGGATAATTCAATAAATTCCCCAAAGAAAATTCTTTATAAGCGTTGCCATTATTCTACATTTTGCAAAGAGTACATATAGATCAAATAGAGGCCCATTCCGGTAAAAAGGCCGGCCCAGCTAAAGGCCCACCATTTTTTCAGACACTAGTGGGTTGGCCCATTAACAGCCTGCCATGTTTTGGGTCAAATTGAGGCCCATAGCAGATCAGGCCCGTTCACAGCCTGCCGTGTTTAGGGGCAAATTACAACCCATATCGGATCAGGCCTGTTAACAGGCCACTGTACGTTTGGGCCCATTCTAAGACAGGTTTGTATTTCAGCCTGCTAAATGCCCGTTTACCAGTTCGGCCCGATAATAGTTTTGGCCTGTTAGCGGCCCGTGGAGTATCTGGGACGTTATCGGCCCAGTTTAACTTTAGGTCATTTAATGGCCCATGCAGAAACTGGGCTATTTCTTGTCTGAAGTAACTTTAGGCCTGTTAATGGCCCGTAGTCTTCGTGGATAAATTTCAGCCCAACTGGCCTATCGGCCTGTTAATGGCCCGTGTAAGAGTTGGGCCTAATTACAGCCCGCGTTGAATCCGGCCTGCTTACAGCCCATCTGATAATGGCCCGTGACACTTTTGGGCCTATGGCCCACGTGGATACCGGCCTGCTTAAAGCCCATAATTTTATTGGGCCAAACAGGCCCGAGATATATTGGCCTATTAACTGCTCGTGCTATTTGGGCCCAACATGGGCCTTAGGCAGTTTCGGCCTGTATTGGCTCGTGAATTTTTCGGGTCAACGCTATCCCAATCTAATATTTAGCCTGTTAAAAGCCCATGGTATTCTCTGGCCCAGCTGGCCAGAATTTTACTCGGCCTGTTAAAGGCGGGAAACTACTGTAGGTTTAGACCTGCTAATGGCCCAAGATGATTATAGGCGCACGTTTTGCCCATATTAGTAATTGGCCGGCCTGAAGACCGAAAACACTGAGATCCACTGAACCTTCCGGCCTAAATTACAGCATACCGACCAAAGAATAAACCTTGACTATACAATAAAGAAATTACACCATATTACATCCACTGGGAATCAAAGTTCGCTACCGGTGATAAGAAAGCGCAACATGACCTCAGATTACATACACTGGGCATAAAAGGTCGCCACCAGTGCATATAAACACGCCGACAAAAGAATATACAAAACTGAGAG
This sequence comes from Aegilops tauschii subsp. strangulata, assembly GCF_002575655.3. Classification (NCBI taxonomy): domain Eukaryota; kingdom Viridiplantae; phylum Streptophyta; class Magnoliopsida; order Poales; family Poaceae; genus Aegilops; species Aegilops tauschii. Next base: position 148,148,773 of record NC_053035.3, on the reverse strand, counting down.
CACTTCAGAAGGCACTAGGCCTGGCAAGGTCTGGCCCCGCAAGCTGCCGAACAAGCTGATGAGACTTCAGTTGTGTCAATGATAGATGCTTTATCCGTAGCTGTATGGCACCAGTGCGCACGACAGTCCCCTGACATCTTCAATATATGTTTGACTTCAAGTTGGAGCTGAGCTGAAGCAAGCCTTTCAGCTTTAAGTTGAGACTGAAGAAGTCGAACTAATTGAGGCAGAGACTGCACAGAGGTTTTCTCACACCTGCTGGTGAGTAGCTTCAACTCACTGTCTTCATCAAGATAGGACCTTGGGGTCATCTCGCTGTCCTCAAGATGGTTTGGCTCACTCTCTTCCCTAAAGTTCTGCCTGGCATAAGAGATACGACTCTGAAAGAGAAACAAGGAGACACGTAACAGGTTTCACAATTATATAAGAAAATAAATGGATCTGTTTTGCATAAGGAACATGTTTTTACAACTAAAATTTAGAACTGGTAGTTGTTGCAAACATCCAATTAGATGTAAACAACAAAATAAACAGCAGTTGAGGAAATGATGCCTATCCAAATCTATACTAGAACAAAGTTTGAAGGCTTGAGAAGGATGAACTTACATTACATGTTAACACGGGCTGGACAAAGCCGTTCTCCATGTTGATGGAAGGATAATTCAATAAATTCCCCAAAGAAAATTCTTTATAAGCGTTGCCATTATTCTACATTTTGCAAAGAGTAAATATAGATCAAATAGAGGCCCATGCCGGTAAAAAGGCCGGCCCAGCTAAAGGCCCACCATTTTTTCAGACACTAGTGGGTTGGCCCGTTAACAGCCTGCCATGTTTTGGGTCAAATTGAGGCCCATAGCAGATCAGGCCCGTTCACAGCCTGCCGTGTTTTGGGACAAATTACAACCCATATCGGATCAGGCCTGTTAACAGGCCACTGTACCTTCGGGCCCATTCTAAGACAGGTTTGTATTTCAGCCTGCTAAATGCCCGTTTACCAGTTCGGCCCGATAATAGTTTTGGCCTGTTAGCGGCCCATGGAGTATCTGGGACGTTATCGGCCCAGTTTAACTTTAGGCCATTTAATGGCCCAGGCAGAAACTGGGCTATTTCTTGTCCGAAGTAAGTTTAGGCCTGTTAATGGCCCGTAGTCTTCGTGGATAAATTTCAGCCCAACTGGCCTATCGGCCTGTTAATGGCCCGTGTAAGAGTTGGGCCTAATTACAGCCCGTCTGATAATGGCCCGTGGCACTTTTGGGCCTATGGCCCACGTGGATACCGGCCTGCTTAAAGCCCATAATTTTATTGGGCCAAACAGGCCCGAGATATATTGGCCTGTTAACAGCTCGTCCTATTTGGGCCCAACATGGGCCTTAGGCAGTTTCGGCCTGTATTGGCCCGTGAATTTTTCGGGTCAACGCTATCCCAATCTAAGATTTAGCCTGTTAAAAGCCCATGGTATTCTCTGGCCCAGCTCGCCAGAAATTTACTCGGCCTGTTAAAGGCGAGAAACTACTGTAGGTTTAGACCTGCTAATGGCCCAAGATGATTATAGGCGCATGTTTTGCCCATATTAGTAAAGGGCCGGCCTGAAGACCGACAACACTGAGATCCACTGAACCTTCTGGCCTAAATTACAGCATACCGACCAAAGAATAAACCTTGACTATACAATAAAGAAATTACAGCATATTACATCCACTGGGAATCAAAGTTCGCTACCGGTGATAAGAAAGCGCAACATGACCTCAGATTACATACACTGGGCATAAAAGGTCGCCACCAGTGCATATAAACACGCTGACAAAAGAATATACAAAACTGACAGAACTTCAGAAGGCACTAGGCGTGGCAAGGTCTGGCCCCGCAAGCAACCGAACAAGCTGATGAGACCTTAGTTGTGTCAATGATAGATGCTTCATCCCTAGCTGTATGGCACCATAGTGCGCACGACAGTCCCCTGACATATTCAATATATGTTGTACTTCAAGTTGGAGTTGAGCTGAAGCAAGCCTTTCCGCTTTAAGTTGAGACTGAAGAAGTCGAACTAATTGAGGCAGAGACTACACAGAGGTTTGCTCACACCTGCTGGTGAGTAGCTTCAACTCACTGTCTTCATCAAGATAGGACCTTGGGGTCATCTCGCTGTCCTCAAGATGGTTTGGCTCACTATCTTCCCTAAAGTTCTACCTGGCATAAGAGATACGACTCTGAAAGAGAAACAAGGAGACACGTAACAGGTTTCACAATTATATAAGAAAATAAATGGATCTGTTTTGCATAAGGAACATGTTTTTACAACTAAAATTTAAAACTGGTAGTTGTTGCAAACATCCAATTAGATGTAAACAACAAAATAAACAACAGTTGAGGAAATGATGCCTATCCAAATCTATACTAGAACAAAGTTTGAAGGCCCGAGAAGGATGAACTTACATTACATGTTAACACGGGCTGGACAAAGCCCTTCTGTATGTTGATGGAAGGATAATTCAATAAATTCCCCAAAGAAAATTCTTTATAAGCGTTGCCATTATTCTATATTTTGCAAAGAGTAAATATAGATCAAATAGAGGCCCATTCCGGTAAAAAGGCTGGCCCAGGTAAAGGCCCGCCATTTTTTCAGACACTTGTGGGTTGGCCCGTTAACAGCCTGCCATGTTTTGGGTCAAATTGAGGCCCATAGCATATCAGGCCCGTTCACAGCTTGCCATGTTTTGGGGCAAATTACAGCCCATATCGGATCAGGCCCGTTAACATGGCACTGTACCTTTGGGCCCATTCTAAGACAGGTTTGTATTTCAGCCTGCTAAATGCCCGTTTACCAGTTCGGCCCGATAATAGTTTCGGCCTCTAAGCGGCCCGTCGAGTATCTGGGATGTTGTCGGCCCAGTTTTACTTTAGGCCATTTAATGGCCCATGCAGAAACTGGGCTATTTCTTGTCCGAAGTAACTTTAGGCCTCTTAATGGCCCGTAGTCTTCGTGGATAAATTTTGGCCCAACTGGCCTATCAGCCTGTTAATGGCTCGTGTAAGAGTTGGGCCTAATTACAGCCCGCGTTGAATCCGGCCTGCTTACAGCCCATCTGATAATGGCCCGTGACCCTTTTGGGCCTATGGCCCACGTGGATACCGGCCTGCTTAAAGCCCATAATTTTATTGGGCCAAACAGGCCCGAGATATATTGGCCTGTTAACTGCTCATCCTATTTGGGCCCAACATGGGGCTTAGGCAGTTTCGGCCTGTATTGGCCCGTGAATTTTTCGGCTCAACGTTATCCCAATCTAAGTTTTAGCCTGTTAAAAGCCCATGGTATTCTCTGGCCCAGCTGGCCAAAACTTTACTCGGCCTGTTAAAGGCGGGAAACTACTATCGGTTTAGACCTGCTAATGGCCCAAGATGATTATAGGCGCACGTTTTGCCCATATTTGTATCGGGCTGGCCTGAAGACCGACAACACTGAGATCCACTGAACCTTCCGGCCTAAATTACAGCATACCGACCAAAGAATAAGCCTTGACTATACAATAAACAAATTACAGCATATTACATCCACTGGGAATCAAAGTTCGCTACCGGTGATAAGAAATCGCAACATGACCTCGGATTACATACACTGGTCATAAAAGGTCGCCACCAGTGCATATAAACGCGCCGACAAAAGAATATACAAAACTGAGAGCACTTCAGAAGGCACTAGGCCTGGCAAGGTCGGGCCCCGCAAGCAGCCGAACAAGCTGAGGAGACCTAAGTTGTGTCAACGATAGATGCTTCATCCCTAGCTGTATGGCACCATAGTGCGCACGACAGTCCCCTGACATCTTCAATATATCTTTGACTTCAAGTTGAAGCTGAGCTGAAGCAAGCCTTTCCGCTTTAAGTTGAGACTGAAGAAGTCGAACTGATTGAGGCAGAGACTGCACAGAGGTTGTCTCACACCTGCTGGTGAGTAGCTTCAACTCACTGTCTTCATCAAGATAGGACCTTGGGGTCATCTCGCTGTCCTCAAGATGGTTTGGCTCACTCTCTTCCCTAAAGTTCTGCCTGGCATAAGAGATACGACTCTGAAAGAGAAACAAGGAGACACGTAACAGGTTTCACAATTATATAAGAAAATAAATGGATCTGTTTTGCATAAGGAACATGTTTTTACAACTAAAATTTAGAACTGGTAGTTGTTGCAAACATCCAATTAGATGTAAACAACAAAATAAACAGTAGTTGAGGAAATGATGCCTATCCAAATCTATACTAGAACAAAGTTTGAAGGCTTGAGAAGGATGAACTTACATTACATGTTAACACGGGCTGGACAAAGCCCTTCTCCATGTTGATGGAAGGATAATTCAATAAATTCCCCAAAGAAAATTCTTTATAAGCATTGCCATTATTCTACATTTTGCAAAGAGTAAATATAGATCAAATAATATTGGAACAAACAGTTGACAATGAAGCTCAGGTGCATACTGATGATACATAATCAAATAGCAATTAATTAAGTACAGCATTACAAGGCAAAAGGTCCTGACAAGGGGAATGCAGGCATCAACATGTGTTTTGGCATTGGCTTTATTCAACATTTTGGTAAGATTAAATGTAGATATGATAATTTGGAGAAAGTGGAGGGCTGGGCAGATAAGATGCAGAGTAATGCTAGACAATCAACTATCTGGCGATGCAAGTACAGTAATACCACCACCGTCTGCTATTACTTGTCGCTCAAATGGATGTATCTAGCACTATTAAGTTCTAAATACATCCAATTGATCAACAATTAATTTGATACAGAGGGAGTACATGACAACAGGTACTTACATGAGCAATCCAAAATTTCATAATCGTTGTGTTAACTCTACATTTATCTAAGAGTAAATATAGATCTAATAATTTCAAGCAAAGGGAGGATAAAGAAGCAAACATTTATAGTGATGCTACATAATCAAACAGCAATGAGTGTAAGTATGCTGACAAAGGGCAAGAGGTACTGACAAGAGCAATGCAAAGCCCAGTATTGTCGTGAGATCCTATGATCCTTTGAGCCAGGAGATTCATCTGAAATTAGTTTTCATACAAGAGAGAAGGTAAGGCAAATGCAGAAATTTAGGAGTTCAAATTTTGAATTCATATCATAGACAGTACCTGACCCTGGACTCTCAGCAGTTCTAATAGGGGTTTGGCCACTGGAGTAGGGACAAAGTGTGCTACAGTTGGGCCTGTGTTTTCTGTGGCTGCTGATCTATCTAATTTAACAGGTATCACTACCTTTTCCAAATACCTAGTTTGTACTCCTTGAGGATCTGGACTCACCCTCTTCCTTGTGGACATCTATTACGAAAGATCAACATTTGACTGGAAAAGCATAGTATGACGACACATGGAATAGGTACAAAAAATGGATAGGTATGGCATATACTCATATATGATGCTTAAACTGAGCAGATGGTGTAACAAAGTAGAAGTAATGCAAGAGGTCACATGCAAAATATGTGCGACCAATGCAACCTTCCCAAGTTAGAGCAAGCACCTTGATGTGTGAATAAGATAGGCCATCCTCCACCATGCCAAGTTTGTTAGCCAGTGCATTATTCCGCAATATTCCTCTCGTGCGCCCATTCTCATATTCATTTTGATAATGTTCAATACCTGACATGCATGAAAACATAAAAACAAGTGAGATTATCTTTGTAATGCACAAGTGATTCTAATCCAATACTTCCTCCCTGTAAACCCCTTTGTGCTATCTGTAATTTGGTGTGTGCATTAATATAATGTGGCCTACTACTCAAAATATGAGAGCTCCAGAAGTGATGATACTTCGCAGATGATAGCTTCAACATATAGTAAAGAAGAACAAGTCGACCTGACCTGACAGATTCAAAATATACTAAGGGAGAATAACTCGACCTGACTAGTCCACCGCAAGAGAAGAGGATCATCTTAAAGAAGAGCAGAAGAGCAAGCAGATTGAAGATATTACAAGTCTTTCTATACAATGTCAGTTTGCCACTGATGATGAACCAGAGCGCATAGAGAAATACTATTCCTTTCGGTCTCTCCATATGTGGCTCACATGCATTTCGAAACTAAAGTAGGAACATTTAGCTGACCAATTAAACATCTGTCAGTTTTACTAATATCAGCATAATATCATATTTGAATTTGTACAGCTAAGATTGTTTAGCTCGATGGGTGGAGCAGTGCTATTACAACACGAACCACGTAGGCTGATCGTGGTCATCATAAAATGGGGAAACCTAAGCATGATGCGTATAGTGTTGATCGTGGCAATGGGATGGCAGATCTGAAGCTGCAAACCGCACAAAGGGTAGTTAGCAACCGATGTTTGCGTTGAAATAACAACTAAGATTTGGTATGGATAAGAAAGTACAGTCAAGAAGTGACAAAGAAATGCAATTCTGCTGTCTCTCTATATGTCGCGACATGCATTTGGAAACTCAAGAGGGACCTTTAGCTAACCAATTAAATGTGTCTGTTAACTAATATCAGTATCATATCACAATCATATTTGAACAACTAAGCTTTGGAATATTGAGTGTTGTGTTGTTTAGCTTGAAGGGTGGAGTAATGCTAGTACGATAGAAAGCACCTACGCAGATCATAGTAGAGTAGATAAAAGGGGAAAACCCTAAGCATCAAGAGTAAAATCAGGAAAGTGGAACTAGTTGGACCAGTGGGTGCCGCACATGGTTTTCGAACGAATATAGGAACATTAGGTGACCAATTAGACATTTTCTATTTTAGTAATATGAGCATCATATCAGATTCGTATTTCAACACGTAAGCTTTGGAATTATGAGTGGCATGTTGTTTCGCTTGATGGGTTGAGGTCTTGAGGATCAGTGCTAGCATGACACGAAGCAGTGAAGCACCTACGATGATGGTAGTGAATATAAAAGGGGGAAACCATAAGATTTACGAATATAGTTAAAGTGCCGTGGCGGATCTGAAGGTGCAAACCGGACAAAGCTACTTCGCAACCAATGTTTGCTTTCAACTAGCCACTACGATTTGGTACAGAAAAGAAAAGTACAATAAACAATTTACGATCTATTTTCCGGGTGAGAACAATAACTTAAGCACATATGGAAGAGTACCACCTCTCTTGCAACGCCGTGTAGGCCCATGCTGATACATTGAGGGTGTTGCGGGTGCAATGGCTGTCGTCGACGGGGAAGAAGACTTTAGACGATAGACGGCCGGGTCGGGGATAAATCCTGTGGCATGGAGGAGGCGGTCATACGAGCGACAACGGCACTGGACGACGGCGCCGATGAAGCGAGACGACGCGATGAAAGGATCCTGGTCCGCCGCCGTGGATGAGAGATGTCCATCTCTTGAAGTGGACGACGGGGTATGGGTAGAGGCTCCGGCATGGTGGAGGATGGGGTGGCGGACAGAGGAGGCTGGCCGCAGTGGGGAGGTTGTCGTGGCGCCGACGGTGTATGAATGGGGAAATGGAGGGGGAGGGGGATCTCAAACTTTGGGACGCGCTTGTCTGAAATGTGGGAAAGTTACGAACTTATCCCCCGTTTAAAATTTCGGACATCACGTCGGTTGGGGATAGGACGGTAATCTCACATCTCCCAAATATTTGCCAGTAACGATTTCGGGCGAGGAGAGGGTGTTTTGCTGCCCACGGTTGGCGCCCATGGTGTATGAACGGGGCTGCCAGGTAGGGCAGTTGTGTCACGTCTGAGGGAAGTTACACATAGGCCCCTATTTAAAACATTAGCCTACATCGATTTCGGACGAGGAGAGTTTGTTTTGACGCCCACCGTGGATGAATGGGGAAATGGAGGGAGAGACACATGTCTTTCGGACGAGCTTGAATCAAATGTGTTTTGCCGCCCACGTTTGGCGCCCACCGTGTCTGAATGGGCTCAGAGGCCGTCATGTCATGTCTGATTGAAGTTACTAGTCTACCCCTATCGACAGCAGTGTAAATCCGGTCGATAAGGATCTCAAGTGTCAGGGGTAAACAGTAATGTCCACCTCGCAAACACTTCCTTCGGGCAGCCCACAAATGATAGTGGGTGTTTAGCCACTTCGTTCAAAACTTGGGAGAATTAGCATTCACATTTGCCCTGGGCCCTGGCAACTAAATCCAAATCCAATTTTTATTCGATTACGAATACCCACAGATAATTCTATGTTTTGTTATTTATTTCTTCAAAACCACAACAAAGATTTATTCTACCTTTATATATGATTATGATTTAGAAATGTCGCGATCTTTGAATTCAGTAGGTTGGATACACTTTCAGTCAAATAGTTATTTCATCCAATACAATATGCTCACATGAAAAACAGTTCACCTTATGTTAATCATACAAGTACCAAGGATTACCTCGCCTAAAAAATTCGGATAATTACAACTCATGGACAACATAGGGGGTCTTACAACATAATCCATTCAGAGACATGACACAACATGCAAGTACAATAATCTAATGACAATTCCAACCGGTATCTAAAGAAGAACTAGGATTACCCTGGGCTTCAGATAGCAGAAGCTGCAGCACCTCCTCCGTCTTCAAATACAACATTCTTACTTCCTCCAATTCTTGGGTTGCTTGCATAATGCGTGCAGCTAATTGCATAATTTCCAGCTTCAAGATCGAGATTGCCTCATTCATGGCAGCCACACCATATCTTTCTGCCTCTAGTAGAGCCTCAAGAACTATAATATCTTTGCTCAGACTGCTCTCCGGCGGTGTTGCCTCTGAACTGCTACCATCTGGTAACATGGATGGCGCACTGCTTCCACAAATACATTCTAGGGTTGTACATTTTGTCCTAGTGTGAACGGCATCCTGAAAGGTTTCCGCTGGACATAAGTAAGAGATAGTTATCGCATGATCCAGGTAGTAAGCTTACATGGTAAACAACATACGAATTATTGCCGAGCATGGCAAGCTACATTTAAATGGTTCGGAGCAGCATCAGCCGAAAAGAAATTAAAATGGTAAGATGAAACTAGGGATGTAAGTGGCAAATAAACGACATCCGCCAGTCCCATCTAGTTAGTTTTTGCTATCTCCCTAGTTCATTTTCCTCAAAAAACAAAAACTCTTTTGAACTATCATACCACCAGTGGACTTTAATGGGGATTAAACGGGACCGAGTTGACATCCCTTGTTGAAAGGTAGTGTACCACCGCTATATTTAAGTTGCCAAGGCATCTTAGCAGTTGAAATAATCTGAGAAAGCACTTAATAGTGTGGCCTCATATAAACTACGAAGACAGTCTTGTGATGAAGTTCAGAGGAAAAGTTAAGGACTCAAATGAACTAGGCATGCATTTCTTTATGATAGTACAGCAGGCACTCCTGACATATTGGCCAAGTCAGGTATAGCGTAACAAGTAACAAACAAGATGTAACATCCCAAATTTTCCATTTGGAATGTTATACATTAGATCATCATTGCATATCATATTTTATTGCATTTTGGCTTGATCCTAGAGATTCTACGCAACTCAACGACCCATGGATACGAGGAGGAAATGATGATACTCATGGAGAAGAATGATGATCTGACCAGGAAGCTAGGAGTATTCATGGGAGACCCTGCGCCAGGAGGAGAAGACGACGATTCCACTTGCCCGAAGAACTACATCATCATCGACGACACCGACTCGGACCCCGACGATACCGATGATGACTTTGTTGATGAGGCTGGAGCAGATATTATGGAGTCTTCCAGCGATCAATTTTTCTAGTCGACCACCATATCAGTAGTAGTATTCCCCCATGTATATAGCTTAGTCCGAGCACTTTTGTAACGATAGTTAGACCGATTGAATGCCCTTGTTTGCTTGATTGAAGTGATATGTTTGTGTTTGTCTCATCTGCATATGGGTAGTGTTTTCCCCCTAGACCTCATTCTATTCTGTTTCTCATCTTTTCTAAACCCATCAGATGCCTCCGAGACGCGACAATGGATTTGCTTTCCCACTGGAGCTCACTTAGTTGATCCAGCAGCAGAATGCATTGATGCAGATACTAGTCTAGAATCAGAACCTGGGGAACAACAACAACAACAACAACAACAACAACAACAACAACCCACCACCACCACCACCTGTTGATCACTTAGCCCATTTTCTAAGGCTGAATCCGCCGGTGTTCTCAAGTAGCACCGAGCCGATAGTTGCAGATGATTGGCTCCGCAAGATTGGAAGGGAGTTGACCACTGCAGGATGCACAGATGCGGAGAGAGTGTGTTTTGCCACACATCAGCTTGATGGACCCGCAGCATCATGGTGGGAGAATTTCATAGCCACTTACCCCATCGACACTGTCACATGGGACCAATTTCAGCAGGCTTTTCGCACTGCCCATGTATCAGCAGGAGCTATGGCCATGAAGAAGCACGAGTTTTGCAACTTATGCCAAGCAGGACGCACCGTTGGCTAGTATGTGGATGACTTTAGTAAGCTAGCATGTTATGCCCCAGATGACGTTGCTACGGATGCAGCTAAACATGAGAAATTTCTGGAAGGACTAAATGATGAGCTGAGCATGTAGTTGATGGTGGAAACCTTCAATAACTACCAGGAGTTGGTATATAGAGCTCTCATGATTGAAGGGAAGCAGCAGCAGATTGACAACCGCAAGAGAAAGTATGGACAAGGGAAGTATAATTCCGGAGCTCAGCAGAGGCCCCGTTTTACCCCGAACTCGGGAGGACCCCTTCAACATAACCATGGAGGTCACAACCACAATGGAGGAATTTCGCACAACCATAGTGGCCCCAGGAATGGGAATGGTAATGGAGGAAGCAACGGCCAGAACCGTTCCAACCCAGCAACGCCCGCCAAGAAGGATCTAAGTCACATTACTTGTTTCAAGTACGGGAAGAATGGAAACTATGCCACGGAGTGTTCTGAAGCAAAGAATGGCAATGGCAATGGAAGCTCTGGGAAGAAGCCGAACCCGTTCAACAGGGGACAAGTGATCCACGTGAACGTGGAGGAGGTTGAAGCGCAACCGGATGCAGTAATAGGTAAGTTTTTGGTTAAGTCCTTTACTGCAATCGTTCTTTTTGATACTGGTGCATCGCATTCATACATATTAAGGGGATTTGTGGACAAGTTTAAGTTACCCACCTTAGCCCTTAGGTCACCCATGTTAGTAACCTTGCCAGGAGCAGAGTATATGGCTAGCCTATGGTGTGATCGGTTACCATTAAGGATTCATAACTACCTATTTCCCTCAGACCTAATAGTATTGGAGTCACAAGGACTGGATGTGATATTAGGCATGGATTGGTTATCAAAGTATGGAGGGAACATTGACTACGCCAGTAAGTCGATTTTGCTTACCACCCAGAAGGAAGAAGGATTAAGTATGTATCCTGGCATGTGCCGAAGAGGACTCAAGTGAATTCCTTATATGGAGTTGTACAGGAGGAAGTACCAATGGTGAAGGATTTTCTGGATGTATTTCCAGAAGAGTTGCCAGGCATGCCACCGGATAGAGACATTGAGTTTTTGATCGAGCTTTTGCCAGGCACCGGGCCAATATCTAACAGACCGTACAGGATGCCCGCAAAGGATTTAGAGGAAATTAAGAAGTAGATTAAGGAGTTACTGGATAAAGGCTATATTCACCCAAGCTTGTCACCTTGGGGATCACCAGTGCTTCTAGTGGAGAAGTAGGATGGATCGTTGAGGATGGTTGTTGATTATCGAGGATTGAATGAAGTAACAATCAAGAACAAGTACCCACTGCCGATGATCAATGATTTGTTTGACCAGCTGCAAGGAGCTAAGGTGTTTTCCAAGATCGATCTGCGATCAGGGTACCACCAGCTAAAGATTCGAGAGCAGGATATACCTAAGATAGCTTTTACCACAAGGTACGGGCTATATGAGTACACCGTTGTGTCATTTGGTCTGACTAACGCACCCGCCTATTTCATGAACATGATGAGCAAGGTGTTTATGGAGTTTTTGGATAAGTTCGTCGTGGTGTTCATTGATGATATTCTGGTCTACTCAAAGAATGAAGAAGAGCATAAGGAGCATTTGCATTTGGTACTTGGGAAGCTCAGAGAACATCAGTTATATGCCAAGTTCAGCAAGTGTGAGTTTTTGTTGAAGGAAGCTGGATTCCAAGGACATGTTATACCCGGAGAAGGAATAGCAGTAGACCATACCAAGGTTGTCACTGTGACAAATTGGGAAGCACCCATTTCAGTGGGAGAGATCCGGAGTTTTCTTGGACTCGCGGGATACTACCGGAGGTTCATTGAGAATTTCTCGTAGATTGAAAAGCCCATGACGGAGTTGTTGAAGAAGGACACCAAGCTCAAATGGGCTGAGGAATGTGAGGCCAGTTTTCAGGAGTTGAAGAAACGTCTATTTACAGCTCCGGTGTTGATTCTTCCAGATCAACGCAAGGATTACCAGGTGTATTGCGATGCTTCTCGTCGAGGACTTGGAGCAGTACTTATGCAGGAGGGAAGAGTTGTCTCATACGCCTCACGACAGCTTAACCCCCATGAGTTGAATTATGCTACCCATGATTTGGAGTTAGCAGCAGTAGTGCATGCGTTGAAGACATGGAGACATTTTCTCATCGGAAACCGTTGTGAGGTGTACACGGATCACAAGAGTTTGAAGTATATCTTCACGCAGAAGGAGTTGAATCTTAGGCAAAGGAGATGGTTGGAGCTCACTAAGGATTATGATATGAAGTTGCATTATCATCCCGGAAAGGCTAACGTAGTACCCGATGCGTTGAGCCGCAAGAGTCATGTCAATACACTCATGACCGGAGGCTTACCCAAGGAATTAGCAGAGGATCTTCGTGAGCTATGTTTGGTAATAGTTCCGATAGGTTATGTAGCAGCATTGGAGATTCAGTCTACTTTGATGGATAAGATCAGAGAAGCTCAGAAGACGGACATGGAGATTGCCGAGATAAATGAAAGAATGAGAAAAGGAAAGGCTAAAGGATTTCGTGAGGATGACCATGATACCTTATGGTTTGAGGACCGCGTATATGTGCCTAATGATCCGGAGATCAGGAAGTTGATTCTGCAAGAGGCCCATGATTCGCCGTATTCGATTCACCCAGGGAATACCAGGAGGTATCTGGATTTGAAGGATAGTTTCTGGTGGACCGGAATGAAGAAACACTACAGGAATCAGCTACTTTGCCGTCTGCCACGACAGACGGCAAAGGCAAGGATGGCAGACGGCAAAAGGCTCCGGCAAAGTAGGCTACGGTAAAGAGCTTCTTTGCCGTCTGCTTTCTGAAGCGGACGGCAAAGGGGCCTTTGCCATCAGCGGCAGACGGCAAAGAAAGCCGACAACAATAAATTCGCTATTAGTCCGTTAGGCATCTAACGGCAACCTTTGCTGTCCGCCGCTGACGGCAAAGACTGCAGGCTCTTTGCCATCTACTGGCAGATGGCAAAGAGACCAAATAGGCGTTAATTCTGTTTCTTCTTATATCCATTCATTTTCATAGAAAATGAAACACACACACACACATATATATATATATGACCAATATAGGATATCCAACAGATGTTACCAATAGTAGCAAGTTTAATCCATACATATACATAGTTTCATCAATATTACACAGTTTCATCCATAGGTAGCAAGTTTCACAAAGTAAAAACAAAAACTAAAGACAAGCACTCCATATCTGAAATTACAAGAAATGACCTAAAACTAAATATCTATTTTCCTAGGCAGCACACACTTGACCACCATAGCAGCTTGCTGGACCGTTGTATCTGTGGAGCACAAAACAGCAGTCAGCCTGATTAGAAATTTTATGGAGAGCAGTGCTAGTTTAAGAGTTATGAACAAATAGAAATGGTGCATAAATTCCTATTATTCAACAAACATATGTTATTTCCAAGTGAAACACGGGGCAATGTTATCCACTTCAAAATAGAACACAACACACAGGTACACACATCGTCAAGTTTTTTCCACAAATGAGTTACTAATTGAGTTCAAGAAATGACCAAGGGCCTAATTGGTTCACAGGACCTAAAAACTCATAAATAGGAAAATCACTGGGTTGCAATGTCATGCCCTCTCTTGATACAATATGATCGACAGGATGTTTGAGTGCATCATAGAAAACCATAGGAGTTTTTCAAGGCCGCATATTACAATCATAGGGAATAATTTGAAGCAGAGAGGCCCCAAAAGGGGAAATCATGCTGTGTGGGAAAAGAGAATACCATTCACCGCAATGAAAAATATAGCATGCCAGAATCACTATGAGCACAATCAAATTGAGTTATCTAAGCAATTTCACAATCAAATGGAGTTAACACGGCCCCAGCGTAGGGATTTAGTGACGGCAGCAGTCTGCTAGCCGGCTTCCTCAATAGAAGGGACAGACCCAGTGCTAGAAGCAGAACAAGAATGTTGATACACAAGATAAGCACAAGCCCTTGAGAGCAGTCTGCTTGGCAGAACAGTTGATTAACCTCTAGAAGCAGAAGAAGCACGTTGATAGACAAGTTATTATGAAGAAACAACCTTGAGAGCGGTCTGCTTGCGCAAGATATCATTGGACTTGTGGACAAGAAAACTGTATAATCCTAGGCTGTGTCAGGTAACAACAATGTGGAGCAAGGTATCATGGTCATAAACAGCTAGGCTGACACGGTTATGAACAACTAGACTAGAACAGTAAGAGGGCAGTGAGGATTGACGAATCATCATCATTAAATAAAGAAGAAAAAAAGAACATCCTTGGTTGCATGTGGTAATAAAAGAGCTAGACTGGAGCAGGACAGTGTGTGTGATAAGTTAGAGAAGAAAATAGCATAATCTTGGGCTAAAAGGCAACAATTTAGACATCTAGGGCAAGGCAGCAGAGTTTCGCCAGAGGAAGTTGGCACATTTCCTGCATCCGGTCAGTCCACTGTGAACCCCCGAAGGGTCCAAGAACAGGAGCCATAACTAGTGCTTGCTGTGATGCGAGTTGACCGCGAATCTAGACCAGCAGAGCAGAACGGCGATGGAAACAAGGAAACCGAGATGGGGGGTGAACAGAGCAAGGGACCTTCTGTGGCGCGTCGTCGTGGTCGGGGTGGACGACGCCGTCGTGGTCGAGCTCGAGGTCGGACTCGACGATGTCCTCGTCGAGCTCGTCAGGCTCGGGGGTGGGGTCCCGCATGTCCTGGTCGTCCTCCCCCTCCTCCTCGTCCTCATCATCATCGTCGTCGATGTCGTCCATGGACCTCGCCTACGCTTCCAAATCCAACATAAAAAGGAGATCAGACAAGAAAAGAAAAGAAACAAAGGATCGGGGCCGGGGAAGGAAGGGGAAGGGACGCGGAAGATCGGACCTTGGGGGCGGCGGGCTTGGCGGAGGAGGCGGCAGGTTGGAGGAGGAGGCGGCGGTGGCGGATCTGAGCGAGGGAGACAAGGGTGAGGGGAAATGGTGAGGTGGCAGCGCGCACCGGCGGGCGGAGGCGAGGTGGCGCAGCGGCGCGGGGTCGGGAGGCTCTCGGCTGTGGGGCGGGCGTCGTCGAATCCCGCCGGAGCTCGCCGGAATCGGCCGGTGTAGCTTCTCGCAGGAGGGAGAGGGAGAGACGAGCGGGAGAGAAAGGGGTGGGGCGGAGAGAGAGGGGATAGGGATAGAGGAGGTGGGGCAACGGCGGGGTGGGGCTCGGCCATTAGTTAGGTCACATCTTAGCCGTCCGCCCACCCTTTGCCGTCCGCTTTGTTTCCTCTTTGCCGTCTGCTAGCAGACGACAAAGAGGGGGGCCGTTAAGTTTTTTCCAATTAGCTTGTTTAGTGGGGCCAGCTCTCTCTTTGCCGTCAGCCAGCGGACGGCAAAGAATCTTTGCCGTCTGCTAGCGGACGGCAAAGAACAGGCTGATGGCAAAGACCTTCTTTGCCATCAGCCAGTTCTTTGCCGTCCGTTTTCTTGAAGCGGACGGCAAATGCCTTCTTTGCCATTAGCCAGCAGACGACAAAGAACTGGCAGATGGCAAATAAGCTAATTCCAGTAGTGAAAGATATTGCGGAGTATGTAGCAGTTTGTGATGTATGTCAGAGAGTGAAGGCAGAACATCAGAAGCTAGCTGGACTGTTACAGCCATTGCCGATACCCAAATGGAAGTGGGATAAACTAAGCATGGACTTTCTCACGGGATTGCCCAGGACTCATTCAGGCGGTGAATCGATATGGGTTGTAGTCGTTCGTTTGACGAACGTAGCTCATTTCATCCCAGTGAAGACCACTTACACCAGTGCTAAGTTGGCAAAAATATACATGACCAGGATCGTATGTCTACATGGAGTTCCGAGGACCATTGTATCAGATAGAGGAACCCAGTTTACCTCAAAGTTTTGGAATCAGTTGCATGAGACTTTGGGAACCAGGCTAGAGTTCAGTACAGCTTTTCACCCGCAGACAGATGGACAGACTGAGAGAGTCAATCAGATTCTGGAGGACATGCTGAGAGCTTGTGCGCTAGACTATGGATCTAGTTGGGACGACAATTTGCCATATGCAGAGTTCTCTTACAACAACAGCTATCAAGCCAGTTTGAAGATGGCCCCTTTCGGAGCATAGTACGGAAGGAGGTGCAGGACACCGTTGTTGTGCGATGAAGTTGGAGAACGTCAGTTGTTTGGACCAGATTTGATTAAAGAGTCTGAAGAGAAGGTTAAGCTGATACGTGATAGACTCAAGGTAGCCCAGTCCAGGCAGAAGAGCTATGCGGATTCTAAACGCAAGGAGACAGTTTATGAAGTTGGAGACAGAGTGTATCTTCGTGTGTCCCCACTTCGAGGAGTGAAGCGTTTTGGAGTTAAAGGAAAGTTAGCACCACGTTTTGTGCGACCATACAAGGTTTTGGAACGTATGGGAGAAGTTGCTTACAAGTTGGAATTGCTCGAAGGATTGTCAGGAGTTCACGATGTGTTCCACATTTCTCAGTTGAAGAAGTGCCACGCATAGATGGCTGATATTCCTCTGAGAGATACAGTGCCACTGGAAGCGATTTAGTTGGATAGCGATTTGACCTACGAGGAGAAACAAGTGAAGATTCTCGAGTTTGCCAGCTAAGTCACACGCAGTAAGGTTCTGATGCTCTGCAAAGTTCAGTGGAGCCACTATACCGAGGATGAAGCCACCTGGGAACGAGAGGAAGACCTACGGAAAGATCACCCTCACCTATTTTCTAGCCAACCCGAATCTCGAGGACGAGATTCATCTTAAGGGGTGTAGGTTTGTAACATCCCAAATTTTCCACTTGAAATGTTATACATTAGATCATCATTGCATATCATATTTTATTGCATTTTGGCTTGATCCTAGAGATTCTACGCAACTCAAGGACCCATGGAGAGAGTTGGGGATTTCGCTATTTTCATATTTGAGTTTTCTCAAATTTTGAAAAGAGGATCGTTTGATTTTAATTATTTTTCTCTTCGAATATTTCTTTTATGAAAATAAAACAGAGGGGATAAAATGACTTCCCCAAAACAAAGAAATATTGGAGATTTAATATTAAAATCAAATAAGAATTTTATTCGTAGTTTTATCGCTATTCTATTTGAATTAGGAAAAATTTATGTTTTTCAAAATTGCACTAGAGGCCCAAATAAATGTTCCTCTTGTCCGCTATATTTTTAGAGGACGGGGAAAATTTATTTGAGGATTTTTGGAGTCTGTTTAGTATTTCTTTTCTATGTTTTTCTGCGCGGATTTATTAAAAAAAAGTCAACCGACCTAGCCGGGCCGTGCTCGACTAGGACTCGCGCGGCCAGCCTTTATAACCAGCGCCCCGACCCCCACAGGCCACCAGCCCGCCTTGCCGCCCAAACCATAACCCGCCGCCGCCGCCGGACTTCGTCGCCACCCACCGCCCGCGCCACCCACCGCCCCGCCGCCGGTCGCCGTCGCCGCCAACCGCCGCCTCGCCGCCGATCCCGCCGCCCGCCGGAGTTGCTCGCCGCCGCCACCGGACTTCCGCCGGAGCCGTCGCCGTCCCGTCCCGAGGTAGCCGCCAGTTTTCGTAATGAAAACCGTATGTTTTTTAGAAACCCTCTGTTATTTTTTGTTAGATCGGATTTTTTTTCCCGGTTTAGTTATTTAGCGAATGCCCGTTCGTACGTTCATTTTAACGAACGGTTTTCACCCGTTACCGCGGACAGCGAACGTTCGTTCGTTAGCCTGTTAGTCAGTTTTTCTTTTTCCAGGGTTTTCCATGATTATTTTCGATCGCGATTTCTGACCCGATTTTCGTTTTAGTTTATCTTCTCGCTCGTTTATCGGAATCATGCGATTCAAACGCCTAGATCTTAGCTTCGAAGCCCTCTTTGTGTTTAACCGACTTGAACAAGATTTTGCTACTTTAAAATTTGACCTAACTCCAGATTAGTAAATGGATCTTGTTTCTTTCGCAGTTTGAGTTTTGTTGCTTCGTTTGATTTGATTCTTTTTGCAAACTGGAGTTTTTAAGTTGAACTTTCTGGTTAAATCTCTTAATTGAGTTTTACCCGTGCTTCTAGTTGAGTGCTTATTGTATGCTTGTTTGTTTGCGATAGAGTACCCGGAGTGCGAAGCGTGCTACTACGAGTCTCTAGGTTTCACGGATCATCAGCAAGGCAAGTAACACTTTGATCATACCTCTTTACTACCCAGTTTTATTGCATTAGATCAATCCTCAAACAATTGCATGGTTAGATTCTGATTAACTTGTGGGTTTTGGGAAGTAGATGAGGTAGTACCTATTCACCTGTTTATTTTCAAACCTATGGGAGTTACTTCTACGTTGCTTATATTCCTATGCTATGCTCGTAGACGTGGATTGGGTTTGAGTGTATCCATGACAGATGTGAGATTGTTAATTAATAGTTAACTTAAGGTGGCAACTTTAATACACATCTGGGTGGATTGCTTGTGGGCACCTGGAGAATCCAGTGTTGTCCTAGGATATCCCGGAGGACCCGTGTGATCATCCTACGGCCCCCACCCAGACTCAAAGGGATCATAAGATTATTCATGCTAGATACTTCCGTGTGCAGCCACAAACCATTATGGGCTCCGGCATAGTTGAGTAAGTTGCGTGAAGCTCTTGAAGAGGTAGACTAGCAGATGTAGTGGGTTGTAGGTGGTTCTGTCTATCCAGAGTAGAGAGTTAATGCTTCAGAAAGACTGTGTCTCGAATCTCTGACCATGGATGTATTTGAGTCTTGTGGGGAAAAGTGCGCAAACCTCTGCAGAGTGTATAAACAAATCATGGTTAGCCGTGTCCCCGGTTATGGACATCTTGAGTATCTAGTTCTTGGATTATCATGTTGATCTCATCACCATTATTATAATTTGATTGGGCTTAATGATGATGCTTAATTGGGATTGAGTTGGAGGAACCTTCTCAATGTTTAACAACCACCATGATAGTTAAATAAAATTTATTCCTTTGTTGTAGGGAAAAATTGGCTTTATGCAAAACTGTAACCATAGAGCTTACCACCAGCCAAATATGCATGTAGTGATAGCAATCATTCTGTTCATTACTCTTGTGTTACCTTGCCAGCATATTCCACGTGCTGACCCGTTTCAGGCTGCAACGTTCATGTTGCAGACTTTTTAGACGACGAGTAAGGAGCCATAGGTCGTTGTCTTTCACTCAGTGATGCCGTTGGAGTTGATGGACTCACTTTATCTTCCAAGCCTTCCGCTGTTATCGTTTTAGATGGCCTTAAGCCATATTTGTTGTAATAAGTTCTCTTTTGAGACATTCGATGTAATAAGTGTGTGATTGCTGCTCTGTTATAAATCCTCAAGTACTGTGCGTGTCAGCATTACCGATCCAGGGATGACACTGATGCATAGAGATCAGACTCTCTGAGGTCTGGTCGCTGCACAAGAATTTGAATCAATCAATACAGCAAAGCAGACAACTGAACTATTTGTAATTCTGTAGGATTACAGGTTGAGGGCACAAGCCAAGAAAGAAGCCCACACGCATTACATTTCACATGTACTAAAACACACTGGCTTACCATATGTTGCTGGAAGCCTCGCTGCTGTTGCAATGTTCTTTGAAGATATTGTCAGCATCCCGTGGTTGCAAATCTAGTTGTTGTACTTTATTATGCACCCTCTATTTAGGTAAAATTAATTTTAATCACATGCACTGGTTCGAATTGATCATCAATGGTTCATCTAAACTAATGAAAGAAGGGGGTGTGCATACACGACAATATATCTGCTTCCCTCTATTTTTATGCTTGTTCGAGGTGCCAGCCCCAAAAGAACAAATATTTTGCTTGATTGGGTTGGCAACTCCATAATTAATAGAAGCATCAAATTAGTCATGCAACTTGGGAAGATCAAGAACACACAAAAAAGTAATGAACAGAGGCTCGGAGCAGTGATGTAATAGCTAGCATTAGAAAATGTAGGGTAAAATGAACAAAAAGGAGCGAAACCACATGCTAGTTTGCTGATGTGTAATTAAGCAGAGAGAACATGAAGCAGTCTGATGGAACCAACAGGTGGCATCAGAACAAGACCATTAACATAAATATAGCATGCAAGAAGTAAAATAGTAGGCAGTGATATCTAGGAAGTACAGTAATACTTAGGACAAAACAAAAGTATATTAACTATATGCGCACTGGTATGTAATTTAGCACATGTAACTTGTTCACTGCCAAAAGTATGGCCATACAGGAGCAAGCAGAATAACACATCTCATGAAAAGTTGAATGATGTCCTGAAGAAATTCAAAGGTGCGGTACTTATGCTAAGAAAGTGAACATAGGCACTGGCCGTTGGATAATAGTACCTGATTCTCGGCGGCGTATGGGTATCGTTGTCATACTTGATAGATAAGGATCGTCGATGGTGCTCGTGTTGCGGTTGAGTTTGGGCCGGTTATCACCGTCGCTCAAGCGGCTCTGGTGCTTCGGTTGCGGCGCCTGTCGACATGCAAGAAAGCTCATATGTGGTAAGTGAACAGTTGCACGATCAAGAAGAGAAAAACCTAAGGAGTACAAATAGAAATAATCTGATGAGGCTGCGGCGTCAGTAAAGCAGGGCTGGTAGAGTTGAATATGGCGTTCGTGGAGCGGGTCCGGTGCAGTGGACGAAGGCTTCGGCGGGCACGGTGTACAGTGCTTTTGGTGAGGCGGATCTGTTGCGGCGGACGAGGGCTTGTAAGAAGGGCCAGCGATGGGGCGGACGAGGGAGTCAGTGAAGGGCCTACACTGTGGTGGACGAGGGCGCCGGTTAAGCAGATCCGGTGTGGTGGACCATGATGGCGGTCAAGGAGATCTGGAGCGGGGAACAAGCCAGTCACTGAAGCGGCTCAGGTGAAGTGGTGAGTTGGTAGTTGGGGGTTCCAAGGTGCGGAAGGTAGATCCGGCAAGGTGTGAGGTCCACCGCTGCGGCGGAGGACTAGATTCGGCGGCTTGCCGTGGTTGGGGGGGTCGGGGAGGGGAAGGGGAGGGGCTCTGGGGAAGAATGTTGGGGGCAAAGAGGGGGAAACAATGGAGTTACCAAAGCAGCCCTTTTCCGTTCATGTTGCAGGGGTAAAACAGGAATATCGCAAGGCTAAACTTTCTGGCGCGAGATATTTCGATGTGAGAGGGAAGTTGAAAGCTTTTGGCGCCTGAAATTATAAGTGTTCTGCTCTTATACGGCCGACTATGATATCATGGCCGAGAATTTATTTGTTTTGCACGCAAAAAAAATGCAAGTTTTGAAAATCAATGTCTCCAACTCGAAACATAGATTTTCCATTCAATTCAAATATGGATCATTGAGCTAGTACAAGCAAATACCATCATACGGTCCAATTCAAATGAAATTCCAAATGTGTTTATCATAAATATGATGACAAAAGCAAAAATGTGTATGTGTATGAATAAAGTGGATGATTATAAAGTTTGAACATGCCCGTATGTGTATATCTCTAGGTTTGATATATGAATTTGAAATCACGAAATCCCGGCTTAAGAAATGTACCTCCGTTTAAATGAATTACAAAAGCTAATGATGGAGTCGAATTCCAAAATTCCAATCTTAGGTTTGTAATTCTGGTACATCAAGGTATATCACGCATGTTCAAAAGTATCTATATCTCATAGTCCAAGCTGTGAAACAAATTGATCAACCATGAGTGCACACACTATTGACCATATATACCTCAATTATGCTAAAGTCCCTCAAATATAGACACCTCACTCTTTATCTGAAGCCAACCCCCCCCCCCCCCACACACACACAAGTCATTCTCTCCCCCAGACACGAACACACGAGCACATTAACACCCCCCTCTCTTCTAAAGTCCGGACCCCAATATAGGTCTCTATCACTTTGTCTCTCGAGCATGCACACATCTCTTTCCCCACTCTCTACGTCTCCCAGCATCTCTCTTTCCCAAGCACAAGCACTATGTAGATTGTATCTTTCCCATACACACAAAACGTCGCCCCCAAACATCTATCTCCCTAGTTATGTGGTTCTCGCACACTCACCTCACACACCACCCCCACTGCAAACAAGCACACTTTGTCTCCTTGTGCACCACTCTCCCATTTCTATCTCTCCCACATGCGGACCCGGCCCAGCTCCTTCCCTGTATACATATATGTTGTGACTCTTTCCATAGCTCCCCAGTATCATCGTTCTCAATCTCGCACATTGTTCTCTACACCATCTATTCTAGATCTCTCATGAAGTCCCTATCACACACACGATGACTCGCTTCCCTTGCGTCTCCGTACATAGTCCAATTTCGAACAACATTGTCGGTGTACAAACGAAGGGGCGCACCTTTGTACCCCTTTACCTGTGCACGGCAGTCGGAGGCGCGCCCACGGCCACACCAAGCAGAGTAGGGGAGGTGAACCAAGGTAAAACCGAAGACCGAGGCAGCCAGAGCAACGCCAAGACCAAGGGCGCAAAGAAGCAGAGGGGCGGAGCAGTTTTCCCCGGCAAAACCCTTGCCGGCGACGGCCTCGGCAGCCCCGGCAAGGCCCTTGCCGGGGCAGCACGCCCAAACACCAACAAAGCGAGCCACCCTTCAGCCCACACCATCAACCACGTTGGGCCAGGGCTTGGGAGGCACCTCTATGGTGGCATGCAGATCTTTGTGAAGACAAGGAATACTCAAGATCAGATGAGGATTAGAAGACGACGACCGTCGGCAAGATCCTTGCCGAGGAAGGCCACCAGACCCCTGGCAAGGTCCTTGCCGGGGACGACAGCGCGCCACGGCAAGCCCCTTGACGGGCCACCCGGCAAGGCCCTCACCGAGTACGCCAGCAGGGCCACTGCTGGGCCTGCATCAACCAAGTTTCCACCACCGTTCGCATGCAGCTGCCAGCTCAACTAGCTGGGCAGGCACCTGCGGGGCAACATGCAGCTCCCGGGCCAACTCGTCAAGCACCTGCGTGGCGGCATGCAGATCTTCGTGGAGGCTCCACCACCGCGCCACCTCAGCTACCTGCCTACCTACCTACATGGCGCCACATGCATCACTGGTCGGGGCGCGTGTCGAAGCGAGGAGGAGCGGCGACGGACGGGACGGGCCTCGCCCCCGTCCCCGATAAAGCTAGGGGACACCTCAGCGGTGCATTAAATGCATCATGTCCTATAATACGCGCGATAAGCACGCAATACTGTACGCCTTTCCACCTCCTGTATGCCACTGTGGCAGCCCCTTTCGACTATAAAAGGAGGCCCATGGCATACTGAAGAAGAATTCGGCTCTTTGGGACCGCACACCCCACCATAGCTAGTTCAAGAGCTCAAGAACTCTCTGAAATACACCCACCAAAGCAGGAATAGGGTTTTACGCATCCTCGCGGCCCGAACCTGGGTAAACGATCCTTGTGCTGATTACTAATCCTGCTCTTCTCGCAACCATGTGCCCCAGAAACCGTAGTAGGGATTCTTGTGATCCCATAGGTGTCGTTCCACACCGACATCTTTGGCGCGCCAGGTAGGGGGCGCAATTGTGAGAATTTGGTCTAGTAGTTAGCGTAGCAGTTCTTCGTCGCGCTGGCTCCCAAGAAGGAGACGGCCAGGAGGAAAGAGCGCCGCCTGCAAACGCGAAGGATGCCAGCGCGGCGACAGAAAAGCTAAGTCATTCAGGACCTTGAGTTATTTCCTTTTATACATAAGGTTATCGTCCTCGGAGATCTTGCCTATGTATGGAAAAACTGCACGCGAAGGGGCCCTCCCGCGATTGGCAACGCCCTTGTCCTATTCCAAGTCCGCTCAACAGCTCAAAGCGGCCGCGTCGAGAGTGGCGGGGTAGCCTTCCGCCCTTGGCAACGCTCCCGACTCTGACTCGAGTCAAGCTCGACAGTTCGGGCGGCCGCCCTAAGGGTGGTAAGGTGGTTCGCCCGGCAACAAGCACACCCGGCGGGCCAATGGGGATCCGTCCCCAAGACGCCACCCTGGGTTTACGCGCCGGCAGGCCTACCCAGTTACGTAGGGTGGACATACAAGAAAAAATCGAACAGAAAAATAACATGCATGATACTAAAAGTGCTGCAGAGTCATATTACATCAAATTGTTGCTGCGGTTCTAACTAGAGATAGCAATTGTCTTGGTTGTGAACCTGCAGCGGCGATAAGAAACGGGGTGCCTAATCCCGGCGCTGGCCCTCCACCCTCAGAATTCCGCCGACACGGCTGATGATGGGCTTGATGCGCTCCCTGAGCGGCACGAGGTCAATACCCTTTGGCAAGCTCTCTAGCGCGGTGTTGAAGTCGAGGTCGGGGTACTAGTGTGCCACCATGGTGAGAACCTTGGTCATGGCGCCCTGGCAAAGCCTCCGGGCCTCGTCGGCCAGCGAGGCCGCCCGGTTGGCGTGAAGCTGCTCCAGGGCCCCGAGAACACACTCGAAGAACAAGGTCAGCTTGGCGTTGGTGGTCCCACTTCGCTCTGGGGCGTACCTCACGCTCGGCTCCCCATGGTAGCCAGCTGTGCGGTGATCCTGCCGGCGACGTCCTCGAGGCGGCCGATCCAGCGGTTCACGCCCTCCTTGAAATCCTTATGCTCGGCAGCCTCGTTCTTCTGCAGCTGCTTTTCGGTCTCCAGTTCCTTGGCCAGGGCCCCCTCCCGGGCGTTGGCCTCCGTGAGCATCCCCTCGAGGCCGTCCAGTTTCAGCGTGAGGTCTTTGATGGACTTGTTGGCCTCGGAGAGCTCCCCGGCCCTGCTGATGGCCGCGCCTTGCGCCTCCGTCAGGGCACCGTTGAGCGTGTCCTTCTCCCGGGACAGCTTCAGGGCTTGCTCCTTCAGCCCATCCCGTTCCACGTCCAGCTCCTTCACCTTGCCAGCGTATACCAGGGCCTAGGCATCGAGCGCCTCTTGGTGCCTCTGCTCCAGCTCATGGGTCCGCTGCAAGACAAGCTTCCCAACCTCTTCATCCTTGCCGCGAAGCGTGGCAGCAAGCTTCTCCTCGCGTGCAGCGAGGTCCTCCTGTTCAGTGAGGCCTCGTGCTGGGTCCGGGCGGCTTCGGCGGCAGCGGCCAAGTTCTTCGCCGTCTCTTGTGCCTTCTCGACGTCGGCCAGCTTCATGGTGAGCTCCACATCACGCTTGGCCAGCTCCCCCTGGGCAGCTTTCAGCTCGTTGCGAGCCCAGCGGAGCCAGTCCTGCGTCTCGGCGACGCGCTTCTGGAGGTCCGCCTGCGCTTTGTCCACCACCGTCGTCCTGGACCTGACTTTGTCCAGGCGGGCACGGTGGAGCGCCTGGAGCCTCCGGAAGTTGGCGCCCATGGCCTAGAGCAGCCGCTCCTCTTGGGAGACATCGCCACCAACGCTCGGCTCGTCGACGACCTCAAGCCCGGTGGCGGCAAGAACTTCGTCGTCGAACACCTCTCCCTCGGCGGGTGTCCTGGTGCTCGACGCTCCTAGAAGGTGGACGAACAAGTCGTCACTCACCCTCAGGTACTTGCCGGAGCCGGAAGCAGCAGAGGAGGAAGGCTGGTCATCAGCCACCTCCTCCTCCTCCTCGGCAGCGGCCCCGCCGGCCTCCCCAGAAGGCCCCTTGTCGGTCTCCTCAGCGGCGGCCTTGCCGGCCTCCCCGGCAGGCCCCTTGGCGGCGTCCTCGACAGCGCCCTTGGTGGCCTCCTCGGCAGCGATCTTCTCGGCGTCCGCCTCGGCGGCCTTGGCGATGTTCTGGATGATGGCATCCACGTCCTCTGGGTTCACCGAGGAGGAATCGGGACACCAAAGAAGGGAGTGAGGCAAGGCCAAGAGCAAAAGCTAGAAAGAAAAAGGAACAGGGACGAAAGGCGAGCGACTTACCAGTGCTAGTGTCAGGCTGGGAAATGGAAGTCCCCTCCCCGCCAACATTTGGCGTCGAGGCGAAGCCGCCAGCGCCCAAGTTCTCCTCCTCCTCCTCCATGTGCATGGGCTCGGTGCTTGGCGCCCTTACCGGGGACGCCCCTCGGGGCGGCGTGGTCGATGGGGGCGGCGAGTTGGGCGTAGCCCTCTGCGGCTCCTCCTGCTGCCGCTCTCCTCTTGCATACCCGGCAAGGTCAGCACCTAAGTATCGTACCCCTGACACATGCCGACCAGGGGAGGGTAATGAGCTCACGCCGGGGGCTGTTGTCCGGACTACTCAGCACCACCAGTGGCGCCCTTGAAGTACCAGCCGGGGGCTGGCCGCCCGCCGAGGTTTTGGCCCTCTTCACCCTTTGAGCCAGCGTCTCCACGTCCCTGCCAAGATGAAAACAAGTCAAGACAAGCGACACCGATTGAAGAGGCAGAGATGACGGGAAGGAGCCAGATACTTACTCGTCGTCCACCTCCTCCTCTGCTGTTTTCCTCTTCCTCCTCGGGCTGAGGGATCCAAGTGACCCCCGCGTCGGCATCTGCCGGAGGAGTGGAGGAGGGCGGAGTCTGCGTGCGCCTGGGCGAAGAAGAAGCGGATGCCTTCTTCCTCGCAGACGCGACCTTCACCACCTTCTTCGCCGCCGCGGCCCTTGTCTGACGCGCGGCCTCCTCCGGGGACTTTGGCCGCCATGCGGCCCTGACGGGCCGCACCAGCTCGCCGGAGGTGGCGCGCCTCAAGACTCGCCCTCTCCCCGTGGACGGAGGGTCAACAGCCCCGGCCTCCACTTCCGATGGCTCGTCGGCCGCTTCCTCAACCAGAGGAGCCTCAGTGCCGGCACTGCTGGCTTCCCCGGCGGCTGCAGCCCATCGGGCGAGCTCCTCCTCCTTCGCGGCCATCGCGGCCTTGTCCTCCACACCACCAGTGCTGCCGGCCTCCTCGGCAAGCTGCGCCTCCCTCGCCCTGGTGGCGATGTAGTGCAGTTCCGCCTGGGTGGTGTCCTGGACAAGTAGCCACTCGGCATCGGCGTTGATGTACCCCTCGTGCAGAGTATCAATGAACTGCTGCACCTCGACGTCCTCCGGCTCCTTCCAGCTCGGGTCAGGGCCATGCGCGTTGCAGTCCGGCATCATGGCGTTGATCTCGGTCCGGCGCGAGTTATTGGATAGTGGGACCACTCCCACCAGCAGCTTGAACAAAGGCCCTTTGAAGACCTTGCCGGCCTTCGCGGAGGCCCTCGCGACCTTGCCGGTTCGCTCGACCTCGCCGTCGCGGCCCACATCGAGCTGGAAGAGCCGCTGACAGAAATGGGCATGGCCCATCACTGTGAAGTTGTGGTCGAGGCTGGGGCGAAGAGCCAGGCTGGCCTCTCCTTGTTGTGCAGTGGTGCAATCCGGCGGCGGATGAAGTCCGCCCCGATCATCTCAAGGGTGAGCCCGGCCTCAGTGAGCCAAAGGATCCTGGTGGTGGCGACCGTGAGCTTCTCGTCGTCAGGGTCGACGTCACTCCAATCGCTTCTGTGACCGGCGCCGCCCGGCGAACTTCGCAGAACACCGGCGAGTCCTTCTCTTCGATCCAGCACCACCGGCCCCGCCATTCTTCCCACCTCTCCTTCATGGCGCCCTCCGGAAACGCCCCCTTGGACCTTGAGATCCAGGCGATGCAACCGGAGATGGCGCCCCCTGGTTGGATCTGCGGGGAGAAGTAATGGCGAAAGAGCGCCGTGTTGGGGTGCACCCCGGCGAAGCCTTCACAGAGGTGCGCGAAGAGGGCCATGCATGGCACAACATTTGAAGTAAAATCAAAGAGGCGGAAGCCAAAGGTGTGCATGATGTCGCTGAAGAAATCGGAGAAGGGAGGACAAAGCCCGCAGGAAAAATAGTCGACAAAGAAGGGGTACCGATTTGGGGCAGCCTCGGCGCAGTTGGCGGGGATGACGCGCGTGGCTGGATGGCCCGACTTCTCTCCCCCCGTCTTCACCCCCCACAGGGGCCTGAAGGCTTCCCGAAGCTCGAACACGTCAACTGTCGAGGGGAAGAAGGCGGACTACGTCCGCTGCACTGCTAGCGCACTCTCCAATGTCTCTGCCGCTCTGTCATCCTTAGCCACCCCCTTGCCCATGACGGATTTCGGCGCCATGGTGGCTGGGGGAGAAGGGCAAGGCAGAGGGCGGCGGAAACACAGCGGCTGCGAGCAGGGGCAAAGCTTGGGGAAGAAGATGAAGATGAGTGGAGGCTTTCGAGATTGGGATTGCACGAAGGGTAAAAGGAACAATGTGCTCGCGGTTATCCCTTTTTATGGGGAAGCCGTGGGTCGTGCGGCCCATTTACTGCAATGTGACGCATGCATGCGGGAATTGCCCCACGCATGCCGCCCATGTCACGTGCACCGCTCCACGCCGCACCACGCCGCGCGCGGGTCGTGGGAAGTGCAGCGCGAGAAAAGTATTACCGCGGTAAAAACCGCACCGCCTGCCCTAGCACCGTTTTGGGCCTGGCCCAACAACGTGTCACGCTTATGTGTGGCCCAAGCCCGGGGGCTCCTGTCAGTGTACAAACGAAGGGGCGCACCTTTGTACCCCTTTACCTGTGCACGGCAGTCGGAGCCGCGCCCACGGCCACACCAAGCAGAGTAGGGGAGGTGAACCAAGGTAAAACCGAAGACCGAGGCAGCCAGAGCAACGCCAAGGCCAAGGACGCAAAGAAGGAGAGGGGCGGAGCAGTTTTCCCTGGCAAGACCCTTGCCGGGGACGGCCTCGGCAGCCTCGGCAAGGCCCTTGCCGGGCCAGCACGCCCAAATACCAACAGAGCGAGCCACCCTTGAGCCCACACCATCAACCACGTTGGGCCAGGGCTCGGGAGGCACCTCTGTGGTGGCATGCAGATCTTTGTGAAGACAAGGAATACTCAAGATCAGATGAGGATTAGAAGACGACGACCCTCAGCAAGATCCTTGCCGAGGAAGGCCACCAGACCCCCGGCAAGGTCCTTGCCGGGGACGACAGCGCGCCACCGCAAGACCCTTGTCGGGCCACCTGGCAAGGCCCTCACCGAGGACACTAGCAGGGCCACTGCCGGGCCCGCATCAACCAAGTTTCCACCGCCGTTCGCATGCAGCTGCCAGCTCAACCAGCTAGGCAGACACCTGCGTGGCAACATGCAGCTCCCAGGCCAACTCGTCAAGCGCCTGCGTGGCGGCATGCAGATCTTCGTGGAGGCTCCACCACCGCGCCAGCTCAGCTGCCTGCCTGCCTACATGGCACCGCACGCATCACTGGCCGGGGCGCGTGTCGAAGCGAGGAGGAGCGGCGACGGACGGGACGGGCCTCGCCCTATCCCCGATAAAGCTAGGGGACACCTCAGCGGCGCATTAAATGCGTCTTGTCCTGTAATACAAGTGATAAGCTCGCAATACTGTACGCCTTTCCACCTCCTGTATACCACTGTGGCAGCCCCTTTCGACTATAAAAGGAGGCCCATGGCATACTGGAGAAGGATTCGGCTCCTTGGCACCGCACACCCCACCATAGCTAGTTCGAGAGCTCAAGAACTCTCTGAAATACACCCACCAAAGCAGGACTAGGGTTTTACGCATCCTCGCGGCCTGAACCTGGGTAAATGATCCTTGTGCTGATTACTAATCCTGCTCTTCTCGCAACCCTACGCCCCGGCAACCATAGTAGGGATGCTTGTGATCCCATAGGTGTCGTTCCACACCGACGAACATCAACATTGTCTCCCTATCTATACGCCATTTATGGACACAAACGACCCCTCTTCCCCCCTATCTTCCTCTCTCTCTCTCCGTCGCTCTCTCTCTCTCTCTCACACCCCTCTCCCACACACACTCGATGTCTCTTCCAAATAGTCTGCTCCATGCCCACCCATGCTATCCCGCTACTACACATACCTTTGTCTCTCTCTGACACACATGTCACACCATTCCCCCTTCCATTATACTAGGTTTACATCATTAATTAGTGGTCTCTCTACTCCACATACACACACTCCCTCTCACACACAAACGCACACACAAACACACACAGACACGCAAAAACACCCATTTATCTGGATCCTCATCTATCCCCATGTCCGCATGTGTATCTCACACACTCACTCTCTGAGTATGTCTATGTGTCTCCACGTTACACAACACGAAGCCCCATGTACATGTGTCTCTCTATCCTCCACACACATAGACACGAAGAATCTCTTATCATTGCCTCAGTCTCTAGACATATCACACACGCACACACACTCTCTCTCTCTCTCTCTCGCAAACACACCCATCCAGCGTTTCCCCGTGAATAACTTTGCGTCTATTCGTCAACAGTCGTGGCAGTACGGCGAACAAGAGACGTGAAAACGAATAAATCTACACGTGTGTAGTATGACTACTAGGACTAGAGCAAGCCGAAAACGCGCCGCCGTCACCCCCTCCTTATCGGCGACGGGAAAACCTTTGTTTTACACAGTCGAGAAGTCATTGTGCTAAGGCCCCACATGCTGAGGCGTTGAATAGAATGTAGATCCTAGTTTACGGAAACAAGTATCGATAATACATTTGTATCTCCATACTTAATTTCTTATCTTATAAAAAACCGAGTTGGTGATGATGGTACGCGTGCCATCTTACAATATATACCGTCCGATCTATATCTGACGGATGGAAATTAAACTAAAAGATACCCGCACCTCTCTCCACACTTGCAGACAAGGCCTTCCCTCGTTCATCCTTATCTCCAACAACCTCATTGTTGAGCAATTAAAAAAGGAAGCCTTTGGAACAAACTGGCCTGGTGGCCGCTGCCGGCGTCGTCCATCCCCATGCCTCCGCTCAGTCCGACCACCAATCACCACCACGCCCCACTCTTCTTCACCTTATCTCCTATTTCTCGAGATATCATTAGTTTTTACACATGGGATTACTCCTGCATGGGTCAATCACAACAAGTGTTTTATAAAAAAATGCATCTTGATGTTCCATGCAATGCACAGACATCTTGCTGGTACTCCTACAGAAGACTAAGTTGGTGATGATGTTGTGTCTGCCATCCATCATTTCTGACCATTAGATCTACATCTAACGACTGTGAGGTAAGTTGTTGCCTTTTCTCACCAACATCCCACTTCTCTACCAAATTGCAGAAAAACCCATAATTAGTATCTTAAAACCAACCACATCCCTCCCTCACCTCACCAAAACAGCCCAAGGAATATATTCTGATTGAAACATAATATATCTCTAGTGATATATGTATATCAAAACTAGAGTGTTTTGTATCAAGTTTGTGAATAAGCATTATTCTAGTTATGATCCATTGCAACGCACGTGAACATTGCTAGTATTTCCAACCATGCAAAAAATGCTAGTATCTCCATAGTTTTGAGTTTTCCATCAAGATATTAGTCACTCATGGTTGATATTTACTTTCAATCATGTACACATATGCACTATGTAACTAGCCTTGCTTATTGGCTTCCAAAGCTTAACTTTCACTCCTACTTACAATATGTAGAGTATTTAACAAAAAACTACCACTTTCAACCAGCCCTACGAAGAAACTATTCAAATAGCAAAAACATACCCAAAATTTCTTAATCCGTGCCAAAAACTACTACCTAGTGCCGATTAGGCTCGTTTAAACCCGTTTATGACAGGGTTGGCCCACACGTTCGTGCTGACGAGGCAGCTTAAACCAATACATTTTGTTTGACCGTTGACACGAGGGACCCACATCTGACCTTCTATCCTGTAATTCCGCCTCAAATCGTTATCTTTCCTGAACATTACTTCAAACAGTACTGATGTGTGTTCGCCAGTGGCGCCAGTGCTGAGCGAGTTGGCCGCCGCTCCGCGGACGGGCCGGACGCCGCGGTGGCCTCCGCACGGGTTGGCAGGCTGGCCCAAGCGTGACTCACGAGCGAGCAAGCCGCCGCCTGGCCTTCGCTCGAGCCATATGGCTAGCCTTAGCGCGGCGCGCGCGAGCAAGCCGCCGCGTCGCCGTGCCTATCTAGGTAGCAAACTTTACAGACAAGCAGCTGGACGGAGCTATCTTGGCTAGCTAGGGGCCGCGAGCGCCGGACGGAGCTGGCATCCGGGCTGCCGCAAGATGGGCTCCGCACCGCCGGCAGTTTTGACCTCGCCTTCTGCTGGCGGCAGTAGCTGCGTCCGATGGCCGAGGATGACTAGGTGGACGGGCCGGAGGTAGGAGGTCACTCGGGGATTTTTGTGCAGACCGACATGTAGATCCCACAAGTCATAATGCCAAACTTGCCGGTCGAATAGAAGGCGTTGACTTAAGGGGCGACATGGGTTGAAACATGCCTATAATGGCACTTTTAGGGTAGTCGTTTCTTGGTAGGGCAGGTTGGTAAGGGCATGTACAATGGTTGATAAGGTAGTCTTATCTTAAGTCTGCCACGTATGCAAGTGGTAGTAGTTTCATGGCATTATTAGTGGTTTCTTGGCATTATTAGTGGTTTCTAGTAAGGAACAATGTACTACTAGCGACAAAAGGTGATTCTCGGTTGTGTTGTACTCCAACGAGTACTACTTGTGGTCGCGGGAGTGTATACCTCCTTTTGTGGGTTTGATCCCGGCCGAACGCACGACGACCTTTTTTTAAATAGTAACTTCGATGCGAGCCAATATTGTACACGTGTAGTTTGAGTTTTGAAGTCGACCGGACGTGCCGCACCACAATCTGGGTGAACTGGATAGCCTAGCCACGTGAACGGGTTTTCCTTCCCATCATATCGTGGCTCATGTGCTCGCCCTAGCCGCACCTCGCTTGCAACTTCCTCGTCAGCTAGTAGCATATTTAAACTAGCGCCTCCGAATTAAGCCCGAGGAGCCGGAAAAGCCTAGCGCGGCATTGGGAACTATGCAATATAGCTCTGTACGTAAAGTGCTACTAGTACTGTACTACTCTGTAGCTTGTGGCGTTGCACGCATGGACTTCACTCCATTATCGGCTCTATAAAATAAATTCCTCTTGACGTGTTTTTTTTGAAACGGAGGCAAAAGCTTTGCCTCATCTCATTCATAAAGAAGGAACTACTAACAAAGTTGGACGAGGTCCATTACACCCCCACAAATGGAAGCGAAAAGCCTAGTCTCGCTGTATCAAATAACTCAAAAGTTTTGCCCCCGCAGTAACCGTCGCTGATAGACAGGCTGCTAGTGTGTGCGTGAGAGGAGCGGCTGAGTAGGCCAGCTACGCCCTTGAATAGAGCACCGAGAGTACCCACAACGCAGGTGTACTTTCCCTGCATTGATAGTACAGGGATGGTTCTAGAGAACAGTACTACCCTCCAATTCCAATTGTAGCTCCTTGGCCCTGAGATTCAAGAGTTCAAAACTGGTGCACTATACTAGAAGTACAGTACTACATAGACTACTAGTTGATAAAGTAGTACTAGTACTGCTACAGTACGAGTACGTAGTAAATAATGGCCTCACCCCTTCGCTAAGGAACGATCGAGGATGTACAGTTGGAAGGGACGAGGCCCTGCGGTTACTCCGCTCTTATCTCCTCCTCGCCAGTTCCCCTCCCCCCCGAAGAGAAGGCAGTTCATCGCTGCTCCCATGGATTTGCCAGGCAGTTCTCCTCCTCGTCGGGGTTGGGAGACCTTGGACGACAATCCTCTGGGAGAAATCGCACATGGCTCCGACGTCCTCACCGCCGCAAGACTCGGTGCTTCCTGCACCAACTTTTTCAAGACGGTGCTTTAAACAGGCTTGGGAAAAGGCCATGCTTGTTGGTCTTCCATGCGTCCTCGAGGAAAAGGTTCTTCTATGGGACAATCCTTTGAATAGTCCACCGCTCCCTGGCCATGGTTGCACGTTGACTCCGCTAGAATTGCCGACGTTGAGAGGTAGTCGGATTTTGTCCGATGAGCAGGTCAGTCATGGAGTTTGATCATGTAGTACTTAGTTATTCCTTTTCCATCCCGTAATTTCTCCACTGCCCACCGTCTTATATATAGGTCTGGGTCGGTGCCAACAAAGATTGGCTTGCATTCCTCCGACCGGATATCACCATCATTTTGCACAACATCCACAGCAGTGCGGCCGTTCCCGTAGACCCCTTCTCCACCAATGGGATTGGCCTTCCGGACTGGAGGGCTTGAATACGTATGATGATGCCAAGATGAGATTGAAGAAGATAGCAATTGCAGACCCGCCGACAAAGCGACGTGCCTACGACAATTACAATCTCATCGCGGTGTTCGACATAAGGATTGCCATCAATACAAGAGGCAGTAATGGCAGATAGGGCAGAGGCTGGCGCATGTTGGTCGTGGCAGATTTTTACCCCTACACATTCGAAGACGCCGTGTTCCATCTAGTCCGCATCTTTGCGGTGACAAGCCAGGGGACTTGTTTCATCTGGTTGCCATCCTACGGTACGGGAGATTACAAACGGAATGCACAAACCATCATTTGCATCCCTAACGGTACTCCATTATTTTGTAGGGACCAGTCAACCCCCGATCAAAATAAGATCGCCATCCTGGATGTGCATTTGCATTCGCGATTCTGTCAAACCTGGAACCTTGTAGCTGACTTTGGCATATTGGGATCAACTATCTAAGCAGTCATTACCCATGGTACCACAGATGCGCAACATGGTCACACAATCTACCACGATCGGACCGTCACCATCTACCCAGGTATTCCATTTAGTATTATATTTTGTAACCCTCTCGCATTCTCTTTCATTGTTGTACTACTTACTAGTACTAGTAGGAGTACTTTTTACCTTGGAGGATGCGTATAGCTAGCTAGGCCATTGAAGACTTGAACCCACTAGCTACCACCATTTTTGTTTTTCCATGTCTTACTATCTCATCAATGTAGCCAAGAGTGGCTATATATAATAAGCCGGTTATTTTACTTCCTCTATACCAGAGTAATACTATTTGCTGCACAGTATTACTGACCGCCATATTTGAGCACAACATTATTATGCATGGACCTTGACTATGTACGTCACCATGTGTCCAGGTCTGAGATGCCGCGTGTACCAGATGAACGGTCCCGAGTTCGACACCCGTGATGCCACGTGGGTGCCGAGGAACACTCTTGGAGAGTACTAGCTTTTCATTGGGGACAACTACCCCATTGTTAAGCGGATGCCACCTTCCGTGCACGACACCGAAGGCCTGCCGTTCATGAAGCATGGTTGTGTCTTTAGTGCGCACCGCCGGATGAATGACATGCTGGGACACGCTATCCCTGATTTATGCCGCTTCAGCTTGGATGAGTCTCCGTCGTGTGGAACCGGACTAGAAAGTTGCGACAATGATTCCCGTTGCCCACCGCTATGGATCGTGCCATCCATGAAGAACACCTGGGACTAGAACCTGGAGGAGGACATGTAGCCCATCTATAACGTGTAAGTGGGGTATGGTAAATTGTGAACGGTAGCGCTGTGAATATATGTAGACTAGTCATGCACAAATTTATCACATGAATTGGAGATGAACTTGTGTGGCATACTGGCATTTGTCCTTTAGAATTTGTTACTAGTAAATGTGTTATGTGTATGTGCAACTTGTGTGGTTGTTGCACGGGCTCCAACACGAACTTTGAGAAAAAAAGGTGGCACAGCTTTGGATATAGGTGACGTGGCGGCATCATACAGTAGCAGTTCGCTATAGTTGTAGTATACTACTACTAGGACGACAACTCATATAAAACCTTGCGCTTGGCTCTTTTCCTCTTCGGGAGGTTCAACAGTTCGTACTCGTGTGAACCTTGCACTTGGCTCTTCGCCTCTTCGAAAGGTCCAACAATGATGATACTACAGTACAATATGCTGCTGGCAATCTGACACCGATTGAACAGCTGCACGTCCACCGCGAGGCCGAGGGCGAGCGAGAGGGAGAGGGAGAGTGCATTGTAGTCAAAACCCTCTCCTCATCCTGCGAGCCACTGCACACGTGGGCGAGGGAGAGGCGTAGTAAGCAAGCTTCTCCTTGTTCGGCGAGTTGACGGGACACATCAAAGCAGTACAAGTACTAGTCCTTTCCGGTTAATATGGCTTAATTTGAAACGAGAAAAATACACTGGCGGTCAACGTATGTAACAATACGCTCTTTATGGTCACTATATATAGTTTTGTGGTGATTATACGATCACTAGCTCATCGTAGAGCACCGTATTGCAGCCTACTGACCGGCCACATAGTCGACGTGGCACTTTGTTGACTGGTTAAATTGTCACCTGGTTTCTGGGTCCCACCTGTCAGTTGGCAGAGCAAAGAAATCAGTTGAACAAAACTTTACGTAGGCGCGGCAGGAGTCCGACCCTTGCGCGTGAACCACCCTGGCTGTGTATGTGAGTGCATGCACGTGTACTCCCTCGGTCTTCCAACAAAGAGTGTACATCGGCTAAAAAACAAAGAGTGTACATCTACACTTCCAATGCATTTAGCCTTTGATCTAAAATCGATATTGATTGACTAATGCACCAACTTGTGCTCTAGCTATATGCTACATGTCTATCCTTAATTACAAGATGCAACAACCTTCATTTAATCTTCTTCTCTCAATGGTCGCATGCACACATAAATCTGCTACTTTTGGGCGTTAATTATGCCTGGTCAATGTGTAAGTCTCGAAATGTGCAGTCTTTCACGGACGTAGGGAGTAGGTTGAGCACTTAAGCATGAGCGTGTGTGTTGCGACGAGTGTTGTGTGCCGCATGGGTGCGTGAGTGCTGCGTGCGTCCATGTGTACGTGTGAGATTTGCATGTTGCATGCATCCA
This sequence comes from Aegilops tauschii subsp. strangulata, assembly GCF_002575655.3. Taxonomy (NCBI): domain Eukaryota; kingdom Viridiplantae; phylum Streptophyta; class Magnoliopsida; order Poales; family Poaceae; genus Aegilops; species Aegilops tauschii. The sequence goes on along the minus strand of NC_053035.3, from coordinate 148,111,677 downwards.
TGCATGCATGAGGCTTTTACTCCCTCCCATTGACATGTTCATATTTCAAGCTTCCTCTGTTCCCTCCATATTGTGATACTCCCTCTGTTCCCAAATACGGGGTAAAAGCCTCCCTCTGTTCGCACGGAGTATTTGTCTTTCTAGAAATTTCAACAAGTGACTACGTACGGAGCAAAATGAGTGAATCTACACTCTAAAATATGTCTACATACATCCGTATGTTGTATTCCATTTGAATGTCTAAAAAGACAATATTTAGGAATGGAGGGAGTAGAAAATAAACATTAAGTTCTCTTGTTTTTCCCTCCTTGGTCACGGTGCACAACCAAAGATGACTTATTCACCTGGATGGATGGAGTAGATGGTCAAAGTTTGACAAAAAATTAATGCATTTGTAAACATAATTTTTTGAGGAAAACGAGTGCATTAATTGAGTGTTTTTGCAAACTACAAAAATTATTCCACCACTCATCATCTACTTTGGTTGATGAGATTTTTGAATTGAGCCCTATAAACCAGAAAGGAGGTAGTACTAGTCCTCCTACATTATTGGCGCCGGGTGCCTTGGCCAATGTTTCACCTTGTTGGACAGGACGAGGCTACTTCCAATGCATCGGTGCTTACATGGGGTGCTAAGCACATTAAAAACTTTAGCAACTAAAGCTCCCAATGCTTACATGTATAGGTGCTTAACTTGTGGTGCTAAGCATCCTTTATTTAATGATTTTGTAACTAAAGTTCTTCATGCATTGGTGGGATTCTTCCATTTAAGTCTTTTGTCTAGGTTCTCGCGCTTAGTACTGGGGTCACCACACTTATCTCTCCTCTTAATGACCTTGCCACATCAGACTTTTTGCCTACATGGCAGCCTTACAAGGCGGAGCATTGGGAGGGGCCCGAGCATACAGGTATATGGATACTGTAGATAGGAAGTCTTCACGATCCATTATTCCCCATCTCGGTTAGAGAGTACTATTCAACTAGTCTTCACAGTGAAGTGACAATCCACGCTGCAGCAGATGGGACACTTGATTAATAAGCTGAACCATCATGTTGGTGTTACTAAATCAGCCTTATCTAGTACTGCCATCATGTTTCCAAGTGGAGCATGCTTCCACAAATAGGACTACGCACCTCTCTCCTCCATTAACTGACATATGGGACCTCTTGAGGTAGACACACATGTCATCGGCGTAACTATTTACACTCCGAAGGACGGTATATCCTGGTAGTAGTACTAGTAGAATTGAGATTTAATGCACTTTCTTCCCCATCTTTCACTCTTCTTCCACCTCTCTTCCCCATCGTCAGCCGCACACCATTTCCCCCCGCTCACTGCTCGCCCGCCCGCGCCATCTTCCTTGGTAGCTCGCGCGTACCATATCCCCCCGCTCACTGCTCGGCAACACACACCATCTTCTTCGCTCGCCCGCCCGAATCCACTTCCCCGCTGCCTAGCAGGCACCGAAAACTCTAGTCACTCAGCGCCATAAAAAAACCTTTGGCAGAACCAATAGACACGTAGAGCTGCGATTGGAATTCCCTCCCCGATGTTCTCTTGCAGTAGATCTGTGATCGTATGGACCTTCTCAGCACCGTCCGTATGGCCACATGCTCGTTGTCTTTGTACCATCTACTCATCTGCAACCGGCCGACTCTTTTCAAGACACCCTGCTTGCTGATGCCCGATCCTCACAGGTGGCCCAGACACCGACTTGACGATCCTACGGAGGTTGCCGTGGTGCCCCTCGACATGCTACCACTACTCGTCCACTTGTCCTTCGTGCGCGGCCACTACTGGACGGGCATGAAGGCCAACGGGATCGTCCTCATCCACCAATCCGGTAGTCCATGGTGTCTCGTGGATATCTACACCTAGCGAGAAATCACCCTTCCATCATTGGATACCGCCGCCATCGAGCCTCGCAGCCCACCGGACACTCCTGCCTACTACGCATGAGATGCGTCGAGCTTTTGGCTCGACCTCTGTTTGCTGAAGGTTGTAATCTGCGAAGTTCCCACACCATCAGAAGACTACATGGATTACAAGCTCATTTCCGTGTTCAACATGGGATTAGTCTATCTGGAATTCGGTCACCATACATGGTTATGGCTCATCGTTGATCCTCTTCACCCAACACTTCTGTCTGATGCTATAGTGCACGATGGCATCGTTTATGTGGTCGACGCACAGATTGGCTGCCTATACTGGTGGAATCTATCGTTGTGTAAGTGTTCTATCTCATATCATCTTTACCTTAAGAATACGACTACCTGTTCATTGTTACAAATTTAGAATATATAGTATGTCTATAACCACATCATTGCTATATGTTCCTCTCATTTCCTAGATTTTTATGACCACACATGTTATTGTTAGAGTTGATATGAGAACAATTGGCATCTAATGATTGTTAGAATAGATATTATGAGTATAACCTCATGATTGCTATATGTTACTCTCATTTCCAGGATTTTTATAACAATGCATGTTATTGCTTAGAGTTGATATGATAACTATAGTAAGTGCTATGGTAGAATATGAATAGGCCATGTCATATCTATTTTCTTCTCATTCTTACATGATGTTTGAACCATGATATATTGCTAGAATATGAAAGCCATTGGCTTATTTTTTTAACTTGGGGTATGATTATGACCACGTCATTGCAATTCTCTATCTATGACATGTGTCACTGTTATAATAATCTTAATTCCACACATACTCTGAACATGATTGTTTATTTTTGTCCTTTCGGTCTCCAATTTGAATTGTTGCAGCAGACGAAAATGCGCTAGCCTTCATGATTCCAGGACCTGGAATCATACCAGCCGATGGGTGGTGGTTTATCGCTCGTTCAGCTGACGGCGGTCATTTGATGCTCGTTTGCACGTACCAAATTGACCAAACCATTTCATCAAACCACATGTAGTACAATGCCTGGGGCATTCGTGACATTGATGGCTATGGCTGCTTCGTGTTCGAGAAAGATCCCTGCTCCGTTGGGCCAGACGTATTCAACTAGAGGCGGGTTTACAGCCTCGGCAACCAGTCCATGTTCCTCGGGCTCAATTATCCGATCGTCCAACCAATCACCGATCATATCACCGGTGATGATTACCGTGCTATGCAACTTCCATTAGCCAGGGGAACTGTGTTTACACATCATACCATGGGTTTCATGAATCACCATATCCAGAAATTCGTCGACGCAGCCTGTTGCCAGATAATCTTCAGTGTGTGAAAGGCATCAAGCTTCCATGCGATGGATGGCTTTTGCAAACCCGACATGCGGCGATGCGGTTCATGCCAACATCAAATATGCACAACTTGACTCGTACTGATATCTAGACCGAGCCATGTATCCTGCTATTGTAGCATGACCCTCTTTTGTTGGATATTATGTACTGTTGTTAGTTTGAAGCACTCCTCCGGTTTGAAGGATAGATACCTTTCTGGGATCAAGTGCATCCTAACTCACCTGCGTAGTATGTACTGATAATGATGATGGAGATGCTGTGCAGAAGCCATATATATATATATATATATATATATATATATATATATATATATATATATATATATATATATATATATATATATATATATATATCAATGAGGCTTCAAGTGTGTACTTGTTGGTGAAAGTGTTGTCCAATGGGAATTATATTTTGTATTACTCATGTAGCCTACAAAGTCTGTCGCACAGCCTTGTAACTTCTTACACCATTTCTAAATTTGTACTAGTCCCCTATACCATATATTGCGCTACTCGTACTACTACCTCCCTCCTGGTTTACTGGTCCCCTTGGTAATTTGTGTCAAATTTTGACCATAAATTTCACTAACTAAATGTTAATGCATGTCACAAAAAATTATATCGTTTTATTCGTATTTGAACATAGTTTCCAATGGAATAATTTTAGGTGACATGCATTGACATTTGTTTTGGGTGTTTCATCTTTTGTTTTGGGTGTTTCGCCGCACGTGTCACGTTCTCTGTGAGGCATGAATAGAACAATGTTTTTTTAGGGAATGAATAGAACAATGCTAACAATGAGATGACTAGCAAATTAGATCATTTTTTATCGCCATATGGCACTAGGCTGCCTTGTTTCATGCTCCTCCGTCGCAGTACTACTCCAGTGGAAAACTTGAGTATACCGCACGATTCTTTGCTCCTCCTCGATCAGGTCATCGGCGCATTTATACGAACAGTCAAATCACAAGGCCCCGCCTTCCAGCAGTACTGAGCCGTCAAATCACAAAGGCCCTCGCCTCTCGTGAAACCGACCAAGCTAGACTGCCCCGCCCACTAGCCTTTTAAAAATGTATACTTTTGTACAGCAGTACTATCAATGGATTGCGCCATGGAGCAAAACTTGAAATTAAAAAAAAGGTGGTACATATAGAGAGCGCTCATCGCCAAATTATGCATATAGTACTATTAAAAAGGTGTAACACCCACGATGCGGCTATATCTCCCACGTGTCGAGGCACGACTTAGAGGCATAACCGCATTGTGGTTTTGTCACAAGAAGGGTCATCTTCACACAATCCCATGTAATGAACAAGAATGGGATAAAGAGTTGGCTTACAATCACCACTTCACACAATACATAAATAAAATTCATACAACATTCAGAGTACACACATAGACCGACTACGGTCAAAGCCAAAAGAAAAAGAAGATAACCCAACTGCTAGATCCCTGATTGTCCCAACTAGGCACCACTACTGATCAACATGAAAAGAAACATAGTAACGACCAAGGTCCTCGTCGAACTCCCACTTGAGCTCGGTTGCATCACTTGCACTTGTATCCTCGGCAGCTGCAACTGTTTGGAAGTATCTGTGAGTCACGAGGTCTCAGCAATCTCACACCCGCGAGATCAAGACTATTTAAGCTTATAGGAAAGGATGGGGTAATGAGGTGGAGCTGCAGCAAGCACTAGCATATATGGTGGCTAACATACGCAAATAAGAGCGAGAAGAGAAACAACGGAACGGTCGTCAACTAGTAATGATCAAGAAGTGATCCTGAACTCCTACTTAGATCAAACATAACCCAAAAGCCGTGTTCACTTCCCGGACTCCGCCAAAAAGAAACCATCACGACTACACACACAGTTGATGTATTTTAGTTAAGTCGAGTGTCAAGTTCTCTACAACCGGATATTAACAAATTCCCATCTGCCACATAACCGCGAGCACGGCTCTCGAAAGTTTATACCCTGCAGGGGTGGCCCAACTTAGCCCATTATAAGCTCTCACGGTCAAAGAAGGATAAACCATCTCCCAGGAAGACCCGATCAGTCTCGGAATCCCAGTTTACAAGACATTTCGACAATGGTAAAACAAGACCAGCAAGACCACCCGCTGTGCCGAAAAATCCCGATAGGAGCTGCACATATCTCGTTCTCAGGGCACACCGGATGAGCCAGACGTCGGGTTGGCATAGACCCTGGTTGCCCAGGGGGCGCCGGACATCGCTCGGTTTGGACCAGCACTCGAAGGAGCACTAGCCCGGGGGGGTAAATAAAGATGACCCTTGAGTCTGCAGAACCCAAGGGAAAAAGGCTTAGGTAGGCAAATGGTAAAACCAAGGTTGGGCCTTGCTGGAGGAGTTTTATTCAATGCGAACTGTCAAGGGGGTCCCATAAATCACCCGACCGCGTAAGGAACGCAAAATCAAGGAACATAACACCAGTATGACGGAAACTAGGGCGGAAAGAGTGGAACAAAACACCAGGCATAAGGCCGAGCCTTCCACCCTTTACCAAGTATATAGATGCATTAATTAAATAAGAGATATTGTGATATCCCAACATCAACATGATCCAACAAGGAGCAATCTTCAACTTCACCTGCAACTAGCAACGCTATAAGAGGGGCTGAGCAAAAGCGGTAACATAGACAAACAACGGTTTGCTAGGAAAGCATGGTTAGACACTTGACATGGCAATATGGGAGGCATGATATAGCAAGTGGTAGGTAGCGCAGCATAGCAGAATAGAGCGAACAACTAGCAAGCAAAGATAGAAGTGATTTCGAGGGTATGGTCATCTTGCCTGAAATCCCGCTAGGAAGAAGAACGAGTCCACGAAGAAAACAAACGGATGTAGTCGAACGAATCCTCACAACTCCGGAACGAAACCGAAGCTAGCGAGAGAAGCAACCCAGAAGGAAACAAACAACATAGTAAACAACCACCACATACACATGGCATGATGCACAATCAAGTACGATGCATGTCCGGTTTAAAGAGGCATGGCCTGGCAAAGTGCACAAACAAAACTACAAGTTAAGTGGAGCTCAATATGCAACGAGTTGCATATTGACGAAACACCACATTCGAGTTATTTAGTTCGCTCTTGTTTATGTATTTTTCTACCCCATATACATATCAAATGCACCATGTTAATCTATGCATTTTTCTACCCCATTTACGTATCAAGTTTATTTAAAATGGAGCTACGGTTATTTAGTTATGAAATAAATCATTTTAACATGGCATTTAAGCAAATTAAATAAACAGCAAGTTTAAACATTTTAAACATGGATGAGAGTGGCATATTATGAAACTAGATGAAAATCTGAGCATTTTTCATATATAAACCATTTTAATATGATGCATGGTTAATTAATTATTAATGCATGAATATGAGGGGTTTTTCTGTAAAACTGCAGTTCTCTGGATAAATGCGAAAATCGCAGCAGTAGAAAAAAAAACACTACGGGCCGAAACTGGAACAAGCAACCCAGCAGAGGAAAGGCCAGGGGGCTGCTCACATTGGGCCTAAAGACCGAGGCAGAGGAGGGCTCGCGCAGGCTGGCGCTGGAGGCCGGTGTCTTGGCGCTGGGCCTTGATGAGGCACGAGGAGGGTCAACGCGACCGCTCGGGGCAGAGCAGCTCGATGCAGAGAAGGGGGCATGGTATTGTGGCTTCAGACAAAGCAAGGCGCGACTGCCGTAGCACGGGGTGCGAAGCAGAGGCAACGGCGATGGCTGGCGGCGGACGTGGCGCGAGGGGAACCGGGCGGAGGCGACCCGATCCGGCGGCAGGGAGCTCCTGCGGGGTAGTCAGAACGGCGGCAGCGGCCATGGCCTCCACCTGCGAGAAAGAGAAAGGCAGGGTGAGGGAGAGGGGAAGAACCAGAGTTGGAAGGGAAGGAAGAGGGGCGGAGGTGCTCATCTGCCGGTCACCGGCCACGCGAGGCGGAGCAAGACAGGGGTTCGGGCATGCGGTGCACGGGTGCTCCTGGCATCCATGGCGGAGACCTACTGGAGTTGCCGTCGGTGAGGAGGATCGGGCGGCGCGGCTACCGGCAGCACTAGTGTTGCAAGAACCGACGAGGACGAACAGCAGAAGGCCGTCCCTGGAGCGCTGGTGCTCGACGCGAGGAGAAGGAGGGATCCATGGGAGAAGAGACCGGGGTAGAGGTTGCCATCGGGGCGGGTGCAGAGGCGAGGCGCTTGGATCTGCAGCAGCTCAGGGCTCCGGTGGCGCGTGCTGACAGAGTGGAGGCAAGGCAGCGGCTTGGGGAGGCCTCGGATCCGAGGAGGCTGGCGCTCGGTGGTTGGCTGGGCGAGGGGATCCAAGGAAATCGGGCGAGGGGATCCCGAGGTGGGAGATGAGTGCGGCGGCGGCGGAAGGGACAAATCCCCTAGAATTTAGGGTTGGTCTATTTAAATAGGTAGGGGATTAGGGTAGGGATTAATCCGGTCCGTCCGATTATGATCGGGCGGTCGTAAATAAATAGGTTAGGTGGCCCGAATAATAAAACGGAGATGTTTTATAGATGTTAGGAGATGATCTGAATGCAACGGTGATGACTGAGCGGGTTGGGTTCGGGACAGGTTTCGGACGCGCGGTTGAAGGGGTTTGAGTATTGTGTAGAGAGGGTCAAACGGTCGGGCATCAAACGAATGTCGGTCTCAAGAAAGTTCAACAAAGACGAGGAAGAAGCGGCAACTATCAACGGGTGCAAGTTTTTTAGTAAACATGCAATGCAATGCTCATGATGACATGATGAATGCAACAAACAAAAAATAAAACACACGGCGAACACGAAATATATGGAAGGCGACTAGAGCATCGGTCTCGGGGCGTTACAACACTCCACCACTACGAGAGGATCTCGTCCCGAGATCTAGGATGGCACCGGAGAAAAGCGGAAGAGGAAGAGGTAAAACAAAGTTGCTTCTTTGACAAACGAGTGAAACCAAAGAACCTTGAGAGGTTGCCATGCTTGAAGAAATGACATGAAGGAGGTGAACAAAATTTAAAACACTCCGTTCAGCAAGAGGAATAAGGAACATTACAAGAACCTTGAAGGCTGAAAAACATGGAAATAAGAGCTTCACGAACGAAAAGAATATGACCACACCGATAGAAAAGAGAAACAAGGAACACCATGTGAACCTTGGAGTTTGCAAAGCTATGAATGAGGAGAACAATGGACGAGAAGTACATGCAAGCACTCCGGTTGAAACGAGATGTACAAGGAACGATAAGGATCAATTACGACAACGCTTCGGTTGGAAATGAAAAGAATAGAATTTGAACTTGGCAAAATGAAAGCACTTGGATGAGACTCCGGTTAAAATTAAATAGAGAAGGAATAAGATTGATATAATTTGGGCAGCATTCCGACTGAAAGAAGAAGGAAAACTTGATAAGATGAAAAGAACTCGAATGAAAACACGACACTCCGGCTAAACGGATAAGAAAGGAAAAATTACATGATCTTGACAAAACAAGATGATTGGTCGAAGAGAGCAACATCACAATGCCTCCGGGACGAACAAATAGAAGATAGATCGTCGGAATAAGAGAATGGAGAAGGAAATGGTAACTTCTACCACAATTGAATTTGGGAAGCATCCTTCCAAGAAGGTTAGAACGGAGTTGTTGGAAAACCAACAACGAAAAGAATAAGCCTGTAGTGGGCTTATGGAAAAACATCTCAAGACTATGAGGTGACATTCTGCCACTAACGAAAACAATTGCTTGCTTGAGATCAACAAAGAGATGAAAACTTCTCTCGCCGAGAGGATAGGAGAAAAACATGGATCAATGATAGACACCACAATTAGCAACATTCCTTTGAGAAGGCTTTAAGTGAAATCTATACCAAGATAACTCCAGCAAAGAGATTATTGTGGGTTGAAACAACTCATGGATGAAGAAAAATATGATGGGTTTAAATATCTCATTCCTGACAACTTGTGAATCATGAAACATGAAGAAAATTATCAAGAATGACATAACACCACCTCAAAAGATAAGAGAGAAAGAATTGCACTTAGAAATGCAAGATGAAGAATGCTTGAACTCCCCAAAACAAAACATGTGTTGAACACCATGTTTATTTTGGAGTAAGCTTGACGGATCTTGACTCCGAGAGAAATCTTGAAGAATAACTGAAGAATGAAAAGAATCCTTGACGAACCACCATGTAGAGCCTCCAGGAAGAACTCCGGTAATAAAAGAATGATCAAACGAAAGGGAAAGTTGAAAAGAACTCCGGGAGAATCCTTGCAATGATTAGATGAAGCTTTGAAATGATATAATTGAAATAACTTGGAGCTCCAGAAAGAAAAGATGAACAACTTGGAACCGAGAATTTGATACCATGAACGAACTCCAAAAGAAGGAATTAATCACTTGGAGGAAACAAGAATAAGAATTACATTATGCATAGCATTCACCAATATAGATTGATGACAAGCAACGGATTTTGCATACTACTTATTCTCGTAGAAAAGATTAAGATAGATATTGCGCAAACTTGGGAAGGTCTTCATCGAACCACCGGTAGGATTGAAACAACAAGTAAATTGATATGATAACGAAGGAAGAGAAATCTTGAACGAACCGCCGTAAGAATTGAAAACAATTGAAGAAAAGAGGACGAAACACCGTAAGAATTAAAGAACGCGCGAAAATACTCGAGGGAATTTAGATACATGAGAACGAATAGATCACGAGCTGACTAGAGGATACTTGAACGATGCACCGATAAGATTTGGAGAATGAGAGCTGAATGTTGAGAACGAATAAATCTTCTGAAATGATGGCCTTTAGAGAATCAAACTGAAAAGACTCCTGAAATGCTCCGGATGGGTGAAAAGAATTCTCATAATCAAAAAGAAATTATGAGAGGATGGCATCAAGCTAGAACCATGAATCTTGAAGAGAATGGAGCAAGATTTGAGAGAAACTCTTCTTCGATCTTCAAATGTTGGGAATGATGATGAGAAACACCAGCATGAATTATTGAGACACTCCGGAACAATGGATAATAGAAATGATGAACCAACGATGAAAGAATTTGAAAGATCTTGGAGAAAGACATATGACTGATGAAAATTCATTCTTACGTCAAACTTTGAAATGAATTTGAGAATAACTCCAGAAAAATTAGAAGAGTCAGGTAAGATCTTGGGAAAATACCTGTGGGTTAGGGCCCACTCAAAAGATACACCGTTGAACGATTTAAAAGAAAGATTGCGCCGGTTGAATTAAATGGCTTGAATAAAGTAAGACCTCGAAATAGCTTGAAAGGATTACGAATAGAAACATGAATCTTCCGGGATATCTTCAGCACTCCAGATAAACATGAATAGCAAGAGGTGGATGATTAAGAGATGCACCGACATGAGAAAGCATTTGAAACGAGGAAAAGAATACGATCAACACTGAAAGCTTGACTTGAGTCCACCGGAGAAGGAAAAAAAAACGAAGAATAATAGACTTGAAGCTCCGTTAGTATCTTCATGGGAAATCACCGGATAAGAACATTGAAAGAAAAGAATGAAGAGACTTCGCATCAATAAAAAGGATACTTGATTAAGAAATCTGAGTCCTTGAAGAAAAAGGGTGGGAGGGCGGGAAAACAAAGGCAACTTGGGAGAGATGAAACAAACACTGTTGCAAAGAACTAAGAAATGATCTCACGAATGTTGAAATGATCAGATCCACTTGAAGAGAAGCACGTCGGTTGGAAAAGAATTGGCATGACAATCTCGATGATCAAGAAGGCTTAGTATCCACATAGAAATAGGGAACACCGCTTAGGAAAGGTATGGAATCAAAACTTGGCATTTAAGCAACTCGAATACCACAAATTAAAACAAAACAAAGGATTGGCTCGCAGAATAAGCCGGAAAAAACATATGATAGAGATTTCGTCCAAAGTTTTCGTGGTGGGGCCCACACGGGCTCGATCGTACAGCACCATCATGTACAAGGCAGTGCACATGACATACGAAGCGTCCCTGAGTCGGCATAGCCAAGGACTCTTTAAGACACTACGAGACCACTGTAAAACCAACCGTGGAAAGGCGGACCACTAGACGTCGAACCCCAATCTCATATCATGCATCTGTCGGAAAGATATCCTAGGAGCTACTTGAATTCCCACTTATAAACTCCCGAAACTTTCTGGTTATGCAATCTGGTGTTGGGGATACAGGGAACACAAAATATATCACCCAAACTAACAATCCCTAGATCCAGTTGTATCCATCCGTCAACACATAACCAAGAAATCTTCAGAAATCGTGTACCTCAACCTTCGAAAAGCATCCGTTATACGAGTTATGGAAATACTCCCGAACTCCCGCCCCAGTACTGGGTGGCGTCGAGGTGATCTCACCAACAACTGCATAAAAGAGATTTTCGATGTTGGCGAAACTCAGGTATTCCAGAACTGCAACGATAAAATTGTGACGACAACACCTCGGAGCTCAACTCCCCGGGACACTGCCACAACCCCTAAATGTCAGGAGGCACCAAGAACAAGGTTCTCGTCACAAAACCATCGGAACGATTCCAAGATACCCGCGTGATCCAAAAAAAATTTAGTGAAATTTGAGGAAGGAAGAGTCAAAACTTCTACGTCAGGGGACCTCACCAGAGCGACGAAGGGACTAAGGAGTAAAAAGAATCCTACTCTCCGATATATATAATCCTAAGACTCAAAACATTTTGTTCTAGACTCAACAACGCCAGCGATTCGATCAAGCAGGGGGCTCCAAAGTCGGGGATGGCTCTGATACCAACTTGTAACACCCACGATGCGGCTATATCTCCCACGTGTCGAGGCACGACTTAGAGGCATAACCGCATTGTGGTTTTGTCGCATGAAGGGTCATCTTCACACAATCCCATGTAATGAACAAGAATGGGCTAAAGAGTTGGCTTACAATCGCCACTTCACACAATACATAAATAAAATTCATACAACATTCAGAGTACACACATAGACCGACTACGGTCAAAGCCAAAAGAAAAGAAGATAACCCAACTGCTAGATCCCTGATCGTCCCAACTGGGCACCACTACTGATCAACATGAAAAGAAACATAGTAACGACCAAGGTCCTCGTCGAACTCCCACTTGAGCTCGGTTGCATCACTTGCACTGGTATCCTCGGCACCTGCAACTGTTTGGAAGTATCTGTGAGTCACGAGGACTCAGCAATCTCACACCCGCGAGATCAAGACTATTTAAGCTTATAGGAAAGGTTGGGGTAATGAGGTGGAGCTGCAGCAAGCACTAGCATATATGGTGGCTAACATACGCAAATAAGAGCGAGAAGAGAAACAACGGAACGGTCGTCAACTAGTAATGATCAAGAAGTGATCCTGAACTCCTACTTACATCAAACATAACCCAAAAGCCGTGTTCACTTCCCGGACTCCGCCGAAAAGAAACCATCACGGCTACACACACGGTTGATGTATTTTAGTTAAGTCGAGTGTCAAGTTCTCTACAACCGGATATTAACAAATTCCCATCTGCCACATAACCGCGGGCACGGCTCTCGAAAGTTTATACCCTGCAGGGGTGTCCCAACTTAGCCCATTATAAGCTCTCACGGTCAAAGAAGGATAAACCTTCTCCCAGGAAGACCCGATCAGTCTTGGAATCCCGGTTTACAAGACATTTCGACAATGGTAAAACAAGACCAGCAAGACCACCCGCTGTGCCGACAAATCCCGATAGGAGCTGCACATATCTCGTTCTCAGGGCACACCGGATGAGCCAGACGTCGGGTTGGCATAGACCCTGGTTGCCCAGGGGGCGCCGGACATCTCTCGGTTTGGACCAGCACTTGAAGGAGCACTGGCCCGGGGGGGGGGGGGGTAAATAAAGATGACCCTTGAGTCTGCAGAACCCAAGGGAAAAAGGCTTAGGTAGGCAAATGGTAAAACCAAGGTTGGGCCTTGCTGGAGGAGTTTTATTCAAAGCGAACTGTCAAGGGGGTCCCATAAATCACCCGACCGCATAAGGAACGCAAAATCAAGGAACATAACACCGGTATAACGGAAACTAGGGCGGCAAGAGTGGAACAAAACACCAGGCATAAGGCCGAGCCTTCCACCCTTTACCAAGTATATAGATGCATTAATTAAATAAGAGATATTGTGATATCCCAGCATCAACATGATCCAACAAGGAGCAATCTTCAACTTCACCTGCAACTAGCAACGCTATAAGAGGGGCTGAGCAAAAGCGGTAACATAGCCAAACAACGGTTTGCTAGGAAAGGATGGTTAGAGACTTGACATGGCAATATGGGAGGCATGATATAGCAAGTGGTAGGTAGCGCAGCATAGCAGAATAGAGCAAACAACTAGCAAGCAAAGATAGAAGTGATTTCGAGGGTATGGTCATCTTGCCTGAAATCCCACTAGGAGAAGAACGAGTCCACGAAGAAGACTAACGGATGTAGTCGAACGAATCCTCACAACTCCGGAAGGAAACCGAAGCTAGCGAGAGAAGCAACCCGGAAAGAAACAAACAACATAGTAAACAACCACCACATACACATGGCATGGCAAAGTGCACAAAGATAACTACAAGTTAAGTGGAGCTCAATATGCAACAAGTTGCATATTGCCGAAACACAACATTCGAGTTATTTAGTTCGCTCTTGTTTATGTACCCAACAATATTAAATGTTGTTAAACATGGCAAGAGGGTGAAGCATAGATAAACTAACTATTTAGGCAAGTTTAAATGAGGCCGGAACAACAAACAACAATTCCGGAAAATCATCATGTCCATATTTTAGATTAGGTACTGTTCTGCCATAAACGCAATTTGAATGTTGTTAAACAGCAAAATAAAGTGCACCATGTTAATCTATGCACTTTTCTACCCCATTTACATATCAAGTTTATTTAAAATGGAGCTACGGTTATTTAGTTATGAAATAAATCATTTTAACATGGCATTTAAGCAAATTAAATAAACAGCAAGTTTAAACATTTTTAACATGGATGAGAGTGGCATATTATGAAACTAGATGAAAATCTGAGCATTTTTCATATATAAACCATTTTAATATGATGCATGGTTAATTAATTATTAATGCATGAACATGAGGGGTTTTTCTATAAAACTGCAGTTCTCTGGATAAATGCGAAAATCGCAGCAGTAGGGAAAAAACACTACGGGCCGAAACTGGAACAGGCAGCCCAGCAGAGGAAAGGCCAGGGGGCTTCTCACATTGGGCCTAAAGGCCGAGGCAGAGGAGGGCTCGCGCAGGCTGGCGCTGGAGGCCGGTGTCTTGGCGCTGGGCCTTGATGAGGCAAGAGGAGGGTCAACGCGACCGTTCGGGGCAGAGCAGCTCAATGCAGAGAAGGGGACTTGGTGTTCTGGCTTCAGACGAAGCAAGGCGCGATTGCCACAGCACGGGGTGCGAAGCAGAGGCAACGGCGGTGGCTGGCGGCGGACGTGGCGCGAGGGGAACCGGGCGGAGGCGACCCGATCCGGTGGCAGGGAGCTCCTGCGGGGTAGTCAGAATGGCGGCGGCAGCCATGGCCTCCACCTGCGAGAAACAGAAAGGCGGGGTGAGCGAGAGGAGAAGAACCAGAGTTGGAAGGGAAGGAAGAGGGGCGGAGGTGCTCATCTGCCGGTCGCCGGCCACACGAGGCGGAGCAAGGCAGGGGTTCGGGCATGCGACGCACGGGCGCTCCTGGCATCCATGGCGGAGACCTACTAGAGTTGCCGTCGGTGAGGAGGATCGGGCGGCGTGGCTACCGGCGGCACTAGTGTTGCGAGAACCGACGAGGACGAACAGCAGAAGGCCGGCCCTGGAGCGCTGGTGCTCGACGCGAGGAGAAGGAGGGATCCATGGGAGAAGAGACCGGGGTAGAAGAGGCCATCGGGGCGGGTGCAGAGGCGAGGCGCTTGGATCTGCAGCAGCTCGGGGCTCCGGTGGCGCGTGCTGACAGAGTGGAGGCAAGGCAGCGGCTTGGGGAGGCCTCGGATCCGAGGAGGCTGGCGCTCGGTGGTTAGCTGGGCGAGGGGATCCAAGGAGATTGGGCGAGGGGATCCCGAGGTGGGAGATGAGTGCGGTGGTGGCGGCAGGGACAAATCCCCTAGAATTTAGGGTTGGTCTATTTAAATAGGTAGGGGATTAGGGTAGGGATTAATCCGGTCCGTCCGATTATAATCGGGCGGTCGTAAATAAATAGGTTAGGTGGCCCGAATAATAAAACGGAGATGTTTTATAGATGTTAGGAGATGATCTGAATGCAACGGTGATGATTGAGCGGGTCGGGTTCGGGACAGGTTTCGGACGCGTGCGAGAAGGGGTTTGAGTATTGTGTAGAGAGGGTCAAACGGTCGGGCATCAAACGAATGTCGGTCTCGAGAAAGGTCAACAGAAACGAGGAAGAAGCGGCAACTATCAACGGTGCAAGTTTTTTAGTAAACATGCAATGCAATGCTCATGATGACATGATGAATGCAATAAACAAAAAATAAAACACACGGCGAACACAAAATATATGGAAGGCGACTGGAGCATCGGTCTCGGGGCGTTACAAAAGGCTAGTCACAATAATGGTGTCCAGCACAACCCACCCCTCAAATAAAACTACGAGGGTGCTTGGATACGTTTTAGTCCTATGACGAAAAGTAGTGGGACTAAAACATGCTAGCCTCACCCATGCTTGGATCCAAATACTAAAAAGGCTAAAATCAAGTTAATGAGCATTTATTATCCTCCAAACCCTCCAATCCAGAACTCGCCTGTGTTAAAGGAGAGGAGTTAAATGAGTAGAGAGAGGACTAATCCACATTTTAGTAGGGGTACCCCTGACTAAAAAAATTTAGTCTCAAGACTAGTTTTAGCCCCTCTTTAGTCAGGGGTGCTTGGAACTTTACCCTCTTAAAGAGACTATTTTTAGTCAGACTAAAATATGTCCCTTGGATCCAAGCACCCTCTAAGCATCCTGGAAATCTTTGACAAAACTAAGCACCCTGAAATTCTTTGACAACTAAACTGCTGGCTATATATATTGTACGTATATAATGTGAAGAAACGAGTGGTAGTACTATACCAACTAAAAGATGAAATGTAAGAAATACTAGTATGTACATACTGAAGAGTTAAAGTAACGAGAAGAAACATAACATAGTTCTACTGGGGGCTCAGCACAACACACCCCTCAAATTAAATTAAGCACACCTGAAATTAAACTTTGCAACTATTCTGGTAGACACTGCATTAGAACCACCATTAGCAACGACACTGCCACCTTACTCGGAGTCCTCGTCCACGTCCTCGACTTCGTCCTTGTCCCTCTTCCTCTTGGCCGATACTTCTTTGCTTGAACCGCACACTTGGTTGTTGCTCTTCATCCAACCCTTGTAGATATTGAAGCAAAGGTAGCCATCCATTGCAGCATAGTGGATGTGGTCTATATCTAGTACATTCCGCTGCCATGCATGATGATGAAAGGTGTATGGAGGTTTCTCCAGTTTACCGTACGAAGGATGAACCAAGGCTCCTTCCAGGGTCATCATTGAAGGCTGACGAGAGGACACCAGCCGATTCTTCTGGAGGTCAAAGGTGTTGCCTACAATGAGGCCTATGCGACGCCGGACTTCTTTTTCGTTACCAAAGTCTACAGTAACGAATTTGACTAGGTTGCTCTCGAGGAAGTCCTTAATATCCTGGCACTCAACGTCGGCATGGCATATGTGGTAGACCAAGCATAAGTCATGCACGCACACCTGGATCACGGCGGGCTTCTTCCTCTCTTCGTCCTTTAGATCCTTCTCTCGTCCCAGGACTGTGGTGTACTCAACATCTAGCCCAGCAACCCACTCATCATCTGAGTCTTCGAACATGCGTCTGAAGCGAGAAAGGCATCCTTTCACCGTCGCGGAAGAACGGGTGTAGATGACGTCGAACTCATTCGCTGGTGATGGTTCTAACCTTGTACTCACCACCGATCGTCGAGATTTGGGACACAATAGATTTGGGAGGAGGGTTAGGATTAGTGGAACTGCCGTAATGTGAATGGACGGGACGACTAGGAGCGAACCGTCGTAGTATTGAAGGACGTACGGGGACGAGTAGGAGCGAACTGCCAGCGTGCGAACGGCAGGGTAGTGGCTTTCCATTCTCCCATGATACGGGCTTCCGAGAGCCCTTGGATCTGAGATCGAACGGTTGCATGGCGTGATTCTAGACCTATGGGTGAATATCCTATCCTGGAGGGTTATTCTGCAAATTTTCAGCAACTTAGCATGCGACCGTTTGATCTCAGATCCAAGGGCTGCCAGCAGCCCGTATCATGGTCGCGCCTACCATGACCGTCGCGTCGCTCGTGCGGTCGTGCCCTTGGAGATTTAACACGGTGCGTTAGGCTATCTGATGTTGGCATGTCATACATAGTCATCACTTAGTCACTCATACTACAACAAGGTTGGCTATAAGGTTGGCTATAAGTGTAATTTTTTTACTCCTCTCTATCTCTTTCTTCGTACTCCCTCCGTCCCATAATATAAGAACGTTTTTGACACTAGTGTAGTGCCAAAAACATTCTTATATTATGGGACACATGGAGTACTAGTATTTATTGCATTTGCCAAGGAGTGACCTCTTCCAATGAAATGGTGTTGCTAAGTTTGCTTCATTTAATTAGCTATGGACTCAAGATTGTCTTTTCACCTAGGTACACGCGCTTAGCACCATTTCTTCCTTGGGTCACCAAACTAGTCTCTCTCTTCTTGATTAACTTGCCACATCAGACTTTATGCCTATGTGGCAAGCTTAAGCACCTGTAGGAGCAAGGAAAAGTAAGTACAATAATGCGCTTTACATGGCATTTTTGCATATGTGGAGGAAAGAGAGGCAAGGAAAAAGTGGAGAAGTGGGCTCTCATGCAAGAGCCAGCCTCTACTACATGGTGGAGCATTGGGAGAGGCACCTGTATGGATGTGGTCAGGAATCGGGAGACTCACGCCGGTCGTAGCGCCGCAATTAAAATGATAATGGCAAGTCAAATCACGGGGCCCCACCTGTCCAGCAGTAACTCGCTGTCAAATCACACAGCCCTACGTTTGCCGCAGCCTACTCCCTCGTCTTCTCGCGTCTCTGTCAAACCGACCAGGCGGAACTGCCCCGCCTACCACGCAGGAAAAGCCCCGCCCTCGACTTTTAAATAGTATACAGTATACTAATTTTGTATCCATGGATTGCGCCCGCGCCATGGAGCAAAGCGTCTAGATAACGGCGGTACACATGTACGGAGTATACAGCACGCCCGTCGCGTTCACGTCGCACCCTAGACGGTCGGTCGGTCTGGCACGCTGCTCTCCGAATGGAACGCGCGTCATATTGCGTTTGCACACACATGTGGGACGGCAATTGAGAACCGACCATAGGCACACTTCCCGGCCCCGCAAGTCGGGTGACTTAATAGAAGAGGAAGGTGAGCGATAGTACTAGAGAAGTGTTGTACTATGTTGGTGCCTGGACGATCCCTGCAAGACACGGAAGATCAGTTCGTCCATGCATGTGACCAGACTCCAGCAGACACTCCTGGATTTTCTATCGTCTACATATCGTGCAGGCTGTGTTGTACATGGCTGTAGTTGTGGTGAGAAATCTAAAAAAAGGTTTCTTGTCATCTCACAAAATTAGGTGTCATGTGCTTCGGATCACTGCGAGGGTTAAACAGCGACAACTGAGTTGGGCTAGTCATTGGGGGCACATGCACGAACAGTGACTACTCGGCTGCCATCTAGGTCAAGCCGGCTATGTTAATTAGGACATCTATCGACGGACCCCTTTTCTACGAGTTTATCTTTAATTTGAGCTTTGTTCCTCGTCTAGTTTGTCCGTCGGGATTCATGTTGTCTCCTTTGGGCAGTGAGGTTATGATTTCTTGTCATGTGGCATTTTTTCATGTTATATGTTATAATCCGGCCCTTCAGATCAAAATGACGACAACTGCGCCTCCGGGCCACGTGCATGAAGACTTCTCGACAGTCATTGATGAGGTCAAGCCGGCTCCAGTAGATAAAAGAAAACTAGTACTACTCCACTATATAGGCAAGAGCCTCCGCGCTTGCTTGCTAGTGTTGCTCTCTTCACACTGTCTCGGCCTCTCCAGATCTAAACACGACAGCGGTGGCCACACTCTCTCTCTCTCTCTCTGCTCACCGCTGGTCACAGATCCAGCCGGATCCACTCCGCCGGGGAAGGTGAGAAGGTGAAATGTTCACGCGGTCGTCCTCGGCGACGGCTCTTAACCACTGCTGGGCGCGTCCCGATCAGCCTGCCTTGCCATTCTCTCCCAAGCACAGCTGGTGAGGGAGGGCCTCCGACCCCTTCTTCCTTGCTGCCGTAGTGTGGGCAGATCAGGCCTCCCGCCGCCCACCTAGCGACATCCCGGCGACCATCAGGTACAACTTCCTTCAAAACCGGCCTTGCTCTACTTCCCTAGCTCCTGATGTCGCTGCATTTGTATCTTTTACTATTTCTCAGGCCCCCTCGTAGATAGGATCGATCGGCTGTTCGAAAACCACCTAATTTTTTTACGATTAAGAGGTAAAACTAGTTCATGCACTCGAATCTAGTACTACTTGGTTCAAACAAGGAAGAAAGGGGGTGGGGGTGGGGGAGGATTTGTTACCTGAATCTAGGACTTGGTCGAAAGAGGAAATAATGGGGGCGAAAAGTAGCAGAGACTGGCTATCCAACTGGTCTCTAGGTCTAATAGGGAAATAAAGGGAAACGCAGTACAAACTCAATATAAACCCGATCTATTGGTTGAAAAAGGAAAGAAAGTGGGGACTGGGGGACAAGTCAACAGAGTAAGTCCAGCACTAGATTTGCTAGCCTCACACAGTATAAGGTGGCTATACCGAACAAAATGGGACCAACCCAGATATCCTGTTCTGATGTTTGTTGCCCCGAGCCACTCTTATGTAATGCCACTGGTAAAATGTAGCAGTCGCACTGTTAAAAGTAAGGACACGTTAAACCAATGTTGTTTTCAATGTAATGCCTCCAGTAATATGAATCAATGGCACTTCTTTACATGTCCTGCTAAAATTTCCCATTAAGATAAGTTGGTTCTTTTCGTTAGAAATGCAACTGTCATGGTCCGCCTACTCCCTCGTGCCCAAAGTAATGTCATATTTAACGGTTGTCATAGTTAATCCTAATGCCCACACTAATATCTAGCAATGCCAGTGCTTTAGAAATTGCTACTGTCCTTGTAGGATTTCCATTCAGATAGGGAACATGCTTCTTTTCATTTGATGCATGTTTCATCACTTGTTAGTCACCCTCCTTTCCACCTTTTTTGTGCAAACAGAGATATACATTTCACGCTCGATCTTAGTTGAACTGCACAAATGATATCCAAATTATAGTTGAGCATTCCAGGAGCTTCACAACCAACCTTGATGTTGCTCAATTTTATTGCAACTACTGAAGAAGAAGCTCTGTGGGTTTCGTTTTCTGATGGAAATGGAACCGGGGCTGGAGCCCTTTTCTTAAAAAAAATTGAAGAAGAAGCTGCTAGCTCACGGGACATTGCTTCATTTTAGGTGAACTGCACCAAAAGGTCCCATGAATTGAATCATCCATGTTGGTGACTGAAAGAGCCAGCTTCAGCATCCCAGTCTAAGCACCCCCGGCCTCCATCCTTGCGACGCATGGTACACCTCGTTTGCCACCTGCTCGACCCTAGTGTCACTGATAAAATGAAGTAATAATACAGTTAAAATAGAGCAAGTGTCATCTCTATCATTTCATTTCCAATGTAGATAAAGAAAGTGCTTCTCTTTGTTAATGTATGTTTCATCAACTAGTCCCATTGTTAATGTTTAAGCGTTTCTGCAAACTGGGGTGCTTAATTTTAGTTGATATGTACAAAAATAGAGATTTGAATGTCTCAAGGTGCGTCCTTGTACTACCGTTGTACACTGATGTTCATCACTGGCAGAAGGTGTGTCTGGGAGACTTGGGACGATGTCCAGTATGAGGCGTACCGTATGAGGCGTCGCAGGGCCCATCTCGCCCTCGCAGCATGGCATACTATGATACTCTCGCAATATTTTCTTCTATTTATTTTGTGTGTTTCATCAACTAGTGCCACTATAATGTAATCACGCTTTTTCATTATCTGTGCAAACAGGGTTATTCAGCTGCATTTTTGTGAAACTGCACAAATGTACGTATGGAACCGGCATATATGCAGAGTGCGAGGTGTGCCAAGTAAAAATTACCGACAGCAACCATGCTGCATGCACGCATTGGCATCCACCACCACCAGTGGGATGTGTGGCGCTCTTTGTGGACGGATCTTTCTCGGCAGCAAATCATCTAACCAAATACTAGTAGCTTATATTCGCAGTTTTCTAGGGAGTACTCTTTTCTGAAAGAAGCACCAATCTATTTTACTTTATTTGTACACTGTGTCACAACTTTGACCCAAAGGTCCAGAGCTATTTTAGGGCGATTGGCGTAGTACTCGGAGACTGATTGTAAGCATGATTTTTATTAGCTGTCACACTGATTGTAAGCATGAGCAGGTGGAAGATTAGGTTAGTGCGAAGCTTACCTTAAACCCTACCGCCGCCGTTGAAACGAGGCGAGCGTCGAGGGAACCATGGAGAACGGCGGGGAAGCGATGTCGCGCCATCCGGCCTCCTCTTGCGGTGGGAGAACGAATACTCCTGTGGCTCCGCACCCTCACGAACGGCACACCATACTCGATCGATTCGTTATCCTCTGTGTGCTCGACCTTCGACCTGTACGCCCACCACCTCCGCCTGACTATCGCCTCAGGCGAATCTGTCTCCTCCATCACCCAGAGGAGATACTCGATGAACTCGGAGGACTGCGGCGTGACTACCGCTGAGGAGTACTTGTACATCGCCGCCCTCATCGCCGCCGTCTCGCTCTTTCGCATACATTGCCACATGGCCCGCACCGTCCTCGAAATCTCCCACTCATTGTCAAACCAACTAAGGATCTACTTCAACCTGGCTAACTTTGCCTGGTTGCCGCCGGCGATCTGCCTGATTCGCTGCTGCATCCTCTCCATAGATGTCCTTCTGAGTGGTCTGGTGCTAGCTTTGGAAGATGGGAGGAGAGACGGTGGTCTTGCAATAGAGAAGAGGGAGAGGCGAGACGTTGGTTTTGGAATGGAGATGATGGAGAGCAGAGGAGGTGGTTTTGCAATGGAGAAGATCAAAAGAGGGAGAGGCGAGACGGTGGTTTTGGAATGGAGATGATGGAGAGGAGAGGAGGTGGTTTTGCAATGGAGAAGATTAGAAGAGGGAGAGGCGAGACGGTGGTTTTGGAATGGAGATGATGGAGAGGAGAGGAGGTGGTTTTGCAATGGAGAAGAGGAGAGGAGCGTGCGGCAGCGATTTAGGATTGGACGAGAGGGCCGGCGCGCTGTGACTGGATCAAAATCAAAATCAATTTACCCTTCAATTAAGAAAGCGACCCCACATTAACTAGTCTGCCTTTTATTCTGGGTCATAATTGACCATGATTTTCGCACATAAAATATATGTTATACGTTGCAAAAATTATATAATTTGAATGTACATTCAGATACGAACCAAACGATACAATTTTTGGTGACATGCATTCACATTTTGCTTGTCAAATACAGTACGTAGTCAAACTTTGACCCAAAATACGCAAAACAACAAAAAAATACTTCCAAGACCAGCGCCGCTCTTCCGCTCTTCTCCTCTTAAACCACCACCACTCCTCTCCTGTTCCAATCTAAATGCAGCGCCGCTCCTCTCGTCTTCCATTTCAAAACCACCGCCCCTCTTCTCCTGTTCCAGTCCAAAACCAGCGCCGCTCCTCTCCCGTTCTAATCCAAAACCAGCGCTGCTCCTCTCCTCTTCCATTCAAAAACCACCGCCGGCGAGTGAAGGTGTTGTGGAGAAGTAGATCGATGGAGGAGTACAACCGATACGTGAGGATCGCAGACGGCGACCCTGTGAAGCTAGCTAGGATGTTGGAGATACAATCTTGGTTTGACAACAAGGACAAACTAGCGGCGACGGTGACATCCATGGCCAAATATCTGCAACAGAGCGAAAAGGCGGTGATACTCCCGGAGGGAGTCACGCCGGAGTACATAGAGGTGCTCCTCTGGGCCATGGAGCAAACAAATTCACCGAATCCGATCGTGAGGGAGTGGTGGTGGCAGTATCGATCCCAGATGGAGCATCCACCAGAGATTGAAGGATCGAGCATCTACAGGTTGCCGTTTGTGAGGGTGTCCTGCCACAGCGAGCCGGTGGAGTCTTCGTCGACCGAACCCAACTGCAAGAGGAGAAAAGCAGTTAGCCCGACGACGCTTCCCGGCCATCGTCTCCCTCGCCGTTCACATTGTCTCACGGGGTGGCTGTCTGCCGCCGAGGAATAGGAGGGGGCTGCCCCCCAGTCCAATAGTCGGGCAGGTTGTGAATTGTGAGGAGGAGCTTAGGGTTGTCAGTATTTGCAGGTTGTGAATTGTGTATTTTGAGAGTAGTTTCAGATATGAATGTCTTTTGAATTTCAGATTTGCAGTATTGAGCATATGAAGTATTTTATGAATTCTAGAGATCTATTTTTAGCGCTTAAAAAAATGTAGTTTCATAGGAGTATAAAAGTGCAGACAATGTGATTCTCAGAGAAGAAACCGCAAGTTTTAGTTTCACATAAGAAACTGCAAGTTCAGTTTCAGATAAGAAACTGCAACTTTCAGAGGCAGAGCATTTATGTTAACACGGCCTTTCCAAACAGGGTTAGCATCATGTTGGAAGTTTTATTCATGGTCGAAAATGGAACTACCAGCCAGTTAACATCATGCTGATCAACATTCATGCATAGCACATCTTCATATGATGCATAGTCAAAATGCCCAAACAATGTCGAGTGTGCGAAACACAGAGAAAACGAGGAACGAAGTTTTGGCAAGTGTTGGACGTGGTTTTGGGCTGCCCGTCTAGTCCTGCTCCCTCCTCGCCGCGGCCGGCTCTGCTGCCGCGCAGGCCTCACCGCCCCACCGTACTCCCATCGCTGGCCTAGCCATCCCTCTACTCACCCACACCTACTGTTATTCTCTGGCGACGGTAGACGAACCAGTAAACCCTCGTACAGTCGTACTCCCCTCCGAGTGGGAAACAACTGCCGAGTCTTCCCTGCCTCCGTGTCGTTCCCTTCCTAGGCCTCGCTGTCATCCACCGCCCTGGTGCTCTCGGCGCGGCTTGGTCAACGTGGTCAACGACCGACATGCATCTATAGTGGACTGTACGTGGAGAGGCCGACAGCTGGGTCCACAGCCGCACGCAAGGAAATGCCTCCTTATTACGCACAAAATAATGATTCCTCCACCTGACATCAGGGACCCACCAAAAGGGCCTCTGTATTTCGCGAAAAAAATGTTACCGCCGCTGACAGCTCGGACCCACCAGCTATATCTTCGCACGCAAGGAAGTGCCTCCTTATTACGCACAAAAAATGAATACTCCCCAAGCTAGCTGGGACCCACCATGGTGGGAGGCTGACTTGTGGGCCTATTAAGTTGAGTGGGATGGGGGCCTTTGTCAACTTTAATCAATATGAACGATTCTAGCTCCAGTGAATGTACGATGTCCATCCAACGGCCGTAGTGTTTCTTCAACCTCTGGTCTTCTTGCTCCAGCCGCCCAAAGCAGCGCCGGTCGTGCCGCATGCTCCTGCCTCCCGTGGCCGGCTGTGCTGCCGCGGAGGCCTCACCGCCCCCTACTATTCCCACCGTAGGCCAGGCCCTGCGGCGATGGCAGCCTCACATCGCAGCCAAACCAGTGAACCCTCATACTCCTCTCCGCGCGGGCTTCCACTGCCGCGTCTTCCCCGGCTCCCCGTTCTCCCATTCCTAGGCCTCGCCGTCGTCCATCGCCCTGGTGCTCTCGGCGCGGCGTGGTCAACGTGGTCAAGGAATGACTTCCATCGGACGTGGACTGTACGTGGAGAGGCTGACAGCTAGGTCCACGGCCGCAGCAAGGAAGTGCCTCCTTATTACGCGAAAAATAATGATTCCTCCACCTGACAGCTAGGACCCACCGGACGGGCCACTGCATTTCGTGAAAAAAACGTTTCCCCCTGACTGCTGGGACCCACCAGCTACATCTTCGCACGCAAGGAAGTGCGTCCAGGCAAAAAAAAAGATTCACCCTTGACTACTGGGACCCACCAGCTACATCTTCGCAGGCAAGGAAGTGCCTGACAGTCGGGACCCACCTGGTCGAAGCGTATGTAGCGTTGTCATTCTGGTCGCGAACGTGTACGTACATATATACTGGTGGATGTAGGGGCGCGCACCTGTCGTAGTAGAGGCGCGTACGTGTCGTAGTAGAGGCGCGCACGTAGCATGTACACGTACGTGCAGCGGCCAGGGTGCAAGAAAGAAAATACGGCCACGTATGTGTACATACGGGCAGGGTCTCGAACGCCTACTCGCGCATACGTACGGCCAGGGCTCCTGTACATGGCTGGGTCGGAACGGAGAACCAGCGTCGTCGTCGTGTTCATGGGAAGGCAAAGGAATGCATCGTGTTCATGGGGAGGCAACTTAATGCGTCGTGTTCATCGGGAGGCAACAGAACGCGTGGGAGCCAACCGGCTGGGTCGGAACGGAATGCGTGGTCGTGTTCATCGGGAGGGCTTGGACGGAAGAGGCGATGGAAACGAGGCCTGGCGTACCGCACAACGGAGGAAACGGACCTCCTACGTTCGGAACGGGGTCCTGTTGATCGGGAGGGGTGTGGCGTACCGCAAAACGGAGGAAACGGACCTCCTACATTCGAAATGGGGGTCCTGTTGATCGGGAGGGGTGTGGCGTACCGCAAAATGGACGAAACGGACCTCATACGGTCGAAACGGGGGTCCTGTTGATCGGGAGGGGTGCGGCGTACCGCAAAACGGACGAAACGGACCTGCTACGGTCGAAACGGGGGTCCTGTTCATCGGGAGGGGTGTGGCGTACCGCAAAACGGGACTCCATGGAATACTGTTCATCTCCACCGTCGACCTCCTCCAGCCTCCACAGGCTACCGTCGACCTCCTCCAGCCTCCACGGACTCTTGGTCATCCAGCCTCCACCGCGCGCTACTCCACCGGCTACTGTTCAACCACCCCTCCACGGGCAACCCTCCACCGTCTACTGTTCATCCAGCCCTCCACAACACGGGGTCCTGTTCAACCACCCCTCCACGGGCACCCCTCCACCGTCTACTGTTCATCCAGCCCTCCACCACACCATGGGGTCCTGTTCATCTAGAGGCAATGCCACCGCTCACTGTTCATCCAACCCCCCCCCCCCCCCCGCAACGCTCACTGTTCATCCCAGACGCATCATCGATCGGCTTCAGTTAGCAGCAGTAGCGAAGGAATCGCTCGATCGGGTTCAGTTAACAGCCATCGATCGATCGCTCAGGTTCAGTAACGCGTAGCCTGCAGTGCAATCGCTCGGGTTCAGTTAGAGTCCAACGCCTCGCTCGTGTTTAGTTAGAGCCAACGCCTCGCACACACGCGCGTACGTGTACGAGAGAAACGCGCATCGCTCGGCCCCCGACCTCCCACCGTAACCGGGAACTCCCCGAAATTTTCCTCGCCCTCGCTTCTACCACGGTTTTTTCTGTCATGGACGGCCCAAAGAATGTCATGCAGCTGCGTCTCCGGCCCGCCCAGGACGAAAAGCCCATTTTCTGTCATGATTTTTTGCCATAGAAGAAGGAGCCCACCACATCTATGATGATACGGGGTTTTTTCACAATTATCGTCATAGAAGTGTCATATGTATGACAGAAATTTTTTTCGTTCGGCCCAAAATGTCATGGATGTGTCTTTTTTTTGTAGTGGTACATACGGGCGGGGTCTCGAACGCCTACTTGCACATACGTACGGCCATGGCTCGTGTTTGGCTCTGGCTGGGTCGGAACGGAGAAACTGCGCCGTCGTCGTGTTCATGGGGAGGCAACGGAATACGTCGTGTTCATCGGGAGGCAACGGAACGTGTGCTATTCATCGGGAGCCAACCGGCTTGGACGGAACTGGCAATGGAAACGAGGCCTGGCATACCGCAGAACGGAGGAAACGTCCTTGTGTTCGACCGGCAACGGTGGAAACGGGATCCTATTCATCGGGAGGGGTCTGGCGT
Source organism: Aegilops tauschii subsp. strangulata (assembly GCF_002575655.3). Lineage (NCBI taxonomy): Eukaryota > Viridiplantae > Streptophyta > Magnoliopsida > Poales > Poaceae > Aegilops > Aegilops tauschii. The sequence goes on along the minus strand of NC_053035.3, from coordinate 148,084,193 downwards.
ACCGCAAAACGGAGGAAACAAACCTCCTATGGTCGAAACGGGGTCCTTTTGATCAGGAGGGGTGTGGCGTACCGCAAAACGGAGGAAACAGACCTGTGTTGGAGCGCTACGGTCGAAACGGGGGTCATATTCGTCGGGAGGGGTGTGGCGTACCGCAAAACGGGACTCCACGGGATACTATTCATCTCCACCGTTGACCTCCTCCAGCCTCCACGGGCTACTGTTCATCCACCGTCGACCTCCTACAGCCTCCACATGCGACTGTTCATCCAGCCTCCACCGTGCGCTCCTCCACCGTCTACTGTTCAACCAGCCCTCTCCACGGGGGTCCTGTTCAACCACCCCTCCACGGTCTACTGTTCATCCAGCCCTCCACCGGCTACTGTTCAACTAGCCCTCCACCGGCTACTATTCAACCAGCCCTCCACGGGGTCCTATTCATCCAGCCCTCCACGGGATCCTGTTCATCCACCGGCTCGATCGATCGGGGTACTGTTCATCCAGCGGCAACGGCCTCTACTACCACGTGGTCCTGTTCATCCAACCCCCACCGTGAACTGTTCATCCAAACCCCCCAACAACGCTCACTGTTCATCAAGGGAAGGAGGCAGCAGTGTTCGATCGGCTTCAGTTAGCAGCAGTAGCAAAGAAATCACTCGGGTTCAGTAACGCGTAGCCTGCAGTGCAATCGCTCGGGTTCAGTTAGAGCCCAACGCCTCGCTTGGGTTCAGTTAGAGCCCAAGGCCTCGCTCGGGTACAGTTAGAGCCCAACGCCTCGCACCCATGCGCGTACGTTTACGAGAGCAACGCGCATCGCTCGGCCCCCGACCACCCACCATAACCGGGAACTCCCCGATATTTTCCTCGCCCTCACTAGTACCGTCCAATATTCGCGTGTGGTTGTTTCTAGAGTATAAAAGGAGGTACTAGTACTTACTATGGGAAAGGTGAAAAGTGATGGTTGCTTCACCCGAGCAACTTATTACTCTGCGAATATGGGAGTACTAGCGGATTCAACAAACAGAGAAATGATGGTTGCTTCGTCCGAGCAACTTACTATGGCGAAGGTGGGGCTCTGTGATTTGACTGCTCAGTAGTCATTACTACCGCGGCACAACAACCGTGGTGAATCTTTCCCTATAGTTGTGCACTCAATATTGCTACATGGCAGGTGGAGCCGGATGAAGGGTGTCCCACATGTCGGCGAAACAAAGTTGAATTGTTTCTGGCATTGCTATCAATCCTTCAGGATTTGTTTCTATGTACACATAATTTAATGAAATTGTACTGTGATGCTATGAAGGTTTCAACTTTGGACCCCGCAGGAAAAAAAGGTTTCAACTTAGGATTCATGTGTCCTCTTGCCTCAAGAATATCTCGTTACAACATTCCATCAAATACAAATGAAACTACCATGGCTACTAATGCATCTCAATGGTTTGCAGATCAGCGCCAATATTCACATCACAACTGAAGACAAAGTTGTGAGAAGGTGTACAAATAAAGAAAAATATATAATTGATCGATGTTGTTTGTAGGCATGGCTCCATTTCCTGGGCACAATGTTCATTGGTTGGCAGCTAGTTTCACGAAGCTCTGTAGCCAAAAAAGAGGTGTATGGAGGACACCATAATCTGATCATTTTGTGCAGCTCCACTAAAATCAAGCTGACCATCCTTGTTTGCAAAGATATCTAGTCAGTGTGATTACAATAATAGTGGAACTAGATGATGAAACATAACACACACAAATAGAAGCCGATCACCTCTGCGATCTCTCGTTAGGACTAACTACTTATTGGAGAAGATTAGGTATGGAGTTGGATGAGGAGGATAGCAAAACAAATCTCCCTTTCTGCAGTCCCACGGAAATGTAAAAACGTTGCCTGTGTGACATTTTGGCGGAACTGCACAAAACACTCATAAGAAAAAAGTGATTTGTGCAGTTCACCAAAAGGTCGCAATAGCAACAATGTGAAATGGACAACCTTGTTTGCAAAAGGTGGTAGAAAGGAAACAATTACTGCCAAAAAGAAGCATATTCCATGTAATAAGGGAATGATAGCAGCATGGTGGTTTATAAAAAATGGTTTGAGGACAAGATTGCAAGATGGAAAGTACGTCGGCCGAGATATGTTTTAAGCAAACAACTAAAGAAGATCCACATGCAAGATTTTCGACATGCAGCAACGTGGGAAGATGGGCAGTGGAGCAAGGTCGGAGAAAGTTGTACCTGAGGGTCGTCAGGATGAAACTAGGAGGGTGCCGGCGGCCGGGATCTGCCCATACTACGGCAGCGAGCAAGTGGCGAAGGCCCTGCGTCGCCGGAGCTTGGTTAGAGAGAACAACGGGTACGGCAGATCGAGACGTGCTGTCTCAACGCCGTCGAACAGAGAAACGATGCACATCCTCCCTTTCTGCTGGCGGACGGGATGTGGCCGGATCACTGACCAACGGTGAGAGAGAGAGGCCACCGCCTCCTTGTGTGAGATGGTGTGACGAGATACAAACCCCGGAAGGCACGCTCCATTGTATATAGTGGAGCGGATTTTTTCATTTTCTCCACGGTAATCGTTTTCTATTCTATACGTGGCATTGCGGAATATATAACTTTATTTAATACTAGCGCATCAAGTCGAACTTTGTTCCGTCTATGCATGGTACACGACCCTCTTTCGAGTAAACAACCGCTGTCAGATTTTGGGTTCCGGCAAAACCCTCAAGGTTTGAACTTTGGGGTGTGCACGAAGATCTCTCCCTCCCCCTAGCTCGCTCACTCACCACGATCTGAAAGCTCAGCACACAGAACTCGAAGAACAAGGGACACAAGAGTTTATAGTAGTTCGGGCCACCGATGTGGTGTAATACCCTACTCAAGTGTGGTGTGGTGGATTGCCTTGTAGGCTGAGGGATGAACCAGTACAAGGGAAGAACAGCCTCCTGAGGAGAGGTGTTCTTGAGCTCGGTGAGCTTATGTGGTCGAGGGTGATCTGAACGATCCGTTCATCCGTCCGTCCCCTTGCTAAGGTGGTGGCTAGTCCTATTTATAGAGGCCCAGGTCCTGTCCTCGAATGTTAGGCGGGAAGGCACCCCATAAGGGCCAATTTGAAGGGGGACAGCTAGTACAAGCTATCCTGACAAAAGCTGGTCTTCGCCTGCTAAGGGCTCTGTTGGTGATGCCGTCGTGGGCTCGGCAAGGACCTCCTTCCTACCGTCCTACTGGTCTTGGTCTCGTGGTACCGATATGGAAACCTTTGCCTAATGCCTCGGGAATCCTCGCCTGCGCTTGCCCCTTTAGCACCAAAGAGGCAACGGGTACTCTGCGCCCGCTGGTGCCTGCCTGGCCTTGGTCGTCACGGCTTACGTCACAGGAACCTCACGAGGTGCCCCTCGCCTTGATCTCTCCGCTCCTCGTGAGCCAGCCTAGTAAGGCCGCCCCTGAAGGGGTCTTGTGTCGTCCGCCTAGCGAGGCTCGGCCCCTTGTGAGGGTCTTGAGTGTTTGCTGGTGAAGATGAGCCGTACCAGGCCGCTGGAGGAGCCATGTCATGGGCCGCAGGCAGGCAAGCCTGGGGACCCCCGTTCCCGAAACGCTGAGAGTAGCCCCCGGGCCCAAGGCGCGCTCTGACTTGGCTTCGAGGCGAAGCCAAAGGGCAAGTGCGGAGCGCCACGGGCCCCAACCGCCTGCGGCCTTGATTGATGCGCGACGACTAACGAGACGTGGGCATCTCGGCTTCCCCGCGCTGCCTCGGCAACTGCCCAACATTGACGAGTCCCTGGTGCATGCAGAGAAAACCATCATTACCTGTGATCGTGGGGGTCGCCGGTTGGCGTTCTCCTGCTATAAATGAGGAGGGGGGCGGAGCCCGCGTCGCCCATCTCTTCCCATTCCGCTCGCTTCTTGCTCCTTGCTCCATTGCTAGCAGCGACATCCATGGCGCCGGTGAAGAGGTTCTCGGCCTCAGAGAAAGGGAAGGCCCGCCAGGAGGGGCCCAGCTCGCCACCGCCCAAGAGGGGACGCGGTCGCCCACGCAGGCACGTCGCGACCCCCGCCGTGGCTCCTCGCGACCGTGACGGCGCCTCTTCGCGTGGTGGGAGCCGCCCAGGTCGTGGCAGCCCCTTCGATGGAGGGAGGCGTGCCATGGTTGCGCGGCCTCCCTGGTCGCGCTTCCACTCGGCGGAGGTGCTGCCGGAGTTCGTCGTGTGGTCGGAGGACCCGGCCGGCACCTGGCTTCAGCTCCCGTGCTCCTTCACCGGCGAACAGCCGGCCACGGGTCCATGCGGTCTCTGGCTGCAGGCGGACGACTGCTGTAGCAAGGCTTCGTGGGTCGCGGTGGAGGTCTCCATCGCGGGCAACGCAGCCCTGGCCCGTGGTTGGCAGATGTTCGCCTGCGCGCGCGGCCTGTGCAGGCAGTGCACCCTCCACTTCAAATATGACGGCGACGCGACCCTCTACGTGAGGGTATTCAGGGAAGATGGTCGCCGCGTCGGATGCTGCCCTGAGGAGAACGACGGCGGCGAGGTGCTCGGCCTTGGCGACGGCCATGACGAGGGTGAAGGTGAACTCGCCCTCGGCGCCGGCCGCGGCTCGTCCAGCTACGGTAGCCCCTCGTCCGGCGACAGCTCCAGTAGCGGCAGCTATGATCAGCCTCCGTGCCCGCTTCGAGGGCGGTAGCGGCTCGTCTTGTCGCCGCGCCCCACTGAAGCGTGAGGAGGGGTCTGGATAAGTCCAGGAGGGCGCCGAGGGCATTCCCTCGCGAGCCGCTGCGGGGGCGCGCGCCGCTTTTGTTTTGTTCTTTCCTTTCTTCCTGCATTTCAAAAAGAAAAAAGTATGGGGCCCGCAAGGGCGTGTAACAAACTGTGATTTCCAAGTCGCTATGTTATGTTAATTGTTCCTGTGTCGTGTTGTGGCATTCGTGCTTCATGTAGGTGCAGGGGGAGAACATAACTTGGTGAGCCCGGGGCAGTTTCGCGTCTCGTGGTGCGGCTTCTTGGACCTGCTAACACCTCCCAACCGTTGGCTCGGGAGCTGTTGACCTCGGGAGTCGCCGTAAGGCTGCAGAATTTTGTTAGGTCATCCGTTGGGTGCTTATCCTTCTCTTTGCGAGGCCCCAGCCATGGGCTAGTCATGGCCTGGTGCACCACGTCGCGGTACTCGTGGGGCACAGACTTAGGAGGAAGCGCCAAGCACGAGCTCAATCGAGGGCGCCTTGCGAAGATTAGGAGAGCCGGAGCTCTCAAGTGATAGAGCTTCAGTGAGGTGTGTTCGCGGTTGGGCTAGCCTAGTGTGCGCACACACCTGCCAAGCCCCCGCGCGAGGCGCGCGAGGGAGAGCGTCGGGCAACTGCCGCCCTCCTAGGCGTAAAACAAGGAACGAGTGAATAGGCAACAACAGGAAAGGAAAACCCATCCGAGCAATGGATAGAGAACACCAGAACTCCAAATTCCAAAAAAAGAGGCAAACCAACTACAGAAAGCAAATGAACAGCCGCGTCCGGCACCTAGTCTAGTCTTCTCACCAGCGCGGAGGTAAGTGCTGCCACTAGGATGTGGGAGGAGCCCCCGAGGCCCGAGGGCGGCACTCCTGAGACTCCGGGGCGTGTACAGCCCCACTCATTATTATGTGAGAGTGTCACGAGTGGAGACCTTCATAGGCACTGGGCCTTGCTTCACAGGCGTTGGGCCTTGCTTCATGGGTAGAACTTCCGGAGTTGCTGGATGTTCCAGGCGTTCTGGATGGGGACCCCGTCCTGCGTCTCCAGGCGCACGGCGCCAGGCCTGGAGACATGGGCGACCCTAAACGGGCCCTCCCACATGGGCGAGAGCTTATGTAGCCCTTCCCTGGAGAGCACCCTCCTTAGGACAAGGTCGCCCACCTCGAGCGTCCTGGAGCAGACGCTGCGGCAGCGTTACCGTCGCGGCGCCTGCTGGTATCTTGCCGCTCGGAGCGTGGCTTCACGGCAGCGTTCCTTCCCCAACACGAGGTCCATCCCCCGCATGGCGTCCTGCTGCGTCTCATCAAACGCCAGGACCCACGCGGAGCGATGCTTGACCTCGTGAGGGAGAACTACTTCTGCTTCGTAGACGAGGAACAACGGGGTCTCGCCTGTTGGCTTGGTGGCGATGGTGCGGATGGACCACAACACAGACTGGAACTCGTCGTGCCAGCCCCTGCCACAGGCCTCGAGCTTCTTCTTGAAGGTCCTGGTCTTGAGGCCTCTCAGGACTTCCGCGTTGGCGCGTTTGGCTTGGCCATTGCTCCTGGGGTGTGCCACCGAAGCATAGCAGATCTGCATTCCAAGGTTAGCACAATATGTATTGAAGAGATTGCTAGTGAACTGCGAGCTGTGGTCGGTGATGATGCGGTTAGGGACCCCAAACCGGCTCACGAGGCCCTCGATGAACTTAACTGCGGACCCGGCCGGGATGGTGCGGACGGCCTCCACCTCTGCCCACTTGGTGAACTTGTCGACGGCGACGTAGAGGTAGCGGTAGCCCCCAGGCGCTCGAGGGAATGGGCCTAGGATATCCAGCCCCCAGACCGCGAATGGCCACGAGAGCGGGATGGCCTGGAGGCCCTGAGCTGGCTGAAGGATCTGCTTGGTGTGGAATTGGCAGGCCTCGCAGGACCTCACCAACTCAGTTGCATCGTTGAGTGCCGTAGGCCAGTAGAACCCGTCGCGGAACGCCTTACCGACCAGTGTTTGCGACGACGAGTAGTGCCCGCAGTCTCCGTTGTGTATGTCAACTAGCAACTCGTTCCCCTGCTCCCTGGATATGCATCGCAAGGAAACATCATCGGGACGCTTCCTATATAGCTCACTGTCCTGGATGCAGTATGCCGTAGCCTGTTGGGCTACGCGCTCCGCGTCGTCCTCTCTCTCCGGCAGCGTCCCTTGCGTCAGCTATTCCTTGAACTCCTTGGTCCAGCACCCATCCTGAGGCTCGAGCGCCAGGAGCAGGTGCGCTCCTGAGGTCGGGCCGCAGGCCAGGGCTCCCGAGGTAGGTGGCTGGGGGAGTTCCTCCCGAGGCGGTGCCGGCCCCGAAGGCGGAGGTGCTGCCGAAGGCTTGAAGACCCGTTCTTCGAAGAGGCCAGGCTCTTGGGGTTGGCGCTTGGATGCCCTTTTGGCGATGTCGTCGGCCTCCTTGTTGGTGCCAGGGGGCACGTGCTACAACTCTAGGCCCAAGAACTGCTTTTTCATTTTGCGTACCTCCGCGAGGTATACCTCCATGTGCTCGTCCCTCGGCTCATATACCTTGTTGGAGAAGTTGACGAGGAGCTGCGAGTCGCCCGTGATGGTGAGGCGCTTCACCCCCAGGGGCACTGCAGCCTTAAGGCCAGCGATGAGGCCTTCGTACTCCGCGATGTTGTTGGAGACCTTCTCGCCCTGCTGGAAGCAGAGCTGCACGGCGTAGAAGAGCATGTCCTGAGTGGGCGAGATGAGCACTGCTCCAGCCCCCGCACCCTGGCGTGCGAACGCGCCATCGAAATACATGACCCAGCCATATGGCGCTTCACTTCCTAGCGAGAGGGATCGGTCCTCGCCTACTTCAAGCCACGGGGTGTCGGTCCATTCTGCCATGAAGTCGGCGAGCGCGGCTCCCTTGATGACCCTGGTTGTGCTGAACTCCAGCTGGAATGCTTGCAACTCGATGTGCTATTTAGTGACTCTTCCAGCAGCATTGGGGCTCCGGAGTACCCTCTCCAATGGGTAGGCCGAGACGACCTTGATTGGGTGACCTTGGAAGTAGTGACGCAGTTTACGCAAGGCCACCAAGAGCGCGAGCAAGAGCTTCTGAGGCATGGGGTACCGTGCCCTCGCATCCCGCAGTACCGTGCTGACGAAGTACACTGTGTGCTCGACAAGGGCGAGCGCGTTGATGGAGCCTGTGTCTGCCGGAGGTTGGGGCATCTCCTGAGGTGATGGGACCCCAAGAGCCTGGTCGCCCATTGGGGCCTCTGTGAGCCCGAGAACGCCGTCTTGCCAGCCTAATCATTCATTGGTGTTGTTGCAGCCTTCGCGGTATCCTCTTTGTGCCGTATCACCCCGGCTGGAGGTGCGGCACGGCGCGGCGGACTTTTGGCCTGGCGCTCTTCCCGGACCGCCACTAGCGCCGCGCTAGCACAGTAGGGAGTGGCGGAAAGGTAAAGCACCAGGGGCTCGAGGGGACGAGGCACCACCATCACCGGAGGGCTGGTCAGTTATCTCTTGAGGTCTTGAAACGCCAGGTCGGCCTCCGGGGTCCACTCAAACGGGCCCTTCTTCGTCATCAGCTTGAAGAATGGCAGGGCACGCTCCCCCAACTTGGAGATGAAGCGCCCTAGCGAGGTCACGCAGCCAGCAAGCTTATGCATTTCCTTGAGAGTTTGTGGTGGGCTCATGTCTTCTATCGCCTTGACCTTCTCTGGGTTTGCCTCGATCCCCCTGTGAGATACGAGGAAGCCAAGCAGTTTGCCGGAGGGAACACCAAACACGCACTTCTCTGGGTTGAGCCTCGGGTCCACCTAGTGCAGGATTGCGAAGGTCTCCTCCAAGTCCTGAATCAAGGTTCTCGCCTCCCGAGATTTCACCATGATGTCGTCGACGTAGGCTTCAGCGTTTCTCCTGAGCTGCTAACCCAGGGTGATGTGCATCAGCCGTTGGAAGGTCGCACCTGCATTACGCAGCGTGAATGGCATGCAAGTGTAGCAGTACACCCCACATGGGGTCAGGAAAGCCGTCCTCTCCACATCCTCCACTGCTATCTTGATCTGGTGGTAGCCCGAGAACGCGTGCAGGAAGCACAGCAGGTCGCACTCGGTGGTGGAGTCGACAATTTGGTCGATGTGCGGAAGCGGGAACGGGCGTTGGGGGCAGGCCTTGTTGCGGGTGGTGAAGTCGACACACATGCACTCCCTCCCGCCTTTCTTTGCACGACGACGAGGTTCGCCAGCCACTCCAGGTACCGGACCTCACGAATGACACCTACTGCCTCCAGCTTGCGGGTTTCCTCGATGATGAAGGGCTGCTTCTCCGTGGACTGTCGCTGCGCCTTTTGCTTCACAAGGCGCACATAGGGGCACACCCTTAAGTGATGCTCGATCACCCCCCTCGGGACCCCTACCACCTGCTTGGGTTCCTAGGCGAATACCTCCTTGTTCGCACGCAGGAACCTCACCAATGCCTCCTCTTGATCTAGGTCGAGGTTGGCGCCTATGGTGAACGTGGATCCTGAGGGTCCACCTTCCTCGACTGGTACTTGCTTGTTTTCGGCCTGATCTTGAGTGAACAACTGCTTTTTCTTTGCCGGTGCAGCCTCCTTAGCTCCGGGGGTGTCCTCGTCGGCCAGGCGGGCTGCCGCGGCGGCTTTGAGGGCAAGCTTGAGCACCGCCAGAGCCTCCTTGGTATCTCCAGCTACGGTGAGGACGCCCTTGCTCCCTGACATCTTCATGAGGTTGTAGGCTGGATGAGCTACCGCAACAAACTGAGCCAGAGCCGGGTACGCGAGTATGGCATTGTATGGGAGGCCAATGCGGGCGATGTCGAAGTCGATCAGCTCGGTGCGGTAGTTGTCGCGAGTGCCGAAGGTCACAGGAAGGCGGATCTACCCCAGGGGGCTAGCGGAGCCGCCGCCGACCCCAGAGAAGGGCTTGGTGGAGTGAGGCCGTTCTGTGGCACATGAAGCAAGCCGAAAGCTTCCACGAAGAGCACATTATGGCCGGCCCCGCCATCGATGAGGGCCTTGGTGACGGTTACGTTGTAGATGGTGGGCGTGCAAAGCATTGGGAGCACGCCCGAGCTGGTGGTGGTGGCGGGGTGATCCCTCGAGTCGAAGTGAGGTCGGCCTTCGGCGCCGCCCAACCCGGGGGAGCTCCTTGCTGCATGGAAGCAGCGCCTATCGGGCGGAAGAACTGCTTGGTGTGACGGTCTGAGGGCGGCGCTTGCGAGCCGCCGAGGAGGGCAGCGACGGTGATGGGCGCCGGTGCCGTGAAGCGCGCGACAAAGAGGCCGCGCAGCTCCTCCCAAGAAGCCACTAAGGATCCCGGGAGGGTGAACAGCCAGGCGCGCGGTTCACCAGCGAGGTCCATGGGAAACCAGCTGGCCATGACCTTGTCGTTGCCCCTAGCCTCCAGGACGACCTCTTTGTATGCCAGCAGGAAGGCTGACGGGTCCGCCGCGCCGTCGTAACGCGGCGGCATCTCCGGCTTGAACTTGGGCGGCCACTTTACCTGCCACAAGGCGGGGGCAAAAGCTCTGAGCCTCCTGGCGCCGTCGTGGGCGTCCGTCGTCCTAGCCGGAGGAGCAACGCCGGCCATGGGGACAAAGCGTGGAGGTGGTGGAGCGAGGATCAACGAAAGGAAATCTTTAGCGCAACCCTACCTGGTGCGCCAAATGCCGGATTTTGGGTTCCGGCAAAACCCTCAAGGTTCATACTCTGGGGTGCGCACGAAGATCTCTCCCTCCCCCTAGCTCGCTCACTCACCACGATCTCAAAGCTCAGCACGCCGAACTCAAAAGAACAAGGGACACAAGAGTTTATACTGGTTCAGGCCAGTGATGTGGTGTAATACCCTACTCCAGTGTGGTGTGGTGGATTGCCTTGTAGGCTAAGGATGAACAAGTACAAGGGAAGAACAGCCTCCTGAGGAGCGGTGTTCTTGACCTCGGTGAGCTTGTGTGGTCGAGGGTGATCTGAACGATCCGTTCCTCCGTCTGTCCCCTTGCTAAGGTGGTGGCTAGTCCTATTTATAGATGTCCGGGTCCTGTCCCCGAATGTAAGGCGGGAAGGGATCCCACAACGGCCAATTTGAAGGGGGACAGCTAGTACAAGCTATCCTGACAAAAGGTGGTCTTCGACTGCTAAAGGCTCTGGTGGTGACGCCGTCATGGGCTCCGCGATGACCTCCGTTCTGCCGTCCTGCTGGTCTTGGTCTTGTCGCACCAATATGGAAACCTTTGCCTGATGCCTCGGAACTCCTCGCCTGCGCTTTCCCCTTTAGCACCAAAGAGGCAACGGGTACTCTGCGCCCACTGGCGCCCGCCTGGCCTTGGTCATCACGGCTCACGTCACGAGAACCTCACGAGGTGCCCCTTGCCTTGATCTCTCCGCTCCTCGCGAGCCAGCCTAGTGAGGCCGCCCCTGAAGGGGTCTTGTGTTGTCTGCCACGCGACGCTCGGCCCCTCACGAGGGTCTTGAGTGTTTGCTGGTGAAGATGGGCCATACCAGGCCGCTGGAGGAGCCACGCCGTGGGCCGCAGGCAGGTAAGTCTGGGGACCCCTGTTCCCAGAACGCCGACAACCGCTAAACGCATCAAATTAACACGTGGGCTGCCTTTTCATACAGAAACGAACTCCATTGTGTACCCGCACGGGTGTGGCCGGGAACGAGACGTGAGTACGTGTGTCCTGCATGCACCTCTTCTTTAGGTGCAGGTACGTACATGGGTGGGTGTGAGAAAGATGGTTTGTGCAAAACAGAGGCAATGTGTCGATGATATCTAAAAAAACATAACATATGCAATGTCTGTGAAACAGAGTCATGGATATATCATATATAGAGGGAGCGATCCATGCAAAGAGAGTGGAGGGATCATCGGCGTGAGATATCGATAGAATCAAAAACAGGGATGAAGTCTGTGGCTGCGCGATCGATAAAGAGTGCCATCGAATTTGTGCTTGCCCACGTCAAAGATACAGGGCGGCTGGCCTACTGTAATTTGAGAGGGCAGAGGTGTAGTTTTTATCTATGGCATGGATACCTACCTACAATGTTCGAATATCGGTGTGTGTGTGGGGGGGGGGGAGGGGCCAGAGACCTAACTATAGAGATCTAGATCAACTAGTATATGTGTGGAGAAGGAGAGAGACCTAGCTATCTATTGAGGGAGATCAATCAGCATCCATGCACATGTGTAGCAGAGGAATAAGGTTGGGAGAAAGACAAAGGTAGAGTGTTGGAGGGTTGTTGGTGGAGTGGCGTCTCACAAATGGTGGGAGAGGCCTGCTAGACAAACGGAGGGTACGAGTGCAATATCAATAAGAGAGGGCCGGGGATGTCTGTGTGTCTATGCACGTGCATGTGAGAGACGGGTCGGGACGTATGCAAGGATGATGAGGGGGGACGGTATGGTTTTGGTGAGCATACATAACTACATAGGAAGATCAACCGTCGTCTGTCCGAGAAAGGGAGAGACATAACTAGCGAGGTAAGTCTATCGGTGCATGGGGAAAAAGAATTATAGTCCACCTAGCTATATGTAGGGAGATCGGTACGTATACATGCATGCATGTGTTAGAAGCAAATAAGGTCCGGAGAGACATACATGGGGAGATGGGTGTGGCCAGGAGGTGGTGCGAGAGGCCTACTGTGTCGAGGGGGGAGGAGTGTGCGAGTATGAGATCGATGAAAAGAGGGGCGGGAGTGTGCACCTGCGTGGAACCGTATTGGACATAGGGGGCATCGACGGTGAGAAGAGAAGAGGGGAAGTATGTGTTTGTGGTAGGCGCACTTGGCTAGAGAGGTATATCGACCGGTGTGTGATAACCAACAAGTATAGGGGATCGCACCAGTTTTTGAGGGTAGAGTATTCAACCCAAATTTATTGATTCGACACAAGGGGAGCCAAAGAACATTCTCAAGTATTAGCAGTTGAGTTGTCAATTCAACCACACCTGTAAGACTTAATATCTGCAGCAAAATATTTAGTAGCAAAGTAGTATGGAAGTAACGGTAACGGTGGTAACAGTAACAGTAGTAGTTTTGTAGTAATTGTAATAGTGGCAACGGCAAAGTAACTAAGCAAAGATCAATATGTGAAAAGCTCGTCGGCATTGGATCAGTGATGGATAATTATGTCGGATGTGATTCCTCATGCAATAGTTATAACATAGGGTGACACAGAACTAGCTCGAGTTCATCAATGTAATGTAGGCATGTATTCCGAATATAGTCATACGTGCTTATGGAAAAGAACTTGCATGACATCTTTTGTCCTACCCTCCCGTGGCAGCGGGGTCCTATTGGAAACTAAGGGATATTAAGGCCTCCTTTTAATAGAGTACCGGACCAAAGCATTAACACTTAGTGAATACATCAATTCCTCAAACTACGGTCATCACCAGGAGTGGTCCCGATTATTGTCACTTCGGGGTTGCCGGAACATAACACATAGTAGGTGACTATTTTCTTGCAAGATAGGATCAAGAACTCACATATATTCATGAAAACATAATAGGTACAGATCTGAAATCATGGCAATCAGGCCCTAGTGACAAGCATTAAGCATAGCAAAGTCATAGCAACCTCAATCTCAGAACATAATGGATACTAGGGATCAAACCCTAACAAAACTAACTCGATTACATGATAAATCTCATCCAACCCATCACCGTCCAGCAAGCCTATGATGGAATTACTCACGCATGGCGGTGATCATCATGAAATTGGTGATGGAGGAAGGTTGATGAGGACGACGACAATGAATTCCCCTCTCCGGAGCCCCGAACGGACTCCAGATCAGCCCTCCCGAGAGAGATTAGGTCTTGGCGGCGGCTCCGTATCGTAAAACGTGATGAATCCTTCTCTCTGATTTTTTCTCCCCGAACGTGAATATATAGAGTTGGAGTTGAGGTCGGTGGAGCCTCAGGGAGCCCACGAGGCAGGGGGCCCGCCCCCCACCCTCGTGGACAGGGTGGGGCGCCCTGGTGTTGATTCATTCACCAGTATTTTTTATATATTCCAAAAATATTCTTCGTGAAGTTTCAGGTCATTCCGAGAACTTTTATTTATGCACAAAAATAACACCATGGCAATTGTCGTGGTGGGCGCACGACATATGCCAAGGGATGGCTAAAGATAGGAGGAGGCTCGAGGTCACTAGTGGGCTCGAGAGGCGAGGTCGGCATGAGCGAGCGTGGGACGCAAGACATACCTAGGTTCGGGGCTCTCCGGAGAGATAACACCCCTAGTCCTGCCGACTGTAGTTGATATGTATCAGTACAGAGTTGCTCCTAGAGCTGTATGGAGGAAGAAGGAAGGCTGGCCAAGGCTTAGGCTTCTCCCTCTCCTCGGGTGTTGCTTGCTAGGTGTGTGAGGGGGTGGATGGTGAGAGCACTGCCCGTATCCATGAGGGCTCCTGGGGGGTTTTATAGGTCAACCCCCCCAGGGGGTGCAATGGTTAGGTTACAAGGCCGTAGGGCCGGGTTTTCAGTGTCCAGGAACCCGGTGCTAGGACCCGCTGGGTGCCAGGTCTTGCCGGGTTCCCCGGGCGCGGGCCCCATGCGCCTAGGGGCACTGTGCGCCATCTTGTCGATCGTCAGGGCGTGGCCGAGTCGAGTCGGCTACGGTGGCGCTCCGCCAGGTCGCCGCTTGCTGGCGTCATGGGTGATGATGATTGCACTGTTGCCACGCCGGCCCCGGTTAGCGAGTAGGTGGTGGGCACTATTGCCGCGCCCGGCTGACCAGAGGCATGGGCGGGGTACTGTGGCTTTGGTCCTCAGTTGGTGGAGACTCGTCCCATCGTACGGCCGGGATGGGACGGCTGCTGACCCTCGTCCGGGTTGGAGAACATGCCAAGGGTGGAGCTGGTTTGTTGGGGAAGTCTTGAGTTGGTTGTTGGGGCCGAGTTGATCAACCCGGTCCAGTGCGAGCGGGATTGTCCAGACCAGGTCGAGGGACTTGGCCAGGTTGATCAACCCGGCCCAGTGCGAGCGGGATTGAGGGGCAATGTTGGCCCCGTTGTTTTCAAAAACCGGGTTCCGTTGCTTGCCTGGGGTTCATCCCCCCGATAGTGTGCTAAAAACAGCGTCAGTCCGGGTTAGTTCCATTCAAATCATGCAAGTTAGAGTCCAAAACAAGGGCAAAAGTGTTTGGAAAAGTAGATACGATGGAGACGTATCAACTCCCAAAGCTTAAACCTTTGCTTGTCCTCAAGCAATTCAGTTGACAAACTGAAAGTGATACAGAAAAACTTTTACAAACTCGGTTTGCTCTTGTTCTTGTAAATATGTAAAGCCAGCATTCAAGTTTTCAGCAAAGATTATGAACTAACCATATTCACAATAACACTTAGGTCTCATGTTTACTCATATCAATGGCATAATCAACTAGCGAGCAATAATAATAAATCTCGGATGACAACACTTTCTCAAAACAATCATAATATGATATAATAAGATGGTATCTCGCTAGCCCATTCTGAGACCGCAAAACGTAAATGCAGAGCACCTCTGAAAACCAAGGACTGACTAAACATTGTAATTTATGGTAAAAGAGATACAGTCATAGTCATACTCAATGTAAATTAATAGTAATGCATGCAAATGACAGCGGTGCTCTGCAACTGGTGCTTTTTAATAAGAGGATGATGACTCAACATAAAATTAAATAGATAGGCCCTTCACAGAGGGAAGCGGGGATTTGTAGAGGTGCCAGAGCTCGAGTTTTGAAACAGAGATAAATAATATTTTGAGTGGTATACTTTCATTGTCAACATAACAAACGAGAGATCTCGATATCTTCCATGTTAAGCACATTATAGGCGGTTCCCAAACATAATGGTAAAGTTTATACTCCCCCTCCACCAACAAGCATCAATCCATGGCTTGCCCGAAACAATGGGTGCCTCCAACTAACAACAGTCCTGGGGGAGTTTTGTTTGCAATTATTTTCATTTGGTTTGAGAATGGGACTGGGCATCCCGCTTACCGGCCATTTTCTCGTGAGTGAGGAGCGGAGTCCACTCCTCGTGAGAATAACCCACCTAGCATGGAAGATACAGACAACCCTAGTTGATACATGAGCTATTCGAGCATACAAAACAAAATTTCATTTGAAGGTTTAGAGTTTGGCAGATACAAATTTACATGGAACGGTAGGTAGATACCGCATATAGGAAGGTATGGTGGACTCATATGGAATAACTTTGGGGTTTATGGAAGTGGATGGACAAGCAGTATTCCCGCTTAGTACAAGTGAAGGCTAGAAAGAGACTGCGAAGTGACCAACTAGAGAGCGACAACAGTCATGAACATGCATTAAAATTAATCAACACTCAGTGCAAGCATGAGTAGGATATAATTCACCATGAACATAAATATCGTGGAGGCTATGTTGATTTTGTTTCTACTTCATGCGTGAACGTGTGCCAAGTCAAGCCACTCGAATCGTTCAAAGGAGGATACCACCCTATCATACCACATCACAACCATTTTAATAGCATGTTGGCACGCAAGGTAAACCATTATAAACTCCTAGCTAATTAAGCATGACATGAGCAACTATAATCTCTAATTGTCATTGCAAACATGTTTCATTCATAATAGGCTTAATCAGCACCGATGAACTAATCATATTTACAAAAAACAAGATAGGTCGAGTTCATACCAGCTTCTCTCATCTCAATCAGTCCATCATATATTGTCAATATTGCCTTTCACTTGCACGACCGAACGGTGTGATCATAATAATAGTGCACGTGCATTGGACTAAGCTGGAATCTGCAAGCATTTAATACAAGGGAGAAGACAAGGTAACATGGTCTCTTGGTTAAATCGACAATAATGCATATAAGAGCCTCTTCAACATTTTCATCATGGTCTTCTCCTCTCAACCCCCAAACAAAAGAAAGGAAATAAAACTATTTACACGGGAAAGCTCCCAACAAGCAAAGGAAGAACGAGAAATCTTTTTGGGTTTTATTTGAATTACTACTACTACAGGCATGGAAAGTAAACTAGCTAAAAGCTACAACTATTTTTTTGGTTTTCCTTAAGGTTATTCAAGCACACAAGAAGAAGCTTAGAAAAGAAAATAAACTAGCATGGATAGTACAATGAAAAAGTATGAGGACCGACAACTGGCATGGATGTGTGAACATGAATATAATGTTGGTGAGAAATACGTTCTCCCCCAAGCTTAGGGTTTTGGCCTAAGTTGGTCTAGGGCCACGGCAGGCCTGGCAGATATCGAAAGTTAAAGCTGGGGTCGTACTGAGATGCAGCAGCTCATGCCTGGCGAGCTGCATCTTGGAGGCGAGCTGCCTCTGTCCTCCTCTCGTACTCGTTCGCCTCCTCCCTGGTTATAACATATCTCCTTTTTGCCTGAAAGTAAAATAAAGCAGGAGCAGAGAGAGCAACATGGACAATGCGCTGCCTGTCAAAGATTAGTCGGTACTTGAGGAACTGTTCATTCCTCTCAATAAATTGCTGGCGAATCATAGCATTATAATCCAAATAAGCAGGAGGCAACTCCATGTCATTTTCATGAATGGGTACTTGAAGATAATTAGCTAAACGAGTTGCATAAATGCCGCTGAACAAATCTCCACTTATACTGTTATGATGCAACCTTCGTGCAACGATAGCCCCCAAGTTATATTGTTTATCTCCTAATACTGCACTCTTGAGGACACTAAGATCTGGAACGCACATGTGACAGGCTTCATCTTTACCGTTAATACATCTACGTATAAAGAGAGCAAAATAATGTATGGCAGGAAAATGGATGCTCCCTATGGTAGCTTGCGTGATTTCTCTAGATTCCCCCACAGTTATACTAGCAAGAAAGTCTTTATAAGCAGATTTGCGAGGTTCACTAGCATTACCCCATTGCGGGAGTTTACAAGCAGTACTAAAATCTTCTAAGTCCATGGTTTAAGATTTATCATAGAGATCAAATATGACAGTGTGAGAATTGCGTGATGATGTAAATTTCAACCTTCTCACAAAGGAATCAGTTAGGTAGTAATATTGGGGGCACTTATCTGACACGAAGCCCTCAAGTTCAGCATTATGCACATACGCGTCAAATTGCTCCTTAATTCCTGCCTGGACCATAAAATCTTCTGACGGCCATTAACAAGGCCGCACTTGAGCTTCTCTTGGTAGTTCATTGTCCGGCTCACGTATCGCGAGCCTGGGTGCTTGCTTCCTTGAGTAACCACCTTGGTAAATTTTCCTAAACATTTTTCTTCCTCTGAAAAATTTCTGAAATTTTTAGTGACTCAAAATAAAAGTGAACCAAACTCAGCAAGATTGATAGCAACTACTCCCACAAGTGCCTAGAGACTATATCATGCATTAGAACTACTTGGGACCAAATAAATTTGACATGCAAGCTCAAGAACAGGGTCACCTAAGCAGCAAAAATTTGCAATAAATAAAGAACTTGAACAAAAACTAATTGGACCATTGGAGGAGCCACATACTTAAGAACAATCCCCCAAAGCAGTTTGTGAGTGGAGCTTTGAGCGAGGAGATCGAAAATGGCAGCAAGATGAGCTAGAACTCGGGTTTGAGCTGGTGGATGATTTTTTCTGGAGGAAGACGGAGTGTGTGGGTGCAAGAATAAGTGGAGGTGGTCCACGTGGGGCCCACGGGGCTGGGGGGCACGCCCCAGGGGGGTGGGTGCGCCCTGCACCCTCGTGGCCAGGTGGTTGCCCCCTCTGGTGTGTTCTCAATGCCAGATATTCTTAAATATTCTACAAAAAATCATATTTCATTTTCGGGACATTTGGAGAACTTTTATTTTCGGGTATTTTTTATTGCAAGGATAATTCAGAAAACAGACAGAAAATACTATTCTTGCTTTATTTAATCTAAATAATAGAAAGTAAAAGGAGGGTACAGAGAGTTGTGCTTTCTAACTTCATCCACCTCATGCTCATCAAAAGGAATCCACTAACAAGGTTGATCAAGTCTTGTTAACAAACTCATTCCGAATTGCATGAAACCGGAGAATTTTCTAATAGCACTAGGTTACCTCAACGGGGATACGCACATCCCTAACAATAAGAATATCATATTTCTTCTTGACAGTAGGAAGAGGAAATTCAAAACCTCCAATAGTAATCATTGGAAATTTTCCAATAGAATTGATACTGTGGACTTGAGGTTGTTTCCTCGGAAAGTGTACTGTATGCTCATTACCATTAACATGAAAATTCACATTGCCTTTGTTGCTATGAATAACAGCCCCTCTAGTATTCAAAAAGGTTCTACCAAGGATAATCGACATACTATCGTCCTCGGGAATATCAAGAATAACAAAGTCCGTTAAAATAGTAAAGTTTGCAACCACAATAGGCACATCCTCACAAATACATACAGGTATAGCGGTTGATTTATTAGCCATTTGCAAAGATATTTGAGTAGGTGTCAACTTATTCAAATCAAATCTACGATATAAAGAGAGAGGCATAACACTAACACCGGCTCCAAGATCACATAAAGCCGTTTTAACATAGTTTCTTTTAATGCAGCATGGTATAGTTGGTACTCCTGGGTGTCCTAGTTTCTTAGGTATTCCACCCTTAAAAGTATATTTAGCAAGCATGGTGGAAATTTCAGCTTCCGGTATCTTTATTTTATTTGTAACAATATCTTTCATGTACTTAGCATACGGATTCATTTTAAGCATATCAGTCAAACACATACGCAAAAAGATAGGTCTAATCATTTCAGCAAAGCGCTCAAAATCCTCATCATCCTTTTTCTTGGATGGTTTGGGAGGAAAAGGCATGGGTTTCTGAACTCATGGTTCTCTTTCTTTACCATGCTTCCCAGCAACGAAGTCTCTCTTATCATAATGTTGATTCTTTGATTGTGGGTTATCAAGATCAACAGCAGGTTCAATCTCTACATCATTGTTATTGCTAGGTTGAGCATCAACATGAACATCATCATTAATATTATCACTAGGTTCATGTTCATTACCAGATTGTGTTTCAGCATCAGAAATAGAAATATCATTGGGATTCTCAGGTGTGTCAACAACAGGTTCACTAGAAGCATGCAAAGTCCTATCATTTTTCTTTTTTTCTTCTTAGAAGGATTTGGTGCATCAACATTAGTTCTTTGAGAATCTTGCTCAATTCTCTTAGGGTGGCCCTCAGGATATAAAGGTTCCTGAGTCATTTTACCCCCTCTAGTCATAACTCTAACAGCATTATCATTTCTCTTATTATTTAATTCATTGAGCAAATCATTTTGAGCTTTAAGCACTTGTTCTATTTGAGCGGTAACTAGCATGTTTACTAATAATTTTAAGTTCACCTTTAACACTAGACATATAATCACTCAAGTGTTCAATCATATAAGCATTGCGTTTCAATTTTCTACCAACATACGCATTGAAGTTTTCTTGTTTAACAATAAAATTATCAAACTCATCTAAGCATCGGCTAGCAGACTTATAACGAGGAATATCACCTTCACCAAATCTATTGAGGGAATTTAACTTTACTACCTGTGTCGGGTTATCAAGACCATGTATTTCTTCAATAGGTGGTAAATTCTTAACATCTTCAGCTTTAATACCTTTTTCTTTCATAGATTTCTTTGCCTCTTGCATACCTTCAGGACTAAGAAATAGGATACCCCTTTTCTTCGGAGTTGGCTTAGGAATTGGTTCAGGAAGTGTCCAATTATTATCATTACTCAACATATTATTCAATAACAATTCAGCTTGATCAACAGTTCTTTCCCTGAAAACACAACCAGCACAACTATCCAGGTGGTCTTTGAAAGCATCGCTTAGTCCATTATAAAAGATATCAAGTATTTCATTTTTCTTGAGAGGATGATCAGGCAAAGCATTAAGTAAGCGGAGAAGCCTCCCCCAAGCTTGTGGGAGACCCTCTTCTTCAATTTGCGCAAAATTATGTATTTCCCTTAAGGCAGCTTGTTTCTTATGAGCGGGAAAATATTTAGCAGAGAAGTAATAAATCATATCCTGGGGACTACGTACACAACCAGGATCAAGAGAATTAAACCATGTTTTAGCATCACCCTTTAATGAGAACGGAAATAACTTAAGGATATAGTAGTAATGATTTTTTTCCTCATTAGTGAACAGGGTGGCTATATCATTCAATTTAGTAAGATGTGCCACAACATTTTCAGATTCATAGCCATAGAAAGGATCAGATTCAACCAAAGTAATTATCTCAGGATCGACAGAGAAATCATAATCCTTATCAGAAATACAGATAGGTGAAGTAGCAAAAGCAGGGTCATATTTCATTCTAGAATTCAAAGATTTTTCTTTCAGCTTAGCTAAGAGTTTCTTAAGATCATATCTAACTTTGCAAGCAAAAAAGTCTCTAGCAGTTTCTTGATCCATAACAAAACCCTCAGGTACATCAGGCAATTCATATCTAGGGGGAGAATCTTCATCATCACTTTCATCAATATTATCAGTTTCACTAATTTCATTCTATCTAACCCTAGCAAGTTGTTCATCAAGAAATTCACCTAATGCCACAGTATTATCAAGCATAGAAGTAGTTTCATCATAAGTATCATGCATAGCAGAAGTGGCATCATCAGTAACATGCGACCTATCAGAATCAATAGAAGGTGTAGGTGTCACCAATTTACTCATAACAGAAGGTGAATCAAGTGCAGAGCTAGATGGCAGTTCCTTGCCTCCCCTCGTAGTTGAGGGATAAATCTTGGTTTTTCGTCTTTCAAGTTCCTCACAGTGATTAGCAGATATAAATCCCAAGTGACTCAAAGAATAGAGCTATGCTCCTTGGCAACGGTGCTAGAAAATAGTCTTGATAACCCACAAGTATAGGGGGTCGCAACAGTTTTCGAGGGTAGAGTATTCAACCCAAATTTATTGATTCGACACAAGGGGAGCCAAAGAATATTCTCAAGTATTAGCAGTTGAGTTGTCAATAAAACCACACCTGGAAGACTTAATATCTGCAGGAAAATATTTAGTAGCAAAGTAGCATGGAAGTAACGGTAACGGTGGTAAAAGTAACAGTAGTAGTTTTGTAGTAATTGTAACAGTGGCAACGACAAAGTAACTAAGCAAAGATCAATATGTGAAAAGCTCGTAGGCATTGGATCAGTGATGGATAATTATGCCGGATGCGATTCCTCATGTAACAGTTATAACATAGGGTGACACAGAACTAGCTCCAGTTCATCAATGTAATGTAGGCATGTATTCCGAATATAGTCATGCGTGCTTATGGAAAAGAACTTGCATGACATATTTTGTCCTACCCTCCCGTGGCAGCGGGGTCCTATTGGAAACTAAGGGATATTAAGGCCTCCTTTTAATAGAGTATCGGACCAAAGCATTAACACTTAGTGAATACATGAACTCCTCAAACTACGGTCATCACCGGGAGTGGTCCCGATTATTGTCACTTCGGGGTTGCCGGATCGTAACACATAGTAGGTGACTATTGACTTGCAAGATAGAATCAAGAACTCACATATATTCATCAAAACATAATAGGTTCAGATCTGAAATCATGGCACTCGGGCCCTAGTGACAAGCACAAAGGATAGCAAAGTCATAGCAACATCAATCTCAGAACATAATGGATACTAGGGATCAAACCCTAAAAAAACTAACTCGATTACATGATAAATCTCATCCAACCCATCACCGTCCAGCAAGCCTACGATGGAATTACGCACGCACGGTGGTGACCATCATGAAATTGGTGATGGAGGAAGGTTGATGATGACGACGGCGACGGATTCCCCTCTCCGGAGCCCCGAACGGACCCCAGATCAGCCCTCCCGAGAGAGATTAGGGCTTGGTGGCGGCTCCGTATCGTAAAACGCGATGAATCCTTCCCTTTGATTTTTTCTCCCCGAACGTGAATATATAGAGTTGGAGTTGAGGTCGGTGGAGCCTCAGGGGGCCCTTGAGGCAGGGGGCGCGCCCCACGAGGGTACGGTGGGCGCGCCCCCCACCCTCGTGGACATGGTGTGGGCCCCTGGTGTTGATTCTTTCGCCAGTATTTTTTATATATTCCAAAAATATTCTCTGTGAAGTTTCAGGTCATTCCGAGAACTTTTATTTTTGCACAAAAATAACACCATGGCAATTCTGCTGAAAACAGCGTTAGTCCGGGTTAGTTCCATTCAAATCATGCAAGTTAGAGACCAAAACAAGGGCAAAAGTGTTTGGAAAAGTAGATACGATGGAGACGTATCAGTGTGTGCCGGAAAGGAGCTGGGGGCCTACACACACCGCGGGTGAACGACCTAAGGAGAAATAACAAATGTGCGTGATGGAGGGGACGCCGAGGGAGGGTGGGAGGGGGGCGGGCGTGTGCATGCATCATGGAAAGTTAGTGCTAGCTAGCTACAAAGAGAAGATGATTGTGATGGTGTAAAAGACGAATAGAGATCATAATTCATTATAAAAAAGTGGATACGGATACTTGAAGAAGATATCATAATGTAGAACATTGATTATAATTTGGGCTAATGTGTGGCTTTTGCAGCTCGAGGCTAAATACTTGTCATAATGTAGGGGGTGAGGCACTATACTTTGTGTGATAAACATGATGTACGTATGGAACATGGTTTAGATTATGAATATCTAGTTAGTACATCAAATGCACTATTATTTGGAATCAACATCAAGTGTATTAAAAAAATTGAATTCGAGTTCATATAGTACACATAGTTCATACCTATCTCTATAGTAATCATGTGGTGTGTTGTTAAGGTAATACACGAATGATGGTTGTAGTTGGCAACAATCATGATTGTAGATTCTTATTGAAATAGAGAAATGAATTCAAATTTCGTTCGAATGGCAGCAGTAGTATAGACATTTGGAATGCACTAAAATGTTGGTATGAGTAGGTTACATGCATTATACAGCCAACGAAAAAATTTAATTGGACATAACATGGATTCATAGCTTTGAATAGCATTTGTATAGTCAAACGGGACAAGATTCTCTCTTTGTGTGGTGTGAATAGTTTTATTTTTTCATTTTTTTCATTGAGGGAAGTGCGAATTGATTTGGTACGTACAAGTACAATATTACACGTTAGGCTTGTCCCTAAAATTCAACCCGCGCCTTGTTATATCCCGAAAATTCAGATATCGTGCTCCCAAAACTGCCGCCTTCACAACCCGCGCCTTGCTATCCCGAAATTACAATGCACGAGAAAACTCCCTCCAGCTGCCAAATCTCGACACGCGAAATCCCCCGTCTAACCCTAAGCCGAAAGCCCCACTAGTTCAAATCGGTGGGGGTACTTTTGTAACACACCCTACATTTTGGACAAGCGCGTCCCTAAGTCATGGTTCCCCCTCCCATCTCCTCCTTTATGCCATTCGAAATCCTAGGCCGCCATCAATTCTCTGCTTTAGCCGCGAAACCCCACCCTCCTCCGTCCGCCGCCTCACCGCTGCCCAGCCGGAGCCTCTTCCCCGACGACGTCGTCCACTACAACAGCTCAACATCCCTCATCCACCTCCCCAGATGAGGATTCGTCGTCCATCTCATCGTCCCGCCAGTTCAGCCGCCCCGTCCTGCACCTCCAAGGAGCTGCTCCAACGATCGCCTCGTCTATCGCGGATGCTCCATCCCCAGAGTGCCGCCTTAACCTGCTCCACCGGAACCGCAACATCCTCACCGACTCCTCGGACAAAGCCGAGGCCTACTCGGCACCACCAAACAGGTTGTACACTCATCGCATCGCACCTTCTCCTTAACTCGACCTCCCGGCGCCGACGGTGCTCCATCCCGCACCCCCATGGAGCGGCTACCTCGAAGTCGGTGCCGCGGGCGACATCTCCACGGCGGCTCTCCCATAGTGCGAGGCCCCTTCAGCGGCGGCGTCCATACCAGCCGGATCTGGTGCTGCTGCTCCGGGTCTCGCTCGCTCACGCTACTGCTGCTGCTGTGGCTCTCACTCGCTCGCTCGCTCGCGCTGCTGCTACTGCTGCTCTCCCCCTAGCTCGTGATGGTGCTCTGCTCCGATTTAGCTACACTTCAGTCGACTGAATTGACTTTTGGGTCAGTCGATTTTCAGGGGGTGGGGGGGGGGGGCTCACAGGAGTTAAGGAAGAACCACCCGCAGTAGGGAGGGGGGCTTGCCGAAGAGGTACCCCGCTAGCTATCTTTTGGTTCAGGGTGGGGGCGGTGGTTGCCGGCGGTGGGGGTGGTGGGGCGGTGGCGTGGGGATCGTCGGAGAAAAAGCTCGGCGCGAGGGGGGGCTAGAGGGCTGGCCGGGGCAGTGGCGGACCGGCGGTGGGGAGTTGTTTCGGGGCGGCGAGGCGGCACGGGAGCCAGCGGTTTGGCCGGTGGTTGGTAGCGGCTCAGGGGGGTGCAGGTTGAAGATGAACTGCAGGCCCTCCCTAAACTACTTGTGAAGTGCCTCTCTGCTACCATTGCGTTCAGTTTCGACAATAACATTCAGATTCCACAGTAAATTTCAGTTTTGACGGTTAAGTTTAGAGTCAACAGTTTTTACCTCATCTGTTGTAGTCAGGTGGTTTTTGGTGGTAATGTATTTTACATCAGCTATAGGAGATGCTATTAGAATCCCACTTGAGATTAACGATGTATGTCTTGTGCTGCTTCAGCCTTGACGTCTTACAGCTCACCGGAGCTGCTCCAACAACGGAATGATCCATCACAACAGAGCAGTGCCCTAGACGCCGTCTACGGATTCCTCAGATCTTCCTCCACACCTCCGATAGCCACCTCTGCCTCAAATTCTTCAGCGACCAACCCAATGATGCTGAGGTCGACACGGCTACGACAAAGAGGTTGTACACTTGTCGCATCACTTATTACTCTACATTCATGTCGATCCATTAGGGCTATTTTGGTTCAACGGAAAACATAGCAATAGGAAATTATCCTATGGCACTCTACTATTTAATTATTCATGCATTTTGTTGAAAGGAATGGAGAAAAACATCCACCTGGACCTACTTTTCAAAATTCTATGCATGAAAACAAGACCAAGTGCATTAGTGGCAGAATAACATTCTAACTGTACACGCTTTCATATGGTTTCACTTTATTTTGGCCATGTTTCTTTGCATTCCTCTGCTCCTCTAACTCCTCTAAACCAAACACCCAAGTTGACAGAAATCCTGTGTTCACAAATGCTCTGTTTCCCATGTGCATTCCTATCCTATTCCGGTGTTTTTCCTCCTATCCCTGCGTTTTTAGAATCATGCAAGCCAAATGAACCCTTACAAAATTACTTGAGTTACAGGTAGATGTCGAAGAAAACTTTGTGTGGTTTGTCCTGCTCCTGCCGTGACGTCGTCCACCTCACCTCAACTGCTCCATCGACAGAAGCATCCACCAAACTAGACATCACGACTCCTGACCGTCTTTCCCCACCTCAGATCTCCTTCCCTACTGCCGGCACCCACCACAATGACATCACCATCATCGACTCAGCAGATGAACCTGAGGAGTACACGGGTCCACAAGAGAGGTCGCACTCTTTTGTTTCTGCTTATGTTATGCCTTGCTTAATATTACCTGCTACTTTATTGTCATGTTCATCTCTTAGGCTCCAAGTCAGGTCCAAATTGATGTTCAAACTTGAGTTCTAAATTAGTTGTGGGGCACATATCGAGGCAGCAATGAATAGTATCTCTGTCTAATATCTGGTTCACCTAGGGTATGCCTATGTTGTTCATCTTGGGTGGGAAACAAATAGTAAAGCAACCATCATCTATTTTTTTATTAAATTAAAGCAATCATCAGCCTGCTATCATTATTTTTGGATCCATCCACTCGTTGTTACCATTACTCTAGATTTCTGCATGCTCTCCTTATATAATCTCACTTTATTTTCTTGTATGCATGTCAAATATTGTACACAGTCATGCTGGACATGTAGAGAAAAGGAGAAGAGTTTTGCGCGGCAATACAATGTCATGCAGACATAGCACCATGGTAGGTTCAATGGCAAACCCTCCCCCCTCTCTAGATTGAAATCCAGAGGAAGATATCTGTTCTGAGGCAGATTCAGACGCAGCTGACTACTCGTATTTACCCTCCAAGGTGTTTGCTCTGAGTTGGCATGATGATGTTAGTCATATCATGCATATGTTTCCTTGCAGTGCCTACTTTCGACATCATATATGTCATCTGCTTAGTTTAGACATGTTCTGTAATGCCACCTGTTTAGTTTCAATATCATATATGGGAATTATGCAGTCTCATGTCTTTTAGCCAGCCATAATATATGTGAAATGTGCAATGCCATCCTGTTTAACTAGGCATCATATATTTGAGTGATATCTTGCCCATCCTTTTCTTCATTACATTTCCATTTGTTGACATTGTTTCTACATTGAACTACTCTTCCTGTGAATCAGCCATTTGAGTGGGTGATTGAAAAATTTGGAGTGAAAACAAGGCCTTCGGAGCAGACAGTGCAACCTGTCGAAGCAGATCTCTTGCTGGGTCCCGATAGCTCCTCAGAGATGGATTCAGAGACAGATGACCAGCCCTATTCCCCCACCGAGGTGTATGCTCTAACTTGGCACGGTTATACTGCTCATATCATGCATATGGTGTCTTGCATTGCATAGTTTAGACATCATATACACAATATTCAACACCATGTTCTTAGTTCAGACATCATATATGCGAATGCCCTCTGCTTAGCATATAAATCACATATGTGACTTAAATCATGCGATCATGATTACTTAGATAACGTGTATGTGAATTATTTCATGCGATCTTGTTTAGTTAGTCATCATATCTTTAAAATATCTTATGCTATACTATTTTGTTTAGATAGACATCATATATTTGAAATTATGTCATGCTATCCATTTTAGTTAAACAATATACATGTCAACTATTTCATGCCATCTTTTTTCCACACTATATATTGCATCTGTCTCTCACACAATGTCTGTACATTCAACTATGTTTCCTGTTTATCAGCCATTTGAATTGGAGCGGGTGATGGCAGTATCTAGCGGAGTAAAAACACGTCTTCAAATAAAACAGTGCTACCTCTTGGTGGAGATAGCACCCCGGTTGTACATGCATGAGAACCAGCCCTAACCCACATAACCCAGACTCTCGCAGATTTTGCCCCTACTGAAATGGACAGAGAACCAGCTTCACCCAATCTAACCCCAACCCCAGCAGATAGTAACCTAGTTCCTGTTGACACAGCACCATCTCCACCATAGAGCTCCCAAACAAGAGCAGTTAGTAAGGAATCTTAGTGCCCAAAGTGCCAGTACTACCACGACAAACCCCAACTCCACTAGTTAGTACACCTATTCCTGTGGAGGAAGCACAACCAGCCATTCATAGTTTAGCATCTATCGCATTTGATGTTGTTAAATCCTATGTGCATATCTTCCCATCATGGAAATATTATACTTAAGATGAAGGAAATTATTAGCTAAAAGAAAATGGAAAAAGGAAAGAAGCAAAAGAAAAAGAAACCCCCTGACTCCCATTGGGCCTAGCCCAGCAGACGGACCCAACCGACCCACCTGCACTTGCGCCCACCTCCCCTGTTCCACCGATCGCGTCGCTACTGGGGAGGGGTCACCCCTGACCACCTCGCCGATGCCGTCATGGAGGGGATAAGCATCCCCCCAACGCCTTGATTCCCACCTCCTCTGCCACTCAACCCACTCCCCACTCCTCTCTCCCTCTTGCTCCGCCTCCCTCCCAGATCCCCTTTTCCTCCACCGCACCGAACACCTCCATCGCCATGCCGCCGCCGTAGGCATAACTACCATGGCCACGCTGCGCCATGCTGCACCACCATGCCCCTCGCTCCGCCGGCGTCGACTATGCCTCATCGATGAGCCCCAAGACGCCGGGGACCGCCTACGCCTCCGCCCCAGGTCGTCTTCTTCCTCGGCTCGCCATCGTCTTCTTCAACGCCGACCACCTCTGCTGCTACTAACCCACCGCCGGGCCCCCGTGTGCCTCCCTGGTGAGCTTTTCCTCCTTCTCATGCTCGTCGTCGTAGTTCGATCGAGGTCGAGCTCGCCTGCGCCCTCGGTTGTGCTCATCGACGTCGTAGTAGGCCGTAGCACCAGCCCACAGTCCCTGCCGAACGTCACATCACCGTAGCCGCACGCACCCGAATCCAGACGCCGCCAGCGAGCTCGCACCGCCCGCATATCACCCCGACCGCGCTCACCATGCCCCTGCCTCCCTCTGCCCATGCCTCATTCGCACCCCTGCCTCGCATAGCCACGCGCTGCCGCACCTACGAGCCTCTCTGGTCGTGCGCCCCTACACGCCTTGCTCCTACTCGCCTCGCTCGCCGGCAGCCACGCCCCTGATGCCGTCCGCTGGCCACCGCGTCGCGCCCTCCTGCTTCCCCCCTCCGTTCGTCCCTATTGCCGGCCAGTGCTGCTGATGTCTTGCTACCCCCGCCGTCGCCTGTTGCTGCTGCCTGCGGCTCCTCCTCCAGCTGCGTGCGCCGCCCCGCTTCCTTCCGCTCCCGCACTCGCCCAACCACCGCGCTGCCGCTGCCCTGCACCGGGCCACTGTCGGCGCCGCTCCACGCTCCACTTGCCTGCCATGCGCGCTCTGCCCTTCGCCAGCACTGCCCGCCGCTTCTCCCCTATGGTCGTGCGCTCCAGCGCCGGACAACCGGCGCCCGCACCTGCACCCTGGGGCTCCACCCCGATTCACCCTGCGCCCGCTGAGGGAGTCCTGGATTAAGGGGTCCTCGGACAGCCGGACTATGTACTTTGGCCGGACTGTTGGACTATGAAGATACAAGATTGAAGACTTCGTCCCGTGTCCGGGTGGGACTCTCCTTTGCGTGGAAGGCAAGCTTGGCAATTCGGATATGTAGATCTCCTCCCTTGTAACCGACTCTGTGTAACCCTAGCCCCCTCCGGTGTCTATATAAACTGGAGGGTTTAGTCCGTAGGACAACAACAACAATCATAATCATAGGCTAGCTTCTAGGGTTTAGCCTCTACGATCTCGTGGTAGATCAACTCTTGTAATACTCATATCATCAAGATCAATCAAGCAGGAAGTAGGGTATTACCTCCATCGAGAGGGCCCGAACCTGAGTAAACATTGTGTCCCCCGCCTCCTCTTACCATCTGCCTTAGACGCACAGTTCGGCACCCCCTACCCGAGATCCGCCGGTTTTGACACCGACATTTGTGCTTTCATTGCGAGTTCCACTATCCCGTCGCGATACAGGTTTGATGGCTCTTCGATCATCGGCAACGATGCGATCCAGGGTGAGGCTTTTCTCCCCAGACAGATCTTCGTATTCGGCGGCTTTTTACTGTGGGCCAACTCCCTTGGCCATCTGGAGCAGATCGAAAGCTACGCCCTTGGCCATCAGGTGAGGTTTGGAAGCATGAACTATACTTCCCACATCCGCGGAGACTTGATCTTCGACGGATTTGAGCCCATGTCAGGTGCGCCGCACAGTCACGACAAGCATGACTTAGCTCTGCCGTCGGACAGTGTTCGGGAGATCACACCTGCGGCTACTCCGGCCCTCAATCCGGAGCAGGTCGTGCCGTCCGAGGAAGGGTGGATAGACCCTGCCACGGAGGCCGCGCACTCAGGGGGGATAGAGCCGAATGCTAACTTCAACCCCTATGAGACCTGTGATGCCGGACACTTGGATTCGTCCCCGGCCACGGGCTCCGAACCGCCCGCGTCCGTGCCTATCGAATCTGATTGGACACTGATAATGGAGTTTTCCTCCACGGATATCTTTCAGCACTCACCGCTGGGCGACGTGCTAAATTCATTAAGGTCTCTCTCCTTGTTAGGAGACCCTTGGCCGAACTATGTCCGGCTTGAGTGGGAAGCGACGACGAAGAAATTCGTTCCCCACCAACCACCCACTTAATAGCCACTGTCGACGACTTAACCGACATGCTCGATTTCGGCTCCGAAGACATCGTCGGTATGGACGACGATGCAGGAGATGAACAGGAACCACCGCCCACAGGGCGCTGGACTGCTACCTCATCATATGATATATACATGGTGGACACCCCCAAAGAAAGCGATGGTGACAAGGCAACGGAGGATAATCCCCCCGAAAAGCAATCTAAGCACCGGCGTAATCGGCGCCGCTCTAAGCCCCGCCATAGCAAAAGCAGCGATACCGGCACAAGAGACAATAACGCTGCAGATAATGCCGAAGACGAAGACAATCCCCTCCAGCTAGGCTTCGAGCAGGAGGACGGGCAAGCTAGCCCTAAGGAACAGGCAGCTGGCGGAGACTCTGAGGATGAAAATTACATGCCCCTCTCCGAAGACGAGGTGAACCTCGGCGACGAAGAATTTATCGTGCCCGAGGATCCCGTCGAACAGGAGCGCTTTAAGCGCCGGCTTATAGCCACAGCAAAAAGCCTGAAGAAAAAGCAGCAACAACTTCAAGCTTACCAAGATCTGCTAGCAGATAGATGGACTGAGGTCCTAGCGGCCGGGGAATACGAACTCGAATGCCCAACAAAAAGTTACCCAAAGCGCAGGCTGCTACCCCAACTCGAGGAGGAAGCATTAAAACCTACATTACCAGCGTATGATGTGGCTGATTGGCCACCTCGTGGCCGAGACAGAGCGGCATATCAGCCCGAAGCCACCCCGCACCCCGTTGCGAGTCAAACAA
Source organism: Aegilops tauschii subsp. strangulata (assembly GCF_002575655.3). Lineage (NCBI taxonomy): Eukaryota > Viridiplantae > Streptophyta > Magnoliopsida > Poales > Poaceae > Aegilops > Aegilops tauschii. The sequence goes on along the minus strand of NC_053035.3, from coordinate 148,052,822 downwards.
AAACACCAAGGCCTGGGGCAACACGCAGGACCTACAAGACGTATTGGAAAACAAAGCAGGACATACACGATCGATCTATGGATCACGGGGGCGTGCCCCAACGCGTGACGACGATCATCACGCCGGATACACTAAAAGCAAATCCGGCCAGGCCGAATACAGCAGACAAGACTTGTATGAATTACGTCGTGACATAGCCCGGCACAGAGGCGCCGCGCACCCCCTATGTTTCACTGATGATGTAATGGATACCAAATTCCCAGAAGGATTTAAACCCGTGAACATTGAGTCATATGATTGTACAACAGATCCCGTGGTATGGATCGAGGATTTCCTCCTCCACATCCACATGGCCCGCGGTGACTATCTACACGCCATCAAGTACCTCCCACTAAAACTCAAAGGACCAGCTCGGCATTGGCTGAATAGCCTGCCAGCAAACTCCATTGGCAGTTGGGAGAATTTGGAAGATGCATTCCTTGACAACTTCCAGGGCACTTATGTGCGACCACCGGATGCTGATGACTTGAGCCACATAACCCAACAGCCAGGGGAATCGGCCAGGAAATTCTGGACTCGGTTCCTAACTAAAAAGAACCAAATTGTCGACTGTCCGGATGCCGAGGCCTTAGCGGCATTTAAGCATAACATCCATGACGAGTGGCTCGCCCGACACCTCGGCCAAGAGAAACCGAAGTCCATGGCAGCCCTCACGACACTCATGACCCGCTTTTGCGCGGGCGAGGACAGCTGGCTGGCTCGCAGCAACAACACATCAAGAAATCCTAGCAATTCAGATGCCAAAGATACTAATGGCAGACCACGTCGCAGTAGACACAAGCGCCGCAACAACGGCGACAACGCCGAAGACACGGCAGTCAATGCCGGATTCAGTGGCCCTAAATCCGTTCAGCGGAAAAAGCCGTTAAAAAGAAGCAATCCGGGCCCATCCAGTTTGGACCGCATACTCGATCGCTCGTGTCAAATTCACGGCACCCCCGATAAGCCAGCCAACCACACCAACAGAGAATGCTGGGTGTTCAAACAGGCCGGCAAGTTGAATACCGAAAACAAAGAAAAGGGGCTGCATAGCGACGATGAGGAGGAGCCCCGGCCACCGAACATAGGAGGACAGAAGAAATTTCATCCCCAAGTGAAAACGCTGAACATGATATACGCAACCCATATTCCCAAGAGGGAACGGAAGCGTGCACTAAGGGACGTCTATGCGATGGAGCCAGTTGCCCCAAAGTTTAACCCATGGTCTTCTTGTCCGATCACTTTCGATCATAGGGACCACCCCACTAGTATCCGTCATTGCGGTTCTGCCGCATTGGTTCTTGATCCCATCATTGACGGATTTCACCTCACTCGAGTCCTTATGGACGGTGGCAGCAGCCTGAACCTGCTCTATCAGGATACAGTGCGCAAAATGGGTATAGACCCCTCGAGGATCAAACCCACAAAAACCACATTCAAGGGTGTCATACCAGGTGTAGAGGCCTGTTGCACGGGCTCAATCACACTGGAAGTGGTCTTCGGATCTTCGGACAACTTCCGGAGCGAGGAGTTAATCTTTGATATCGTCCCCTTCCGCAGTGGCTATCATGCAGTACTCGGACGAACCGCATTTGCTAGATTCAATGCGGTACCGTATTATGCATACCTCAAGCTCAAAATGCTAGGACCTCGCGGAGTTATAACAGTTAATGGGAACACAGAATGCTCGCTCCGCACGGAGGAGCACACTACGGCCCTCGCAGCGGGAGTACAAAGCAGCCTTCTGAGGCCAACCACCAATCCGGTGAAAAGGCCCCCGGACACCTTCAAGCGAGTCCGGAGTAACCTGCAACAGGATCTCCAGGCACGTTCAGAGCTCGGGTAGCAATTCGGCCTCCGTCATAGTCCCAGTCAATCGGCAAAATTTGTGCCGCGCGTACATAACTACGCAATCAAGATACCATCGGCATAGGCGGAGGCACGGCTATGGCACATCCCACAATGCGGCTCAACCACCCAGGGGCCGTATACCTTTATCATTTTCTCTCTTTCAAGACCTTACTCTCTGGAAGCCCTTTCCGGCAGTCTGATTGTTGGACCCATTACGGGAACGAAATACCAAGGAAGCAAGAAGCTCCGACGTATAAGGGAATTCCTAGGTGGTCTCTGATAACGATCGATGTACCTATTTTTACATACCCATACGCAGCTTGCCCTTGGATAGGACATGTCAAATAGTCCTATTTTTTGCGTATTGCACTAATTGTATACGTACGCTTTGACGTATTATTGAAATAACAATGTATAGCATTAGCCCATTATTGCATTTCTTTTTTTCCTTGTCTGCTTATTTACGACACATGGCACTCGTACATTCTGGTACGACCAGTGCGCCAGGGGCTTCAGTGTACCCCATAACACAGCACGAAAAGTCCGAACACTTTCGACAGTGCGGCACCCCGAACTTATAGCATTATATGCATCAGCTCCGAATCATGTCTTGGGTCAATAGTTGGGTTTGCCCGGCTCCCACGTTTTGGTACCTTACGTTCCGCTATATCGGCTAAGGTAGCACTGGGAGAACTACTGCAATTGTGTCCCGGTTCTTCCGGACGAGCACCTCAGTAGAGAAAGCTGAAAACTAACTGTCATGATTCAGCGAGAGCTGGTCGCTGTTCGAGAGGTCTCAAATCCTTAAAGATTTTTTTCGCTTCGGGCGAGGAGTCGGCCTTGTCCGATTTAGGTGTATATAGCGCCCCAAATTCGGCCTTCCGAAATACTAGGGGCTTCGCCAAAATTTAAAATTGTAGACTTCTATGGCTATGTGAGAGTGATAAAGCTTTATAGTCCGATTGCCCGGTTCGTTGTGCTGAACACCTCCTTCGAAGGACCCAACAATTGGGATAAAGAGTGATCAGGTTTATCCCAAAAACCTCAGTACTAGTTACATGGTGGCAGAAGCCGACGACTGGCCAACTCTCAGATTTTATAAACGGTCGCACAAAAGGTAATATTTTAAATTAACAAGCGTTACAAAGCGCAGATGAACTCGTTTCATATTACAGGATCACATTAGTACATTCATTCAAATATTGCATCCTTAGCACATTCCTCCACCACAAGGCGAGCACCCTTTAGGACACTATCATAACACTTTTCGGGGTGGCGATGCTCCTTGCCTTCCGGCGGCCCCTCCTTCACCAGCTTTTCGGCGTCCATCTTCGCCCGGTGCACTTTTGCCCGGGCAAAGGCCCTGCGCGCACCCTCAATGCAGACAGACCGCTTGATGACTTCAAGCCGTGGGAGGCATTCACAAGCCGCCTTACCAGACCGAAGTAGCTGCCAGGCAGGGGCTCGCCAGGCCATATCCGGACTATGAGACCCTTCATGGCCTGTTCGGCCGCCTTGTGAAGCTCGACCAGTTGCTTCAACTGGTCGCTCAAGGGCATCGGATGTCCGGTCCCAGTATACTGAGACCAGAACAACTTCTCCGTCGAGCTCCCTTCCTCGGCCCGGTAGAACTCCGCGGCATCCGACACACTGCTGGGTAGATCTGCGAACGCTCCTGGAGAGCTCCGAACTCGGGTAAGTAAAAGGAAAGTTTCCTTCACATGCTTTCTTTGCATAATGAATGCCTTACCTGCCGCTATCTTCTTAACCGCCTGAATCTCCTGGAGGGCCTTTTGGGCTTCGGCCTTGGCATTTTGTGCGTTTTCGAGGGCCTTCGCAAGCTCGGACCCTTGCGTCTTAGAGTCACGCTCCAAGGACTCGTATTTCTCGACGAAAGCCTGGAGCTCTTGCTGAACCTCGCCTACTCGGGCCTCTTGTTTCTCACGCTCGATGCGCTCCTTGGCCACTTTGTCTTCGGCCTCGGACAACGCCTTCTTCAGGGTCGCCACTTCGGTCGTGGCCCCTAGCAAAATTAATGTGATCCTATGATCTAACAACCACCTTTTTTATCAATATACAGACAGACTATTACTTACCTTTGTTCTCTTCGAGCTGCCTCTTGGTAAGGCCGAGCTCTTCCTTGGACCGCTCAAGGTCCCGCTTCAGTGCGGCGACCTCCGCAGTACGAGCGGCAGCGGCCAGGAGTGAAGCCTGCTTATTCACATAGATATATTCTGATTAGACTCATGTGGTTATTATTTGATCCTCTGTTCGGCCTTTCTTTGCGAACACCAAACAGAGCATCAGGGTCTACTGTCTATGTTGTAACATTTTCTTATAATTTGATTACTCACCTCAAAGCCTGTTAGGAGGCTGGCACAGGCTTCAGTCAGTCCACTTTTGGCAGACTGAACCTTCTTGGCCACCGCACTCATAACAGTGCGGTGCTCTTCGTCAATGGAAGCGCCGCGAAGCGCTTCCAGCAAGTTGTCCGATGCCTCTGGATGGACAGAGGCCATCGGCACGGACGGCTTGCCCCTCTTAGTGAGGGGTCGCCTGACAGAGTCCGGAACCACTGGAGGTTCCAGCGCAGTGTTCGACTTGGGGCCAAACTTGTTGTCCCCGTCATTAGAACCCATGGGAGTCTTGCCCCCCATGCGCCTAGAGTCCGGGATGTCGCCTCGGGGCGCCTCCAGGACTATCTCCCCTTGGATCAATACCCTTTGAGACAACACCTCGGCGTCGTCCGTAGGACGGGGAGAGGTGGCGGTCGGGATTGAATCGCTGTTCATCGCCGATGGGCCCAATGACCCATCCGAAGAGGATACGTCGATATGGGCTTTGGAGGGACTGCATGATCATGTTCGGCATGATAAGAAGAAGTAAAACAAAACATACCAGGACTATTATGGTATCATAATACTTACGACTTCGCCAGGGGCTTGTCCCTGGGCAACCACTCTTCGTCGCTGAAAGCGGCTGTTGTGGAGCAGTCCGGAAGGAGGGTCCTTCCCTTCTTGGACCCTTTGGCCTCCCCAGATGGGGCGGCCTTCCTTTTCTTGTCTCCCCCAACTTGTGGGGGAGAACTTTCCTCTTCCTCCTCCTCGTTTTTGTGGGAGGAGTGCGCCTCGGTGTTTCCGGACGATGAGTCCGATATGACCTTGCGCCGGAGACCTTTCCTGCTCCCCGTCGCCTTCTTCTTGGCCTTCTTCTCCGGCGCCTCATAAGGCGCTGGAACCAACATCTCCGTTAGGAGAGCATCTACTGGATCTCCGGGCAGGGGGGCTGGACAGTCGATCTGCTCCGCTGTCGCTACCCAGTCCTATTAAAATGGCATGGAGGCTCAGACTCCTCACACTATTATGCCGGGCAAAGAAACATTTTGTGAGATATAAAAGACTTACCGGATTGGCAGGGCGCTTTGCGCTGAGTCCGTGTTCCTCGGTAAGAGGAGGAGGTACCTCGGCGCCCTTGAACAACACCTTCCAGACGTCTTTGTGCGTCGTGTCAAAAAGCTCTCGCAGCATCTGGTGTTCGGCCGGGTCAAACTCCCACATATTGAAAGCCCGTCTTTGGCACGGGAGGATTCGGCGGAAGAGCATGACCTGGACCACGTTGACAAGCTTGATTTTCTTGCTTATCATATTCTTGGTACATTTCTGTAGTCCGGTCAGCTCCACCGATGAACCCCAGGATAGGCCCTTCTCTTTCCAGGAGGTGAGCCGCATGGGGATGCCGGACGAAATTCAAGGGCCGCCACCCAGTTGGTGTCGCGCGGCTCGGTGATGTAGAACCACCCCAATTGCCACCCCTTCACGGTCTCCACATAGGAGCCTTCGAGCCAGGTGACGTTGGGCATTTTGCCCACCATGGCGCCTCCGCACTCCGCCTGCTGACCGACTACCACCTTTGGCTTCACGTTGAAGGTCTTAAGCCATAGGCCGAAGTGGGGCTTGATGCGAAGGAGGGCCTCACACACGACGATAAACACCGAGATGTTGAGGATGAAGTTTGGGTCTAGATCGTGGAAGTCCAGCCCATAGTAAAACATGAGCCCGCGGACAAACGGGTGGAAGGGAAATCCCAGTCCGCGGACGAAGTAGCTAAGAAATACCACCCTCTCATGGGGTTCTGGAGTAGGGATGATCTGCCCTGCGTCTGGGAGCCGGTGCGTGATGTCTGCGGCCAGATATCCGGCTTCCCGGAGCTTCGTAATGTCCTCCTCCGTAACGGAGGAGACCATCCACTTGCCCCCCACTCCGGACATGTTTGGAATGGCTTTGCGGAGAAAAAGCGAACTTGGGCGCTGGAGCTCGAGCGCATGAGAATGGATGGGCAGGGGAAGGAGAAGGCGTGGGTGAGAAAGAGGAGTCCTTGTCCCTTTATAAAGGCGGTAGAAACTGTGCGCCTCCCCACTTGCCTGGTAAACTCGCTTATTCCCCAAGCGCCGTAATTGATGGCACGGTTGGGTTACCCACACCCGTATTGATGATAGTCCCGTGATAAGGGGACACGATCTCTGCTTCGACAAGACGTGCCAAGAAAACCGCCTCGCAATATGTGCAGTAGCTGGTTGGGAAAAACGGTTTGAATAATGACTGGGCCTTGGCGTGATGTCACGCTATGAAACTTGTCAGCAGATTAGTTTTGTGGAATATTATACTCTCTACGGTGGTATGTGGAATTTATTTTGCAGAGCCGGACACGATCCTTGTGTTTAAAATCTTCTACGGAGTATTCGGAGGAGGAACCCGCCTTGCAATGTCGAAGACAATCTGCACGCCGGACGCATCGTCATTGAAGCCTGGTTCAGGGGCTACTGAGGGAGTCCTGGATTAAGGGGTCCTCGGACAGCCGGACTATGTACTTTGGCAGGACTGTTGGACTATGAAGATACAAGATTGAAGACTTCGTCCCGTGTCCGGGTGGGACTCTCCTTTGCATGGAAGGCAAGCTTGGCAATTCGGATATGTAGATCTCCTCCCTTGTAACCGACTCTGTGGAACCCTAGCCCCCTCCGGTGTCTATATAAACTGGAGGGTTTAGTCCGTAGGACAAAAACAATCATAATCATAGGCTAGCTTCTAGGGTTTAGCCTCTACAATCTCGTGGTAGATCAACTCTTGTAATACTCATATCATCAAGATCAATCAAGCAGGAAGTAGGGTATTACCTCCATCGAGAGGGCTCGAACCTGGGTAAACACTGTATCCCCCGCCTCCTGTTACCATCCGCCTTGGACGCATAGTTCGGGACCCCCTACCCGAGATCCGCCGGTTTTGACACCGACACCGGCTGCCCGTTTCGCCCGTCGCCCGCTAGGCCCCTTGGGGCTATGACAACGGGGCCTCATGCCCCTGTTTAGTAAAAAAATGTAAAAATATATATTAATAAAAACAATTAATTAATTAGTTAAATGGTTAATTAGCTTAATTAATTAAACATAATTAGTCTAATCACCTAGTTTAGTTAACTAAACTATTAGACTAGACTAAAATAGTGAATGACAGGAGGGCCACACCTCCTGTTGACCAGTCAAACATTGACTTTGACTGGTCAACTGGGTCCCCCTGGCCCACATGTCATCCTCTGTTTACACTTCTGTGTACACAGAGTTGGGTACACGTAGCAATTCGTTATTTAATTTTGAATTAAAATATTTTAGAATATTGCTAAAACTTTGAAAAATCAAATAAATTAATCCGTATTTCGGATGAAGAAGTTTTATACATGAAAGTTTCTCAGAACGACGAGATGAATCTGAATACGCAGTCCGTTCGTCCTTCACATGCCTCTAGCATAGTAAACCTACAACCGTCCCCCTCCGTTTCATTTATCCAAAAAATGCAAACTTCAAGAAAATTTTCCCGGATGTTTTCCCCCTTCACCTGTATCGTGTAGCCCTGCGTTAGAACACTCCTAGCGCTGCGTATTGCCATGTTATGCCTGGTGATGCTCTGTGTGCTTTGTATTTACTGTTTCTTCCCCCTCTTCTCTCCGGTAGACCCCGACACCACTGATGATGCCCCTGTGATCGAGTACGTCGAGGACGACCCTTCTTCCCTTTCAGCGGAGCTTCCAGGCAAGCCCCCCTTTGATCATCCCGACATCGCCCATCCCATTCTCTCATGCTTGCATTAGATTTTTCTACTGTTATTGTTTGCTCCTATTCTGATGCATAGCCTGCTTTTGTAACCTACTTATTGTTACCTTACCTGCTTATCCTAAACTGCTTAGTATAGGTTGGTTAGTGATCCATCAGTGACCCCCACCTTGTCCTTGTTGCTCGTGCTTCATCATCGATGACTCGAGCAACTTGACCAACGACCAGAGCACGACACCTCACATCACATCACACCCCTTTTGTTGCTCGACTCTACAGAGTTACCATCGAGTGCCGAGGGTGGTACCTCATACATCACTCCTGATGAGATCTCTGTAGTGTAGCTATTCGGTCGTGGTCATCGAGGGTGATTCCTCCTTGACCACTCCCAATACGACTCTGTCGTGCAACCCCTCAAGTGTGAACCTCGAGGGTGGTTCCTCTTCCGTTCACCTTGACGATTACATCGAGTAGAATTCACCTCTGGTGGTTCCTCGGGTTTTCCCCTTGATGTTTGGACACACGGTTACCTTGACTTTACTTGAGACCTTTGGGAAAGTCGGGCGGGCCCGGAGAGCACCTGCAAGATAGTTACGAGGCACGGCCGGGCATGCACGCCGCCCCCGAGTGGGATGGGCTACCCCTTTCCGTATTTCCTCGAGACGGGGTGACGGGGTCACATTATCTTGAGTCTCTACTCGTCTCTGCAAGCTAATAATACACTATAGTTTGGGTATTTGTTCTGAGTTGGCCTCTGGCCTTTACGCACTAACCACCAAGCGGGAATAGTTATGGGCCTCGGCGTCATAGTATCAGACGAAGCTTTGTCAGACGTCCAGTTCAGCATTGTGGCCAGGCGGGATTGCGCCATCCAGGCAGAGGTGGTGCTAGTATCCCCTTGCGCACAACGACTCGGAGTGTAACGGGCGATGGGCCCAGACCTGGAGTGCTTAGGATGTAAACCGGCGGGGACCTCTCTGCTGAGCCTAGGTAGGGCTATGACGTGTTGATCTTCCGAGGCCAGGCATTGACCTAGAAAAGTGTGTCCTGCCAGAGTAATCAAGCATGTTGGAAAACGTGGTGCACCCCTGCAGGGAAGATTATCTATTAATAACCGTGTCCATGGTAACAGATGTTCAGACTTATATCCTGATCTTTTACAACTAGAAATGGATACTTGAGATATGTGGCCCCGGGATTGCTTTCTCGCAGGGAGTCAAGGAAGGATCTCTGAGCATTAATGCTACAACATGCTTGTTAATTATAAAATGCTATTCTTTACTCTTCTACATGCTGCAAGATGCTTGGAGCTGCTTGAAGATGCTAGTCTTCGATAGGCTAGGCCATCCCCTCTATTATGGCATTCTGCAGTTCAGTCCATAGATACAACCCTTCCATTTGATACCAATACATACTTAGTATAGATCTGATGCTTGCGAGTACTTTGGATGAGTACTCACGTTTGCTTTGCTCCCCCTTTCCCCCCTTCTTTCTTCTTTCCGGTTGTTTCAACCAGATGGTGGAACCCAGGAACCAGATGCCACCGTCGATGGCAACTACTACCCTGAGGATGCCTACTACTATGTGGAGACTGCCGACGACCAGGAGTAGTTAGGAGGTCCCAGGCAGGAGGCCTTGCCTCATCGATTATTGTTGCTTTTGTGCTAGCCTTCTTAAGGCATTCTTGTTTAACGTATTTCTGTACTTAGATATTGTTGTTTTCGCTGACTCTCTTGTGTATCGAGCTTCTGTATTCGAGCCCTCGAGGCCCCTGGCTTGTAATATGAAGCTGTATTATTTTATTTGTGTCTAGAGTTGTGTTGTGATATCTTCCCATGAGTCCCTGATCTTGATCATACACATTTGCCTGTATGATTAGTGTACGGTCTAATCAGGGGCGTCACATGCAGGCAGGAGTCGGTCTACTAATCTTGGACGTGATGCCTATGTAATGATCATTGCCCAGATATCGTCATAATTATTTGAAGTTCTATCAATTGCCCAACAGTAATTTGTTTACCCACCGTTTGCTATTTTTCACGAGAGAAGCCACTAGTGAAACCTACGGCCCGTCGGTCTTCTTTCTCATATATTTGCCTTGCGATCTACTTTTCCTTCGCATTTTTATACAGATCTATTAAACCAAAAAATGCAAAAATACCTTGCTGCGTTTTATCTTTATTTATTTTATTTGGCGTTCGATCTATCAATCTACTACAATTTACCTCACGTCCGCTTGCCTATCTTGAGGCGCCGTACCCCGGAAGGGATTGACAACCCCTTTAACTCGTTGGGTTGCGAGGTGTTGTTGTTTGTGTGCAGGTGTTGTTTACATTGTGTTGCTTGGTTCTCCTACTGGTTCGATACCTTGGTTTCATAACTGAGGGAAATACCTACCGTCGCTGTGCTACATCATCCCTCCCTCTCCCGGGAAATACCGATGTAGTTGCAGCTACCATCAGGTCATTTGAGAGAGACCATCTTCATGCTACACCTCTCATGGATTGATAAACCTTAGGTCATCCACTTGAGGGAAAATTGCTACTGTCCTACAAAACTCTGCGCTTGGAGGCCCAACACGTGTCTACAAGAATAAAGTTGCATAGTAGACATCAAGCTCTTTTCTGGTACATTTGCCGGGGAGGTGAGTGCTTGAAGGTATATCTTTAGATCTTGCAATTGAATCTTTTAGTTTCTTGTTTTATCACTAGTTTGGTTTATAAAAAGGAAAACTAAAAAAAATGGAATTTAGGTTGCATCCTATTATTGATCATCTTTATAATATCTTTCTTGAAAATGATGGTTCTGAAAATTGCGCTCAATTGTTAGAAGAAGAAGTCAATAAAATGTTTGGCACCGAATATTTTAATGATGAGCATGATTGCAATGTTGTTAGTGTGAATTCTTTGAATATCCAAAATGCTAATGCTGATTGCACAAGTCATGACAAAAATGTTTCTTATGGGCATGTCACTTTTTGCGGAGTGAATTGGGAGTGCCTTTTGCACACCCAAAAGGGAAGATAGATTTTGTCAGAAGCGTAAATATTTTGAAATGAAAAAGTTGCAAGAGAGGCTAGATGATTGTGCTGAAAGATTTAATTTTTTCCGCCATCCTTGTGAACTTTGCAATGAACATGGTCATTTAAATCTCCAATGCAAATTCTTTCATGATCAAAATATGTCCAAAAATTGTGATAACTTGATTACCCTTGAGCATCATAAAGAGCTTAGTCTTCTTTTGGGGTATGAAGAAATGAAACGTATAACTAAGGGTATTCCAAAATTTAATCTAGAGAGATTTCTTGATTTTGATCTAGAGGGAATTTATATGTTTTGTGTGGTAAATTGCATTGAGAATCCTTACATTGCCAACTATCCAAAGTCAAGAAAACCAATAGAATATGAAGAGAGTACAAATGAAAGGGAAAATATTTCCCAATACCCTTCTAGTGTTTATTATGATGAATCAGGTAACGAGGAGGAGCTTCCTATCCAATGAATCTCTTCCACAACAAGCCTGAAAAATTAATTAAACCCACACATGGTGTGGTGAAGAAGAAGAAAAGAAGAAAGAATAGAGGTAAAAAGGTATCTCTCCCAAATAATGTTGCTTCCATCACCATCGTGCCTCATGAAAGTGAATCAAATATGTTGATGGAGGATGATGATATTGATGATGATTTTGTTATGCCTATTGCTTGTTGTGATGATTATGATTGGGAAGACAACAATATCCCTTATGATCTTGAAAATCTTTTTAGCACTTGCTTGGAAGAATATGACAATAATGTTTGCCATACTATTGGTGCCATTCATGCTATTGATAAGAATGATTGTGATGATATGCAAAACCACAAGCTTGGGGATGCTATGTTTAATGAGTATGATATGTTTGAAGATTTATTTGTTGGAAATAATGCTTGTCCTAAGCTTGGGGATGCTTTTCTTAATGAATATGATCCTTTGATTCCTTCTACTTTCGATAAGAAAATTTATTATGATGATAGCATGCCTCCTATTTATGATGATTACATTGATGAAAGTGGGTTTGGAAGAGTGTCAACTTGAGGTAGTAGTGATCCCACTATTTTGGAGGGTGTTGAATCTTATTACAATATTGATGAAAGTGGATTTGGAGAGGTCATGACTTTATTTAGTGATACATCCACTATTTTGGAAGAGGTTTCAATTGACTATGACAATAAAGTTGCTATCTATGATGATTATTATGATGACATGTATGCCATAAAGAGTAATAAATTTTCTATGCTTGTGCATCATGAAAAGAGTTCTGTATGTGATAGTTATATTGTTGAATCCATTCATGATGCCTCTAAAAATTATTATGAGAAAGGAACTTATGCCCTTACATGTCTCAATAATATCAAGTTTCTTCTCTATGTGTTGATTGTTTTGAAGTTACACTTGTTTTGCCTTCCTATGCTAGTTGATACTTGTTCCCATAAGTTGTTTGCTCACAAAATCCCTATGCATAGGAAGTGGGTTAGACATAAATGTTCTAGTCATATGCTTCATGATGCTCTCTTTATATTTCAGTTCTTATCTTTTATGCGAGCATCATTGAAATCATCATGCCTAGCTTAAAAGGCATTAAAGAAAAGCGCTTGTTAGGAGACAACCCAACACTTTTACCTACTGTCTTTGTGTGTTGACATGATTTTGCTATTGTAGGAATCATGTTTTATTGCTTTTGTTTCAATAAATGCCAAGTAAAGCCTTTGTGGTCTTGATGAGTGATAGTTGATTTGATCTTGCTGAAAAACAGAAACTTTTGCGCTGACGAAAATAATTCTCATTTTTAACAGAAGAGTACTTTTGAGTTGATTATTTTTGAAGAAGATTTATATACAAATTTCTCACGTGGTCCTAATTTTTAATAATTTTTGGAGTAGCAGAAGTATGGTAGTTATCCAGATCATTACAGACTGTTCTGTTTTTGACAGATTACGTTTTCAATGCTTAGTTTGCTTGTTTTTAGTTTCTATGGCTTATATTGCTCAATATAAATTTTAGAAATGATATGCTACAGTAGGCATTGTGTGAGAACAATAATTAATCTTGTCTTTGGCAGTACCAAAAGTGGAATGGTTTGCTCTTTATCATACTAACCTATCTCATGGAGTTCCGTTAAGTTTTGTGTGATTGAAGTTTTCAAGTTTTGGGTGAGATGTCGATATGAGGAGAATAAGGAGTGAAAAGACCCTAAGCTTGGGGATTCCCAAGGCACCCCAAGGTAACATTCAAGTAATATCCAAGCAAGTAATCTTGGGGATGCCCCGGAAGGCATCCCCTCTTTCGTCTCCAACATTATCGGTAACCTCACTTGGAGCTATGTTTTCATTCGTCACATGATATGTGTTTTGCTTGGAGCGTCAATTTATTTTGTTAGGATTTGCCTGCTGTTATTTAGAATAATGTTTTGCATCCTTTATTTCAATAAAAGTGGCAATGATAGCCTTTACTATGTTTATTTTGCAAGTTTATATGTTGCTGTTTGAAAATAGAAAGTTTACCGCTGTTGCAAAAATTCTCTAGAAAAGTCAGAACATGATAAAATGCTGAAACTTTTTGCACAATAAGCTCTGATAAATTTTCTACAGTGTGTTAAATTTTTAGTATTTTATGAGTTGAATAAGTATTGATACTCTTGCATTTTTACAGACTGTACTGTTTTGGCAGATTGCTGTTATGTTTGCATTGTTTGCATATGTTTTCTTATATAATGAATCTATTTGGGGATAGGAGTATTAAATATGCAGAGTCATTTAGCATGCAATGTTAAATAATAATTTTAGTGATTTGCTACAGTAGAGAATGATAAGATTTTTGTATTGATTTATACTAACTTAAGCTTTTGAGATTTAGGAAAACCGTGATATGCGAGGAATTAAGGAGACACAAAAGCTCAAGCTTGGGGATGCCCAAGGCATCCCAAGATAATATTCAAGAAGTCTCAAACATCTAAGCTTGGGGATGCCCCGGTAGGCATCCCACCTTTCTTCTTCAACAATTATCAGTTAGTATAGGTTGAGCCTAAGTTTTTGCTTCTTGACATGAGTTGTGCTATCATTGGAATGTCATTTTATTTTGTTTTGCTTGTTGTTTCAATAAAATACTTAGATCTGAAAGTTTTTAAATAAAATAGAGTCCTCAAATAGTTGCCAAGGAGGCTAAGTAAGCGGCACTCACATCCCGTCAACGAAGCTCTTTTGTTTGGGATTGCTCTTGTGCTTCACTTATATCCTATGAGTAAATTGTTGAATCAATTGAATGTCATGAAGTTGAAATCATATCATGCCTAGTGGTAGCTTCACATTGGGTTTAGAAAGTGAAATCTTTTGAGGCTTGACAATCACAATTTTGGTCATACAAGTAATTCATGAATAATTAGTATAAGTTAGAGAACTTTCACATGCAAATACACTATCTTGGAAATCTTTTGTGATTGTGAGGCCCCATCAAAATGTTATATGCCAAAATTGTTGACGTTGGACAAGGAAGACAACGTAATGATTTATGTTGTTCATATTCACATAGAAGTTGTATTGTCATAGATCCTTCAACATGTGGTGCTTGTCCCCCATCTTTTCTAGCCAAAAAATTCTACACCAAGTAGAGATACTACTTGTGCATCCAAAAAACCTTATCTTCAAGAGTCCACCATACCTACCTATGGATTGAGCAAGATCCTTCAAGTAAGTTGTCATCAGTGCAAAAAGGAAATAAAAATTTCTTCTGAAAGTGTGAGATCATTTATTGTAAGAGAAAATTGAGCGTTGCGGGAACTTGTGATGGTGAAGAATAAAAACGATAGACTGCATAATAAAGGTCGCTATCGCAAGGGGCAATGCAACGTGACGTTCTTTTTCACTAAGGGGTTGAGCATACAAACAAATAAGCGCATGGCAACCTCTGCTTCCCTCTGCGAAGGGCCTATCTTTTACTGTTTAGTATTTACTATTATGCAAAGAGTCAAAGTTTTTCTCTCTATTCCTTTTTATTTTTCTCTTTTGGCAAGCATCATGTAGTGAGGAAATATATAGGCACATATGTCCAGTTGAATATGGGTAGCATGAGTTATTATTGTTGACATCACCCTTGTGGTGAATACGTTGGGAGGCAAAACAATAAGCCCCTATCTTTGTATGTGTCCGGTTGAAACGTTTTGCTCATGTGTATGCGGTGAGTGTTAGCAATCATAGAAGAATATAAGATGGTTGAGTATGTGGAGCTCTTACTTAAACTCCGTTGAATAAGTTGAATTGCAATTGCTTTGTGACTAAGAACATAGGTTGTTGAGTTTCAAGAGAATTCATTGTTTAAACCTTAACATGTGAATTGGTTTCTACTATAACATGAGAAATTTTATGAGAAAGAATTGTTGTTAGGATGCTAGTAAAAGTGATTGAAATTATTATTGATCAAACTTGTGCACTCTGCTAGCATTCAAACTTCATAAATTATTTCTTTTATCATTTACCTATTGGAGGAAGAGTACGAATTAAGCTTGGGGATGCTGATACGTCTCCAATGTATCTATAATTTATGAAGTATTCATGTCAATATATTATCATTCTTGGAAGTTTTACAATCAATTTATAGCAATTTTATATCATTTTTTGGGATTAACCTATTGACCTAGTGCCCAGTGCCAGTTGCTATTTTTTGCTTGTTTTTTACATCGCAGAAAATCAATATTAAACGGAGTCCAAACATCGCTAAATTTTTTTGGATTTTTATGGACCAGAAGACTCCTGATGGGCCAGAGCAGCACCTGGGGGTGCCCCGAGGGGGACACAACCCACCAGGGTGCGACAGGGCCCCCTGGCGCGCCCAGGTGGGTTGTCCCCACCTCGGTGGCCTCCCGCACCCCCCTCTTTGCACTATAAATTCCCAAATATTCCGAAACCCTTCGGGGTTTACCTAGATCGGAAGTTCCGCCACCGCACGCCTCAGTAGCCACCGAAAACCAATCGGGAGCCCGTTCCGGCACCCGACCGGAGGGAGGAATCATCTCCGGTGGCCATCTTCATCATCCCGGCAGCCATCTTCATCATCCCGGCGGCCACCACGATGAGGTGGGAGTAGTCCACCCTCGGGGCTGAGGGTTTGTACCAGTAGCTATGTGTTTGACCTCTGTCTCTCTCTCGTGATCTATATCATGGGCTTTGTTAATATAGATGGATCGTATGATGTTTCTCCTCTCTATACTCTTGTTGTAATGAACTGAATCTTTACCCTTTGAAGTTTTATCATGTCGGATTGAATGTTCAGATTTTGGAACACATGATGTATGTCTTGCGGTATGAATACTTGAGGTGATAATGGGGTATCATATTGATTCACTTGATATACATTATGGCAATTAACTTGCGGATTCCTGCGGTGATATTGGGGTAATCTATGCATAGGGGTTGATGCACAATTTTATTATGTTTTCTCCGATAGAAACTTTGGGGTCTCCTTGTAGTTCTTTGTGTGGATTGAGTATTACGAATATGAATTTGCTTTGGTGTTATTTTAGTATGAACTCTAGGATAGATCGAACGGAAAGAATAGCTTTGTGTTATTTTAGTACGAACTCTTGAATAGATCGAACGGAAAGAATAGCTTTGAGGTGGTTTCGTACCCTACAAACAATTTCTATCTTTTGTTCTCCGCTAATAGGAACTCGGGAGTGATTCTTTATTGTACTTTGAGGGATAATCATATGATCCAACTATGTTAGCACTGTTGAGGGGTTGCACTAGTGAAAGTACGGACCCTAGGACTCATTTTCAAGCATTGCAACACCGTTTTTGTGCCCGGTTACTATTTTCTACCTTCCTTTTTTATTTATTCAGATTATAAAAAATATATTTCTACCATCCATATTACACTTTTATCACCATCTCTTCGCCGAACTAGTGCACCTATACAATTTTCCATTGTATTGGGTGTGTTGGGGACACAGGAGATTTCTTGAATTTGGTTGCAGGGTCGTCTGAGAGACACCATCTTCAACCTACACATCTCACAGATTGATAAACCTTAGGTCATCCACTTAAGGGAAAATTGCTACTGTCCTACAAAACTCTGCGCTTGGAGGCCCAACACGTGTCTACAAGAATAAAGTTGCCTAGTAGACATCAAATAGCTCTGTTGATTTCAATTTCAATTGTGTATACATTTGACTTCTCATATCATGCACATTACTAGCATCAAAACAGGGCCAATAGTGTTGTTGTACATGTAGACCCGTGCTACCCATCTGAAATCTTGTTGTGCCGTGTAGTTTCCCACGCTTTGTATTCTTTCAGTGCTGCTTTCTCTTGAACTGATATGATTTGAACCATGTGTCTATTTTGATTTGGCAAGACAATGCAGTGACCATAGGACATGGATATATGTTTGTTTGATGCTTTTATAATGTACTACTTGGCAATAGAAGATTTGTTAGTTTAATATTGTCCACCTTACTAATGAACTGGTTCACCGAAATGAGTTTCATATACTAGTACATGCTAAACCTGTTATGTGTCTGCTTGTTTCTTCTTTTAGAATGCTGACAGAATATTGGGAAAGAGTGCCTTATTAAGCAATGGTAAAGGAACTAATGAAGATAAGGTTCAGGATCATGAGACATCCTTGTTGGTCTCCAACAAAGCTGATAAAACAGCTAAGGAAAACTATCTTGAAGACAGTGAGACAACCCCAAAGTCCTGTCTTGGTTTACTGTTCGAGTTACTGGCCACTACCTCTTGCACAAGCTGTTCAAACTCACTGTCTGAATCAGTTCAGTTTCTTGAGTCTCAACTACAAGCTGAAACACATCGATCAGCTGTGCTGCGACAAGAAGCGGAAGGACTGCGGAAGTCCCTCGAGCATTCAGATGCATAGTTTCTAGTGCAACAGCAAGCGTTGGAGGATTTTAGCGCCAAAGAGGACAAAGCTAATAAGCTTGCTAAGCTTATTACCAGCATGGTGGATACCCAGGATAACGTTTCTTGAGCTCTTCTGAAGTTGTTTCAGTTGTGGACTTGTTTTGCTGCTGCGTTTATTTGCACTGGTGGCCAATTTTGACGGCCAGTGTATGTAATATGCTGCTTTGTTCCCTATATTTGCACTGGTGGCGAACTTTGATGCCCAGTGGATGTAATATGTGTAATAGCTGTAATAGGCTAGCATTAGTTGCTTGCTTATTTATTTCCTTATTGTCTTGTTTAGTTGTTTGCTTGTAGTCACTGCAGTTCTTTTTCCGCGTTTTTCTAGTGGCCACAATAACCTATTTTTGGTAACTAGGCCACAATAATCATGGCAACACACGGACTGTTGTAACCATGGGCCTCCTGCGGGCCGTAGGATCCATGGGCCTTCTACGGGCCGTAGGATCCATGGGCCTTCTACGGGCAGTAGGATCCATGGACTTTCTACGGGTCGTATGATCCATGGGCCTTCTACGGGCCGTAGGATCGATTGGTCTTCTACAGGCCGTAGGATCCATGGGCCTTCTATGGGGCTTATAATCATTTCGCCAAACATGGCACGTACTATTCGTGGACCATAACGGGCCGTTAATAGGCCGTATTTGATAACTCTATGAAAACAGCACAATGGGTTAACGGGCAGCAAACAGGCCGAATGTAACCACGGGCTGAATTTGGCCCACAAACAGAACAGGCATGTAACATACCATAACTAAATGAATTCTAGAAATGAGCCCAAGAATAAATGGGCCCTTAGAAGGCCAAAAGATAACACGGGCTGGAAACGGCCGATGGAATAATGGGCCATTAATGGGTATAAAGCGATACACTGTTCATTATGGGCCAGTTTCATCTCGGGCCTTTAATGGGACTAGAGGTACAAAGGGCCTCATATGGGCCGAAAGACATAATGGGCCAGAAGTTACAACGGGCTGGAATCATATTGGACGGCCCAGATGAAGCTACTGGGCTTAATTCTGATAGGCCGTAATGGGCCGGGAGTTAGTGGGCCGTTAATGGGCTATATACGAGCATGCCGTTAACAGGCTTTCCGTGGGCCGACCCGTTACCTTTTGAGCAAGTCAAACGGGCCGGCCTTTTCACCGGAATGGGCCTCTGTTGGGCCGTGCCATGTGTCGACGTATCATAGGCGCCTCCTGTCCAATGAGTGGTAACATCTGTCCCAACGGTGAGCCAACATGTGTTTCCTCTGGCCAATGAGAATTTTACATGTGGAAAATCCCCATTGGTCCAGGCTGTTAACAGGTTATCAGATCCAAAACCGTACCCGATAGCTTAACGGCGACCTGTTACAGTGGATGCCACATGTCGGTTACCCTTGACGAAAACACTTCCATGACACGCCATTTATCGTCATGGAAGTGGACACTTCCGTGATGATAATTTTGGTAATGTCATGGAACACTTCGACAACCACACAGGTATGACTATCTTGATTCCGTCATAAAATTGTCATGGATGTACATGCATGATAGAAAACATGATCTACTGTGACAAACACGTATCATCACAGAAGTGTATTTTTTTGTAGTGATGAAAGTTTTTATTACATCCCCCTTGAATACCTATCCTTTTCAGACTAGTCTTATAACCCGTACATATTGCCAAATGCTTATTAATAGACTCTCAAAAAGATTTAAGTGAAGCATGAGAGTGCAATCATTTCTACAAAATATAACCACTCCATGATCTAACAAGTATAAGTGAAGCACAAGAGCAACTGCCTAGCTCAAAAGATATAAGTGAAGCACATAGGGTATTCTAACAAATCATGAAAAATGTGTTTCCCTCTCAAAAGGTGGGTCTAGCAAACAATGAGTGTGGCAAACTAAAAACCAAACATAGCAAAAACTATGGTATAAGATGCTCCAAGGAAAACTCATATCATTGTTGGGAAACGTTGCATGGAAAACAAAAACAAATCTACGCACACGCAAGACCTATCAAGGAGATGCAAAGAAACGAGAGGGGACAGTGTGTCTACGTACCCTCGTAGACCGTAGGCAGAAGATAATGCAGATGATGTAGTCAAACTTTTTCGTGATCCAACTGATCGAGTACTGTACGTACATCACCTCCGCGTTCAGCACACGTTAAGCTCGATGTAGCGACCCAACCTCAGACGGTCAAGCCTCTGTGTATCTATGCCATCCCTGGATCGGTATGCCGGCACACACAGTACATCAATGTATATATCAAAGTGCAATCACATGTATAAATAACGTAAAACTGATATATACCTCATAAGTCTCAGCGGAAACAAACAATCGAGTGCGGAGTCCCATCAACGCCATCGGTAGGTTGAGTGTAGACTGTAACCCTGTACCATACTCTTACTCGTCGGAAGAAACATATCTGCAACATGAGACGTTGCAGCCGTGTAGGTCAGTACATTGAATGTACCGGCAAGATCACTGTAAGAAAAACAGATGATAAACTATACTATATGCAATACGGCTTTGTGGCACTGTATCTGAGTTTTGTTTGCGTAAAAGCTGGTTTTATTTTCCCTACATCAAAGGAATTAACCGGAGTCTGTACTATGGAGTTTTCTATCATGACATGGTTCCGCCAACCGATGTCTCATAGCCCAAATCATCATAAGTTGCCCACAATTATGTTATCAGTCCGGTGTTGAGAGTTCCGAGATAGATCCAAGTACAGAGGCTCAAATTGTCCGTAACCGGGGACACGGCTAATCGATTAGGTTTTAACCCTCTGCAGAGGTTTGTACACTTTACCCACCAGATTTGATCCCTCCTTTTACATTCTCGCACTTCAGGGTGTTTGAGAACAAGATGACCAAAACATGGTCTTCCGAAGAGTTCCTCTGACCACTGTCCGGTGCTCGTCCAATCCTATCGTAGTTCTACATCTGCTAGCACCGTCCCAGCCAGAGTCACAACTAAAGTCAACCAAGCCGGAGCCCATAGTGACTTGCCGTTGCACAGGTAAGCTTCCGGGCATGAAGTATTCTTCTGTCTCTTTGAGTCTGGGTGAAGCTTTCCGCAAGATGTCATGGTGTTTCTCCATGCATCCCGGCCATCCACTGGTTGCTCCAGGGTGCCCGTCAACCGTCCTTCACCCAGTAGTGTGTATTGAATTCTTGTCTCGAGACTCGAAATCTTGAAGTCTTGAAAGTCCTGAAGATGCAGTCCTTGCCGATGCCACCATGAATTTGTCATCATTGACATAGAGTCCTCCATTCTCACACCACTCCCGAAAACTCATACCAACCCCGTCTACTATAGCGTAGCATTGAAACTAAACAACGTCCCGGGCGGTAACAGGGAGATGGGTTCCTACCTCATGCATTCTACTCAACTACAAGATTCAATAACACTACTGGAGGGATTGTTAAAAGGGTGCTACTACATGCTAATAAAACATAGGTATGAAAAACATGGTCAAAGTGAACTTGCCTAGTGTTACTTGGTGAAGATATCAACGCTCTCGAAAATAACTTATACTATCCGTCACTTCGTTGTAAATCTATAATCAAACATAGCATTCATATAAGCAAACATACTAGCAAGCAATTCTAACACTTACAATAAAATCAACAAATAAAATGCAAATCGTCAAGGGACACCAAATAAAAACCAAAGAAAAACTACACCACAAAACTACTAAAGAAAACTCGAAGACATAACACAAAACAATTTTCTCCTAAGTAAAAACTTAACAACAATTAAAACACTAAACTAATAAATTAACAGAAAAATAAATTTAAATCAACTAAGTTAACAGAAAGTATTTTTCATAAATTTTTACTAGCAAAAGGAAACACATAAAAAGCTAAATTAAAACTCTAATTATGCTTAAAACAAAACTAGTAAGAAAAAGAAATAAAACATTTTATTATTCTGTAAATAAAAGTTCACCCTCTGTAACTATAGAAACAAATCTGAAATAAAATATAACAGAGGTGAAAATAAATATTAAAATAATTAAAACAACAGAAAATAGCAGCAAGTTAAAAATAACTAGCGCAGTGTTGTTTTCGTGAAAAGCTAATTTTAATAAAATCTATAAATACCCAAATTAATCCTACTGCTAGGCAAGGTCAAAACAAATCGCAGAAATACTAATCTGACTAAAACCCATATAAAACAATTTTTAAAAACTAAAACATGGCCGAAACCATTTTATACAGAAACTTTAGGTAATTTGGAAACTAGAGCAAAAAGAATCAATCAAAAACTCTAAATAACCTAAGAGATATAGAATTTAGGAAACTGAAACTTTTCTGTTTTAAAAATAGAAACGAAAATACAGAAAAAAACAAACGGGCGCTATTGGGCCTAGGGGGTGCGATCTGTAGCTACCAAATGCTCGGCCGTTAACTAACAAACCGCGTACACTATATAACTAACAGAAACCGGTGAACCGGTTTAGATCTAAACCGAAAAAACCATACACTAAAACCGATCTAACAAAAAGAAACGATCTACTAAACTATTTTTTTACTGAACGAACAGGTGCCTGGGACTTACAAAGAGATCGTGCGTTGGGGTGGCGCTTGGGCTCCGGTGGGGCGGTGGCTCCGGCGGTCGTGGGTGGCGGCGGAGGTGTCGGGGAGATGCGGCGGGGTGTGGCTCGTCCGGTGGTGGAGCCGGAGGTGATCGGTGACGAGGAACGGCGACAGAACGAAGGGGCGAAGCTTAGAGCTCCGAGTGCTCCGGTGAACAAAACAATGTTGGTACGGTCACTGTAGATGGAGAAGGAAAGCAAGACTTTGTCAAAACGGTTGTACGGATCGAGAAGTCGATACACAAAAGGAGAAGGCTTGGGGTGGCTCACCGGCGTGGAAATCCGGCGATGAACTACAGCTTCTGCGGTCAGATTGGAACGATGAGTACGTGTTGTAGAGGTGTACTTGGCGAGAGATTTCAAGGGGAATCGGAAGAGGAGGGTCGGGGCTATTTATAGGACATGATGCTTGGACGAGGGGTTGACTCGGGATAAGATTTCCATGAAGATCGGACGCAAAGGCGGCGTCAAGAGCGTACCGGACTCTGTTTATGTACGTGAAGAAGAAGGAAAAAGAGGTGTGGTCCTGTGATCAGAGAAAGAAAGAAGGAAAGAGAAAAAAAGAAAATTGGGATAGCGCTACGTGGGCATAGGCGCGGCGGCTGTAGCGCTAGTGTTTGGCGCGCGGGCGCTGGCCTCGCTGCTTGCTGGCGGCGGCGTTGGCTGCTGGGCCGGTTTGCCTAGCCGGCTCGCTACATTTTTTTTTGAAATAAGACAAAAAATAAACATAGAGAAAATATTATATAAATTTATATAGGACATATATATATATATATAGAAATTCTCAGAAAAATAAATCCTACATGGTGTACATTTTTCCAGAGGCAAAATCCAAACTAAAAAAGCATTTTTTATAAATTCCAAATAAACTCCAATTTGAATTCAAAAACTTTTGGCATTAATTTCTCCTGACTTTTTTGAGTGTCACGTTAGCTCCTCTCATACTTTTAAACAAGTATTTGTCACGGGTATTTGAAATAAATTTCGAATGCCAAGTTGAATCCAAATTCAAATAAAATTCAAATGCCTCTGAAATTTCCAAATGCCACGACACAATCAGTCACACAACAATCAAACAATCAATCATAAATATTTATTTAATATAACATTCCAAAATTTAGAATTTTGGGATGTTACAAACCTACCACACTTAAAATGAATCTCGTCCTCGAGATTCGAAGAGGCTAGCAAGAAAAGGTTAGCGTTTGGAGGTCTTCCAGCAAATCCGTCGACCAGAGAGGTCTGGGGTGCTACCACACTTAAAAGAAAGGCTATGGTTCTGACAAAATTCATATACTCCATCCTTTGGGTTGATGGTGTCAGTCTTCTCATATTCTTCAGGATAACTCTTTCAGTGGTGCTCTTCCGGTCGGGGCATGACTTTTCTCAAAATCTCGTGTCCTCTCAATCCTGATGAGGTTCTTCCGAAGAGTGGATCTGCATATCTGACATGTCTGTCGTCAATACTAAGAAACTATCGGAACCTCCTGGCGGTCAATAATTTATGGCTTCTGCTGCAGGAAAATGGCCAGGGTTGAATCTCACTGTATATCCTATGATTGGCAACGGTTGCCTGTAAAGGGTTCCATCGTCCTACCATTCTATGGTTTTATGGCTTATCGCGCCGATACTCTTCTAAGGTTTTCATGGCTCTCTGATTCTCCATCAACATATGATAGTTCATGATAGGAGTCTCCGGTATGGGGGCCAATCTATCTCGTACTTGAACCATTACTACATATGTAGACATCGAATCATGTATTCTAACACTTGGGTATACTCACAAGCATTGCAGAACTTCTCTTCTCCACGATCTGCGTTCGGGTAAATCCGTATGTCCTGCAAGCCAAACAAAACCTCTATCGTTTCTTCGCAACTCTCGTGTTTACGTAACCTCCTATGGAACGTTCGCTGATGAAATCACAACTTCTTCCATAATTTCTTCCTACAACAAGGTTGTGTCTCTTCCTTTTCAAATCCTGGGCCTGTGGGTTATGGCCCACTTCAACACTTGTACAACTCATCCTTGGAGTTACGATTTTTCCATATTCCAACATTACAACACCTTTCAATCCAATAGTATTTCATTTCTTCATACCATCATATCAAAGATACAACTCCAACTCGTTTTGTCCAAACTCCAATCTGTGGGACACATTTCCCTTTCCATTGGTCTAGTGTTCTTCACAGGGTACGACCACCCTTAAATGAAATTCACAAATCCATCCATAGACCATATTTCTCATATCCTTGAAACTGGTCCAAAATCTTTGTTCATAGAGTAAAAACTCATATAATACAACATTTGAAAACATAACACATTAACTTTGTTGATTCATGAATTCATTACAAACTCCGAGGCTTCAATTACATAATTCAACTCATCAAACTTATGAAAAAAATTGCTTTCCACTACTCTTATTATCCATATCAAAATCTCAACTACTCAGCTCCAACTTTCTTCTGATCTGAACATTCCCTAGAAAAATGTCCAGCTTCCTTGCAGCGAAAACAAATGTCTTGGGGCTTCTTTGTGATTACGTAGGATCCATGGATTCTAGGCTACTTTTCTGGACATTTACTAGCGTAATGACCTAAATCCTTGCACCTGTAACAAGTGATATGACTCAGGTCCTTCTCTGCAGAAATTAAGTTGTTCTGGGGATGCCTTCGTTTTCTCTTCCTGGATTTCTCCGTAACGATCAGAGCTTCTATTTCCTGAGGGTCAAACTTCACTTCTGCTGTCGGGAAGTCTCTGAGATACTCTTGGCTTTCCTTCGTGCAATACTCTAAAAAATGTCCTTCTTCTCCACATGAGTAGTAGGCTTGGGCGAAAAATCTGTTTAGGCCATCACCATCAGGATCTTCAATAACTTCCTCCATCACAGGTTCTTCTAAACTTTCCCTGAGGGCTTCTTTCATGGCTTCCTTATGCTGCTTGGTAATTTCTTGTACCTTGGGGTAAATCTGACATTGAGCAGGGTAGTGCGTAGTTCCTTCACACAGGAAACAAGTAACCTGCCCAGTTAGGCGTTCTTCAGCTGGGTGATTTCCGTCACATTGAGGGCATCCATCCTTGTGTTCTTCATTGGTGTGTCCTATTTCTCCGCAAATCTTGCAGGCACAAGGTTTATTCATCGGGTTAGCCCAGTGCTTCCGGATGAGACGGGATCTTAATAGAGTCTTCTTGAATTCCTGCCAAGTTCTTGCTCCGTTGCATCCTTGTATGGCTTGATGCATTTTCCACCAGGTTGCAACACTTTTTGTAAAGTACCGAAGAGCATATTGAACCTCATACTTGCTTCCAATCAAGTTGTTCCTGAAGTGATCCTTCATATTCTGAATCCATAGTTCTACCTCCCATTGAGTCATCGGTCCAGAGAATACTAGTCCTTCTTCATTCACCATCTATTGGATCCAAAGGTTTTGGGATGAGATATGGGAGGTAGAGAGAGATAAACACAATACAAACAATAATTTTGAAAATGGGTTTTATTTGTGGTTGTCGAGAAACATCACACAAATGACAGCTCACAAATCGCCGCATCTAACGTCAGTATATAACATGAGTTTGGTCTTCTAAAGGTCAAATAAATCTTTAGAGTCTTCAAATTCTTCGAGTCTTCGGAGTCTTCAACTGTTGTAGCTTCAACTCTTCTAATGCATGGAAAAATCATCGTTACTCTGAAGAGGTCATCAGTTATCCGATATCTTGTCCTTCTTGGAGCGGCATTTAGTTGATCCTCCATGTGGTCAAAAGGGAATGGGGTTTATTCTAACTCTGAGATAAGATGGACTATTTGACAAATCAAAAAAGATGAGAAGTAAAAGATCTGTTTGAAAATAAAGTTTTAGAGATATTCTGTCCTAGGGGCTTTCCAGTTTTCTAGGGTCACGTCCTACAGTCAACATGTGCTCTCATACCATATCTGTAGCGACCCGACCTCAGACGGTCAAGCGTCTGTGTATCTGTGCCATCCCTGGATCGGTATGCTGGCACACACAGTACATCAATGTATATATCAAAGTGCAATCACATGTATAAATAACGTAAAACAGATATATACCTCATAAGTCTCAGCGGAAACAAACAATCGGGTGCGGAGTCCCATCAACGCCATCGGCAGGTTGAGTGTAGACCGTAACCCTGTACCGTACTCTTACTTGTCGGAAGAAACATATCTGCAACATGAGACGTTGGAGCCGTGTAGGTCAGTACATTGAATGTACCGGCAAGATCACTGTAAGAAAAACAGATGATAAACTATACTATATGCAATACGGCTTTGTGGCACTACTGCGTTTTGTTTGCGTAAAAGCTGGTTTTATTTTCCCTACATCAAAGGAATTAACCGGAATCTGTACTACGGAGTTTTCTATCATGACATGGTTCCGCCAACGGATGTCTCATAGCCCAAATCATCATAAGTTGCCCACAATTATCTTATCAGTCCGGTGTTGAGAGTTCCGAGATAGATCCAAGTCCAGAGGTTCAAATTGTCCGTAACCAGGGACACGGCTAATCGATTAGGTTTTAACCCTCTGCAGAGGTTTGTACACTTTACCCACAAGATTCGATCCCTCTTTTTACGTTCTCGCACTTCAGGGTGTTTGAGAACAAGATGACCGAAACATGGTCTTCCGAAGAGTTCCTCTGACCACTGTCCGGTGCTCATCCAATCCTATCGTAGTTCTACATCTGCTAGCACTGTCCCAGCCAGAGTCACAACTAAGGTCAACCAAGCAAGAGCCCATAGTGACTTGCGGTTGCTAAGGTAAGCTTCCGGGCGTGAAGTATTCTTCCATCTCTTTGAGTCTGGGTGAAGCTTTCCGCAAGATGTCATGGCGCTTCTCCATGCATCCCGGCCATCCACTGGTTGCTCCAGGGTGCCCGTCAACCGTCCTTCACCCAGTAGTGTGTATTGAATTCTTCTCTCGAGTCTCGAAATCTTGAAGTCCTGAAAGTCCTGAAGATGCAGTCCTTGCTGATGCCATCATGAATTTGTCATCATTGACGTAGAGTCCTCCATTTTCACACCACTACCGAAAACTCATACCAACCCCGTCTACTATAGCGTAGCATTGAAACTAAACAACATCCCGGGCGGTAACAGGGAGATGGGTTCCTACCTCATGCATTCTACTCAACTACAAGATTAAATAACACTACTGGAGGGATTGTTAAAAGGGTGCTACTACATGCAAATAAAACATAGGTATGAAAAACATGGTCAAAGTGAACTTGCCTGGTGTTACTTGGTGAAGATATCAACGCTCTCGAAAATAACTTATACTATCCGTCACTTCGTTGTAAATCTATAATCAAACATAGAATTCATATAAGCAAACATACTAGCAAGCAATTCTAACACTTACAATAAAATTAACAAATAAAAATGCACATCATTAGGGGACACCAAATAAAAGCCAAAGAAAAACTACACCACAAAACTACTAAAGAAAACTCGAAGAGATAACACAAAACAGTTTTGTCCTAAGTAAAAACTTAACAACAATTAAAACACTAAACTAATAAATTAATAGAAAAATAAAATTTAAATCAACTAAGTTAACAGAAAGTATTTTTCATAAAGTTTTACTAGCAAAAGGAAACACATAAAAAGCTAAATTAAAACTCTAATTATGCTTAAAACAAAACTAGTAAGAAAAAGAAATAAAACATTTTATTATTCTGTAAATAAAAGTTCACCCTCTGTAACTACAGAAACAAATCTGAAATAAAATATAACAGAGGTGAAAATAAATATTAAAATAATTAAAACAACATAAAATAGCAGCAAGTTAAAAATAACTAGCGAAGTGTTGTTTTCGTGAAAATCTAATTTTAGTAAAATCTATAAATACCCAAATTAATCCTACTGCTAGGCAAGGTCAAAACAAATCAGTGGCAAAAAGAATCGCCAAAAAAATTAATTCTAGCTCATATTATAGCAGAAATACTAATCTGACTAAAACCCATATAAAACAATTTTTAAAAACTAAAACATGGCCGAAACCATTTTATACAGAAAATTTAGGTAATTTGGAAACTAGAGCAAAAAGAATAAATCAAAAACTATAAATAACCTAAGAGATGTAGAATTTAGGAAACTGAAACTTTTCTGTTTCAAAAATAGAAACGAAAATACAGAAAAAAAACAAACGGGCGCTATTGGGCCTACGGTGGTGCGATCTGTAGCTACCAAACGCTCGGGCGTTAACTAACAAACCGCGTACACTATATAACTAACAGAAACCGGTGAACCGGTTTAGATCTAAACCGAAAAAACCATACACTAAAACCGATCTAACGAAAAGAAACGATCTACTAAATTATTATTTTTACTGAACGAATAGGTGCCTGGGACTTACAGAGAGATCGTGCGTTGGGGTGGCGCTTGGGCTCCGGTGGGGCGGTGGCTCCGGCGGTCGTGGGTGGCGGCGGAGGTGTCGGGGAGATGCGGCGGTGTGTGGCTCGTCCGGTGGTGGAGCCGGAGGTGGTCGGTGACGAGGAACGGCGACATAACGAAGGGGCGAAGCTTAGAGCTCCGAGTGCTCCGGCGAAGACAACAATGTTGGTACGGTCGCTGTAGATGGAGAAGGAAAGCAAGACTTTGTCAAAATGGTTGTACGGATCAAGAGAAGTCGATACACAAAAGGAGAAGGCTTGGGGTGGCTCACCGGCGTCGAAATCCGGCCATGAACTACAGCTTCTGCGGTTAGATTGGAACGACGAGTACGTGTTGTAGAGGTGGACCTGGCGAGAGATTTCAAGGGGAATCGGAAGAGGAGGGTCGGGGCTATTTATAGCACATGATGCTTGGACGAGGGGTTGACTCGGGATAAGATTTCCATGAAGATCGGACGCGTAGGCGGCGTCAAGAGTGTACCGGACTCTGTTTATGTAGGTGAAGAAGAAGGAAAAAGAGGTGGGGACCAGTGATCAGGGAAAGAAAGAAGGAAAGAGAAAAAAAAAAAAAAAGGGGATAGCGCTACGTGGGCATAGGCGCGGCGGCTGTAGCGCTAGTGTTTGGCGCGCGGGCACTGGCCTCGCTACTTGCTGGCGGCGGCGTTGGCTGCTGGGCCGGTTGGCCTGGCCGGCTCGCTACGTTTTTTTGAAATAAGACAGAAAAATAAATATAGAGAAAATATAATATAAATTTATATAGGACATATATATATATCGAAATTCTCAGAAAAATAAATCCTACACCGTGTACATTTTTCTAGAGGCAAAATCCAAACTAAAAAAAGCTTTTTTTATAAATTCCAAATAAACTCCAATTTGAATTCAAAAACTTTTGGCATTAATTTCTCCTGACTTTTTGGAGTGTCATGTTAGCTCCTCTCATACCTTTAAACAAGTATTTTTCACGGGTATTTGAAATAAATTTCGAATGCCAAGTTGAATCCAAATTCAAATGAAATTCAAATGCCTCTGAAATTTCCAAATGCCACGACACAATCAGTCACACAACAATCAAACAATCAATCATAAATATTTATTTAATATAACATTCCAAAATTTAGAATTTTGGGATGTTACACTCGATGCGTCCATGCCTTCTTGATCCAGCAAGATGGCGAGGTAGTGGATGAGTTCCGGCAGCACGACGGTGTGGTGACGGTTATGGTGAAGTTATTTCCGCAGGGCTTCGCCTAAGCACTACGAAAATATAACCGGGGGTGTAAATGGTGGAGGGAGGCGCCACACACGGCTAAACAATCGTCATGGTTGTGCTAGGTGCCCCCTCCCATATATATATAGGTGGGAGGGAGGGAGGAGAAGCCAAGGAGGTGTCCAAGTAGGCCGAATCCTACTTGGGGTCCTCCCCTAGCCGTGCGCCCCCTTCCTTATATAGGTGCGGGGGAAATGCAGGGGAGGGAGGCGCCCACCCTTTCCTTTCTCCCATGAGAAGGGGAAGGCAGGAGGGGCTAGCCCCCCCTTTCCTTCCTTAGGGCCGGCCGGCCTGGGAGAGGGGCGCACCAGCCCCCTGTGAGCTGGTATGTCCCCCCTTGGCCCATTAGGCCCATACATCTACCAGGGATGCCCGGAACCCCTTCCGGTGACGCAATGACTACCCGGTGCATCCCGAAACACTTCCGGTGTCCGAAAACCATCGTTCTATATATCAATCTTTACCTCTCAACCATTTCGAGACTCCTCGCCATGTCCGTGATCTCATCTGGGAGCTCGAACAAGATTAGGTCACCAAACCATATAACTCATATAACACTATATCGTCAATGAATGTTAAGCGTGAGGACCCTACGGGTTCGAGAACTATGTAGACATGATCGAAACACCTCCCCGGTGAATAAACTATAGCAGAACCTGGATGCCCATATTGGCTCCTACATATTCTACGAAGATCTCTATCGGTCGAACCTTATGACAACATACGTAATTCCCTTTGTCCATCGGTATGTTACTTGCCCGAGATTCGATCGTCGGTATCTTCATACCTAGTTCAATCTTGTTACTGGCAAGTCTCTTTACTCGTTCCATAATACATCATCTTGCAACTAACACATTAGTCACTTTGCTTGCAAGGCTTCTTATGATGTGTATTACCGAGAGGGCCCAAAGATACCTCTCCGATACTTGGAGTGACAAATCCTAATCTCGATCTATGCCAACTCAACAAACACCTTCGGAGATACCTGTACAGCATCTTAATGATCACCGAGTTACGTTGTGACGTTTGATAGCACACAAGGTATTCCTTCGATATCCGAGAGTTGCATAATCTCATAGTCGAAAGGAATATGTATTTGACATTAAGAAAGCAATAGCAATAAACTGAACGAGCAATATGCTAAGCAAACGGATGGGTCATGTCCATCACATCATTCTCCTAATGATGTTACCTCGTTATCAAATGACATCACATGTCTATGGTTAGGAAACCTTAACCATCTTTTTTCAACAAGCTAGTCTAGTAGAGGCTTACTATGGACACGGTATTTGTTTATGTATTTACACATGTATTTAAGTTTCCGATCAATACAATTCTAGCATGAATAATAAACCTTTATGATGAATAAGGAAATATAAAATAAGTACTTTATTATTGCCTCTAGGCCATATTTCCTTCAGCCTCCCACTTGCACTAGAGTCAATAATCCAAATTACATTGTAATGAATCTAACACCCATGGAGTCTTGGTGCTGATCATGTTTTTCTCATCGAAGAGGCTTAGTGAATGGGTCTGCCACATTCAGATCCGTATGTAGTTTGCAAATTTCTATGTCTCCATCCTTGACCTTTTCACGAATTGAGTTGAAGCATCTCTTGATGTGTTTGGTGCTCTTGTGAAACCTAGATTCCTTCGCCAAGGCAATTGCTCTAGTGTTGTCACAAAAGATTTTCATTGGACCTGATGCACTGGGTATTACACCCAGATTGGATATGAACTCCTTCATCTAGACTCCTTCATGTGATGCTTCCGAAGTAGCTATGTACTCCGCTTCACACGTAGGACCTGCCACGACGCTCTACTTGGAACTGCACCAACTGACAGCTCCACCATTCAATAAAAATATGTATCCGGTTTCTGACTTAGAGTCGTCCGGATCAGTGTCAAAGCTAGCATCGACGTAACCATTTACGAAGAGTTCTTTGTCACCTCCATAAACAAGAAACATATCCTTAGTCCACTTTGGGTACTTCAGGATGTTCTTGACCGCTGTCCAGTGATCCACTCCTAGATTACTTTGGTACCTCCTTGCCACATGATATGGCGAGGCACACATCAGGTCTGGTACACAACATAGCATACATGATAGAACCTATGGCTGAGGCATAGGGAATGACTTTCATTTTCTCTCTATCTTCTGCTGTGGTCGGGCTTTGAGTCTGACTCAATTTCACACCTAGTAACACAGGCAAGAACCCTTTCTTTGACAGACCCATTTTGAATTTCTTCAAAACTTTATCAAGGTATGTACTTTGTGAAAGTCCTATTAAGCGTCTCGATCTATCCCTATAGATCTTGATGCCCAATATATAAGCAGCTTCACCGAGGTCTTTCATTGAAAAATTCTTATTCTAGTATCCTTTGATGCTATCCAGAAATTCTATATCATTTCCGATCAACAATATGTCGTCCACATATAATATCAGAAATGCTACTGAGCTCCCACTCACTTTCTTGTAAATACATGCTTCACCATAAGTCTGTATAGAACCATATGCTTTGATCACCTCATCAAAGCGTATATTCCAACACCGAGATTCTTGCACCAGTCCATAGATGGATCGCTGGAGCTTGCACACTTTGTTAGCACCTTTAGGATCGACAAAATCTTCTGGTTGCATCATATACAACTCTTCTTTAAGAAATCCATTAAGGAAAGCAGATTGACGTCTATTTGCCAGATTTCATAATTATAAAATGCGGCAATTGCTAACATGAGTAGGACTAACTTAATCATCGCTACAGGGTGAGAAGGTCTCACCGTAGTCAACCCCTTGAACTTGTCGAAAACCTTTTGCGACAAGTCGAGCTTTCTAGATGGTGACATTACCATCAGCCTCTATCTTCTTCTAAAAGATCCATTTATTCCCAATGTCTTGCCGATCATCGGGCTAGTCCACCAAAGTCCACACTTTGTTCTCATACATGGATCCTATCTCAGATTTCATGGCCTCAAGCCATTTATCGGAATCTGGGCTCATCATTGCTTCTTCATAGTTTGTAGGTTCGCCATGGTCTAATAACATGACTTCCAGGATAGGACTACCATACCACTATGGTGCAAAACATGCTCTATTCGACCTACGAGGTCAAGTAGTAAATTTATCTAAATTTTCATGATCATCATCATTAGCTTCCTCTCTAGTTGGTGTAGGCACCATGGGAATAGATTTCTTTGATGTGCTACTTTCGAAATTGAGAGAAGGTACAATTAGCACATCAAGTTGTACTTTCCTCCTAGTCACTTCTTTCGAGAGAAACTCCTTCTCTAGAAAGGTTCCATTCTTGGCAACAAAAATATTTCCTTTGGATCAGTGGTAGAAGGTGTACCCAATTGTTTCCTTAGGGTATCCTATGAAGACGCACTTCTCCGATTTAGGTTCGAGCTTATCAGGCTGAATCCTTTTGACATAAGTGTCGCAACCCCAAACTTTACGAAACGACAGCTTAGGTTTCTTGCCAAACCATAGTTCATACAGTGTCGTCTCAACGGATTTAGACGCTGCCCTATTTAACATGAATGCGGCTGTCTCTAATGCATAACCCCAAAATGATAGTGGTAAATCAGTAAGAGACATCATAGATCACACCATTTCTAATAAAGTACGGTTACGATGTTCGGACACACCATTACGCTGTGGTGTTCCAGGTGGTTTGAGTTGTGAAACAATTCCACATTATTTTAAATGAAGGCCAAACTTGTAACTCAAATATTCGCCTCTGCGATCAGATCATAGAAACTTTATTTTCTTGTTACAATGATTCTCCACTTCACTCTAAAATTCTTTGAACTTCTTAAATGTTTCAGATTTGTGTTTCATCAAGTAGATATACCCATACCTACTTAAATCATCCATGAAGGTTAGAAAATAACGATACCTGCCTCGTGCCTCAACACTCATCGGACTCCATGCATCGGTATGTATTATTTCCAATAAGTCATTAGCTCGCTCCATTGTTCCGGAGAACGGAGTTTTAGTCATCTTTCCCATGAGGCATGGTTCGCAAGAATCAAATGATTCATAATCAAGTGATTCCAAAAGTCCATCCGCATGGAGTTTCTTCATGCGCTTTACACCAATATGACCTAAACGGCAGTGCCACAAATATGTTGCACTATCATTATCAGCTTTGCATCTTTTGGCTTCAATATTATGAATATGTTTATCACTATGATCGAGATTCAACAAGAATAGACCATTCATCAAGGGCGCATGACCATAAAAGATATTACTCACATAAATAGAACAACCATTATTCTCCAATTTAAATGAATAACCGTCTCGCAATAAACAAGATCCAGATATAATGTTCATGCCCAACGCTGGCACCAAATAACAATTATTTAGGTCTAAAACTAATCCTGAAGGTAGATGTAGAAGTAGCGTGCCTATGGCGATCACATCGACCTTGGAACCATTTCCGACGCGCATCGTCACCTCGCCCTTAGCCAATCTTCGGTTATTCCGTAGCTCCTGTTTAGAGTTACAAATATGAGCAACCGAACCAGTATCAAATAGCCAAGCGCTGCTACGAGCATTAGTAAGGTACACATCAATAATACGTATATCAAATATACCTTTGTTCACTTTGCCATCCTTCTTATCTGCCAAGTATTTGGGGCAGTTCCGCTTCCAATGACCAGTCCCTTTACAGTGGAAGCATTCAGTTTCAGGCTTGGTCCCAGCTTTCGGCTTCTTCCCGGGAGTGGAAACTTGCTTGCCATTTTTCTTTAAGTTCCCTTTCTTTCCATTGCCCTTTTTCTTGAAACTAAAGGTCTTGTTAACCATCAACACTTTATGCTCCTTCTTGATTTCTACCTCCGATGCCTTAAGCATTGCGAGGAGCTCAGGAATCGTTTTATTCATCCCTTGCACTCACTTTCAAGCTTGGGTCCCGCTTTGGGCTTCTTCCCGGGAGTGGCAACTTGCTTGCCATTCTTCTTGAAGTTCCCTTTCTTTCCCTTGCCATTTTCTTGAAACTAATAGTCTTGTTAACCATCAACACTTGATGCTCCTTCTTGATTTCTACCTCCGCGGCCTTAAGTATTGCGAAGAGCTCAGGAATCGTTTTAGTCATCCCTTGCATATTATAGTTCATCAAGCCTTTGTAGCTTGGTGGCAGTGATTGAGGAACTCTATCAATAACACTATGAACTATAAGTTCAACTCCCAGCTGAGTCAAGTGGTTATGATACCCACACATTTTGAGTATGTGTCAACTGACATAACTGTTCTCCTTCATCTTGTAGCTATAGAACTTGTTGGAGACTTCAGATCTCTCAACCCGGGCATTTGCTTGAAATATTAACTTCAACTCTTGGAACATCTCATATGCTCCATGATGTTCAAAACATCTTTGAAGTCCCGGTTCTAAGTCGTAAAGCATGGCACACTTAACTATCGAGTAGTCATCAGATCGAGCTTGCCAGACATTCATAATATCTGCTTCAGCTCCTGCAGCAGGCCTTTGACCTAGTGGTGCATCAAGGACATAATTCTTCTCTGCAGCAATGAGGATAATCCTCAAGTTACGGACCCAGTCCGTGTAGTTGCTACCATCATCTTTCAACTTAGCTTTCTCTAGGAACCCATTAAAATTCAGGGGAACGGTAGCTCGGGCCATTGATCTACAACATAGATATGCAAAACTATAAGACTAAGTTCATGATAAATTAAGTTCAGTTAATCAAATTACTAATGAACTCCCACTCCGATCATCAACTGAGATGGGGTAGTCATCAATGGTGAACATCTCTATGTTGATCATATCTACTATATGACTTACGTTCGACCTTTCGGTCTCCAGTGTTCCGAGACCATGTCTGTACATGCTATGATCGTCAAGTTTAACCCAAGTATTCTGCATGTGTAAAATTGTCTTACACATGTTGTATGTGAACGTAGAGTTTATCACACCCGATCATCACGTGGTGCTTCGAAACGACAAACTTTTTGGGAACGGTGCAAACTCGGGGAGGGCAATTTTATCTTGAAATTTAGTGAATGGATCATCTTATAATGCTACCGTCATTCTAATCAAAATAAGATGCATAAAGGATAAACATCACATGCAATCAAAATATGTGACATGATATGGCCATCATCAACTTGTGCTTTTGATCTCCATCTCCAAAGCATCGTCATGATCTCCATCGTCACTGGCTTGACACCTTGATCTCCATCGTAGCGTCGTTGCGTCGAGGTCGTCTCACCAACTATTTCTTCTACAACTATTGCTAACGCATAGCGATAAACTAAAGAAATTACACGGCACTTGCATTTCATACAATAATTAAGAGACAACCCTAAGGCTCCTGCCGGTTGTCGATATTACAAAACATGATCATCTGATACAATAAAGTATATCACATCACGTCTTGGCCATATCACATCACAACATGCCCTGCAAAAACAAGTTAGACGTCCTCTACTTTGTTGTTGCACGTTTTACGTGGCTGCTACGGGCTTCTAGAAAGAACCGTTCTTAACTACGCAAAAAACCATAATGGTGATTAATCAAGCTTGTTGTTTTAACCTACTTCAAGGACCGGCCGTAGTCAAATTCCATTCAACTAAAGTAGGAGAAACAGACACCCGCCAGCCACCTTTTATGCAAAACTAGTTGCATGTCAGTCGGTGGAACCGGTCTCATGTGCGTGGACATCTAAGGTTGGTCAGGGCCGCTTCAACCCACAATACCGCCAAATTAAAATAAGACGTTGGTGGTAAGCAGTATGACTATCACCGCGCACAACTCTTTGTGTTCTACTCGTGCTTATCATCTACGCATAGACCTCGCTCGGATGCCACTATTGGGAAACGTTGCATGGAAAACAAAAAACTTTCTACGCACACGTAAGATCTATCAAGGAGATGCATAGCAATGAGAGGGGAGAGTGTGTCTACGTACCCTCATAGGCTGTAAGCGGAAGCGGTTGATAACGCGGTCAATGTAGTTGAACTTCTTCGTGATCCAGCCGACCGAGTACCGAACATACGACACCTCCACATTCAGCACACGTTCAGCTCGGTGACGTCCACGCCTTCTTGATCCAGCAAGACCGCGAGGTAGTGGATGAGTTCCGGTAGCACGATGGCGTGGTGACGGTGATGGTGAAGTTATCTCCGTAGGGCTTCGCCTGAGCACTACGAAAATATGACCAGGGGTGTGACGGTGGAGGGGGGCGCCGCACACGACTATGCAATTATCGTGGTTTTGCTGCCCCTTCCCACATATATGTATAGGTGGGAGGGAGCGAGGAGAGGCGCCCCAAGTAGGCAGAATCCTACTTGCGGTCCTCCCCTAGGTGCGCGCCCCCCTTCCTTATATAGGTGCGGGGGAAGGCAGGGGAGGGAGGCGCCCCCCTTTCCTTTCTCCCATGAGAAGGGGAAGGCAGGAGGGGCTAGCCCTCCCCCTTTTCTTCCCTAGGGCCGACCGGCCAGGGAGAGGGGCGCATCAGCCCCCTGTGGGATGGTATGTTCCCCCCTTGGCCCATTAGATCCATACACCTACCGGGGGTGCCCCGAACCCCTTCCGGTGACCCGATGACTACCCGGTGCATCCCAAAACTCTTCTGGTGTCCGAATACTGTCGTCAGATATATCAATCTTTACCTCTCGACCATTTCAAGAATCCTCGTCATGTTCGTGATCTCATCTGGGACACTGAACAACATTCGGTCACCAAATCTTATAACTCATATAACACTATATCGTCAACGAACGTTAAGCGTGCGGACCCTATGGGTTCGAGAACTACGTA
Source organism: Aegilops tauschii subsp. strangulata (assembly GCF_002575655.3). Classification (NCBI taxonomy): domain Eukaryota; kingdom Viridiplantae; phylum Streptophyta; class Magnoliopsida; order Poales; family Poaceae; genus Aegilops; species Aegilops tauschii. The sequence goes on along the minus strand of NC_053035.3, from coordinate 148,014,823 downwards.
GACATGACCTAGACACCTCTCCGGTCAATAACGAATAGCGGAACCTGGATGCCCATATTGGCTCCTACATATTCTACAATGATCTTTATTTATCTAACCTTATGACAACATACAGAATTCCCTTTGTCCATCGGTATGTTACTTGCCCGAGATTCAATCATCGGTATCTTCGTACCAAGTTCAATCTCGTTACCGGCAAGTCTCTTTACTCGTTCCGTAATACATCATCTTGCAACTAGCTCATTAGTCACTTTGCTTGCAAGGCTTCTTATGATGTGTATTACCGAGAGGGCCCAGAGATACCTCTCCGATACTCGGGGTGACAAATCCTAATCTTGATCTATGCCAACTCAACAAACACCTTCGTAGATACCTGTAGAGCATCTTTATGATGGCCCAATTACGTTGTGATGTTTGATAGCACACAAGGTATTCCTCCGATATCCGGGAGTTGCATAATCTCATAGTCTAAGGAATATGTATTTGAAATCAAGAAAGCAATAGCAATAAACTGAACAATCAATATGCTAAGCTAACGGATGGGTCATGTCCATCACATCATTATCCTGATCATGTGATCCCGTTATCAAGTGACATCGCATGTCTATGGTTAGGAAACCTTAACCATCTTTGATCAATGAGCTAGTCTAGTAGAGGCTTACTAGTGTCACATCCCAAAATTCTAAATTTTGGAATGTTATATTAAATAAATAGTTTTGATTGATTGTATGATTGCTTATGTGTGGTTTCCATTGCTTGCTTACGATAGATTGACCGGAGTGTGACGAGTAGAACTATCAGTACAAGGCGAGTTACACTTTGATCATATCCCTTTATTACCCAGTTTTTATGCATTAGTTTCAATCCTCAAACATTGCTTGAGTAGGTTTTTGATAACATGTGGGTATTGGGAAGTAGTTGATGAGGTAGGAACCTATTGCCTTGCATTCAAACCCAGGGTATTATTCCGTTATGCTTGCACTACTTTGCTATGCTCGTAGACGTAGATTGGTATGTGAGATTCATGAAAGATGAGAGAGTTATGTTTAATTAAGGGAAACTTAAGGTGGCAACATTAACACACATTTGGGTGGATTGGTTTGGGCACCCTGGGGATACCAGTGGATTGCCCGGACACCTGGGGAATCCAGTGTTGTCCTAGGAGATCCCGGGGTACCCGTGTGATCATCCTATGGTTCGCCACCCATGCTCAAAAGGATCATAAGATTATTCATGCTCGAAACTTCCGTGTGCAGCCACAAGCCATTATGGGCTCTGGCATAGTTGAGTATGTTGTGTGACCTCTTACAGTGGTAGACTAGCAGATGTAGGGGATGTAGGTGGTACTGTCTACCCGTCGTAATGAGCTAACGCTTCTAAAAGACTGTGTCTCGGTCATCCGTTTCTCAAAAATCATGCAGTGCGAGAAATTTAACGGAGGAGATCGAGTCTTGTGGGGAAAAGTGTGCAAATCTCTGCAGAGTGTACAAACTAATCATGATTAGCCGTGTCCCCGGTTATCGACATCTTCAGTATCTGGTACTTGAATTATTATGTTGATCTCATCACTCTACTTAATTAAGTTGTTGGGTTGTTAACTTTTAATTGGGATTGAGTTGGGGTTACATCAAGAAGTTTAAGATGGATCTTCAGGAAGCCGTAATTGACAAGGAAGCATTTTTTGAAGAACGCAGGACCCAGAAGTTGAAAGCAGCGAAGCTGGAGGAGCAAAACCTTGAGATACCGGAGATTCGTCAGGAACTGAAGGACAGTAGTACCATGGCTCATGCCAAGGGTGTTGAAACCCAGAAGTTTGGAACGCAACTCCAGAAATATTCAAGGACGTCATGAGAGACTTCGCGTCAATAGAGATGATCTGGCAAAAGAACTTGAGAAGGACAAGCACGATCGGAAGAAGCCATCGGAGACATGAACAAGACCTGAAGAGTTTGGCGACTTTGATGATTTATTGACCTTTAGAAGACCAAACCCCTGTTATATACCTACTTAGATGCGATGATTGAGCGTTGTCATTTGTTTGATGCTTTTTCGACAGCCACAAAATAAAATATGTCTCTTCAAAACCTATTCTTTGTATTGTGTGTATCCCTCTCTATCTCTCTTATCTCACCCCAAAAACCCTTGAAACCAATAGAGGATGAATGGAGATGAACTCATAATTTCTGGACCGATGACTCAATTGGAGATAGATCGATGGATTCAGAACATGGAAGATCATATAAAGAATAACACTATAGCCGGAAAGGATATGGCCCAGCATGCTCTTCAATGCTTTGAAAGAGGTGCTGCTACTTGGTGGAGGATGTACCAAACCATCAATGGATGGCAAAGAGTAACCACTTGGGAAGAATTTAAGTTGACTCTGCCAAAGTCTCGTCTTGTCTCCCCGAATTTGAAGCCTTATGGAAATGATATGAAGAAACCCTATGCATGCAAGCTTTGTGGAGAAATAGGACACATCCATAAAGAACTCAAGGATGAATGCCCTAATTGTGAAGGAAGTTACCCAGCTGAAGAATGCCAAACTAGGATGCGCTGAACATGGATATCAGAGAGGTTCAAACTAATATCACCGCTTCTAAGTCTGGCTTCGAAACCTCACAATTTTTGCAAAGAGGTCAGCCGCTGAGAAGTCATGCATGGGGTTGACCCAATGACTTTCGATTACTCTGTCATCTGAAGTTCCAAAATGAAATTCAGCATTTTTGGAGCCTACTCCATTGTGTCGCAGGCGCGTGCACTGATCAACAGACCATTCATTTTTGTGAAATAAATGTAGGGCAAACCACATTTCCTTCAGCACCCTTGCTCTGAGAGCAAAGAACCTGGCGAATATAATCTCTGGTAAGGTCCCTCGGTAGGAGTTCGAAGTAATTTCTGAGAGATGCAGTTCTAGGCATTCGACGTGATTGTTATATTGTATCACATTATCGACCACTGGGCCTAATCTTATCTGCAAAAGAAGAAAACGTGTTAGTGCCTACATGCAGTTTTGAACATTACTACATGCCTAGCTATTTGGTTTGCATGATTTGTAAAATGCACTAACATGCCATCTTCGATCTGACATGATTAACATGGGCATTTGACTACATTCTAGAAAAATGTAGCCTTCTTCACAAGAGGTTGTAGTGGATGAAAAGTTCCCTAAGAAAACTTGTACAGATGAATCCAAAGGAGAAATGCTTATTGATTGTCACCATATGGATCAAGCAACCAATATGGGGGGGCATGTATGTACTGAAATCCTCCAAAAGAACCTTCAGAAATCGTAGTACATTGTCATTGTAAACTTGGAGAAAGGTGTCACAAATTGAACTCCCTTATGGTTAACATTTAATAGGAAAGGAACATCACCTCGATATATAGCTTCTCCAGGCACGGAAAGCATCTCAGGAAACTGACAACTTGCTCCAGGTCAGGCCCGATAGATTCTAGTGCCAAGACCTTCACTGTGCAAAAGTTTCGGGGTCAACCTTGTCGGAATCATTTTCTGAATGGCAGACGAACAAACATCTTCAAAATTAGAAATAATGTTAATTTGTAGAAGGAGAGGTAGAAGGCGACTGTTGTACCTGAACGGGTGTGGATCCAATAACAAGTTCGGAGTATTTGTCAGATAAGTAGCCCACCACTGTCAATTTCGGCACAGAAATGACATTGATCCTTGTTGGGCCTTCTTGATCAACTACAGGTAATCTCTCAAGTGGAGGTGTGTCCTGGATGACCATACTGTGGTCCACCTTTTATGATGTCTTCCTGCCGCACCAACAACACACATAAATAGTCCTGAGAGTCATGGAGGTGATGTGGAAGGTACTCAAACCATTGATCGCCTGAAGACGAAGGTACTCGAGTGCAGTACAGCCACGTGGCAGGCACTCCATGTCACCTTTTGAGAGGCAGATGGCAACGAGCTCGAGGTGCTTCAGTCGTGGTAGAATAAGAGCGGGCGCATCATTAAGGGGCGGGAAATGGCAATTCCTGAATTTAGCGACGCGCAGTGTGGTCGCGAGGTGGAATGCGGGCGTTGGCAGCGACCGCATATGCCCATCATCAAAAGTGAGCTCCTCGAGCTGATCTAGGGCGGGGGATCGGAACCAGTCGTCAAGCTTGGCTCGGTCCTTGCCGTTGGAACAAAACCTTCCCATTCTAAGGCCTTTGGTTGGGCCAAGGTGACCGCCGAGGATCTTGGAGAACGCATCCAAGATTTTGCGATAGCCATGGCAGAGCTCGTGGGTGTCGATGAGGTCGAGAGGGCTAGAGTTCCATAGGGGGCGCCACCGCCGGGAAAGGAGGGTTGTCCGCGCCCCATATTTGATTGGGAGGAGGGAGATGATGGCTCTCAACATATCATCGGGGAGGCTGCTGATTAATTCTAGGTGTGCTGGAATCGCTTGCGGTTCTAGCTCGCCCCACCGCCGCTTGTTGGCAGCCCCGTTCTCCACCTCCGGAGTCTCCTTGTCAGTGGCGCTTTCTGATAGAAATGGGAGTACAGGGAATATTTTGATAAAATAGGGAAAAGTGTATTGGTAACTAGAAGTTATTAGGTAGGAATATAGTAAGAAAAGGGAATAACAATTGGTTGCTTAAATAATACACAATTCATTTGACATTTCTGGGTAAGTCAACATATGCAGATAGTTGAAAATAAAACTTACTTCGAACAAAGTCTGGACGGATGATTTTGTCGGGGAAGTTAGCATATATCTCATGACCAGGCCCTTCTATGTGAAGTACAGTTTTAGTTCCAGCTTTCAGTACATAAACTTTGCAATTTCATTCCAAAAGCCAGTGTCAAAATAGGAGTCACCACGTTCATCAAGTCTTACAGTAGCAACCATTGTAAATCCATGGTTTGTGTGCAGTATGACATTCGTGGAGCCTTGATGTATGTAAAGCGAAAAATTGTGCACTACATAATCTATTGCATAGCGAGGGATGTCCTGCAGAAAATGGTAGGATTGTTAAAGAAAATAAGGTAACATGCAGATATGGGCCCAAATTGAAAGAACTGTACAACAATTGAAATCGAAGGACAAAAGTCTATAGTTAAACAGATAGGGTAAACATGATGTCATGGAAATATGAGAGTAATCGAAAGAAAAATAGATCATTAATTTGCCTAACATAGAAAGAAGAGGGGGAAAATCCCCTTTGACGTATATGGTGCACGTGGCACCTTTTATCCAAATGTAGCAATATTTAGAATATGTTCAGGAAAGTAGGCCATGCCAACTGATTTAGGGTGAGATTGAACATACCGCGCGCGTCCTCAAGTTATCTGGTACGATGAGATGGAATCTTTGGCGGCGGTCGCCAAGTCCTGAAGAGTCGTCGCTCTTTACATTCAATGAATGAAAGAAAACCCTCAAATCTGCTCGAATAAAAATGAATTCACGGCGATTTCCGCCGGGTGATTAAAGGAGGCAGATGAACTGAGTTAAGAGATGAGATAATATCTCATTAAATTAGTTACCTTGTCGTCCATGAGAGAGAACCCTCAGTACGGCAGATTTCCCAACCGAGCGGAGCTGGGTCGACCGCGAGCAGCATCGAGAAAGTCGATGGCGATAGGCGGCTGCAAGCAGAACTGGCGAAATGCGGTGGGCTTTGCTGGCAGCCTGGCGGCGGCGGCAGGCGTCGAGCTAAGTGTTTACTGCCGCGATAGGCGGTGCCATGGCATAGACGCGGAGGAGCTTCTCCACGTGTGAATGGGGAATGTACCGGAGGTGTCGGTGTACAAAAAGAGGGGTGCGATTTTGTACCCCAATACCTGTGCACGGGCAGTCGGAGCCGCGCCTACGGTCACGCCAAGCAGAACAGGGGAGGTGAGCCAAGGTAAGACTGAAGCCCAAGATAATCAGAGCAACGCCAAGGCCAAGACCACAAAGAGCAGAGGGACGAAGCAGGTTCCCCCGGAAAGACCGTTGCCGGGGCAGCCTCAGCAGCCCCGGCAAGACCCTTGCCGGGGCAGCTCGCCCCACACCAACAGAGCGAGCCACCCTTGAGCCCACGGTCCCCAACGCCATCATCCACGTGGGGCCAGGGCTCGGGAAGGCACCTCTGTGGTGGTATGGAGATCTTTGTGAAGACATATTCAAGATCAGATGAGGATTAGAAGACGACGATCCTCGGCAAGATCCTTGCCGAGGAAGGCCACCAGACCCCCGGCAAGGCCCTCGCAAGGGACGCCAGCGGGGCCACCGCCAGGCCCGCACCAACCAAGCTTCCACCACCGTTCACATGCAGCTGCCAGCCCAACTAGCTGGGCGGGCACCTGCGTGGCAACATGCAGCTCCCAGGCCAACTCATCGAGCGCTTGCGTGGTGGCATGCAGATCTTCGTGAAGGCTCCACCACCACGCCACCTCAGCTGCCCGCCTGCCTACATGGTGCCGCACGCATCACTGGCCAGGGCGCGTGTCAAAGCGAGGACGAGCGGCGACGGACGGGACGGGCCTCGCCCCCGTCCCCAAAAAAGCAAGGGCACACCTAAGCTACGCATTAAATGCGTCCTGTCCTGTAATACGAGCGATAAGCTCAGGGCACTGTACGCCTTTCCACCTCTTGTGTGCCACTGTGGCAGCCCCTTTCGACTATAAAAGGAGGCCCATGGCGTACTGGAGAAGGATTCGGCTCTTTCGAACCACGCCCTGACCACAGCTAGTTCGAGAGCTCAAGAACTCTCTAAAATACACCCAGCAAAGCAGGACTAGGGTTTTACGCATCCTCGCAACCCCGCGCCCCGGCAACCGTAGCAGGGATTCTTGTGATCCCATAGGTGTCATTCCACACCGACATCCTTGGCGCGCCAGGTAGGGGGCGCAATTGTGAGAATTTGGTCTAGTAGTTAGCCTAGCAATTCTTCATCGCCTTTCGCTCATGAGAGGAAGGCGACCGGAGGAACGACGCCGGCTCGGCAACAGAAAAGCTAAGTCACTCAGAGCTTTGAGTTATTTCCTCCTATACATAAGGTTATCGTCCTCGGAGATCTCGCCTATGTATGAGAAACCTGCACGCAAAGGGGCCCTCCCACAATTGGCAACACCCTTGTTCTGTTTCGAGTCCGCTCAATAGCTCAAAGAGGCCGCATCGAGAGTGGCGGTGTAGCATTCCGCACTTGGCAACGCTCCCGACTCTGACTCGAGTCAAGCTCGACAGTTCGGGCGGCCGCGCTAAGGGCGGCAAGGTGGTTCGCCTGGCAGCAAGCACACCTGGCAGGCCAATGGGGATCCGTCCCCAAGACGCCGCCTTGAGTTTACGCGCCGGCAAGCTTACCCAGTAACATAGGGAGGACATACAAAGGAAAATCGAACAGGAAAATAAAATGCATAATATTGAAAGTGCTGCAGAGTTATATTACATCAAATTGTTGTTGCGGTTCTAACTAGAGATAGGAATTGTCTTGGTTGTGAACCTGCAGCGGCGATAAAGTATGGGATGCCTAATCCCGACGCTGGCCCTCCACCCTCTGAATTTCGCCGACTCGGCTGATGATGGGCTTGATGCACTCCCTCAGCGGCGCGAGGTCAGTACCCTCCGGCAAGCTCTCCAGCGCGGCGTCGAAGTCGAGGTCGGGGTACCAGTGCGCCACCTTGGTGAGAACCTTGGTCATGGCACATTGGCAAAGCCTCCTGGACTCGTCGGCTAGTGAGGCCGCCCGGTTGGCGTGGAGCCGCTCCAGAGCGCCGACAACCTTCTCGAACAACATGGTCAGGCTGCAATTGGCGCTCATGCTCCGCTCCGGGACATACCTCATGTCCGGCATCCCCATGATGGCCAGCTCCGCGGCGGATTGGATTGGCGACGGTGGTGAGGCGATCGAGCAAACGGTTCTCGCCCGCCACGTGATCCGCGAAGTTGAGGCCCTCGTTCTCCCGCAACTACTTCTCGGCCTCCAGCTCCTTGGCCAGGGTCCTCTCTCGGTTTTTGGCCTCCGACAGCACCTTCTCGAGACCCTGCAGCTTCAGCTTGAGGTCTTTGATGGAGTTGTTGGCCTCGGAGAGCTCCCCGGCCTTGCTGACGACCGCGCCCTTCGCCTCTATCAGGGCACTGTTAAGCGTGTCCCTCTCCCGGGACAGCTTCAGGGCCTACTCCTTAAGCCCGTCGCGCTCCGCCTCCAACTCCTCCACCTTGCCGACGTGAACCTGGGCCTGGGCATTGAGTGCCTCTTCGTGCCTCTGCTCCAGCTCACTGGTCCTCTACAAGACAAGCTTCTCCACCTCTGCATCCTTGTCGCGAAGCATGGCGTCAAGCTTTCCCTCGTGGGTAGCGAGGTCCTCCTCCTAGGAGTTCAGCGCGGCCTCGTGCTGGGTCCGGGCGGCTTCGGCGGCGCGGCCAAGTTCCTCGCCATCTCTTGAGCTTTCTCGACGTCGGCGAGCTTCATGGTGAGCTCCACGTCGCGCTTGGCCAGCTCGCCCTAAGCGGCCTTGAGCTCCTTGTGGGCCTCACAGAACCAGTCCTGTGTCTCGGCAACGCGCTCCTGGAGGTCCGCCTCCGCCTTCTCCACCACCGCCGTCCTGGACTTAGCCTTGTCCAGGCGGGCGTGGTGGAGCGCCTGGAGCTTCCGGAAGCTGGCGCCCATGACGTGGAGGAGCCACTCTTCTTGCGAACCGTCGCCACCAACGATCGGCTCATCGACGACTTCAAGTCCGGCAGCGGCAAGCACTTTGTCGTCAAACACCTCTTCCTCAACGGGTGTCCTGGTGCTCGATGCGCCTGGAAGGTGGACGAATAAGTCGTCGCCCACCCTCAAGTACTTGCCGGAGCCGGAAGCAGCAGAAGAGGAAGGCTGGTCACCAGCCACCTCCTCCTCGACAGCGGCCCCGCTGGTCTCTCCGGCGGGCCCCTTGCCGGCCTCCTCAGCGGCAGCCTTGCCGGCCTCCCTGGCAGGCCCCTTGGCGGCGTCCTCAGTAGCGCCCTTGGCGGCCTCCTCGGCAGCAATCTTCTCGGCGTCCGCCTCGGCGGCCTTGGCGACATCCTCGATGACGGCGTCCACATCCTGTGGGTTCACCGAGGTCGAATCTGGACGCCGAAGAAGGGGTGAGGCAGGGCCAGGACCAAGAGCCAGAAGGAAAAAGGAGCAGGGACGAACGGCGAACGACTTACCTGTGCCAGTACCCGGCTGGGAAACGGAAGTCCCCTCCCCGCCAACATTTGGCGTCGAGGCAAAGCCGCCGGCGCCCAAGTTCTCCTCCTCCTCCTCCATGTGCGTGGGCCCGGTGCCTGGCACCCTTGCCGGGGACGCCCCTCGGGGCGGCGTGGTTGATGGGGGCGGTGTGTTGGGAGTAGGCCTCTGTGGCTCCTCCTGCTGCTGCTCTCCTCCTGCATACCTGGCAAGGTCAGCACCAAGGTGTCTTGCCCCTAACACATGTCGACGGGGGAAGAGTGATGAACTCACGCTGGGGGCTATGCCGGGGGCTGCTGTCCGGGCTACTCAACACCACCAATGGCGCCCCTGAAGTACCAACAGGGGGCTGGCCACCCGCCGAGACCTCGGCCCTCTTCACTCTCTGGGCCAGCGTCTCCACGTCCCTGCAAAGATGAAGACAAGTCAAGACGAGCAACACAGATTGAGGAGGCAGAGATAACAAAAAGGAACCAGATACTTACTCGTCGTCCGCCTCCTCCTCTCTTGTTTTCCTCTTCCTCCTTGGGCTGAGGGATCCATAATCGAAAGTAACCTCCGTATCGACATCCGCCGGAGGAGGAGAAGGAGGTGGCGTCTGGCACACGTGGATGAAGAAGGGGCGGCTGTCTTCTTCTTCACCGCGGCCTTCGCCGGCTTCTTTGCCGCTGCGGCTCTCGTGTGGTGCCCGGACCCCTCCAAGGTCAGCTGTGGCCGCGCAGCCCTGCCGGGCTGGACCGGCTCACCCGAACTGGCCCACCGCAGGACTCGCCCTCTCCCCACGGCTGGCGTCGGGCCTGCGGTCTCGGCCTCCTCCGACGACGACTCGCCGGTCACATCTTCTACTAGAGGGGCCTCGGTGCCGGCGCTACTGGCTCCCCCGGCGGCCGCCGCCCACCGGCCGAGCTCCTCCTCCTCCGCGGCCGTCGGGGCCTTATCCTCCACACAGCCGGCGCTGCCGGCCTCCCTGGCAAGCTATGCCTCCCTTGCCCTGGTGGCGATGTAGTCCAGCTCCGCCTGGGTGGTGTCCTGGACAAGCAGCCGCTCGGTGTCGGCGTTGACGTACCCCTCATGCAGGGTGTCAAAGAACTGCTGCACCTCGGCGTCCTCCGGCTCCTTCCAGCTCGGGTCAGGGCCATGCGCGTTGCAGTCCGGCATCATGGCAATGATATCGGACCGGCGCGAGTTGTTGCACAACGGGACCACCCCTGTCGACAGCTTGAACTGAGGCCCCTTGAGGACCTTGCCGGCCTTCGCGGCAGCCCTCGCGACCTTGCCGGTCCGCTCGACCTCACCGTCGCGGCCCACGTCAAGCTGGAAGAGCCGCTGGCAGAAATGGGTGTGCCCCATCACTGTGAAATTGTGGTCGAGGCCGGGACGAAGCCGCATGATGTCGGCGGGGTTCGTGAAGAGCCAGGCTGGCCTCCCCTTGTTATGCAATGGAGCGATCCGGCGGCGGATGAACTCCGCCCCGATCATCTCAAGGGTGAGGCCGGCCTCGGTGAGCCGGGGGATCCTGGTGGTGGCGACCGTGAGCTTCTTGTCATCAGCATCGACGTCGCTCCAATCGCTTCTGCGGACCTGCGGCGCCCGGCGAACTTCGCAGGACGCCGGCGGGTCCTTCTCCTCGATCCAGCACCACCAGCCCCGCCATTCTTCCCACCTCTCCTTCATGGCGCCCTCCGGATATGCTCCCTTGGATCTTGAGACCCAGGCGATGCAACCAGAGATGGCGCCCCCTGGTTGGATCTGACGGGAGAAGTAATGGCGGAAGAGCGCCGTGTTGGGGTGCACCCCGGCGAAGCCCTCGCAGAGATGCGCGAAAAGGGCCATGCACGCCACCACATTCGGAGTAAAATCCAGGAGGCGGAAGCCAAAGGTATGCATGACGTCGCTGAAGAAACCAGAGAAGGGAGGACAGAGCCCGCAGGAAAAATAATCAACAAAGAAGGGGTACCGATTTGGGGCAGCCTCGGCGCAGTCGGCAGGGATGACACGCGTGGCCGGATGCCCCGAATCCCCCCCCCCTGTCTTCACTCCCCACAGGGGCCTAAAGGAGTCCCGAAGCTCGAACACATCAACTGTCTAGGGGAAGAAGGCAGACTGCGTCCGCTGCACCGTGAGCGCACTCTCCGGCGGCTCCGCGGCTCCGGCCTCCTTGGCCACTCCCTTGCCCTTGGTGGATTTTGGCGCCATGGTGGCTGGGGGAGGAGGGCAGGACAGAGGGCGGTGGAAGCACAACGGCGGCGAGCAGGAACGAAGCTTGAAGAAGAAGAGGAAGGTAGACGGAGGTTTCCAAGATTGGGGTTGCGCGAAGGGTAAAAGGAACAGTGCGCTCGCGGTTATCCCTTTTTATGGGGAAGCCGCGGGTCGCGCTGCCCATTTATTGCGATGTGACGCATGCGTGCAGGAACCGCCCCACGCATGCCGCCCACGTCATGCACACCCCTCCACGCCGCGTCGCGCGCGCAGGTCGTGGGAAGCGCGGCGCGCGAAAAGTCTTACCACGGTAAAAACCGCCCTGCCTGCCCGTGCACCGTTTTGGGCCTGGCCCAACAACGTGTCGCGCTAATGTGTGGCCCAGGCCCGGGGGCTCCTGTCGGTGTACAAAAAGAGGGGTGCGTTTTTGTACCCCAATACCTGTGCACGGGCAGTCCGAGCCACGCCTACGGTCACGCCAAGCAGAACAGGGGAGGTGACTCAAGGTAAGACCGAAGCCCAAGATAATCAGAGCAACGCCAAGGCCAAGACCATGAAGAGCAGAGGGACGAAGTAGGTTCCGCCGGCAAGACCCTTGACGGGGCAGCCTCAGCAGCCCCGGCAAGACCCTTGCCGGGGCAGCTCGCCCCACACCAACAAAGCGAGCCACCCTTGAGCCCACGGTCCCCATCGCGATCATCCACGTGGGGCCAGGGCTCGGGAAGGCACCTCTATGGTGGTATGCAGATCTTTGTGAAGACATATTCAAGATCAGATGAGGATTAGAAAACGACGATCCTCGGCAAGATCCTTGCCGACGAAGGCCACCAGACCCCCGGCAAGGTCCTTGCCGGGGACGACAACGCGCCGCGGCAAGACCCTTGCCGGGCCACATGGCAAGACCCTTGCCGGGCCACTCGGCAAGGCCCTCGCTAAGGACGCCAGCGGGGCCACCGCCTGGCCCGCGGCAACCAAGCTTCCACCACCGTTCACATGCAGCTGCCAGCCCAACTAGCTGGGCGGGCACCTGCGTGGCAACATGCAGCTCCCAGGCCAACTCATCAAGCGCCTGCGTGGCGGCATGCAGATCTTCGTGAAGGCTCCACCACCGCGCCACCTCAGCTGCCCGCCTACCTACATGGCGTCGCACGCATCGCTGGCCAGGGCGCGTGTCAAAGCGAGGAGGAGCGGCGATAGACGGGACGGGCCTCGCCCCCGTCCCCAATAAAGCAAGGGGACACCTAAGCTACGCATTAAATGCGTCTTGTCCTGTAATACGAGCGATAAGCTCAGGGCACTGTACGCCTTTCCACCTCCTGTGTGCCACTGTGGCAGCCCCTTCCGACTATAAAAGGAGGCCCATGGCGTACTAGAGAAGGATTCGGCTCTTTCGAACCACGCCCTGACCACAGCTAGTTCGAGAGCTCAAGGACTCTCTTAAATACACCCACCAAAGCAGGACTAGGGTTTACGCATCCTTGGGACCCAAACCTGGGTAAACGATCGTTGTGCTGTCTACTAGCCCTACTCTTCTCGCAACCCCGTGCCCCGACAACCGTAGTAGGGATTCTTGTGATCCCATAGGTGTCATTCCACACCGACAGGAGGGGCGAAGGGGGGGGGCGGGTGGGGTGAGGGTTTTTGTGACGTGGGGATGGTGAGGGTTTTCTTTTTCTTTCTTTGAATTGGGTGGTGTGGGTTTTCTGTCCCACAAGTCATTGCACACGGTTCCAATTTTGGGAACCGTGTGTGATTGACGCACTACCTCCATCCTGGTTTATTGGTCCCCCGTTGTAATTTTTACCAAAATTTGGTGAAATATTTAACATAATCAGACATAGATAATAAACGCACACGTACATAAGCATAGTTCAACCATAAGTACACAGTTCAGCCGTCATTAAGAATACTCAAGCGTACATAGTTCGATCCATCCCACATCTCATTTCACATGCGGACGGCACGATCCTGAAGCTTCTCCAGGTACTCGGCGTACGCGTCGTGCGCCACCCTGCGAGAATACTTCTGCTTTAAGGAGCCAACGGCCCATCCTCTTGCATGCACCAGAACACTTAGATACGCGTCATGAATCTTGTGGTTGCAAAATGGGCATCCATAGCCGTCGTTCCATGTCCTAATACGCCTGTTATGCATTCCCGCATAAAGCTCCATCAGGATTCGCCTCTTGTACCTCCTCTGGGCATATTCATCCTCGCTGTGCACATCGTCAAACAGCACCTATACAAATAGTAAAACAAATTTGGCATCAAAGCACTGATTACATGCCATGAAGTAGGATTGGGAATATATGGCTATTTATTTATACATATCCAGCAATTATGGTTTGATTTTTAAGCACAATCGTCTCTGTACAGACCAATCTTGAAGAAAATAATGGCACAAACATATGTAGGTCATTCCATATCAATTGTCAAGTCCTGTCTAGGAATTATCAGCACGAACACTAACCCTAGTCGGATTACTAGCAAAAATCATTTGCACAGATGAAACAACTAATCACTTATCACATGTACCATTCAAACAATCAATACACTACACGGATCTAACAAAACTTACTCAGATTTCATGGATTGGGGGAACATAACCACAGGATTTCTATTCCAAAAAGGGGGAGGCAGGAGTAACCAGCGAAACCCTATGATCTATTTGACACATAAATGGGTATAGATGACTAACCAGCTGTCCGTCGTCGTCGGATTCGTCGCCAGAGTGGTCATCGGAGTCGGTGTGGAACTCCGCCTCCGGCTGTGGACGCTCGACGCCATCGACGACGTCAGGGTGCAGCGATAACTCACCGGAGGTGAAGGCAACCTCTGTCTCCATCTCCACGCTGTGCTCCAGTGCTTTAGCAGCCCCGGCGTCGCCATTCCCTCCGATGGAGTGCTTTGGTGGCATCCTCATACACTGACAGCTTTGAGGACTAACAGCGGCATCGAGGATGCAAGCGGAGAGAGAGGATTGTGTGTGCGTAGCGAGGATGGGGAGTGCGGCTGCTCGGGCGCACCATTAATATGGACTAGTGGGAGTTGTGGGAGAGAGGCGTGCGGTGTTCAAACCGATGGCTCGCCTCCCGGTGAGCCTGCGCACCGGACTGCTGGCATGCCTACCAAAGTTTCACACAGCTACTTGCACGCCTCCCGATGACACTGCGCAGCGAGCACGCCTCTGTCAATTCACACACCTGCACGCATGCCTCCCCGTCTGCCTGCACGGCGGACTGCTCGCATGCGTCCCGTCAACTCACGCCGCCCGCACGCCACATGAGGCGCGCGGCGGCACGTATATTGTTTTTCTATTTGGATGATTAATGCTGCCGCTTTATTGCTTAACCGAAGCATGGCATGCATCCATTCTTGGTCTAACACTCACAGTTCGAATAAATAATCCATTTGGGATATTGGTTCCCAAATATTAATATTCTCCCGTCTGTAATTAGATAAAGATTACATCAAAACTGGTCTAAAATTTGACAAAAAACGTACAATGCCACTTTGTATTGGTGTCCATATGACAACACGATAAGCTTCATGAACTACAAATAAGTTTTGGATGTACTAGAATTTAAAAATCAAGATTCTCAATGTTTGAAATTTGTTGCACTCGGAGTAAGCATGCACCCAGTGAGACACATGTGTTTTTGCAATCCATTTAGGTGCACCGTCACGTGTGCATGTAGCTCAAATTTGATTTTTGCACATTATAGCCATAGAAAATCAATCAATCAATGTACTAAAATGTCTTAATGATCTCTGTGATTTTTTTGAAATTAAAACGTCCCTCCTTTTGTTACATGTATGTTCACCGCAGGATAATTAATTTAACATGCATCGTAGTTGCGGTGGATTCGCGGTGTGTGTGTGGGTGTGTGCGTCTGGGGGTGGCGGGTGGCTCACAGTACACTACGAGTTGTGAGCCACCGTGTGGGTTGGCCGTTTTGTTAGGCAGGCTGGTGCCACATCAGAGTCGTGAAATCGTTATTTAAAACATTACACAACCCTTTCATACATAAATGTTTTGGCCACATGCAGTCGATGGTTGTCCTACACAACACTCGATACTCGCGTGTGACGCTTTCTGTGGGCCCGCGAAGTCGTTGTCCATCACTTTGACGAACAGCCGACAGTGAGGTTAATTTGACCAGCAAGATAGAATCTTTTTTGTTTGTGTTATGGTGGTATATAGTACGCGTCGAAGAGGTGGGAGGGGACTAGAATATATACTATATGTATGCGTCCGTGAACAAGTACACCTCACCCAGCGTCGGGACTTTTTGGTTACCAAGGCACGTGCCACATCAAAATTTTGAAATTGGTTATTCAAACATCACACAACACCTTTTTGGGCAACATGCATATACATCCTAGCTAGGACACTCACGTGTGACGCTTGCATCTATGGGCCCATGAGGCCATCATCGATGCATGCATGCATGCATCACTTTGACCTACATCTGGAGAGGTTAATTAATTACACCATCGATGAGGATTCTTTTGGGTTGTACATATATTACCGCAGGAGCATATAGTATGCGGTGAAGAGAGGGGAAGGGGACCATCATATGTAGTACGCTTGATATGAACCTCGCTCTATGTGGGTGCATGGTTTACGGTTTTTGAGGCATGTGGCACATCAAAGTTGTGCATTTTTGGTATTCAACATATATATTTTTGGACCACATGAAAAGCGGTGGTGGTTGTCCTCTCACACCCACTTAAGCGGTTATCAGCGATATCGATGCTTTCCATATGTGGGCCCGCTTGGTCCATCACTTCTTTTTGCCTGACAACAAGAGAGGTTAATTTGACTTAGGAGGGGATTATTATTTTTTTCTCTAGGATGACATGCATGATACACTTTGAGCACACACACATGATGTGTACGCATGAATCCCTCCCATCGAGTCGAAGTGGCTAGTACAACGACACCATCATGAACCGATCTCGCTCTGTGCGGAGAGCTAATGTACGATTTTTGACACACGCGCCAGATCAATGTTGTGTATTCAAACATGCATGCACGCATCACCTCCATACATATGC
Source organism: Aegilops tauschii subsp. strangulata (assembly GCF_002575655.3). Lineage (NCBI taxonomy): Eukaryota > Viridiplantae > Streptophyta > Magnoliopsida > Poales > Poaceae > Aegilops > Aegilops tauschii. The sequence goes on along the minus strand of NC_053035.3, from coordinate 147,998,414 downwards.
ATGTAGTGGTTGCCTTTGAATGATACACTCCCTCGCGTGGTTATCGTCAACAAGCCTATATATTCGTGGGCCCGCATGGACATCCATGATCACCTTAACCAACAACAAGATAGGTTACCATGGTGGATTCTTCATTCGGTTCGTGTTATCGTAGTATAGGTCATGGTGAGATTCAGACCTAATTAAGTTTGAGCGCATATACTATGCACACATGCATGCATATATGAATCCCCGTCGTTGGCTTGAAGTGTGGTGTAACATACATATGCATCGTCAACCTAACCCTCACTCAGTGTGGGGATTTCTAGTTCAAAATCACGGTGCCACATCAAAGTTGTTCCATTGTTACTCAAAAACACACCTCTCCATACATATGTTTGGGCCACATGCATGCAGTAGTTGTCTTCGGGGACTAGCTACTTGCGTGATTATTGGCGAGCTAGCCCATCTCCGGGGTCGCATGGACGGCCATCACCTTGACCAACAACAAGAGAGAGGTTGTACGACTAAGGTGGATTATTCTTGATCCGTTTTACGATCCATCTTGGTGAGATATATGCCTCTCTAGCCCACTGACTGAAAGTGTGTGTGTGTGGGGGGGGGGGTTGCTACATCGCACTTTGCTAGGTGAACCTTGGTTGGGGGCATGGATTCATAGCTTAATTAGGATTCCCTTCGTGGCAACACGAGGGGGGTGGGGCTGCTAGCTACTTCGCACTTTGCTAGGTGAAACTCGGTTGGGGGGAGGGGGGCATGCTCATAGCTTAGGATTCCCTTCGTGCCGACACGAGGGGGGCTGCTAGCTACTTCGCACTTTGCTATGTGAACCTCAGTTAGGGGGGGGGGCATGTGCATTCATAGCTTAGGATTCCCTTCGTGCCGACACGAGGGAGGGGTGGCTGCTAGCTACGTCGCACTTTGCTAGGGTGAACCTCGGTTGGGGGGTGAGGGCATGCATTCATAGCTTAGGATTCCCTTCGTGGCAACACGAGGGAGGAGGTCTGCTAGCGACTTCGCACTTTGCTAGGTGAACCTCGGTTGGGGGTGGCATGTGCATTCATAGCATAGGATTCCCTTCGTGCCGACATGAGGGAGGGTTGGCTGCTATCTACTTCGCACTTTGCTAGGGTGAACCTCGGTTGGAGGGGGGAGGGCATGCATTCATAACTTAGCTAGGATTCCCTTCGTGCCGACACGAGGGAGGGGGGTTGCTAGCTACTTCGCACTTTGCTAGGTGAACCTCGGTTGGGGGGGCATGCATTCATAGGTTAGGAATCCCTTCGTGCCGACACGAGGGAGGGGGCTGCTAGGTCTACTTCACACTTTGCTAGGTGAACCTCGGATTGGGGGCATGCATTCATAGCTTAGGATTCCCTTCATGCTGACACGAGGGTGGGGGGCTTCTAGCTACTTCGCACTTTGCTACGGTGAACCTCGGTTGGGGGGCATGCATTGATAGCTTAGGATTCCCTACGTGCCGACACAAGGGAGGAGGGGGGCTGCTAGCTACTTCGCACTTTGCTATGTGAACCTCGGTTGGGGGGGAGGGGGCATGCAATCATAGCTTAGGATTCCCTTGGTGCCGACACGAGGGGGGTGGGGCAAGCAATACCGTGCCCTTTGCGAGAGAGGTGCCACATCGAAGTTGCATTTGGTATTTGAAAATCAAACCACCCTTTTGATACATAAATTTGGTCCACATGCAAGTGTGTTCGTCTTCTCACCCTCTCCCGCGTCATTTTTCGCCAAATTTATGAACATTAGACAAGTCGGATGATGCAACGGACACGGTTCACTCAAACTAACCGTGTGCCACACCGGTGCACCTGTCACGCACACATCTGCATAGTACATTGGGCTCCACGAGGTTCCCCCTCTCAAAAATATCTGCCCGCCTCAAGGGTTTTTCTGTTTCATTAACACACGGTTGTTATCTCCAGACCGTGTGCGATGTTCCTTATTCCCAATCCCGCCTACATTGAAAATATCTGCACGCCTCGAGGATTTTTCTGTTTCATAACATACGGTTATTATCTCCGGACCGTGTGCGATGCACTATCATCAAAATTTTCAATAGCCCGGCATTTCACTCCCACGTTTGACTCCCGCGTAGTAAAATTTTCAGTACCCGCATCATTTCCTCAAACACCCCGCCCCACTCCACACACACACAGACACACACCCCAAAACCTCCTCGGGCGTGCAGACACACACACGCACACACCCTCCCTCGCTCGAAACACTAGCAAAGTCCCCACCGTCGCAAGGCCTCCATTGTCAACATTTGCCAGTTTGCCTGTGCAGCTTACCCACCGATCTCCATACCCAGGCCGCCCTGAGTTTCTTAGATGATGCCTGCCAAACGCCCCATTTCCCATAGATCCCCATCCCCATCCGCCACTCCAGAGCGTCGCAGCCTAAGCCCGACTATGCTTCCCGTGGAGCTCGAGGAGCGACTGGCCCAAAAGAGGTGTATAGCGGTCTCTTCGCCCGACATCGTCGACGAAGCTGACGACCATTACTGGCGGCAGGCACTCAAGCAGCGAGCTAGAGTATGCGGGCATGTCTCGTCCGCCGGCTACGACATCGAGGTTATCGACAGTGACGCCCTGAGGCGGGCTGTGTCACAGGTTAAGTGGCCCATCCCCAACCCCTCGGGTTCAACCGCCGTCGATCTCATCCATGGACCCGCCGCTGATCTTCTTTGGCTCGCTGTCAACAATTTTCCATTCTACATCGCCAACGAGCCCCTTTTGTCATTTTTGAAGGACACGTTCTGCGACGCTGGCTTGGGATCCACAGCTTCCAAGTCAGACCTCATCGACGGTGACCACGAGGAGGGCACCCTCTCCCGCTCTTCCAAGGGGAAAGAGCCCATATGCTCTTCCAAGGGGAAAGCGCCCGTCTGCGACACCAGGGAGGGCACCCTACAGCCGAGCTCTTCCAAGGGGAAGGAGCCCATCTGCGACAACATGGAGTGCATCCAGGGTCCATGCTCTTCCCACAGGAACGAGCCCATCCGTGACAAGTGAGGAAACCCATGATTTGTTCTTCCGTGCCTCTTCACAGGGGAAAACCCACGATTTGTTTTGTCGAGTCCCTTTTGTTGTGTACTGAGAATATGTCCAATTTTAATTGCTATATCTGGTTGTTTGCAGTATGCCTTGTTTATTTCAGTTGTTCACAATGTGATGCTCTATATGTGCAATTATTTACTATGCAGTACATTTCATCAATCCAGTTTTAAACATACCGATAGGAATGCATATATTTGTTGCTGTTAAGCCTGTTATAGCTAGCATATGCCTCTTTTAAAGTGTTTGATTGTTCGGTTGTTTGTAGTTAACATATGTTCAGTTTCAAATGCTATCTTTGGTTGTTCGTAGTATGCCTTGTTTATTCCAGTTATTCACAACGTGATGTTCTATATGTGCAAGTATGAACTGTGCAGTTCAATTTCATCAGTACCAGTTTCAACAATACCACTATGAATGACTACATTTGGTTGCTGCATCTTGTAGTTAACACGCCTTTCCATTTTTATATAACCATAACCAGTGTACTTAGACCGGCACAATACCAGTTTGAATGACCATGTTTGATTGTTGTTAAATGCTAGGCATGTTGCAGTTAGCACACCTTTCCACTTTTTTTGCTTTACTAGCGTGCTTAAACCTGCACACTGAAGCTATCTTTCGGAGATTATTTTGTCTGCCATGTGTAATTTTGGTTGATGTTTAGCCTGTTGTGCTTAACATGCTTCTTGATGTACCTACATAGGACAATTTTGGGAACAACTGCTGTTTTCCATCGAGGTTAGTTTCATCCCATGGCTTATATCTGCTCACTGTTCAGGATATCGGTAGCTGGTACCATATAGGCCGGTGGCTGATAAGGGACTAATCGGTGAATCGGACTTTTAACTGAATATATCTGCAACCCATTTTCCTTAGGTTAACTAGGGCCATATGTAATATATCTGAGGCTACATAGCAACATGCACTGTACTTAATGTCTAAATATGCAATCATAGGCTACATAGCAACAAGGAAGAGTGTTACATTAATGTTCTGATGATGTCTAGATATACGTAGAAGAGCAGCACCAGCAACAACAACAACACGGCCCTGTTTCGATACTCAACTTAGCAAGAGGTTAGAGTTAGTTTCTAACTCATTACTAACCCTGAACTAACTCCATCCAAAGAGTTGTTTGGATGGCAGGGTTAGATTGACAATAAATGCACTAGGAGAACTAGCTCCAATTAGCACCTCTTGGGTTGGATACTAGTTTTTTTGGGTGGGTTATAGATGCAACTAGCTCAAACCAGCCCTCATGTTTGGACATACTTTAGGGCTATTTGAGCCCGAACTAGCTCAAACTAACTGTAACCCGTGGATACAGCAGCAGATAATTTGTAAGAATGAACTAAACTCCTTCCGGCCCATAATATAAGATGTTAATTCATCTAATATGTGAGTATATTGGATGTTATAATATACTCCATTTGTTCCTAAATATTTGTCCTTTTAGAGATTCAAATGGACTACCACATACAGATGTATATAGACATATTATAAAAGAGTGTTGTACTGCATCATTGTGCAACTGTTGTTTAGCTTCTAATATTAACTTGGTGCTTTTAGGTACATATGTCATCGGTGGTACACTGCGAAAAGTTTTTACATGATCATGCACTCACACTTGCCTACAATACAACCTTGCAAATGGCTTTGGCAGAGTAAGTGCACCATGAAGATCAAGGTGTTCGGCTGGCTTTTATTCTTTGACAGACTTAACACCAAGGATATGCTGGTTAGGAGACACTGGCGCTCAAACCAGGATGACAATCTATGCCTCATCTGCAGTGAGCTGGCGTATGAGGATAGAATACATCTGTTTTTTAACTGCACCTTCAGCTGTAGAGTCTGGAGCTATTTGGGTATTGATTGGTCTGGAGGCTCAGATATTCTGCAATGTATCCTGCACGCCAGCTCCAGCTTCACACACCCTTTCTTCGTTGAAGTTATGCTAACGGCAGCATGGAATATTTGGATTTTGAGAAATGGCAGAACCTTCAGAGCTGAGAGAGCTACTTTCAGTGCTTGGAAGTGTAAATTCATCCATGATATTTCTTTGCTTGCTCATAGGGTGAAGGACTGTAACAAGCCAAAACTTTTGGCTTGGATTGCTTCTTTGTTGTAAAGCAAGTACAGTTAGTTAGCCATAGGTAGACTCTTTTCCCTTTTGTTTTCCTTCCTTGTATAGTCTGTATTTTGTTTGTACAGTGGTGCTTTATCTAATAAAGGGCTGTGGGGCTTTGCCTCACAGTAAATATTCAAAAAAAACATATGTCATTGGTAAAGATCTGCGTTTCGACCCTTTCTGCGTATGGGGCAATGAGATATCGATGAACCAGCATCAAGTGAGGAAGCTGATAAAGATTGTTAGTAAAATGGGTCCAAAGATGGCAATTAAACTATTTGTTTACACTTTATCCAAGACAACAGCAAACTGCAGGATGGTAAGTAAGAACTCTGCAGCCTTATTTTTACTGCCCATAATGAGTTGTGTTAGATGACAATGTCTGAATCTTTTTCCTTTGCAGTGGTTGCCAAAGCAGTTTACTCAAGATTACCTCTCAAACTACATGATTGGTGGGAATGCAAAGGTTAAAGTATTTCTACCAAAACACAATGATTATCTAGATGTTTTCATGAAGACCGTGAAGGATGGGCAGTCGGCCATCACAAGGTGTTGGACTAGAGTCGTGTTTGCCTTCTGGATGGCGGAGGGCACAATATGGGCATTCCGCTTCACCTTGTTCAGCAACCAGAATTTATTTTGCCTCTTTCTTTACCGTCTTTAATAGTACAAGTATACAACTATGGTTCATCATTCTTTATTTGGTTCTTATGTAATTCTTGAACATATGTACCTATGAATCAAATAATGCATTGGTTGTTTGAACTTGATGGATATGAATAAAGCTGTAGCATACATTCAAATTCAAATCCAAATCTGGTACAATTTGGAAATGCAGCAATTAAATTATGGTGAAATTACACTCTCCAGGTTATTACAACACACGGGGTTGGTAAAACACAAACGTTTGCGATATGCACCATAATCGGAGACGGTTCACAGAGAGGAAACGTGTGCAAGCATGCACACAGTTGCCATTTTCAAAGCGTGTGCGATGTCAGACAATATCGCAAACGGTGCGGGCAAACTAAACGTTTGTGTTAGTTTCCTTATCGTACACGATTCGCAACCATGAACTATTTCTGATGAAGTATGCGTCGTAAGCGTTGCACCGCAGAATAGAGTGTGCGATAGTTGTCGTGTATGACGAAGTTACGACGGTCCGACGTTTCGTAATCCTGTCCGACACACGTACGACGATTAGCTAATCTTCTTAATGGTGAACCATTTGTGATGGGCCGCGCATCATACACGTTCTATAATAGTGAACCGTTTGTGATGGGCCGCGCATCGTAAACGTAGCACCAAAGAATACCGACTGCGATGGCAATGCGAGCAGAAACGAGTAGGAGTACTGTAGGGGCCCTATCCCCGACGGTTTCTGGGTCGTGTGGGAAGGACCCCCCTATCGCCCACACTCACTTGGCGACAGTTCCAAATGCCGTCACGGAAAGGGGTTAAAAACTGTTTGTTTGGGACCGGCGCGCACCAGTGCATGTTAATCATTTGTGGGTAGTTACTTTTCTCTTACACCACTAAGGGAATCACAACATACATATCATCAAAATGTTGACCACATATCAAGTTCACATGATTACTTGCAACAAGATTTCTCCCGTGACCTCAAGAAGAAAAGTAACTACTCCCAAGTGATAATCATGCTCAAGATCAGAGGATTATTAAATAGCATAATGGATATGAACATATAATCTTCCACAAAATAAGCCATATAGTAATCAACTACAAGATGTAATCAACACTACTAGTCACACACAGGTATCAATCCAAGGTTCTGGTACAAAGATTGAACACAAGAGATGAACTAGGGGTTGAGAGGGGATGGTGTTGTTGAAGATGTAGATGGAGATTGGACTTCAAAAGATGAGAGGGTTGCTGGTGATGACGATGGCTTCGATTTCACCCTCCAGGAGGGAAGTTCCCCCGGCGGAATCACTCCGCCGCAAGGCAAAAGTGCTCCTGCCCAAGTTCCGCATCGAGACGGCGGCGCTCCATGCCGAAAGTCGTCTCCTCATTTTTTCTAGGTCAGAGTGACCTACATACCAGAATATGGGCACCGGAGGTGGGCTGGGCTAAGCACAACCAACCAGGGCGCGCTTGGGGGCCCTGGCGCTCCCTGGTGTCTTGTGCTCACTAGGTGGCCCCCTCCGGTAGTTATTTTCTCCAGAATTTTTTATATATTCCAAAATAATTCTCCGTAAATTTTCAGCTCATTTGGAGTTGTGCAGAATAGGTAACTCTGATGTAGCTTTTTCGGGACCAGAATACCAGCTGCCGGTATTCTCCCTCTCCCTCTTTGTGTAAACCTTGCATATTATGAGAGAAAAGGCATTAGAATTACTCCGTGAAGCATATTGTGCGTAAAAAACTATAAATAATAGTAGGTAACCATGAAGCAAAATGGACGTATCAACTCCCCCAAGCTTAGACCTCGCTTGTCCTCGAGCGAAAACTGAAAACGAAAAAATGCCCACATTCTTAGAGAGAGAGAGAGATGTCGATAAAAACAAAATACAGACATAGAAGCATCATGCATATTATTATAACAGCAAAAAACTCTATCACAAAACTTTATCACATAACTTTCATCATATAACTTGTATCATATAAATTCTCATGAACAAGTAACAATTCGTCACAACATTGAAGTATAAAGCATAAACTCTATTGAAAACAAACCAACTATGTTCTCAGTCGACTTTACAACTACAATTCATCATATTTTTAGGAAGGGTCACGTACTGAAGCCTTTTGGAAAGTCCACATACTCAACCATCTTCTAATCTTCTATGATTGTTAACACTGACAGCATACCCATGAGCAAAAAGTTTCAAACGGACACATAGAAAGATAGGGGCTTATAGTTTCGCCTCCCAACGTATTCGCCTCAAGGATGATGTCAACAATAATAACTCGTGCTCACTCATATCCAACTGGATATATGTGCCTAGATCTTTCCTCACCACATGATGCTTGCAAAAACAGAAAATAAAAAGGAATAGAGAAGAATACTTTGGCTCTTGCATAAAAGTAAATACGTAAAAGTAAAAGATAGGCGCTTTGCAGAGGGACGCAGAGGTTGCCATGCGCTTTTTGTTGGTATGCCAAATTCCTTAATGCAAAAGAACGTCACGTTATATTTCCCCTTACGATAGTGTCCGATCTGGGGTTCCGGCAAAACCCTTAAGGTTCGAACTCTGGGGTGCGCGCGAAGTTCTTTCCCTCCTACGATCCACGCCCTAGCTTGCTAAGATCTCGCGAACGAACTCGACGAACTAGCAACACAGAAAGACACGAGATTTATACTGGTTCGGGCCACCGTTGTGTGTAATACCCTACTCCAGTGTGTGGTGGTGGATTGCCTCTTGGGCTGATGATGAACAGTACAGGGGGAAGAACAGCCTCCTGAGGTTGAGGTGTTCTTGTGCTCGTCGGACTTGAGTGGGTGAGAACTCAATGAGCTATCCGATCCAAGATGAGATGCCTCTATGGCGGTGGCTACTTCTACTTATATAGGCCCTGGTCCTCTCCCCAAATATTCAGCGGGAAGGGAGCCAACAACGGCGGGCTATTTGAAAGGGGACAGCTAGTACAGGCTATCCTGACAAAAGTGGTCTTCGCCTATGAAAGGCTCTAGTGATGACGCCGTCTTGGGCTCCACGGCGACCTCCATCCTGCTGGCCTGCTGGTCTTGGTCTCGTTGCACCGATGTGGAACCCTTCGCCTGATGCCTCGGTACTCCGCGTCTGCGCTTGCCTCCTTAGCACCAAAGAGGAAACAAGGACGCTGCGCGCGCTGGCGCTCGCCTGGCGCCCTCGTGGTGTCGATCATCATGGCTCATGTCACGAGAGCCTCGCGAGGTTCGCCCCGCCTTGATATCTCCGCTCCTAACGAGCCTGCCTGGAGAGGCCGCTCCTGAGGAGGTCTTGCGTCGCCCCCCTCGCGAGGCTTGGCCCCTCGCGAGGGTCTTGAAAGCCTTGTTGATGAAGATGGGCCGTACAGGCCTGCTAGCATAGCCACGCTATGGGCCGCAGGCAGGAAAGTCTGGGGACCCCCATTCCCAGAACGTCGATAGTAGCCCCCAGGCCCAAGGTGCGCTTGGGCTTGGCTTCGAGGCGAAGCCAAGGGTCAAGCGCGGAGCGCCGTGGGCCCCAAAAGCCTGCGGCCTCGATTGACGCATGGCAGTTGATTGGACGTGGGAGTCTCCACTTCCCCATGCTGCCTCGGCAACTGCTCGATTTGACAAGCCCCTGCGACATGCAAGGAAAACCATCATTACTTGTGATCGTGGGAGGCGCCGGTTGGACTTCTTTCGCTACAAATGGGTAGGGGGGTGGAGCCACCGTCGCCCATCTCTTCTTGGTTCACTCGCTTCTTCCTCCTTGCTCCACCGCTAGCAACAATGGTGCCCACCCGAAGGTTCTCCGCTGAAGAGAAAGGAAAGGCCCCCCGCGATGATACGGGGCTGCTCCCGCCGAAGAAGAGGTCGGTCCATCATCGCGACGAAGCGGCGATGCAAGTGGTGACGAGGCCTTGGTGTGAGCGGCCTTCTCCAGGGTACCCGCTTCCCTTCTACGCCCGAGCCGAGGGCTCGGGAGGACGGAGCGACGACCGGCGCCGCCCGTGGTCGCCGCGCGATGGCGATGCGCGCCATTGCTCCTGGAATCCACGCCGCGGACTCCTCGCGCGAGCTTGTGCTATGGGCGCCGATGCCAAGCTCTTGGATCCGCTTCCCGCAGTTTTTCTCTGACGTGATGCCACCGAGGGGGCCTCTCGAGCTCTGGCTGTAGCATGCCGACTGCAGCGCTCCGGCGACCGGAGCAGAGATCGAAGCGGTCCCCACCGGCAAAATCTTCATGACCGGCGGCTGGGGCGAGGTTGCAAGGGTTTGCCGTGCGGAAGGCGCCCTCGCAATCCACTTTGATTACGACGGCGCCTAAACGCTCTTCTTCAAGGTCTTCGACATGGAGGGCCTCCGCCTGGAGTGTTGCCCTGGAGGGGAGCGCCGGGGTGACGCGCGCTCCGCTCGCTTCTACTCCAGCAGCAGCAGCCCCTGGGAGTCTAGCGACTCTCCTGAGCTCTACAAGACTCTAGAGACGAGCGACTATAGCTCCGTGCCCCCGAGCTCTCGCCGGGCTCGGAGCAGGGCCGCTGCATCCAGCCGCTGATCTGGACGGGGTCGGCACCGGCCTCCCGTGGCCCACTGTTGATGATGGCGGCTGCCACGGGAGGGTGTAGATAGGATTCCTCTTAGTTCTCATTTTTGTTCCCTGCGAAGAATCATGAAGTACCCGTGGGGGTGTGTAAAGGGTCTGTAATGTCTTTTGCGCATATCTTCCGTATTATGAAAATTTGCGAAGGCATGTCGTGTTAAGGCTCGGTCTCCCCTTTCCATCCCCGCGATAGCTCGTTGCTCTATGCTGACAGGTCCCGGTCCCAATGCAGGCTGTAGCCGTCGCTGGTATGCCAGGTCACGTGCCGTGGTCAAGGCCAGGAGGTGAGCGGCCCGAGGTCCAGTAAGATCCCCTGAACCGCGATGCTCAGGAGGTCCCCCTTAGTGCTCAAGCAGCCAGGGTAAGGCAAGAAAGGGAGGTGACGTGGCCGCAACAGGGATGCGGCGAGCGCAACCACCTAGGCTCCAATAACTAGCCAATCTGGATGTGAGACTTATCTTGCCGGTTCTGAGTCGATTCCTTGTGGTGCGCTGGGCCTGTGCGCAACCATCTATAGCATAGCTAGGTTAGGCCCGTACGGGTCCTCCCCCTTCCAATGCTTTCCTTCGTGCTCTACGTCCTCAGGTCCCGGCCCCCGAGCGAGCTCAGCCGCCGCTGGTATGCCAGGTCACGATGCCGTGGTCAAGGCCAGGGGGTGAGGGCTGGAGAGCCAGTAAGAGCTCCTGAGTCACGATGCTCAGGAGCCCCCCTTTTAACGTGCAAGCGGGTTACTTGGAAGAGGTGGGGGCTCACGATGCTGCCTGGTGCTATCCTCGTGATGTTCCTGCGAGCCAGCACAAGGAGAAACACGGTTTTGCCGTTATGGTTGCCAGTCTGCCGCTGGTTGCTTCGGGAAGAGATGAAGGCACTGAGGGCCTGGTGTGGTGACGTGCGCGGGGCGTGCTGCGAGCCAGAGCTCGACCGCTCAGGTTTGTCGACGTGGCAGGGACGGACCCATGCACCAGCGCCATGCCTGTGTGAGGAGGCCCCGTGGGAGGCGACGACCAAGCAGGTGTTAATCATAGGCAGATTAAGCATGGAAGGCAAATCAGCTTGGGTAAATGCAGAAAGATACATGCCACTGGGTCAGGCCCGAGCGGCTTAGGGATGATGCAGCCCGAGGGGCACCCCCGGCAAGGTAAGCTAAGGACATAAGAAAAAGGGATACGTGCCATAGGGACGGACCCACGCGGCTTGGGAATAATGCAGCCCGAGGGACGCTCCCAGCTAAACGAACTTGGAAGATGTCACCTGGTTCTGTCGACGAAGGAGAGTTGGTGTAGCCGAAGGCGTGCCGCGAAGGGGTAGCTCCTCACGAGCCACCGAGACCCTGAGCCTCGTGAGGCTTTGGGGGCTCAGGTGGTTCCCTGAGGACCATCTCCATCTCTGCCAGGACGGCATGGTGCCTGGCCTCCTGAGATGCGGCCCTGTTGAGCCCTAGAACGTCGATGTTGACGCGCAACCTGGCATCCTCGCTTGGATGGGGAGCTGCGCCTCGTGAGCAGCGGTCGCCGCGCATGGCCCTTGCGTCTTGCAGTTCCTGAGTGGTCTTGGTGATGAACTCCTGAGTGGTGGGCGCTCCTTGCCCTATGTTCTCCTGAGGTAAACATGCCGCGAAGCACGCCTTCAAGTGGTTCCCAAGCGCCTCCCTCGTGAGGTTGGCAAGGTCTGAGGCCCTCCAGAAGAGAGCCCCCGAGTCCTGCCCGATGAGGGTGCTGGGCGAGCCTTCCTATGCGATGGAGGGAGGCGCCCCTGGAGCGGGCGCTGATCCTGATGAGGCCCCGAGAAAGGCTTGGTATGCTGAAGCTGCTCTTAGGGCACTTGAAGGTTGTCGAACGTGTGGACGGACAGGACGTTGAGCCCCGCGCCGCCGTCGATGAGGGTCTTGGTGACTTGCTCGTTGCTGATGACTGGTGAGCAAAGCGTCGGGAGGGCGCCAGCAGTGGCTGCGCACTTGAGCTGATCTGCTGAGTTGAAGGTGATGGCGCACTGGGTCCACCTGAGCGGGCGCGTGGCCTCGAGCTTGGGGAGGACTTCATTCACTTCACGAGCGAACTGTTTGAAGATGCGCTGTGAGGCTGGGGCCTGAGCGCCGCCCAATATGCAGGCGATAGCACGCGACTCCTGGAAGCCCCCAGCCCCCTCGTCTTGATGGTGGTCGTCGTTCCTTCTTGGTGGTGGCGGCAGCGGGGGAAGACCGGCGTTGCCCTGAGGACGATACTCACGAGGCTGGTCCCTCTAGGCACCCTCGCGAGGATGTTCCTGCCAGCGGTCCTCACAAGGCCTGTCGCGCCATTCCTGGCGCGGGCCACGGTCATCCCAGCGTCCGCGTCCACGTCCTCCTCCTCGGCCGTAGCCCCGGTCGCTGCGCTCGGGGCGTCGACCGAAGCGTCCTTCGCGAATGGCTCTGAGTTCTTGACAATCGCTGGTGTTGTGGGTGTTCAGGTTGTGGAAGGCGCAGAACGGTCGGTTGCTCTTGGATGACTCGAGCAGGTCCCTGCCTCGCTTGGTATCTGGCTCCGCTGCGAGCACGGCTGCTTCCTTGCACTTCACCTCCTTGGCCTTGGCCTTCTTCTCCTCTGTGCCCGCAGCTGGCAGCTCGAGGAGGGAGAGGCGCCCCTCCTCAGCTCTTGCGCACTTGGTCGCCAGGTTGAATAGCTCCTGAGATGTACACAGCTCCTCGTGGATAGCGAGCTCCTCCTTCATCTGGATGTCGCGGACGCCGTCAGAGAACGCGGAGATGATGGCCTCGTCCGTGACCTTGGGGATCTTGAGGCGAGTGTTGTTGAAGCGTTGGATGTACTTATGGAGGGTCTCTCCTAGTTGTTGCTTGATGCGGCATAGGTCACCCGCGGCCGGCGGGCGGTCACGCGTGCCCTGGAAGTTGGCGACGAAGCGGTCGCGCATCTCGTCCCAGGAGGAGATTGAGCCATGACGCAGTTTCAGGAGCCACGAATGGGTGCCGTCTTTGAGGGCCATAGGGAACCAGTTCGCCATGACTTCTCATCGCCGTTGGCCGCCTTGATGCTCAGCTCGTAGAGCTGCAAGAACTCCGCGGGGTCGAGGGTGCCGCCATAGCGAGGAGGCAGGCCAGGCGATGCTACGCAGCTCGGGGGTGCAGGCGCGGCAGCCGGCCGTGGTTCCGGGGCCCATCACGGAGGTGGAGCTTGGTCTTGACGAGGCCCGCATGCCGCCACCGCAGGTAGCGCACGGTCTTGGTGAGGTGGCACGGGGAGCGCGGGTGCAGCTTCTTGCGGCCGAGGAATTTCTTGGAAGCTTCTCTCTTCGCGCCCGTGCACCGGGCGTGGTGGATCGCGCCGTAGGGCCACGTGCCTTGGTGCCAAGGCACCATCTTGGGGCAGAGGCGGTGGAGGCGCTCCATGAGCCATGTCGCCCGTGGCTGGTGGAGGGCGTGGCAGAGAGAGGGACAGCGCCGGGGAGCCCCCTGCGGCGCGGATGAGCTCGGCGACGCGGTCGAGCCAGTCCTCATAGATGTCATCGACCGGGCGGTAGCGTAGGAGCTCGTTCGCCATGAGGAGCGCGGCCTGCGCGTCCATGGGAGCGCGACGTGCGTGGGACGAGGAACCGGTCGGGGTCAGCGATGGAGTGGCGGTGCGGCCATCCTGCCGCACCGATGGGTGCCGCGAGGATGCTTGCTGCTCGTTCCCCGCCGGGCCGGTGGCGGCGTAGGCCGCAGGCAACGGGGAACGATGAGGTGGCCCGCCAATGGGAGCCGTCTGAGCGATGCGGGCGGTGAGGGCAGCCCGGCGGTCAGCTCGAGCGCTGCGAGCGTCTGCCATGGAGACGACGGAGCGACGGATCGATGGAAGGGAAGCTATGGCGCACCCCTACCTGGCGCGCCAAATGTCGGATCTGGGGTTCCGGCCAAACCCTTAAGGTTTGAACTCTGGGGTGCGCGCGAAGTTCTTTCCCTCCTGCGATCCACGCCCTAGCTCGCTAAGATCTCGCGGACGAACTCGGCGAACTAGCAACACAGAAAGACACGAGATTTATACTGGTTCGGGCCACCATTGTGGTGTAATACCGTACTCCAGTGTGTGGTGGTGGATTGCCTCTTGGACTGATGATGAACAGTACAAGGGGAAGAACAGCCTCCTGAGGTTGAGGTGTTCTTGTGCTCGTCGGACTTGAGTGGGTGAGAACTCGATGAGCTATCCGATCCAAGATGAGATGCCTCTAGGGTGGTGGCTAGTTCTACATATATAGGCCCTGGTCCTCTCCCCAAATATTGAGCGGGAAGGGAGCCAACAACGGCGGGCAATTTGAAAGGGGACAGCTAGTACAGGCTATCCTGACAAAAGTGGTCTTCGCCTGCGAAAGGCTCTGGTGATGACGTTGTCTTGGGCTCCACGGTGACCTCCGTCCTGCTGGCCTGCTAGTCTTGGTCTCATTGCACCGATGTGGAAACCTTTGCCTGATGCCTCGGTACTCCGCGCCTGCGCTTGCCTCCTTAGCACCAAAGAGGAAACAAGGACGCTACGCGCGCTGGCGCCCGCCTGGTGTCGATCGTCATGGCTCACGTCATGAGAGCCTCGCGAGGTTCGCCCCGCCTTGATATCTCCGCTCCTCGCGAGCCTGCCTAGAGAGGCCGCTCCTGAGGAGGTCTTCCGTCGCCCCCCTCGCGAGGCTTGGCCCCTCGCGAGGGTCTTGAAAGCCTTATTGATGAAGATGGGCCGTACAGGCCTGCTAGCATAGCCACGTTGTGGGCCGCAGGCAGGCAAGTCTGGGGACCCCCGTTCCCAGAAAACCGACAAATAGCAACCTTTATTATGCAGTCCATGGCTTTTATTACTTTGCCATCACAAGTTCGTACAACACTCAATTTTCTCTTACACTAAATGATCCAAAACATTTAGAAGGAATTTTTATTGCCTTATTGCACCGATGACAACTTACTTGAAGGATCTTACTCAATCCATAGGTAGGTGTGGTGGACTCCCAAAATTAGATTTGGGTTTAAGGGTTTTTTGATGTACAAGTAGTATCTCTGCTTACTGCGGAGTTTTTGGCTAGCAAAGATGTTAACCAAGCACCACATGTTGAAGGATCTATGACAATATAACTTCTTTGTGAATATAAACAAACATAAATCATTATGTTGTCTTCCTTGTCCAACATCAAATTTTTTGGCATATAATATTTAATGGGGGCTCACAATCATAAAAGATGTCCAAGATAGTGTATTTGCATGTGAATCGTCTCTTCCCTTAATAATTATTTCATGAATTTCATCATTGACCAATGCTATGTTTGTCAATCTCGAATAAATTTTACCACTTATACCTTTCCTTATGTGATGTCATTACTTACCATAAGATTAGCATATGATATTTTCACTTATTTTACTTTACTTTTATCAAAACAAAAGAGTAAAGAAACAAAACTCAAATTACTCTTTATTATATATCTCGCACACGATTACGTAGAAAGGAAGATCAATAAGCAAGCACTCGAAGATAGACCAAACTAAAATTTTATTCAACTAAATCATAGGATAACTAAAGATCGAACTAAAATAGATAAAGGCAAAGAAAGTGGTGGTGATACGATATCGTGGCACCTCCTCCAAGCTTGGCACAAGCCAAGGGGAGTGCCCATACCCGATACTCAAGTCTCCTTTGGTGGTGAAGAAGAAGATGGTGGTAGTGTTGAGGTAGTAACGAGCTAATCCTCCTACTTCCATGGCAGCGGCTCACCATCATAAGAGGAAGCATGAGTCTCACGAGTCCTACAACTGGCAGCTAAACTCATACCTTTAAATCTTGCCTCATATTCAAAGACTTGATTTTGGAGATGATAGATTTGGCTTTGTAGAAAATTGATTTTCTCGTTGAGGGTGAAGACAATGTCCTTCATGGACAAGCCATCCACCTTGTGATCACTGGTGAAATCCATAATCATGAGGTGATTGGCACTGAGCCCATGTTCCACCACCCTGTTGCACTTGAAGACCTCCTGCTCCATAGCTTGGAGCCTGGTCTCCACGGTTCTAGTCTTCTTGGGACATTGAACATCCTCGATGTGGAGCACCCCCTCACGCATCTCGATGGTCTGAGGGTGCTGCATCACCTCCTACAAGTAAGGGCTAATTAACCTCTCGAAGAACTTGTCGTTGGAGGAGCTCGGTGCCGCCATGGCGATCTAGATCTATCAGGAAATAGCAAGAAACAAGAATAGAGGATTTCTTTGCGATACGATGGTCAATATGTTCGGGGAGTATATAAAGATTTTTTTTATCTTGGGAAACAAGAAAGCGAGAGGAAAACGAAGTCGGGAAGGTTCCCGAGGTGTTCATAACCCACCTGGGCGTGCCAGGCAAGGCAAGCGCGCCCTGGTGTCTTGTGCCCTCCTCGGTTGCCTTCCTGGTTATTTCTTATTTTACTAATTTTTGGAATATTCCAAAACTGGCACAAAATATTTTTGCGGATTTTTCGGAGTCCGTTTACTTACCGTATCACGTACCTCCTTTTATTCACAATTCTGGAGTGTTCTGGAAGGTTTATTTTATGTGTTCCTCTGGTGTCATGGTTTGGATAATATTGCTTTCAACATTAATAGGCGTACCTGAGATATAGTGCTTAATTCTTTGCCCATCGAGTACCTTCGGATTAGTACCTTAGGCATTATTGATTTTAATCGCTCCAGAACGATAAACATCTTTGATAATACAAGGTCCTTCCCATTTAGAGATAAGTTTTCCTGCAAAGAATCTGGAACGAGAGTTGTACAAAAGAACATGTTCACCAACTTTGAATTCCCACTTTTGGATTCTTTTGTCATGCCATCTTTTAACCTTCTCTTTAAACAGTTTGTCATTTTCATAAGATTGGGTTCTCCATTCATCTAATGAGCTAATATCAAATAACCTCTTTTCACCAGCAAGTTTGAAATCATAATTAAGTTCTTTAATTGCCTAATGTGCTCTATGTTCTAACTCAAGAGGCAAATGGCAAGGTTTTCCATAAACCACTTTATAAGGAGACATACCCATAGGATTTTTCTAAGTTGTTCTGTAAGCCCAAAGTGCATCATCCAATTTCTTAGCCCAATTCTTTCGAGACCTACTAACAGCCTTTTGTAAAATTATTTTTATTTATCTATTACTAAGTTCAACTTGACCACTAGACTGAGGACTATAAGGTGAAGTAATTCTATGGTTAACATCATGCTTAGAAAGCATTTTACGGAAAGCACCATGAATAAAGTGTGACCAGCATTAGTCATTAAATATCTAGGACTCCAAACCTTGGGAAAATTACTTCTTTAAGCATTTTAATAGAGGTGTTGTGAATAATTCATAGGCATTTCCTGACACTTACCAATGTTACCTATTCTTTGACATTCATCACAAGATAAAAACAAACTTACGGGCATCCTTGAAGAGAGTAGGCCAATAGAAACCAGATTGCAATACCTTGCGAGCAGTTCTATCTCCCGCATGATGCCCTCCATAAGCTTCGGAGTGGCATTTTCGTAGGATTTGTTCCTATTCATGCTCAGTACACAACGTCTAATAATACCATCTACTCCTTCTTTATAAAGATGTGGGTAATCCCAAAAGTAATGTCTTAAATAATAGAAGAATTTTTTCTTTTGTTGGTATGTGAAACTAGGTGGTATATATTTAGCAACAATGTAATTCGCACAGTCAGCATTCCATGGAGTATCATGAGAAACATTTATTGCAGCTAGTTGTTCATCAGGAAAGCTATCATCAATAGGTAGTGGGTCATGAAGAATTTTTCTAACCTAGACAAGTTATGAGCTACGGGATTGTCAGCTCCTTTCCTATTAGTAATATGTAAATCAAATTCTTGCAACAAGAGAACCCACCTAATGAGTCTAGGTTTAGCATCTTTATTTTCAAGATATTTTATAGCAGCATGATCAGTGTGGACCGTTACTTTGGAATCAATAATGTAAGACCTGAATTTATCACAAGAAAACACGACTACTAATAATTCTTTTTCAGTAGTAGCATAATTTCTTTGGGCACCGTCTAGAGTTTTGCTAGCATAGTGAATAACATTCAATTTGTTATCAACTCTTGGCCCTAAAACAGCCCCAACAGCATAATCACTAGCATCACACATAATTTCAAAAGGCAAGTACCAATCAGGTGGTTGAACGATAGGTGCAGAAGTTAAGGCTTTCTTAAGTGTTTAAAAGGCTTCTACACAATCATCATAAAAAAATAAATGGAACATACTTTTGTAAAAGATTTGTAAGAGGCCTAGAAATTTTAGAGAAGTCTTTAATAAACCTCATATAGAAACCATCATGACCAAGGAAACTATGAATACCTTTAATATGTTTAGGACAAGACATTTTCTCCATTGCATCAACATTAGCTTTATCCACTTCAATACCTCATTCAGAAATTTTATGTCCAAAGACAATACCTTCATTTACCATAAAGTGGCAATTCTCCCAATTCAATACAAGATTAGTTTGCTCACATCTCTGCAAAACTCGATCAAGGTTGCTTAAGAAATCATCAAAAGAAGTTCACTAAACGAAGAAATCATCCATGAAAACCTCAACAATCTTTTCACAAAAATCAGAGAATCTAGCAGTCATACATCTTTGAAAGGTAGTAGGTCCATTGCATAAACCAAAAGGCATACATCTATAAGCATAGGTTCCAAAAGGACAAGTAAATTTGGTTTTCTCTTGATCAGGTTCTGAAATAGGTATTTGAGAAAAACACTAGTATCCATCAAGAAAACAAAACTGTGTGTGTTTAGATAATCTTTTGAGCATTTGATCAATAAAAGGCAGACGGTAATGATCTTTTCTTGTAGCCTTTTCAATTTGCTAAAATCAATTACCATTCTATAGCCAGTAACAATTCTTTGTGGAATGAGTTCATTTTTATCATTAGGAACAACAGTAATACCTCCCTTCTTAGGGACACAATGACCATGACTTACCCATCTACTATCAGCTATGGGATAGATAATACATGCTTCCAGAAGCTTTAGTATTTCAGTTCTTACCAGTTCTTTCATTTTAGGATTCAAACGTCGTTGGTGATCAACAACGGGTTTAGCATCTGGTTCCATATTAATCTTGTGCTGACATAGAGTCGGACTAATGCCCTTAAGATCATCAAGAGTATATCCAATAGCATCTCGATGCTTCTTCAGAAATTTCAATAATCTTTCTTCCTCATGTTCCGAAAGGTTAGCACTAATAATAGCAGGATATATCTTTTTATCATCAACATAAGCATACTTCAAAGTGTCCAGCAATTATTTTAATTCAAACACAGGATCACATTTAGGTGGAGGAGGACCTCCTAGAGTTTCAATATGCAAATTGTGTTTAAGCAGAGGTTGTTGTTCAAAGAAATTTTTATCTATTTCATTTCTTTCATGCATGTGCATATCATTTTCATGGTCTAGCAAATACTGTTCTAGTCGATCTGTAGGAGGCACGACAATAGAAGCAAGACCAATTATTTCATCTTTACTAGGTAATTATTTCTTATGAGGTTGTCTATTAAACTTGGAGAAACTAAAATCACGAGACTCATCACCAAAACTAACACCAATAGTTCGTTTCCAACAATATATTTAGCAGTAACAATGTTCAAGAAGGGTCTACCAAAGATAATGGGACAAAAGTCATCTTGTGGGGAACCAAGAACTAGAAAATCAGTAGGGTATTTTATTTTCCTACAGAAGACTTCAACATCTCTAACAATCCCAAGTGGTGTGATGGTGTCTCTATTAGCAAGTTTAATAGTAACATTTATGTCTTCTATTTCAGTGGGTGCTATCACATCCTAATTTCTTGACATAAGGTAAAAGCAATAGCACTCACACTAGCACCCAAGTCTCATAAACCATGATAACAGTGATCTCCTATTTTAACTGAGACAATAGGCATGCCATCAACAGGTCTATGTTTATCTTTTTCATCGGGTTTGGTTGTTCTAGCAGCTTCATCACAGAAGTAAATAACATGCCCATCAATATTTTCTACCAGGAGATCTTTAACCATAGCAACACTAGTTTCTACTTTAATTTGCTCAGATGGTTTAGGTGCTTTAATATTACTTTTTTGAACCACAGTTGATACCTTAGCATGTTCCTTTATCCTAACAGGGAAAGGTGGTTTTTCAATATAAGCAGTGGGCACAACTGGATCAATATTCTAAATAATAGTTTCATCTTTAGCTTTAACCTATTCTTTAATTCCTTCTTTAATATAGGAGGATGATATTTAAACCACTTCTCCTTGGGGAGATCAACATGAGTAGCAACTGATTGACGAACAGAGGCTACTATATCAAAGTTAAGTCCATATTTAGTGCTAAACTTGTGAAAGGAATCAGTATTCATGAAAGATTTAACACAATCAAACTTAAGCTTATTACCTAACTCTTTACCTTCATTGAGTTCTGAATCTTCGGAGTTGCGTTTAATTCTTTCGAAGAGATTCCACCTGAATTCAATAGTCTTCTTCATAAAAGAACCAGTACAAGAAGTATCGAGCATGGAATGATCATCACGAGAAAAGCCAAGCATAAAAGTTATGAATAATAATTTCTCTTGAAAGCTAATGATTGGGGTAAGAATGTAACATTGACTTAAGCCTCCCCAAAGCTAGAGCGATACTTTCTCCTTCACGAGGCCAAAAATTATATATATAATTCCGATCACGATGAACTAGGTGCAGAGGATATTTTTTGATGAAATTCCAATTTCAATCGATTCTAGTTCCTAGATCCAATATCATCGCATAGCCTACACAATGTCAATGCTTTTCCCTTCAAAGATAAAGGGAAAACCTTCTTCTTAGCTTCATCTCCGGGTAAACCTGCAAGCTTAAATAATCCACAAATTTCATCCACATAGATTAAGTGCATATCAGGATGTTCGGTTCCATTTCCTGCATAAGGATTAGCTAGCAGTTGTTCTATCATACCAGAAGTAATTTCATAACCAATATTTTCAGTAGGTGCAGTAGGTTGAGGGGCAACTAATTGTGCTTCCAATCGAGGTGAAGATACCCCGAATAAACCCCTCAAAGGATTGTTTTCCATTGTAGCAAGTGACAATAAATTTCACGGCATAATACAAATTATTCCTTACCACTCACTACTGCAGGATGGTCCAAACACGACAGTCGAATTTGAGACCCTTCAACGATACTGTTTGCGATGCATCAATCACAAACGGTGATGTGATAAAACAGTCAAAAAAATATGCAAAACGACATCAAACATGGTTCATATTAGATTTGCGTGTGCGATGAGTGGCAAACGATTACTCTAGAAGAATGGTTTGCGATGATACATAACAACAGAAAGGGGCAGCCAGATGAGGGTGTGTGCGATATACGACATACAATTCACTAGGATGAACCGTGTGTGATTAGGCAACACAATGGAAACGGTTCAGCTGAACAAGATGTGTGTGATACGTGGCAAACAGGTCCGTAATAAGAAATGTGTGCGAAGACCAATAATAACACAGACGATTGCTGCTAATAAGCCGTGTGATTTGCTCTATCTACAGAAGAATAACATGTATATATATATAACTGAAATAAACATCCAGTTACATAAGTGACTATAAAGATCATTCGCGCACACCTCAATAAACAATTGCATGCATTCTAATGTAGGAGAAACGATCGTCTAGTCATCTACTTCTTGTGACGTTCCTGCCACTGTTTTGTTGCTCGATCCCTCGTCTGGGGCAGGAAGAAGACACTTCCTCACGTCAAGGATCCGCCTGTACATCTCGTAGCTTGTGTACGCGTCCTTGGCCACGTACTTGACATGTTGTTCATCCAGTCTCTCATGCCACACACTGTGCCAGGCGTTCTTGTCCTTCTTGCTCTCATCCATCATCTTCATGTAGTAGGGGTCGATGATGGCCGAGGCGAGGTCAACCAGGGAGTTTAGTTTGTTGTTGTCGCTGCCCTAGACCTTGTAGTGGTGCTGGATGTTGACAAGATTCTGGCATTTCAAGCCCGAAACCTTGAGCGCTTTTAGATCGTTGGTGGTGTCCACCGTAGCGAAACTGTAGTCGGAGCTGTTGATAAACCTGGAGAAACACTCGCAAGGCCTTGTGGATAGGTGGTAGTGGTAGACGAGGAGGTCGTGTCGCACGCAAAACTGGGCGACGACAACCTTCTCATCATGCCCGGCACGCCCGATGGTGTACTCCAGGTCAAAGCCGACCACTTGGTACTTGTCCTCAGCAAGGAACTGCTCCATAGTTTGGATGGAGCTCTCCACCGAGACCAGATCGTTCATGTAAACCATAAAGAGAGCCTTCCCCCTCACGTGGGTGTCCACGACGTGATGCATGGAGAACTGACAGCCGTTGTCGTCGTTGGCCGCTGGGAGCACCATTGGAGCCATGGGGAGCGCCATTGGAAACGCTGGATGTCCTCTATGTATGTGTCGTCGTGGGTGTACTTATTGTGTCGTGTGACGCGAGAGATGAAGGCCAATGGCTGCAGGAATAAATGGGGGCCGGGCGGGCTGGATTGTCAGGGTGTCCACATGGCAGTTTTTGCAGCGGGTAACTGCATCGTCACGCCACGCCCGGCACAACCGCATACACGAATGTGCATGATCGAGTGCCGGCGCCAAACACAGGCAGCGCGCGTGGAGGGATGAGGGCAGAGCACCCGAAGGGACATGACAGAAGAGCGGGCGCGGCGGGACATGAGTAGAGCGCGCCGCGACCGCCTCAACCGCAAGCAACCACAGTCATAGAGCCGTTGAACACGCAGGAAATGGTCGCCTACAGGCCGGCCGACAGTTGCGTTGCTGCGTAGAGAGTGGCCGTGTGCTACTATCTCTGTCTTGGTCTATAGTCCCCTTTATATTCTGTGCCATACTTTGCCCTTAAATTTAACAAACAAAATGTTAATGTATGTTATAAAAATTATATAATTGGAAACTATGTTCAAATACAATCCAACTATATAATCTTTGGCGACATGCATTCATAGTTTATTAGTTAAATCCTACCTATAAAACAGGATGGGGGTATAGTAGGTAATTAAACCGCAAATGTTTTTTTATTAACCGTATGTGTATGTGGCCTTTCGTCTGCCTCTTGCACGTCTTGTCACCCTGCTGCCGCAGACGGCTTACAGCGCAAGCATGCGCAGCGCGCAGGGGTGTCCTTTTGGCCAAACAGTGGCTTGAACTGGCGCCAATGAATCATCGGTGAGCCTGTTCCCACGCAACCTCGCAGGTTCCCGCGCAAGCTTCCCGCCCGACTCAGTGAAATCCCCGAAAATCCCAATGCTTACCAGCCTGCTATATAAACCCTCACGGCCAGCGATTCCTGCGTCTTATTTTCCCCTCCCTCCCTGCACCTTATCTTGTCTGCTTCTCCCACAATCGCCAATGGCACCGGTCCGTCGTCATCGCTTAGCCACTCCACCGTCATAAGAGGACAACTCTAGCTGGGAGGCTACACCGCGGCGGTGGTGCAGTCCCCGGCGTAGTGTAGTGCGCGTGGAGTCCCTGTTAGGAGTGCGCGGAATACCCACCACACGATCTGCCGCCGCTGCCCATCGACAGCTGTTGCCGGCCGCTGTTCCCACCACACGACCGTTGAAAGCCGAGGCCCGAAGGTGGGAGGTGTCCGTCGTAGCTGCCACCCACTGCCGGCCATCACCGGCTTCGCCACCGCGTCCCGACGGTGGGAGGTGGTGGTTGTGGCCACCACCCCATCGTCGACCGCCGTGGATGAAGGAAATATGCCCTAGAGGCAATAATAAAGTTGTTATTTGTATTTCCTTATATCATGATAAATGTTTATTATTCATGCTAGAATAGTATTAACCGGAAACTTAGTACATGTGTGAATACATAGACAAAAAGAGTGTCCCTAATATGCCTCTACTTGACTAGCTCATTAATCAAAGATGGTTAAGTTTCCTAACCATAGACATGTGTTGTCATTTGATGAACGAGATCACATCATTAGAGAATGATGTGATGGACAAGACTGATCTGTTAGCTTACCATAATGATCGTTTAGTTTTATTGCTATTGCTTTCTTCATGACTTATACATATTCCTTTGACTATGTGATTATGCAACTCCCGAATACCGGAGGAACACCTTGTGTGCTATCAAACGTCACAACGTAACTGGGTGATTATAAAGATGCTCTACAGGTGCCTCCGAAGGTGTTTGTTGGGTTGGCATAGATCGAGATTAGGATTAGTCACTCCGAGTATCGGAGAGGTATCTCTGGGCCCTCTCGGTAATGCACATCACTATAAGCCTTGCAAGTAATGTGACTAATGAGTTAGTTGCAGGATGATGTATTACGGAACGAGTAAAGAGACTTGCCGATAACGAGATTGAACTAGGTATGATGATACCGATGATCAAATCTCGGGCAAGTAACATACCGATGACAAAGGGAATGAAGTATGTTGTTATGCGGTTTGACCGATAAAGATCTTCGTAGAATATGTAGGAGCCAATATGAGCATCCAGGTTCCGCTATTGGTTATTGACCGGAGATTTGTCTCGGTCATGTCTACATAGTTCTCGAACCCGTAGGGTCCGCACGCTTAACGTTCGATGACAATTTGTATTATGAGTTATGTGATTTGATGACCGAAGTTTGTTCGGAGTCCCAGATGAGATCACAGACATGACGATGAGTCTCGAAATGGCCGAGAGATAAAGATTCATATATTGGAAGGTTGCATTCGGACACCGGAATGGTTCGGGAAGTTTTGGATGAGTTTCGGAGTACTGGGGTTACCGACGATCGAATATCGGGCAAGTAACATACCGATGACAAAGGGAATGAAGTATGTTGTTATGCGGTTTGACCGATAAAGATCTTCGTAGAATATGGAGGAGCCAATATGAGCATCCAGGTTCCGCTATTGGTTATTGACCGGAGATGTGTCTCGTCATGTCTACATAGTTCTCAAACCCGTAGGGTCCTCACGCTTAACATTCTATGACGATTTGATTTATGAGTTATTTGATTTGATGATTGAAGTTTGTTCGGAGTTCCGGATGAAATCATGGACATGACGAGGAGTCTCGAAATGGTCGAGAGGTAAAGATTCATATATTGGAAGGTTGCATTCGGACACCGGAATGGTTCGGGAAGTTTCGGATGAGTTTCGGAATACTGGGGGTTACCGGAACCCCCCCCCCCCCCCGGGGGGAAGTACTGGTCCTTCATGGGCCTTAGTGGTAAGGAGAAGAGGGCCTCAAGGGAGGCCCCCCCATGGCAAGTACGAATTGGACTAGGGAGGGGCGGCGCCCCCCTCTTTCCTTCTCCCTCTCCTACTCCTTCCCCCTGTCCCCCTCTTGGAAAAAAGGAAGGGGACTCCAACTAGGATTGGGAATCCTAGTTGGACTCCCCCTATAGGCGCTCCCCTCCTAGGCCGGCCTCCACCTCCCCCTACTTTATATACGTGGGCAGTAGGGCACCCCAAAGCACAAAAA
Organism: Aegilops tauschii subsp. strangulata; assembly: GCF_002575655.3. Taxonomy (NCBI): domain Eukaryota; kingdom Viridiplantae; phylum Streptophyta; class Magnoliopsida; order Poales; family Poaceae; genus Aegilops; species Aegilops tauschii. Next base: position 147,972,491 of record NC_053035.3, on the reverse strand, counting down.
GACAATCTCTTAGCCGTGTGCGGTGCCCCCTCCATAGTTCATCACCTCAGTCATATCGTCATAGTGCTTAGGCGAAGCCCTACGCCGGTAACTTCATCATCACTGTCGCCATGCCGTCGTGCTGACGGAACTCTCCCTGGTCCTCATCTAGATCAAGAGCTCAAGGGACGTCATCATGCTGAACGTGTGCTGAACACGGAGGTGCCGTACGTTCGGTACTTGGATCGATTGGATCGTGAAGACATTCGACTACATAAACCGCGTTACTAAACGCTTCCGCTTTTGGTCTACGAGGGTACATGGACACACTCTCCTGTCTCGTTGCTATGCATATCCTAGATAGGTCTTGCGTGATCGTAGGAATTTTTTTGAAATATTGCGTTCCCCAGCAGTGGCTGCCAGGCCACCGTCGACTGCCGGGGTCATCACCCGCCCCGCCACCGCCGCTCGAAGGCGGAAGGCGGAGGTGGAGGCCCGCGTGCGTGACCGACCTTGCGCGCTACACCGAGTTCTTGCGGGAGGAGGAGGAGGGCCTCGTCGAGCATGCAAAGAGCCTTACTGCCACCATGGTCGTGGCACATGCTGCCTCAGAGGTGAGAAATCTGGAGATCTACGAGGAGAACCACCGCTTTGAGAGGGGTCGTCTGGAGCGGTAGAGGGCGTTCGAGGTGAGCATCGCTGAAGGCGCAGCAGCAGCAGACACCATATTGCAGTTGTCCAGCTCATCGATAGGCTCCTCCTCCTCTGCCTCTTATTGTGCATGCTCGGCAGAGGAGACACTGCTAGAAGGAGTATAAAGCCCCTCCATATTAGGAGTAGTATTTAGGGGCTGTTTTGTTCAGTTCATCTGACTATAGATGTGGTGGAACTGTACAACGTACTTCAAATTAGCTAGTATATATAGTTGAACTAGCTATTTCACTAGGTGGTCGACAACAATTGGGGAAAAGCTCGGTTGGTTCAGCTGTCGAGTTGAACTATTTCTATAAAGAACGACTGCTTAATCTATGAATGAAATCAATGCTTAATTACTTAATTTTAGTTGCAAAAATTTGATAGTGCTAGTGATTTTTAACTGCATATTTTGACAAATCACAGTGTTACAAAGTTGACAAATGGCAATGTTACTAGAGCAAGAAATGCCAATCTTTCCGGTTTGACAAATGGCAACATACCCAATATGACAGATGCAAATCTTACCAAATTGTTTGTACGTGGTTGCACACGGGTCATCCAAAACAACCGTTTGCTTTGAAGGGATGCACAAATCCTGCGCTGCGTATTTTCCCTTGACTTAAGGGGGGAGACCATAGCTCTCACTTTGCATACGGGTGTTCTATCTAAAACGTTTGCGATCAAGATCTACACAAATCCTGCTCGGCACATTTTCTCTTGGCTTCCTGGGGAAGCTGTCGGTTTGCATACGGGTGCTCTAACTAAAACGTTTGCGATGAGTTTTTTATATTTAAAAACCATTCACATTTTTTTTCAAAACAAAATCGTTTGATAAGTCTATACATTAAGAGAGGAAAACGCTAGTTCGTTCAAACCTTATCTTTCATTCAGTCACACTGTGAATTTATATTCATATGATCGAGAATTCGAGATACAGTATTAAACGCCAAAAAAACTATTTCCGTCGGCGGCGTGTAGCGCCGTCGTTGTTGTTGTCGTCCTCCTGGACGCCACTGTTGAAGTCTTCAAGGCAGCACAAAATGTTCTTCACTTGTTAATAAAACATCGTGTCATCACGCGATCGACGGGCGCGGCGCGGGAGGACGTTAACTGGCGGCGCTGAGAGGTAGAGGTCGACGGCGGCGTCCCATGCCACTGAGGGGGGTGCATGCACAGGCACAGGCATGGCTGGTGCAGCCAAATGCACGAGAATTGGCGCCGCTGTGGAGGGGCGCGCATGGGCTCGGGCACTGGCGCTGGCATGTACACGAGCTCATGTGGGTCGGCGGTGACTTCGCTGACGCCCGTGGCTTCCAGCTCTATGATAGTGCTTGGCGAACAGCCCGTCAATGCTACGGGGATGGTCGCTGGCGCGGGCGCGGCGATGGGAGCTGGGTCGGGAGCGGGGGCAGCAACCACCGCGGCCAGCTCGTTCAGGGCCATGTCCATGAGGCCCCATTCCTCCTTATTTTCTATCTCCTCCGGCTCGGAGTCGACTTCACCAAACTTGAAGACTAGATGCAAATGATCATTCTGCGCCATGGCTTTGGTGGAGGTTGTCGGATCTCGGGTTCTGGCAAAAGCCTTAAGGTTCGAACTCTGGGGTGCGCGCGAAGTTCTCCCCCTACCGATCCATGTCCTAGATTTGCTAAGGTCTCAAAGGCTAACTCGATGAACTTGCAACACAAAGAACACAAGATTTATACGGGTTCGGGCCACCATTTTGGTGTAATACCGTACTCCAGTGTGTTGGTGGTGGATTGCCTCTTGGGCTGAGGATGAACAGTTACAAGGGGAAGAACAGCCTCCTGAGGTTGAGGTGTTCTTGTGCTCTGTGTGTGCGTGAGGATTGGCTCAAGATCAGATGCCTCCTACTGTGGTGGCTAGTCCTATTTATAGAGGCCCTGGTCCTCTTCCCAAATATTGAGCGGGAAGGGATTCCACAACAGCCAGTTTGCAGGGAGACAACTAGTACAAGCTATCCTGACAAAAGTAGTCTTCGCCTGCCAAAAGCTCTGGTGGTGATACCGCCTTGGGCTCCGTGGTGACCTCCGTCTCGCCGTCCTGCTGGTCTTGGTCTTGTTGCACTGATATGGAAACCTTTGCTTGACACCTCGGTACTCTGCGCCTGCGCTTGCCTCCTTAGCACCAAAGAGGAAACAAGGACACTGTGCGCGCTGGCGCCCGCCTGGTCTCGATACTCATCGCTCACGTCACGAGAACCTCGTGAGGTTTGCCTTGCCTTGATCTCTCCGCCCCTCGCGAGCCAACCTGGTGAGGCTGCCCCTGAGGAGGTCTTGTGTCGTCCACCTCGCGAGGCTTGGCCCCTCGCGAGGGTCTTGAATGCTTGTTGGTGAAGATGGGTCGTACGGGCCCGCTTGCAGAGCCACGCCGTGGGACGCAGGCAGGCAAGTCTGGGGACCCCCGTTCACAGAACGCCGACAGTAGGCCCCAAGCCCAAGGCGTGCTCGGGCTTGGCTTCAGGGCGAAGCCAAAGGTCAAGTGCAGAGCGCCGTGGGACCCAATAGCCTGCGGCCTTGGTCGACGCGTGGCGGTTGATTGGACGTGGGCGTCTCCACTTCCCCACGCTGCCTAGATACCCGCCTGACTAGGCGGCCACCGCAACCTACACAGTTATTCTTCCATTGCCTGCTCCGTACTCCCCCAATTCCTCTGCTTCCCCGGGACTCCGCTCCTCCTTCCGATATGACCCGAGATCTGCCCACTCCATCGCCATGGCGCCGAAACAATCATACAAGGGGAAGAAGCCTCTGTCTTCGATCAGCGCGCCTCCGACCGTCGAGCCCGCAGTTGGCCGATTGCTGGTGCTCAACGATGAGGCCATGGGCAAGGTGTGTCCCATGCTCGCCACCAGCTTCAGTGAGTAGGGGAAGACGGTGGCTTGGCCTGCGTCTCGCCCTCATATTGACCGGGCAGCCACCGAGGTCCCGTTCTTCATCGACGCCCTTTGGGCCGATCTGGTCCCTCCTTTCTCCGCTTTCTTCAACGTAGTGCTGGAACACTATCAGATCCACAAGCTGCATCTTGACCCCCAATCCGTGACCCTTCTTGCCGTCTTCACCTTTGTGTGTGAGTCCATGGTGGGCATTGCCCCTTCAGTGGCCCTTCTTCGCCACTTCTTCTCGTTGCATCTGATTGTCCCCCGACAGAGCTCGGGATGCCTGAGCTTCCATGCCGTGGCTGCAACGGCAGGCGCGGGGATCGACTTCAAGCTTCCTCCATCCACGAGCGGGTTTCGGACACGGTGGGTGTTTGTTGATGTCAGAGTGCTCAGCCCTCTGCTCCACCCTTCGCTGGCGCCTGCCGTCCCCAACTCTGGTTAGAGCCACGAGAAGCTCATGAGCCCCTGCCTTGTCCCCGTCTGGCTCAGGCTGAAGAGTGTGAAAGACTGTGGCGTGACTGCGCCTATGGTGGTGAAGGAGTTTGTCCATCGCCGAGTTGCCCTGCTTCAGCGCCATTCCAGGCCGATGTGGGCCTTGCTCAACAACAAGGACCATATGAGGCTTCAGGAGTCTGGGCTCCCTCTTGAGACGCGGCAGACGGTGCTTGGGGTCTTGGCAGGCGTCCCGTTGCCGGACGACATGCGTGGGAAGAGTTCTTTGTTGTACCGATGCTCAAACAAGGAGGAGTTTGTGGAGCACATGCCTTCCTTTGACGAGTGGGGGCTGCGCCCAGATGGCCTGGAGGGGCCCACGAGAACCCCGTCTATGTGGTTCCCCTCTTCGCCGCTGGCGCCGGGCTCGCTCCGAGTGAGGAAGCAAGAGGCGAGCACTGTCCGAGGCCGGTGGCCCCAGCACCATGGTGCTGATGCCACCTGGGGCTCCCGAGGCGTCGCCCTCGGAAGTCCGCGATTCCTGTCCTAGGGCGGCTGCTGCGGTGGTGATGCAGCGTGCGACTCCCGAGGCCGAAGCTCCGGAGGCCTTGGCAGGTCGCTGCGACATGGCGCCCGTCAACCCTCCTCAGCTTGGCACCCCTGAGGCTGTCCCGTCAAGCGCTTCTCCTGCCGCACCTCGAACTGGCCGCCATGTCCAACGCTTTGGTCGGCTCTGCATGGACTTTGAGGAGCACTGGAATAGGGAGAGGTCCCTGAGCGACAGCGGTGGCATCTTCATGCCGTTGAAGCGGAGGAAGTACATCGCCATTGACGAGTAAGTACTGCATCTTCGTGGTTTCCTGAGTGTCGCTTTCCTTTCTGACGGTGGTCCTTCAGGGTCCCTTCCGCCAAGGCTGCTGCTTCTCCAGAGGAGCAGCCTTCTCACTCCTCGACTCCCCCGTTGGCCTTGAGCGCCACGGGCCCGCACGCCGCCCCTGGTGCGGGGTTGGTTGGAGAGGTTCGCTCGCCTCCGTGGCGCCTTGAGCCCGCGGCCTTGTCGCCCCTCCTTTGCGGCCTTGCTTGGATCTTGGTGGGCGTGCCCAGGACCCCTCCTCTAGTCATGGACGGTGGCTTGTTAGCTTCGGTCTTCAGCTCCTCTTTAGGAAACGGGCCCCGTCTAGTTAAGGCCCCTCGAGAGGACTGGCTGGCGCCTGGGGCAACGCCAGCCCCCAGCCCCCTGCCGAGAGGGAGCGCACCGCTTCAGGCCTCGCCCGCAGCCCCCGTGGTGGAGGACGAGATGGGCCATGCGCTTGAGTTTGAGCATGAACGGAGCGTCGTTCGCCACGAGCTCTTCCAGGAGGCGATGGGCGCGATGAACCGGCTCGGCGGTGAACTCGCGGACGTCGACGCGCGCCTCAAGGCCGAGGGCTGGTCTTCGGCTGGCGGAGGAACGACGCAAGCTGAAGGTTGCTATCAACCTTGGCCGCCATCAGCGTGATCTCGACAACGTGATGGCCAAGGCGTCTCTCAAGGTCTCTCGTGAGGCTTGCTCCCGAGCTCTGCGTAGAAGCACGCGTCGGAGCTCCAGGCCTGGAGTGCGTCCCTCTAGCAGCAGGTGGAGGCGCACAAAGCCACCCTTGCGTTGCTAAGGGGGGTGCCCA